>NC_138178.1:85162191-86362191 GCF_964165515.1 Mesoplodon bidens
CAAGAAACACTTAAAACTCACCATTAGGAAAATGAACAATCAAAAAATGAGCGAAAGACCTGAACAGATACCTCACCAAAGAAGAAATACAGATGGCAAATAAGCATATGAAAACACGCTAAACAAGTTATGTCATTAGGGAATTGCAAATTAAAACTACAATGAGAAAGTACTACACACCTATTAGAATGGGCAAAATCCAAAACACTGACAACACCAAATTCTGACAAGGATATGGAGCAAGAGGAATTCTCAGTCACTGCTGTTGGGAATGCAAAAGGGTACAGCCATTTTAGAAGACGGTTTGGCAGTTTTTTACAAAACAAAACATAGTCCTACCATGCAATACGGCAATCACACTCCTTGATATCTACTCAGAGACGTTGAAAACATGTCCACAAAAAATCTACACACAGATTTTTATAGCAGCTCTATTCATAGCTGCCAAAATTTGGAATCAACCAAGATGTCCTTCAGTAGGTGAATGGATAAGTAAACTGTAGTACATCTACACAATGGCATATTATTCAGTGCTAAAAAGAAATGAGCTATCAGGCTACGGAAAGACATGGAGAGCCTTAAGTACATATTACAAAGTGGAAGAAACCAAACTGAAAAGGCTACATACTGTGTAACTCAAACCGTATGATAAGGTTTGAAAAGGTAAAACAGTAAAAAAAGATGGAGACAGTAAAAAGATCAGTGGTTACAGGGGTTAGGGAGGAAGGAAGGGTGCATAGGCAGAGCACAGAGGATTTTAGGACGGTGAAACTATTCTGTATGATATTACAATTGTGGATACATTTGCCAAAGCCTATAAAATGTACAACACTGAGAGTGAAACCTAATGTAAGCCATGGTCTTTCTGTGATAAGGATGTTGTGGTTCATAGATTGTCACAAATATATCACATGGTGTAGGGTGTCAATAGTAGGAGAGGATGTGGGTGGGTGGGGACAGGGGATATATGGGAACTCTCTGTACTTTCCACTATAAATCTAAAATACTTGAAAAAATAAAATGTATTATTAATTTTTTTAAAAAACTACCAGAGAGAAAAAAAGAAAATACCTATAAAAGAATGTCACCTGAGAGATAATAGACTCCTCATCAAAACAGTAGATTTCAGAAAGCAGTAGATAAATATCTTCAAACTACTGAGGAAAAATAATGGTAATGTAATCTATGTAACCTTAATTAATAATGAAGTCAAAATAAAGACTTCTTGAGACATTTAAAGACCAGGGCAATTTACTGCCCAGACCCTCATTGAAAGAACTACTACACTTTCTTATTTGGGAAAAATAAAATTAAAAACATGAAGAAGCTCCCATTGGCCAAATATAGAAGAAAAAGTGAGCATCAAATAGAATATTGACTATTAGGTTAAGACACATTAAATATATGAAAATCCCCAAGTTCATAATTTTACAGAGTCAAAAAGCAAACAAGAGAAAGCAAGTACACACCATTTGCACACGTTGGTCATTATTGAAAACTAGGGTACAAATGCTTATTTTGAAAATTGGCGATTAAAAATAATTAAGGATTTATCCTGCCTTTCCTGAAGGAGCTATGCCTCAGAATAACCAAATGGTTGATGAGAGAATTTTCTTCACAAAAGAACTTCAGTTAATAAATATAAAGCAAAAATAGAATAAGAAAATCTTCAATTTTCAGCCTAATCAAATAGTTGATACAGGCAAAGCTCATCAGTGGATGAAACCACTAGATAGAAGGTTGACAGAACAAGGAAGGGATCAGACTGTCACCATCTGAAGCTACTGATCAATCTTAGCATCACTAATAATGATGCAATCAGACATGCTAGGCCTCTTGATTTGATACAATATGAAGTCCAGAATATGGCACCAACTCTGAAGTATTTTTGTCAAAAGTATTGAGCCTAACTTTGCCTCCCTTAACCTAGTTTCCAGTGACAGGAATAAGTGATAGAGGAGTAAGTCAGATGATCCCATGAGGGAGCAGGCAAATTCAGAATGTGGGACATTGTACAAGACAACTCATCTAATTTATTCTGTAAGTCAATGTCATATTTTAAAAAAAGAAGGACTGTACTAAATCAGTTTTCTCAACTAGAGATGATTTTATCCTCAGGGGGACATTTACAATGTCTGGAGACATTTTTGATTGTCACAATGTGAGCAGTGGTACTGGAATCTAGGGAGTAGAGGTCAAGGATGCTGCTATACATCTTACAATGCACAGGACAGCCCCTACTCCCACCCCTACAAGAATTATCTGGTCTGAAATGTCAATAGTGCCACTGTTGAGAAAGCCTGTACTAAAGGAGATTGAAAAGACACAACAATCTAATTTAGTGTCTGGGTCTTATTTGGATCCTGGTTTAAACAAACCAAAACCACAAAAAGACATTTTTGAGACACTCAGGGAAATTTGAATATACACTGGGTATTAGATGATACTGAAGAATTATTGTTGGCCGTGATACTAGTCTTGTGTACTGTATGTAAGAAAATGTCTCTGATTTTTAGATATGCATACCAAAGTATGTAGGGATAAAATGGCATGATGTCTAGGATTTTCTTTAAAATATCTCAGCAAAGAAAAAGAGAGAGAGAGAATAGATAGGTTACATAAGTATAACAAAATATTGATAATTCTAGAATCTTGGTGATGGCTTTGTGAGAGTTCCCTGCATCTTTGTGTGTATATATATATATATATATTTAATTTTATTTATTTATTGGCTGCGTTGGGTCTTCTTTGCTGCGTGCGGGCTTTCTCTAGTTGAGGCGCGCATGGGCTTCTCATAGCGGTGGCTTCTCTCGTTGTGGAGCACGGGCTCTAGGCGCGTGGGCTTCAGTGGCACGCAGGCTCTAGAGCACAGGCTCAGTAGTTGTGGCGCACAGATTTAGTTGCTCTGCAGCACGTGGGATCTTCCCAGTCCAGGGCTCGAACCCATGTCCCCTGCATTGGCAGGCGGATTCTTAACCACTGCGCCACCAAGGAAGTCCCTCTTTGTGTATATTTGAACACAAAGGATATTCTTCAGAAAGAAGGAATTTAGCAAGAAACAATGAATGTTATTCATGGAGGAATCCTAGTGGACTGTAAGGACTAAGAGGATTCTGGTTCAGACCAGTACAAATCCTCATTCAGCATGATGAACGGCATGGTGGCCAAGCACTTTCAACTGCAATTCAGTGAGAAGAAACAAGGCCTCCATGCTCACCAAAAGATACTATATCTGAAAAAAATGTATTATTTTGGTGGGTTCATTCTAGTTTAGAAGCTATGGTTATACATATCTGCTGAAGAACAAGATTTTTCTTACTTCATTTTTGTAGTAGAGGCTTTTGAGAAATTTGAATACTCTAAAAAATTTCAATATCAGGAAAAACCATTGAGCTAACAAGGAAGGAATCTTCTAGCGTGCCTCTTATTTCTCTGTATTTTCAAAGAGACTGTCATTTTTTACATCTCAATTTATTTGATGACTGTACCTCAGAGTACTAAGGATAGATGATTTTCTATTTGTGATTTCCCTTAGCTTGTTATCATGCAAGGTCCAGACACCTAATATGACCTCATTAGTGTGGGTGCAGTGATGGGTGTGTTCCTCATGATTGATGATGACATTGGTGGAAAGTCCAAGCCACACTTGCACTGACCAAATAGAATCCTACTGTCTGCTGGAAAGTGTCTGTGGAAAAAATCATTCATTTGTATTGCAGAACACAAGTATGGACCATAGTATGAGTGATTTTCACTGGTGTAGTGGGTTGGATAATAGTCCCCAAAATGAGATTTCCAAGTTCTAACTAATCCTGGTACCTGTGAATGTAATTATTGGAGGATGGAGGGAATGAAAAGTACCCATCAAACTGAGATGGTATCTTGAGACCAAAAAAGGAGGCAGGCAGCTCCATGTAATCAATGGATCAATTTACGATAGGGTAGCTTACTCATAGAGTGGGATTGGGAGGACAACGATCTGAAGCATTTGCAGCTGCATTCTGCCAAGAGCCTACTGGGCCAGTTTTACAGTTAACCTAGGGTATGGGGGTACGTGCTTGGAAACAGGAAGTGCGTTCCTCAGTCAAGATGACTGAATGAGTAACTAGTCTGATGAGCACCAGGAATACGTCAGCAAAAGTCTTCATCATTGTTTGGGAACTAACGGAGCATAGACGCCACATACTCCTGATGATTATTAGACAATATCTATTAACTACAAAGCCCTTGACAACAGGGAAGTGATTTTTGTACTTCAAAAGAGCTGTCACCTTCTGGATTCTGCAGAAGTTACATTTGCATTCTGACTAACAGCTGGCAATAACAAGAAATAAAATGAGATTCTTCTGTTTTCTCGGAATTTCATTTAAGGCCATAAAGTTGAAAACAAAGGGTAATAAATACTCCCACATTGGGAAGAAAGGTGCTAAATACATCTATGCAGGATTTACGAAAAGATAAATCCCTTATGCACACATAATCTAAATATGAGAAAAAAAAGTTTGTTGAAAAGGAATTCATAGAATCAAAAGATGTGGAGGTTTTTGTTCTTGGGAACACTCCCTACAGCTGTGCTAAGTGTATGTTGCACAACTACAGGGGGCACCATTCACCCCGCAGTCATTGGAGATTTGTATAGTATTATACCAAATTTCCAGCAGATGGCAGTAAAGTATCTTGAGGAGTAAGGTACTTTTCCTAATTCACACAAGGTCATATGTGCTAGGAAAGGCGCTATTCCTTTTCCTTCTTCTCCTCTACACCCTTCCCCAAGCCAAGTATGTAGAGTTCCAAGAGAATCTTCACAGAAGTTGGGGTAGCCTGTGACAGGAAAGACTAATATATCAGCCCCTGAGTGAATGCTGGCTGAGTTACAGAAACTCTTAGGCCGCACCAAGCTGTTGACTATCAGAGCAGAGCCTGGGAGTCCTGGGAGAATCTGATAAGTGTCCCAGGAGTCTTAGGCCTGATGCCTGCTCTCTATCTGGAGAGGTCTGAAGGCAGGAGACTGGCTAGAGCTACTATGACAGCAAGACAAGGGGAAGAGAGTCAGAACTAGTCAAACTGCTCTTCCACCATTAGGCATGGCAAGAATACATGAATTCCCTGGGCTAGATGGACACCTTGGCTACAGGTAGCCAGCTGTGAGCTGTCTGAAAGAACCTTGTCTAAGAGAACTGATCTCTGAGTGACAGCCCCCACCTCACCAAAAAGAGGGGATGTATAACAAGAGGACATAAAAGGGGAGGGGAGATCACCAATGGTCACTCAGAGAGAAGATCACCTTTGGCACAGAAAGGTGTGTGGAGATCCACCACAGGTTTGCCAAAGAACACATAAAGGTGCCCCACAAATATTTGGTCACCTGCTATTACAGAAGGCATTCCTCAGCCAAGAGAAAACTACAAATAGCACCAACCTTTGCCCATTGACCTGTCATCCATTCACCCCTCCCTGCCCTGGAAAAGTCAGAAACTGAAAAAGAGTAGGAGCAAGAAAAGTGAAAAATAAAATATGCCCCACCTCCCCTTCCTCAGTGTGGTTCCCAAGGCACCAATCAAGCCTAAGGAATTACTTCTCACTGTATGTCCTTTTGTTCTGTCTGAAGAGAATCTAGGTTTTTATTTGTTAGTCTCCCCCATGCAACTCACGTGCATTAGGGAAAGCTAAGCATCCTACGACCAAAAACAACCCACTCTCCACCATGCTAGCACTAGTTCTTATACTCTGAAAACTATAAAACATTGTTAAAATAGATTTTAAAAGGTCTAACTAAATGGAAAAACATCTTATGTTCATGGATAGAAGACTTAATATTGTTAAGAGAAAGCAATTCTCCTCAAACTGATCTACAGACACAACACAATCCCTATCAAAATCAAAGTTGGGTTTTTTCGCAGCAATTGACAAGCTGATCCTAAATTTCATGTAGAAATGTAAGGATCCAGAATCACGAAAACAATCTTTGTTAAAGAACAAAGTTGGAGGACTCACATCCTGATTTCAAAACTTACTACAGATTTACAGTAATCAAGACAGTGTGGTACTGGTAAAAGAATAGACATATAGATCAATGGAATAGACTTGAAAGCCCAGAAATTAACCCTCTTATTTATAGTCAAATGACCTGCTATAGGATGACGAGACAATTCATTGAGGAAAGAATAGCCTCTTCAACAAATTTTGCCAGGACAACTGGATATCCACATGCAGAGAATTAAATTGGACCTCTTCCTTGTACCATATGCAAAAATTAACTGAAGATGGATTATAGACATAATTACAAGAGCAAAAATGATAAAACTCTTAGAATAAAATAAAGGAATAAATCTTTATGAGCTCAGATTTGGCAAAGGTTTCTTAGATATGACACCAAAGCACATGTGGCAAAAGAAATAGATAAGTTGGACTTCATAGAGATTAAAAACCTTTGTGTTTCAAAGGATATCATCAAGAAAGTGAAAAGACAACCCACAATATAGGAGAAAATATTTGCAAATCATGTATATGATAAGGGACTTGTATCTAAAATATATAAAGGGACTTCCCTGGTGGCGCAGTGGTTAAGAATCCTCCTGCCAATGCAGGGGACACGCGTTCGAGCCCTGGTCCGGGATGATCCCACATGCCGCAGAGCAACTAAGCCCATGCGCCACAACTATTGAGCCTGCGCTCTAGAGCCCGTGAGCCACAACTACTGAAGCCCACACGCCTAGAGGCCGTGCTCCCCAACAAGAGAAGCCACCACAATAAGAAGCTCGCACACCGCGACCAAGACTAACTCCTGCTCACCACAACTAGAGAAAGCTCGCGCACAGCAGCAGCGACCCAATGCAGCCAAAAATAAATAAATAAATTTATTTTTAAAATAAAATATATAAAGAACTCTTACAACTCAATAAAAAGAAAACCACCCACTTTTAAAATGAGAAAAACTGGATATAAACAGACATTTCTCCAAAGAAGACATAAAAATGGTCAATAAATGCATGAAAAGATGCTCAACATCATTAGCCATCAGGGAAATGCAAATCAAAACCACTTTACAGCCACTAGGATGACTATAATAAAAAAGGCAGATGATAATTATTTATAAGGATGTAGAGAAATTGGAGCCCTCATATACTGCTGATGGAAATTCTAAGTGGTGCAGACACTTTGGAAAACAGTCTAGAAGTTCCTCAAAAGGTTAAGGCTAGAGTTTTCACATGACCCAGAAATTCTACTCCTAGGTATATACCCAAGAAAAATGAAAAATATGTCCACACGAAAACTTGTACATAAATGTTCATAGAATCATTATACATAATAGCCAAAAAGCAGAAACAACCCAAATGTCCATTAACTGATGAACAGATAAATAAAATGTGGCATACCATACAATGGAATATTACTCAACCATAAAAAGGAATTAAGTACTGATATATGCTACAACATGGACGAACCTTGAAAACATTATGCTATGTGAAGGAAGCCAGTTACAAAAGCCCACATATTGTATGATTCCATTTATATGAAATGTCCAAAATAGACAGATCTATAGAGATAGAAAGATTAGTGACTGCCTAAGACTGGAGTCTTAGGGGGAATGGGGAATGACAGTGAGAGTTTTTGGAGGTGACAAAAATGCTCTAAAACTTACCATGGTGATGGTCACACAACTCTGTAAATATACTACTAGGAACCATTCAATTGTTTACTTTAAATAGGTGAATTATATCTCCATAAAGCTGCCATATATTTATATATATTATTGGGTGTATCCCCGGAGATTGCAATTTTATTGTATTGGGGCATATCAGGATTTTAAAAAACTTCTTAGGTGATCCAAATGTGCAGCAAATCTTTATAACCACTGAACTGAACTAATCATGGTTAGTTTTCCAGGGATAGATTTAGGCATGGGCATACGTGCAACTCTGGCCAATAAGATGTAAGAAGTCTGCCTAGGTTTTCTGGGACAGCTTTCAATGAGTTATAGGAAAATATACATCCTCTTCCTTTGAACATTATGACTGGAATTGCAGCAGCTGTCTTGCAACCATGAAAGGAGTTAGTCCACGGACAAAGCTGACAAACTAAAGATGGCAAAGAAGAAATACATGAAAAGAATCTGGGACTTCAGTTACTTAACTGAGCCACTGAATTAAGCAACCCTTAAATCAACTGGATTCTGGAACTCCTTATTTTTCAAATTTCTTTGAGTTGGATTTTCTGTTGCTTGCAGACCAAAGTGTCCTCACATACTGAGGAACATTTAAGGGGAAAGTGAAGAAGACCAGCCTTCAAAAGAGAATGAGAAGGAATGAACAGAGAAGCAGGGAGAAAACCAGAAGAGTGTAGTATCATGAAAGCCAAATACAAAGAATAGTTTAAGAAGAAAGGAATAGTCAACAGTGTAAAATGTTTCAAAGCAGTCAGGACAAGGTTGAGAGTGTGGTGAAATCCAATTCATTTTGGCTTCTATCCAGCTGCAACAGTACACTGGCATAGTTGACCTCTGCATATAGGCCTGCACCATCCATTACAGTCCCTAGAAGCCATGAGTGTCTCTTTAAGTTTAAATTAATTAGAATTAAATTAAAATTAAAATTCATATACTCAGTAACTTTAGCCAGGATTTCAGTTGCTCAACAGCCATAGTATTGGGCAGATATAAAATATTTCTGTCATCACAAAAAATTTTCTTGGACAGCATGATCTAAACAATTTGGAGCCTTTGACTCTTAGTCATTTTGAAGGTCAAGGTCAATTTTGTTATTCCTTCTGTTCACCTTTCTCTCCCCAAAGCTGAATCTTTGGAGAGCAACCATTGTACTATCCACCTAATTTTTCAGAGATAAACATAATTATTCATTCTTTCTTTCTGTGCCAGATAGGTTTTATTTGTCCTTCAGATACACCCTCCACTCTTTATCACCCTGCTCTGTACCCCAGGAGGCAGATCAACAGCTTCCTTCCTTCTAATTTCTGGTTGGTTTTGGCCAATGGGAAGCACCCACAGGTCAGAGGGAAGAGGGAGAGAGACATCAGGATATTTATGCCCTGGTGCACTCCCTGAAGGATTGTTATGCATCAGCTATGTCCTTCCATCTAAAATCTCAGCCTCAGTCAAGTGGCCCTCTTCATATATCCCTCTATCTCTAGCATCCATCTAGCTCCAGATCCTCTCTCACTCACCACTTTAAGCCTTCAAGTGGTACAGGGAGTCCTGCTGTTATCAGTCATAGGGTACTACACTCTCCCTTGTGATTTTCCTGCGATATGCCCACACCTTTTAAAATAGTCCCTTTATTAAACTCTCCTCCAATTATTATAACTTGAGTGTACAATGGGACCCTAACTAACAGACTTTCTTATATTCATTAATTCTCCAAGAAGATGGACCTGTATGTAGGATGACCAACACTTTCAGTTTTCCCAGGATTGAGTACTTTCTCAATACAAGGGATTTTCAGTACTAAAATCAGGACAGTCCCAATAAAACTGAGATGGTTAATTACCCTACTTGTATTTGTCTTTTAATATGATATTTAACCACATGCTAGTATTTAAAATTCCTGGATACAGATAATTATCACTCCTTTATTGAACTACCTGTTTAATTTTTGCTTCTCTCTATCTATCCTGATTTTATCTTGGGAGCTATTGGTTTCTGTAAGATTTTTTTCCATCTATTTATATTCATTGCCTTTGTTCCTTGGTGTTTTGTGCCTTCATACCCCAGTGGTATCTCTTTTCCAATGTGAGAAGAAGTCATACACAGTAACTGTTCGGTGATATAAACTGTGTAACATTTTAAGATGGTTTCTTAAGTCTATAATGTTTATGGAAGTAAAATCTAGGTCATTTTCTTGCTACCTCCCTTCTTGGGATCAGTGACTGACCATTCATCCAGGGTGATCAGTGTCTAAAAGTTGCTTGATTATTTCTGGTGTAGATAAAGAGAATAACAAACTTGCTTTAAGGGTCACCATAAGTATAAAGTGACTTCAGCCTTCTCAACCTGTACCCTCCAGGGTGTTGGCTCCTAGTTAAAAGATGAATATCCTCTAAATGGATGCCATGTTTTCTAGGTCCTATTCTGAGGTTCTGGATTTGACCGCAGGGTCTAAGACTCCAGAACTATAAGCAGGAGCTGAGCTGGGATGCATTACTGTTTTAGCCCTGAAGGTGAACATAGGGTTAAGGACTTGTGGAGGCCCTGGGAATGACAAGTGCCCCCTTTCCTGGAAAGATTGCAGAACCTCCCTGACTCTTCCTGACACTACTGGCTATTGTCTACTCAAAGGATCAAGTCACACTACTTTATGGAATTTCCTTTAGGAAGAAATCTTGATTTTCTACTCTGTGATACTTCCTTTTTATTTTATTTTATTTTTCCCCATTCCCAAAATAGAGGCTTTTTGTTTCCTGTCTCTTCTGTTTGCTGACAGCTGAACCTTCTACCTATCAGGCCAGTTGATCAACCAACATCTATGTATGTGGTCCTATGCTGGAAAGATGTCTAAAAATTCAAGGAGTTGGAAACCCTTCTGATGGGGCAAACTTGCAGGGAAGGAGGAAGAAATTACTTCCCAGAGACTTAGTAAAGCTTAACTCACAATTCAGGCTGCCCTCCCACTCCGTGGTTCTTAACCCTGATTGCATATTAAAATCACCTGAGGAGCTTTCCACTTCCAGGCAAGTGAGTCAGACTGTTTAGTGTTTGAGGCCCCCAAGGTGGTTATTTTTTAAAGCTCTGCAGGTGATTCCAATGTGCAGACAGGGTTAATAATCCCAGCCTTACATATAAGAATACAATAAGTTCATATGTATACTACAACTGTCTCTACTGCGTAAGCAGAAATTATCGATCAACCTAAGAAACACATGGAGAGACTTTCATTCTCTTTGTTTCTCATCATATAAAAAAACTCCCCAAACCAACACTGCTCAGCATGACACCAGCTGACTGATGCAGCACATTCCTGACAACCATGTCCTGAGGTTCCTGTGAATCACTACGCAGGTTTTTTCAGTTAGTCCTATTTTCTTCCCACATGCGGGTAGCTGTCTACGTTGTAATAAACAGAGGATTTAGGAGACAGAAGACGTGGATTCTAACCTCACTCTGCCCCTAACTAGTTGTGAGGCATGAAGCAAGACATTTAATATTTCTGAGACTTTATAAAATGGGATGATTTAACTGTCTGGCCTATCTACTTCACAGACTTGTATGAAGATCAAATGAAATGTCAAAGCGATTGTAAATCATAAATTGCCAGGTCAAGATAACAACATGACTGTGTACTTCAGAGCCCCTGGGACAGAGTAGAGGCCTTCCTCCCCTTATTTTCTCTAGGTAGCTCCCTATGAAGTTTTCCTTAGTCTCAAGGGAAAGCATGTAGAAAAAGAGGTGGAGAAAGAGAGTCATACATATATATACACACATACAAGGGTGTGTTTTTGCAATGTTTACAAAGGAATACCATGTACCCATTGCAAAAATAAGATAACTCTCTATGACACATAGAATGGTGTTAATGATATATTGTTAGGTGAATAAACTAAGTTGCAGCACAGTATGCAGGGTATGATCTCATCTAAAAATTATATAAGAATATGTTTGTTAGTGCATGAACGATGTCTAGAAGGATACATTCCAATCAGTTAACACCAGGATTGATTGGGGAGACTTTTATTTTTCCTTTGTAAATTTCCATAATATTTGAATAGTTTTATGATAAGCATACATCATTTCCATAATGCTAAAATACATACTAAAGTGCAAATCAAGGGAAAAAAGAGGTGGTCAGGGTATTACAGCCTGAGGTTAGTAAAGAGTCAGAGAAAATGTAATTGCCTGCCCTGGTCCGGGAGGATCCTGCGTGCCGTGGAGTGGCTGCGCCCGTGGGCCGTGGCTGCTGGGCCTGCACGTCCGGAGCCTGTGCTCTGTGGCGGGAGAGGCCACAGCAGTGAGAGGCCCGCATACCACAAAAAAAAAAAAGTAATTGCCTTAAAGTCATTCTGATGCCTGCACCCAGACAAAGCATGCACCAAGGGGAGGAACAAAAATGTTTAGTTCTCACAGTCAATTATCAACAACCTTAAGATTTCACAGAGAAGATGAGAGGTGGCAGAAGGCTGAAAATGGTCAAGGGTTCTGATTTCCAGAAAGGAGTAAGGAATAGCTTCTGGAAATTGCAAACCACAAAGCTAGAGATTGATCAGTAAAAGTCTAGAATGGATTATTAAACAGTTGGTTTGTGAACATTTAAAAAGGCACGTGGTGATTATCAGCAGCCTACATGGATTCACTAAGAACAAACCATGACAAAATAATCTATTTTCTTTTTGGTAGGGTAACTAGATTAGTAGCTCAGGGGAATATCACAGACTTAATTTTTTTTTTTTTTTTTTTTTTTTTGCGGTACGCGGGCCTCTCACTGCTGTGGCCTCTCTTGCTGCGGAGCACAGGCTCCGGACGCGCAGGCTCAGTGGCCATGGCTCACGGGCCCAGCCGCTCCGCAGCATGTGGGATCTTCCCGGACCGGGGCATGAACCCGTGTCCCCTGCATCGGCAGGCGGACGCCCAACCACTGCGCCACCAGGGAAGCCCTCTTACTTGGTTTTAAACATTGAAAATATTGTCTCTCACTCTGTCCTCCATCTTAAGTTTGTTTATAGTTTCTTTCAAGAAATCCATCCATTTTTCACCTGACTACCACATTATACAACTCTGGGAGAGGAATTCACATGAAGATCTGTGTACATGGTCCCCCTGGAGTTGTGCAGTGAATAATATATACAGCCATACACAGCCCTGATTTTTTGCCTTGTGGATTGCACTTGGTGTATCTTGTTTAAAAAGTCCTTCCCCACAACTAGATCACAATGATATTTTCCTGGTATTATTTTTATAATTAAAAAAGAAAAACAGGGCTTCCCTGGTGGCGCAGTGGTTGAGAGTCCGCCTGCCAATGCAGGGGATAAGGGTTCGTGCCCCGGTCTGGGAAGATCCCACATGCTGCGGAGCGGCTGGGCCCATGAGCCATGGCCGCTGAGCCTGCGCATCCGGAGCCTGTGCTCCGCACCAGGAGAGGCCACAACGGTGAGAGGCCCGCAAAAAAAAAAAAGAAAAAAAAGAAAAACAGGATGGTGTTGTGTCATGAAGAAGCCATAAAGAGAGAATGTTTATGATGCCAAAAATGTAGGTTTTAGCCAAAAAAGATGACTATAGTGGAAATTTATATTAGATTTTATAATTTGACAGCAATGTTATCTATCTAATTATGTTTTAGATAAGCAAATGTTAAAATTTGCATTCCAAAGGACATGTTAACAGATGGTGGGGAAGGCAGACCACAATCATGCTGAATGACAGGCTGATTCCAGTTTTTAGTCTAAATATCTACTGAAGTTATTCTCACAATACGTAGATGACCTTGATATGGATCATAAAAAACTGGGAGTAATTGTGAAGATCATAAAATAATGTTTGGATTTATACTTACATCATTCTGAGACATTATTTTTGGCACATCACTTGCTTATATTTTTGGCACATCACTTGCTTACTCTGGAAAGTCAACAGGTCTCCATTCCCTATCAGATTAAATCCAACTGCTCAAGTCTGTCAGTAGACAAACCTGTAAACTGGCCTCATTCAGTTTCCCACTTCTCATCTCCCCAGCAGATTGTATATTCCATATATATAGGTACCATGTCTTACACTCATACCTCCTCATCAACATCCTGGGAAATGTCATGATTAAAAACTGCAGCACCAGGCAAATAGGACACTATGTTTCTTAAGTCAACTAAAATTTACTAAACTATTTGAATAAGTGCTCCATACCTCACATGAAATGGCTAAAATTCATTTGAGCAACTCTTTTCACCTTGAAGTAACCCACCTGACCTCATACAAAGAAAAATACTAATGGCAGAAGCAAGTAGAAAATAACATGTTCAAAATGAGATATCAAATGATAAGGTATTAAAAGTTGAGGTCAGCCTCAGAACTGCTAATATGCCATTACAACCACAGAAATATAGGTTTACAGTAATAAGTATTGTAGTCTTCTTCAAACCCTTTAATTCAAGAAAGAAGTTGAAAGGTTACAAAAAGTCAAAGGATAGACTCACCTCAGACCAAGTTTAGGATGTTTAAAGATTGATGTCATTTATTCTTGATTAATACTGGGGATTCCATCTCACTTTAGGTATTAATACTTACTGGAATTTATAACAGTTAAGTCCAAATTAAAAGCTGACCCTTCTTTTTTTCTCAGCCCTTAGCTATAGGCTTAATTATGACTGTTGAATGTATAATTTTCATTTTTAAGAGTTCGTGATACTTGTGGTACAAGTCTGGGCATTATGTTAAGAAAACCAAATGTTTTTGATCCATCTGATGACAGCTATAACTTCAGTGTCTACTGGAAAAACTTGCAGAAGCAAGAATTTTTCTTTCAACATTATATTTGACATTGAATAGAAATGTATTTTCCAAGGCAAAATCAAAAGTTACACACTTTTTAAAATTCAGTTTTGATTTTTCCCAAGTTCAATGCTTCTCCAGGTCCACTCCTTCTGTATTCATTCTCCTTGCTGAAGTACATTCTTTGGTAGTTCTTTCATTAAGTGTCTATGGATAATAAACTCTCTTAGTATTTGTATGTATGAAAAAGTCTGTTCAATAACAGATATCTGGGTATTAATTTGTTTTTTAAATCCAGCTCAAACATCAATGTGCTCTTTTCAAACTTTTATTTTTTGCCTGAGAGTTTCTCTTCAGCTAGAATTACATGGTGTCCCATGAGTACCAGGGTAATGGAGGCCTCCCTATGGGATGGTTTCACTGTTACTTATGCCTGAGTACTATGGTTTTCACACATTTTTATGTTTGTTTCTTGATTTGGGCAGTCCAAATTTAGGGTAACTCTCACTCTGAGTAGTCCCTGAGGTCTCCATCACTTGCATGTCATCCTGTTTTCATCCATGGCTAGTTGGCTCACATTTGCAAGAACTCTGGGCCTTGGGCTTTTCTGGTCCCCATTCTTGGGCAGTGTAGTAACTTCACAGCTCCCTGCACGTGTATAACCAGCAGCCTCAGCTTCCATGCCTAGATTTGTTCAACCCAAAGGCATAGGTCAGTTTGGTTCCTCCTACAGGCAGCAAAGTGTCAACTCCTTCTCCCCTCTATGTCTATAGGTTTCTGGAGAATTTTTTTTCCCAATTTTGAACTTGGGTATAAATTTTTTAAAATTATTTTTTAATCTAGCATTTCTGTATGTTGAATGGGGTAAAACAATTCTACTCAGTTCATCATCTTGGCTGAATCCCTCCACATTACCTCTTTTACTTTGGTACAGATTATCTTGAGAAACCAGAGAGTGGATCCAAAAGCAGGTATTAACTGGTGCTTTCTGTCTGTTTGCCCTTCCATGCTGGAAGTTCTTAGTTATCAGAACCATCAAAACAAAATCAGAAGAGTTTTTCTTTATTCAGAGCAGGTAATTTCAGGACCACAATGAAATCTGAAGACATCCTATTAAAAGTGACAGCTATATGATAGTAGAAGTATATGAAAGCATTGGTTTGGCAATTATTCATGAGTTCTAGTGGAAAATCAATCTGGGGACCCCAAAATTTTTGAGATCAGTCATTTCATTTTGATTATTCCTGTTAGTTAAGACCAAAAGGAAAGAGAATAAAAGCCAATCCTCACATCAAAATTAATGCAATGAATAGTGGTCTTTTGTTGAAGCACTGATGATGAGATCATGTCTAGTCCAAGCAGAAGCCTGTCAATCTCACATTGTGGTCTATATTTAATCAAGTCTTTGTTTTCAAATGCACAAATACTAGAATTCAATCTAAGATCTACACATTGCTGACTCAAATGTCATCAACTTGCAGCTTTGAAGTTGTGTCTGCTGGTCCATAGGGCATGTGGACTAGGGGGTCTGCACAAAGTTCATCAAAATTTTCTCAACAATATTGGATATAAATCAAAGAAATACAAACTAAGAAAGTTTTGAGGTACAATTGTATACCTATAAAATTAGCATAAATACAAAATCAATACCTAAGACTGTATTCAAATCTTGCTGATAAATTCCTACAATAGTTTTGGAAAGTAATATGGCAACATAGGTAGCAAAAACCATAATCTTTATTTCTTGAAACCATTAAGACCACATCTGGGAGTTTATACTATGGAAATAATTTAACCAAAGATTAAAATTATATACATGAAGCTGTTTATATAGAAGAGTGAAAAACTAGAAACAAATTATAAGTTATACTCTTTTAAGTTTCAAGCCATGTTAAATAATGGTGATTTATTGAAAGATAATAGCATGGCTTATAGGAACATCAGAGTTCCAGAACTGGAAAGTCTTAAAGTATAAGACATTAAGTTGTATTATCATCAAACAATGTTAACATCTCAGTCCCAACTCTGGTACTCTGCTTTTAAGGAGATTTGGATACTCTTTAACTTTACTTCTGCTATTCCTACTACTACCAAACTATTTCTCTTATGTCTCAAGTTCAAATGCCCTCAAAAAGAGTATCTGTTTGTTTTTGACATTTGCTATGTGATATTGGGTGTGAGGGGGGGTCTTTGTTCAGCAGAGCTCTTATACAAGACCACATTGTAGATCTCTGACCAGGATCCAATGTCCACAGCCCTAGTCCAGTTAATAGCAGCAAGGATAGCAAGGTTGTATTATATGCTTTTTTTTTTCTTTAATCTTGAGGTTACATTATTTTTGCAACCTGAAAGCCAAAATTAAAAGTTTCTTAATGAACATTACTTAGTTATACACTTAATACAAGTTGCCCTTAATTGTCCATTTTTAAAATACAATAAAAACATGACCATACTCTGTTCAGCATGATTCATATTTGCAGAGTGACTTCTGAAATTAGAAAAGGTCCTAGCCCAGCAGGGAGAGATTTCATTATGTAACAATTACTGAGATTCTATAATAAGAAAATATGATATATTTATTTCTCATTTCATAGGTCTTAATCTCTTCCTGATACAAATTCTCAAACCATAGCTATAGGAAAATATAAACACTTGTCAGGTAGGAAGAAAGGCTGTCAAGAGAGATTTACCTGTTTTGTATCAGAGCAAAACATGTCTAGAAAAGAGTTGCCCATGTTATGCATGGGCAAGATGAAAGAAAACACATAGCAACTATGCAAATATACTCATAAAACAAAACAAAAAAACAACCCAGTAACAAGGAAAGGAACATGGCACACC
The DNA here is from genome assembly GCF_964165515.1 of Mesoplodon bidens. Lineage (NCBI taxonomy): Eukaryota > Metazoa > Chordata > Mammalia > Artiodactyla > Ziphiidae > Mesoplodon > Mesoplodon bidens. The sequence continues at coordinate 85,179,458 of NC_138178.1, forward strand.
AAATGCAGTCTGGAAATCAAACAAAGTATAGAAAAAATGTAAGAGTTCTTTCTGCTGGCATGTTTATGATAAAATAAGAACGTATAAAATGACAAAACAACAAAATGAGATTTGTAAAAGAGAGAACATAGAATTTAGGAAATAAATTAAGACTGTATAAGTCAGGATCCAATCAGGAGCCAGAAACCATACTAGCTATTTTAACCAAGGGAGTTGAAGAATTGTTAACTAAGTACTGAAGAATTGAAAGGGAAAAAAGGAACAATAAGATTATAGATAAATAAACATAGATATAGATATAGATATAGATATGTTGCAACTTTGAGGAGGGGCCCCAATGAACTGAGTACCAGGCTTGTGAGAAGAGAGTGTTGCTTAGCTGGTTCTGGGGTCTCTTAGAAGAGGAGCTCAATAGAACTGTGACCCAGACCTGTAAGGAAGAGGTGCTGACCAGCTGGTGCTGAGGTCTTTGAGGGGCTGCGATGAGGCTGGTTCTGCAAGTGTTAAACAAACAATGACTGTAAATTGGACTTTGTAACTGACTATGTTTCTCCTGGATCAAAGCAACGTGCCCTAGTGAAGAAGTGAGGCTGAGGTGCCACTGAAAAGAGCAGGAAAACAAGAAAGGAGGAAATCCCTCCTCCTTCCTCCAGCTTTTAAGTCTCTCTCTGACACTTCCTATTAGAAGCACCTAACAGAGGGAAACTGGCAAAGGAGAAATGTGGTTTACATGGTCCCAGCTCCAGCATCACAAACCAGGAGAAATGAATGGTGGGTATGGAGGTGAGAGATGATATTTATAAACTGGCACAACGGCCAAAACAATATCATTACAGAATTAATAAATAAATTTGGAACAGCAAGAAACAGACCTAAGGACAGGGTCAAGGTTTATTTTGCTCACCACTCTATACCCAGTGCTTACCACAGTGCTTGGCCCATAGCAGGCGCCCAATAAATGTTGAAAGAAAGAAAGAATGAATAAATGAATGCTCACTGCTACCAATAACCCAACTCACATGGGTTTTGTTAAGGCACAATTGATTCTAACACTAAATTGTTTGAACTGATTTTCTACTGTTTTCTTTGAGAATCGCTTCTCCTATCATGGTGGTGGACATTATGGCCAGCAGAATAGCCATCAGTTATAGCTTGATCATGAATAGCTAAAATAGACCAGAAACTTAGAACCATCGGCCTCTGTATTAAGGGAGATATGGAAAAAATGAAATGCACAGTCTCTGACAATAACCTGTGAAGTGCTCACATTCTACATTGTCAGCCATGAATCTTATTGATCTTATAGAATGTATTTCAAAATTTTTTCTGTGGTGTTCTTTACCTTAATTGTATTAAAATACAGCACTCTTTTTTTTTTCTGCAGTGTGATTTGCATCATTTATTACTATCAATGGTACCTCCTTCTTATTCTGTGTAACATTAGCGTATCTTCCAGGAGAAAAAATAAGCAATCAAGAGTTTCTTTTATGGATTTTTTAATGTGTATTTTTAGTGCGGGAGGTTTTTGTATCATTCCAATGTATTCCTTGTGTTCAGGTTCAAGACTGAATGAACTTCATTAGAGTATATAAACTGTCACAGTTAAGGCAGTGCTTCATTGTTTTATAATGATAACTTTTCACAGTACAGAATCTATTGAGTGCTGGGATCTGCTTCTCACCTGTTCAGAAGGATACCAAATCAGAAGTCATAGTTTTCATACTTGACTGTTTCTTCACCTTCCTGGAATTCACATAATCCTGTTGACTTTGCACTTGAAACAAACAAATATATATCAATCTTATTGATATTTTTTACTCCAAAGTTCTTCTGTGGCAAATCTGTCCTGAACTAGCATATTTTGACATGAGTAATTATAGCAGAATATATGCACAAAAAGTCATCGCACTCAAACATGCAATTTCACACTAGCAACTGATAATTTGAGGGGACAAGAAAGTTAGTAAGAGAAGAAAAATGGGGCGGAAAGAGGAAGATATATGTGGATACTTTTAACACCTTCTCCTCTTACCACAATTACCAGATAAAGACACCATTTCTGCTGTGAACGCCACTGCTACTTAGCCGTAGCCGAACTCCTTGAAGGATAGGATAGGTGGACAGTCAATTGAGCCCACTCTATTCCCCAGCTGCCCAGATCTTGGAGAGAAGTCACAGCTTAAGCTCACCTAAGGACCACCAGACTTAGAGCTTCAAGGTAGAGGGAGCACAAACACATCTAGAACTACTGCTCACTCCTTCCCTCTGACAAGTTTTCTCTTTTCTTTATCCTCTCCTGTTCCTCTGCATTTTCTAGAAAAGCTTCTAAAAACTTCGCTGACCCTTGGAGTTCTGGGTGTTGGCAAGCATAGATATTTAGCATTTCATGGTTATCTCTCCCTGAATTCTTGGTGGACAGGGATTTATGCTACTGGGACTGTTTCTCAAGGTTGCCCAGTGTTGCACCACTGGTGAAGGATACAAACTATCATGATGATTTACTGTTGATTTTTCTGACAGCTCCCAGACCACCTGAAGGTACCTTGATCACTTGTGGTCTAAGGGTCACTGTTCCAGAACATTTGTGATAAACTATAGCTCACCTTTGAGGGAAGGACTCCGTCATGTTCACTGCTTGTATCCCCAATACTTAGAACTGTATTTGGAATATACTCAGTGCCCAATAAATATTATTTCTTCTCTTATATTTATTCTTTTACTAGTGGAATTTAATTTACATGTTCTTAATGTAGTTTGAGAGTTCCTTGAAAGCTAGAGCTATGGGAAAGCTATCTTCCAGAGAATTCATCATTCTTTACAATGTATATAAAATCCATTGAATGTTAGTTATTGGACAAAATCCAATGAAAATAAAAAATATTTCTGTACTACAAATAATGTATTTTAAAAGTTTTATCAAGAAATAAGTAGTGTTAAAAATATTGATATGAGAAAACTATATGGTGGTTCCTCAAAAAATTAAATATAGAACAACCATATGATCCAGCAATTCCACTTCTGGGTATATACCCAACAGAACTGAAAGCAGAGACATGAACAGATCTTTGTACATCAGTGTTCACAACAGTGTTACCAAGTCCAATCTCACTCTGCTTGTTGCACGATAGGCCAATAAATCGGGAAACGAGGTGTTGAGGCAAGGAATAACGACTTTATTCAGAAAGCTGGCAGACTGTGAGAAGATGGCAGACTAGTGTCTCAAAAAGACTATCTTGGGCTTCCCTGGTGGAGCAATGGTTAAGAATCCACCTGCCAATGCATGGGACACGGGTTCGATCCCTGGTCCGGGAAGATCCCACATGCCACGTAGCAACTAAGTCTGTGCACCACAACTACTGAGCCTGCGCTCTAGAGTCCATGAGCCACAACTACTGAGCCCACGTGCCTAGAGACCGTGCTCCGCAACAAGAGAAGCCACCACAATGAGAAGCCTGCATACCACAACGAAGAGTAGCCCCCGCTTGCTGCAGCTAGAGAAAGCCCGCGTGCAGCAATGAAGACCCAACACAGCCAAAAATAAAAAGAAAGAAATTTATAACAACAACAAAAAAGACCATCTTATCGGGGTCTGGATGCCAGTTTCTTTCATAGAACAGAGAGGTGGAGGAGGTGAGGAAGTAAAGTAAAAAGGCCATAAGTCTTGCAAATATCTCCCGGAATGGCCAGCCTCAGGGAGGGGATGTGTTAATTTCTTCTTTCTTGTAGCCATTCACAGGTGGACAGGGTCCGGATGTTTCCCTGAACATAGGCACTTTGGTTTAACATTCAGGCAGAGGGGCAGGGTTCCCCGAGGCAGGCCATTATGTATAGACAGTATCCTTGCAGTGAACAAAAGCAACGGGAAGCAAAGGTTAAAGTAAAAGAAACAGATCTGACATGTAGCCAGATTTTGTTCTTCCCTGTAACAACAGCATTATCCACAATAGCTAAAATGTGAAAGCAACCCATAATGTCTATCAACAAATGAATGGATTTTTTTAACGTGGTATATACATGCAATGGAATATTATTCAGCTTTAAAAAGAAATGAAATTCTGGGACTTCCCTGGTGGTCCAGTGGCTAAGACTCTGCACTCCCAATGCAGGGGGCCCAGGTGCGATCCCTGGGTCAGGGAACGAGAACCCACGTGCCGCAACTAAGAGTTCACATGCCATAACTAAAAGATCCCGTATGCCACAACTAAAGATTCCACATGCTGCAACTAAGACCCAATGCAACCAAATAATTACATATTAAAAAAAAAACGAAATTCTGACACATGCTTTAATATGGATCAACCTTGAAAACACGGTGCTGAGTGAAAGTGAAATAAGCTAGTCACAAAAAGACAAATAATGTATGATTCCACTTAAACGAGGTACCTAGAAATAGTCACATTTAGAGACAGAAAGTAGAACCGTGGTTGCCAGGGTCTGGGGAAAAGGGAAAGCAAGGCATTATTGTTTAATGAGTACAAAGTTTCAGTTTGGGAAGATGAGAAAATTCTGGAGATGGATGGTGGTGATGGTTCACAATAATGTAAGTGTATGTAAAACCACTGAACTATATACTTAGAAATGGTTAGAATGATAAACTTTATGTAATATATATTTTACCACAATAAAAAAAGAAAAAATGTTGACAAAAATTTTTAAAGAATATTGGTCATTAGAAAGTATCTGATATTGTTTTAGCTCTTTATTTTGTAGCTCTGAACTCTGAATAACCCATTTTCCCAGTTCAGTGGTTCTTAAAGTGTGATCTGGGGACCCTTGGAGGTCACCAATACCTTTACAGGAAACTCATAAAGTCAAAATTATTTTCATAGCAATACGAAGATGTTATTTGTGTTTTTTTACCTTCATTCTCTCATGAGTAAATATTGGAGTTCTGCAACATTTACTTCATTCTCTCAGGAGTAAATATTGGAGTTATCACAAAAGACTGAATTCAGAAGCAGCAAGGAGAATTCTACTCTCTCCTATTAAGTCAGACATTTTTTTTCTGACAAATTTGTCTCCAAAAATATAGTTATTTTCATAAAATATATTATTTATGTTAATGTTACCAAGTCCAAGCTCTCTCTGCTTGCCACATGACAGGCCAATGAATCAGAGAGGAGGTGCTGAGGCAAGGAATACAACTTTATTCGCAAAGCCAGCAGACTGAGAAGATGGCAGACTAGTGTCTCCGAAAAACCATCTTATGGGGTTTGGATGCCAGTTTCTTTTATAGCACAGAGAGGGGGAGGAGATGAGGAAGTAAAGTAAAAAGGCCATAAGTTTTGCAAATATCCCCTGGAATGGCCAGCCTCAGGGAGGGGATGTGTTAATTTCTTCTTTCTCACAGCCATCCACAGGTGGACAGGGTCCAGATGTTTCCCTAAACAAAGGCACTTTGGTTTAACATTCAGGCAGAGGGGCAGGGTACCCCGACACATAATACATAAGCAAGCTTCCCGTTGCTTTTCTTCTTTTAGTGAAGAACTTTTGAGAATTGCTGGTCCAGTTTATAGGGCGATCAGACAAACCCATTAAGATGCTAGCAAAATGGCACTTCTCACCTAAAATTTTACCCATCACCTCAGGTTAATCAGGCTAATCTCCAACCTCTTCTAAATTCAGATAAAACCCAAAACTGTCTGTGAACATAAACAGTTTTGTCAAATGTGGGTTAAGTAATACTACTTGCTGATAAATAATTCTGAATCTGCAAACTTCTGGGCCTGACTTTATTGCTACTGGATCAAAATTCATGCCTGCACATAGAGGATGGCAGTTGAATATTCTAACACAAATTAGGGGTTTGGAAGAAATGTACTCTTTAATTGTGCACCTTATCTATTTTGTGGTCACTTAAATATAACCCACTAATTATAGAGTTCTTATTCTACTTAGACATACAATTTAAAATTCATTATCCAGCATATAATTCACAAAGACTGTATAAAGACTAGTTATACAATAGTCACATCAGAAATATAGTCATAGTTTAAGATAGGTCACTCAGTCTTCTTTTAGTCTGTATAACCATGTTTTGCTTTCTAAAAGATCCTTGAGAAAAGATGTTTCTGGTAAACGCTGACTGAAACTGTCTTAATTCTTTTCCTTGCAGGAAATCAGGTCTTATCAAGTCACCTACAGGCATAGTGGTTAAAAACTTAAACTTGCCTGGTAGGCAAACCTGCATTCCAGTCTCAGCTCAGATACTTAGTAGCTGTGTGACCTCAGGCAAATTGCTTACCATCTTTTATTCTATTTTATTTTTTACTTTTTTATTTTTTTATGGATAAGTAGTACTTTTATTTGAAATAACACAAAGAAGCATAGCTAAAAATATTCTATTCACCAAAAAGAAGGCAGGAAAGGAAGAAGGAGAAACTAAAGATCAGATGGAACAATTAGAAAACAAATACTAAGATGACATATTTAAATCCAACCATATCAGTAATTACATTAAGTGTAAATGGACTCCAGTTAAAAGACACAGGTTGTTAATTTGTATGAAAAAGCAATACTCAACCATATACAGGTCTCCCCCACTATCCAAAAGTGGAGGATTCCTGTGAAACCTTTTGTAAGCCAAAATGGCATAAAGCAAAAAAGCAATTACCTTAGGACACATCTTGTTAATAGATGCACAAAATAAATCAAGATAAAGCACAGATGCTCAAAGCTATGGCGGCCTAATGCTGGAATGCTGAGTGTAGTTCCCAGGGAAGGAGCTTGGAGGTGCCGCTCTTGATGCTCAGGGTTTGCACCGCCTCTAAAGCAGCTCACTGCAAAACAAACACTGAAAGCTATTTTCGGTTTTCACCTTTTTTCGTAAAAGTGAAAATCCTCTTCAGGTTTATTTCATTTAGCGACAATAGGTACCAGTGTAGGTCTTTCATCAAAGTGAAGGAGGTAAAGCAAACTTTCAAGAAGCAGGGCATACCTGTATTGTCTATAAGAGAAGCACTTTAAAGACACAAATAGATTACAATTAAAAAAGAGATGGGACCTGGTAGCCCTACAAGCATTTGGTATTAAACATAAACTCTGTGCAATGATGACTGGGATGGTAAAAAGAGCAGGACAAATATTTGAGCAGGAGAGCAGTCCTTTCTTGATTCCTTCTGGTGAGCAGAGGTTGCTGCTGACATTTATTCTTATCTGAGGTGGTGGGATCTAGGTCTTTCCAGATCTTTCCAGTTCACCTCCAGTGTTTTAATTGCTCTGGAGATACAAGGGAGCAATAAACTTGGGAAGCTGCCCTTTACACTTTCCCTATAGGTTCTCACTTTCAGCTCACCATCCTACTGTGGTTCTTCCTCTCAAGTCCTTTCTTTAACACAGGACGCTGCCTTCAGGGGAGAGGGGCGGTAGCACACAACACTGCCCCCCTCTCGGCGCCCGGTCAGGGCCTCTCAGAGCAAAAGTCAGGGGCTGCGAGACGTAAGGGTACCGGGGCGGCAAGGAACGGACCCCTGAGTGCAGGGCTCGAACAGGTAACGGGGACCAAGAGGCTGCAGCACAGCACCCCCAGGGTTCTCCCCCGGCGCCACATGCAGAGCCGGAAAGGCGCCGCTTACCATCTTTTAATCTCACTTTACCTATCAGTAAAATAGAGATATTAATACCTTTTCCCAATGGATTAAGTAAGAATTACGTAATGGGTAAAAAGCAATTAGCTCAGTCCTGGATCCATATTAAGCACCTGATCAATATTAGCAACTATTTCAAATACTGTTATTGGCCTCCATTACACTATCGAGCTATTTCTAATTAGAAGTAAGAGAAAGAGGGCTTCCCTGGTGGCGCAGTGGTTGAGAGTCTGCCTGCCAATGTAGGGGACACGGGTTCGTGCCCCGGTCTAGGAACATCCCACATGCCGCGGAGTGGCTAGGCCCGTGAGCCATGGCCTCTGAGCCTGCGCGTCCGGAGCCTGTGCTCCACAACGGGAGAGGCCACAACACTAAGAGGCCCGCGTACCGCAAAAAAAAAAAAAAAAAAAGAAGTAAGAGAAAGAAATCAAAGGCCTTGCTGTTATCATTTTCCCTCTTTCCTTAGGAAATGCAGAGACTGACAACACTAAGAACTACAGAAAGGGAAAAGCAGGCACTCTTCTGTCTGTCCTCTGAAAGCAAAGGATAGTCAAAGAAGAGGATTAAGCCAAGTCATGTCTCTTGTAGCCCCAGTTCATCAATTCTAAAATGAACATTTATTTCACATTATAACACCTCTGCAATAGGGATATGTCATACACTGCTTAACTAGCAGGGTTTTTTTCTTTCTTAATGCTTAATAAAATAATGGCAAATCTTAAAATTCATGGCATCTTAAATTCAATGAAATAGAGTAATTGAGCTTTCTACTAAAAAATACTAATAGTACCCAAATAATCCCCCAAAGTACACCCTTCATTACTGTATTTATCACAGTGTCTTACCATCTCTCTTCCCAGGCCTAACATGCTTATCATCTGGCACAAAGAGATCACTTAGATTGATGGAATCAATGCATGCATGCGCTTGATCTGACCTTATTCACCACTCCTACTGTGAGTATCTGCAAAAAAATGTAGCCAAGGGAAGTCTATTTCTCTTTTCTCAGAATCCAACAGTCTTTAATTATATAGTGTTGATGTTGCTTATACTTGTTTCATGCATGTGAACCTCATCTACCCAACTATAGTGTAAGCATCTCAAGATAAGGACTGAGTCAGATAAATTTGCCTTCCCTACAGGGCTGGTGCTGTGGTACATACTTAGTGATCAATTGCCCGAAGGGATGTTTTTTTTACACTGTACAAGGATATATGACCATATTCCTGCCAACCTGACTCCCCTAGAAATCTGAGTAGGGGATTTAAAAAAATTCCTTCGGGAATTCCCTGGCAGTCCCGTGGTTAGGACTCTGTGCTCTCACTGCCCAGGGCTGGGTTCAATCCCTGGTTGGGGAACTAAGATCCCACAGGAGTGTGGCACGTCCAAAAAAATACAAATATAAATTGTTGGAGAACTTAAAAAAAAAATCCTTCGCTGCTCTAACAATTCAAATCACTTAGAATTTCTTTCTCCACCACTTACTGATTGTTAATGGACCCTTTGTCTGTTGATCAGAAGAGTCAAACCTATAGTGAAAGAATTACAAACTGCAGAATAGATGGTCACTGGCATAGCTGACACTGTTGGTGTATCACTCACAGACCCTCTGATCACTTTTGATCAATTCTGGTGTCTATCTCCTAAATTATGTTTGCTTTGCTTCCAAAGAAGATGCTTTGTCAGTATTTGCAGAAATTCAGAATTGCCCTGGGGGAACCATAGCCATTGATTGATTGGTGCCTGAATAGAAAGCCCACCACCTTTGCCTCAAGGCTGGATAAACCCTGAGGTATAATTTATGCTCCAGAGCTCCTCACAGGATCAGGCCAAGGCCAGGGCTTCTTGAAACGGCACCGGCACCGTGCTTACTTCATTTACCCCATCCCTATCCTACTCCCTCTACACCCTTAACAAAGAGCGTCTTTGAGACAGGATCTGAATTTGATAGTGTCTGAGTTTTTGCATAAAAATAATGGGAAAAAAAGTTTTGTGTTCTAAGATTTAAACATTTATTCTTCACCCTGGGTGTATATTCTTGAAACTCATAATGAGCAATATAAAACCATCAACAAAACCAAGACTGGAGAGTCTTTCTGCCCTGCCCTTTAGGAGGACACATTCTGCCCTGAGCAGGATAACAGGAATAAGGGAACAAAAGAACAGCAAACAATAAGAACTGACCAAACAGCATTTCACAATCGATTTTATTTTATTTACAAGTGATATTTATCTAATTTTATTTTTGACAATGTCTGGCTTCTTTGCTGAGCTTCTTAGTGGCTTTTGGAACTAAAACTGTAGTGCAAAATGAGTTGATCGACATTTTGATAAAATGCTGCAAGATCACATAACAGAAATGCATCCTCTAATAGACTCCAATTTCTCTCTCACTGCATCCCTTATAATGTAGTAGTCTTTCCTTATCAATGGTTTCTTTTTTTTTTTTTTTTTTTTTGCGGTATGCGGGCCTCTCACTGTTGTGGCCTCTCCCGTTGCAGAGCACAGGCTCCGGACGCGCAGGCTCAGAGGCCATGGCTCACGGGCCCAGCCGCTCCACAGCATGGATCTTCCCGGACCGGGGCACGAACCCGTGTCCCCTGCATCGGCAGGCGGACTCTCAACCACTGCGCCACCAGGGAAGCCCTCAGTGGTTTCTTTTACCTGTGGTTAACCACTGTCGGAAAATATTAAATGGAAAATTCCAGAAATAATTCATAACTTTTCAATTGGGCACCATTCTGAGTAGCGTGATGAATCTTGTGCCATCCTGCTCCATCCACCTGGGACGCAAACCATCCCTTTGTCCAGCATATCCATGGAGTATACACTACCCACTGGTTAGTATAGGAGAAAACATAGCATACCTACGGATTGGTACTATCTGAGGTTTCAGGTATCCACTGCGGGTCTTGGAAGATATCCCTACGGATAAGGGGGACTACTGTACTCTGGAGTCTCAAAAACAAATCTCAGGATCTACTCTACTGAGTGGAACTGTTATACAAGTTTGTACACCTTGGCAGGCAGTTTCACTAATATGTTTCTGAATTTCTTCAAAGCTCTTAGGTGTGGTAGATGGAAGTGTGGATGGTGACAACTCTGGTACTGAATTATTGTTCTTTTCCTTTTATGGCATTCAGCAAGTTGTTTAATCTTCCTGAGCTTCAGTTTTATTTCCTTAATAAGACTGTTATAAAGAAATGAATGAGATAATATGTAGTTGGTGGGGCAGCTGTTTGAGATGTTAATTTATATCTTGTTCAGGCTTCTATAAGTATTACTGCCTCCCCAACCCAAGGAAAGCAACCATGTCTGCCTCCAGGAGTAGTTAATGGCTTTAATGTTGCAGGGCCAAAATTAAAAGTTGTCTGACACTCAGAGCATAACCTTTGGTCTAGTCTTGAAAGTGATCCAGCTGGATTGTTGCAGGTGGCAGGAGACATTAAGGGTTGGGAGAAGAAGTGGACCAACACTAGAGAGTAAACTATTTGGGAAACACCTCCCCATGTTTAGGGGGGATGCATTTATGGATTTCAAGAGAGTCAGGGACATGTGCCCTACTCCCACACAGTAGCAGGATCCAGGGCCTCTGATGGTGGCCAGCTTGTTACAAAATTGTATGTGTCAAGATAGAATGATAGAACCTATTTTCTTTAACAGTTTTTCGGCTGGATTTGTAATTTTAAGATATTTAACATATGGTATGTGAACCTTCATTTGTATTCTTGTCCTAGGCCCTGTAAATATTTGGGGTGGCCTGGAAAAGGGACCATAAGGACTTGGATCATGAACAACCAACAGTGGTAGCTAATGTGGTCTGAAGAAGAGAGAGCCCATCTCAGAATATTATGGAATGTGTAGGACCCTGGGATGGTATAGAAAACCCTAATTTTCTTCCCCCTAAAGTAAACATGACAAATCCTGAATTTCTCATCTCCCTTGACCTAGGTGGCTCAGAGCCAGATTTAACTTCATTTAGAACAAAATAGGGGCACGGATTTTTCTCTATCTTGTTCACTGCTTTATCCCTAGCACCTAGAACAGTGCCAATACACTTTGTTGAATGAATGGATTCTTGCTTCCAGTGCCAAGGACCAAACTCCCACCTGCCACATTGTGTAAAGCTCCCGGTTTTGTGCTGTCACATATTAGGTGTCAGTGTCAGGCACTCATTTTTGCCAAATGCCATATAATACATCTTTGTATCTAATGTGTCAGATGAGCCTAGAATACCCTGTTTATTTATTAACTTGTTTTAGCACCTTTAGCACTGTCTGTTATGCACAGACAACTAAGTACTTCGCCTGCCAGTTTTCCTCACTCCCTTCCTAAGTCCTAATCCCACTTTTCTGACAGAGCCCCTATCATAAATTCAGGGTTTCTTTGGCCCTGTATGTGAAACCAATTCTGTTTCAGAGACCACAGCCTTAGAGTTCTAGATCCTTCTCCATCTATATGCAACTTTTCTGCCCTTCATAGTATAGTTCTGTTCCTTGGTTGTGCCCACATTTAACATAGTACCTGCCTTCTCTCCCATCCTAGATACAATCCCAAAGTTAGAAATTCCCTTACCAACACCACCAGGTATCCACACGAGAGACACCCTTTGATCTCTGGGCCAGAAAGTGATGCTTCTACTGTCACCCTTCAGGACAATTTATTTAGGGAAGAGTTGTAGAAAGGGCAAGTCCATCTAGAAGCAACCTTCTTTCTTGGCACTGAGGGCTGAAGGGTATTGTTTTAAAGCCTTCTGTAAGGCTCCATGTACCTCTGTGCTTCTCAGCTTCTGCCATCTATAGAGAATACACCTGTTCTCAGAGGACTGAAAAACCATATGGTCTCCACCCTGTTGTTGGGATATAGTCGCAATCATGGCTAGAATTTTATTAGTCTGAGTTTGACCTTTTTCTGTGTGTATTCACTAGCTTAGTGATTTAACTACTCTGAAACTCTATTAGTACCAAGCTCAGTAAGCTCCTAATTTGTACACCGGAGGCTCCTTGCAAGCAAGAACTGTGCCTTTTGGTTCTGTATCCCCAGCACTTAGTACCCTGCCTGGTATGTAGTACTCTTCAGTGAAATCCCTCCTAGAGATAGATTCTGTCAAGAACTGTAAAGGGTCTGAGTTTTACCCTACTTGCAAGTTAACAAGTTAGCCTGTCATAGTTTCATGGATGCTGGTAGAAGACATGAGACTCCTGGGTCAGAGTCAAAAATGGTTTATTACTCATAGCAATAGTAGTAGCTAGAGTATCTGCCTTTTTTAAGTCAGTTCCCCAAGACCTAGTTTCCAGAGGGCAATGGGAATAGGGCCAGTTAACACCTGTACATGAAGAACTCTGAGCTTAGGGAGCCAAAATCTTTGTTTTACTTTGCAGAATTTTTATGGTTTTATTTAACACAAATAAAACTTGCACATGAACTGTTCATTTTCTTCACTGTGCAGCCTGGCATTGCAATCAGTGACTCACGGCCAGCTGGGCTGCTCTTTCCACAATGCCTTTGAGGTTCTTGGAGGAAATGAGAGCCATCTCAGCACAGTAAGATTTGTTGCACATCAGCAGCACTTCCAGCTTTTTGACGTTGTAGACCAGAAACTTCTAGAAGCCACTAGGCAGCATGTGCTTCATTTTCTTGTTGCTGCTATGACCAATATTGGGCATCAAGATCTGGCACTTGAATCTTCTCTGTACCCTGTTGTCGATGCCTCTGGGTTTCTGCCAGTTACACTTAATTTTGACCTATCAGCCTGACTGGTGCCGGATGAACTTCTTGGTCTTCTCTTTGATCACTTTGGGCTTCATAAGGTGTCTGAGAACAGTCATGATGCTGGGTTGGAGATGGCTGCTACCTCCCCTGAATCTTTTATAATGGGCAGTAAATATGCCTACCCTTTACTCCAGAAGGACACCCTGTTGCCATCAAACATTCTTGAAAAGGTAGTCTGGAACAAAGTGCAGTTGGTGCCTCATTTACAGGACTTGCAGAAATGGGAGTGACCCACGGAGAATGTCTCAACAGACGGCTGAAGTGAAGCAGAGGTGGCAGCAGGCTGAAGTTCACTTGCTCCCGCCCAACCCAATCTCAGAAGCCTCCAAGAGCAAACAGTTTTTTCAGTGTTTCAGGAGCACTCTATTCATTCTGGCTTCTACTTCTTTGGTGGTCCAATACTCCCTGCCTTGAATGCCTTTTCCTTACTCCTCTACTATGTAAATCTTATTCATCTTTCTAGATCAGATTCAAATTCCACTCTCCTATAAAGCATTTCCTGACCAGCCCAACTCACAGTGATTTCTTCTCCGATAGTACAGAGTGATTATTACCAATATCAATCATATTGACACTTAGGAAGTAACAATAATAACACCAAAAACCTCTGACATTTGTGTTTTGTGTATCATTTTACCTTTTACTAAGTATTTTTACACAAACTATTCCCTTTGACTCTCACAGCAATCTGCAAGACATGCAAAGGAAAATATTATTTTCAATTTATAGATAAGGAAAAGCAGAAATTCAGAAACGTGCCCAAGGTCACCTAGTTAATAAACAGGTCATCAGATTTAGCTCATAATGGATGCACTATGCCATTTCTTCTTGCTGTTTAAACTCCCAAATGGATTTATTTCATGTAGTGTTAAGTCTCAGAGAGACTTGATACTTTCCTCTGGTCAAAGAGTAGGGGTGGAGATTAGAGTTACAGCAGAGTCTAGTGGTTAAGGGTCCTGAGTCAGACAAACCTGCTGTGGAGAGGTTTCTTGGGCTCACCAATATACAGGTTGCCTCACCTTCCAGAATATGGAGATAAACCACATTTCGCAGGTTCCCTTGCATCCTAGATTCCCACAAGACTGAGTTCTAGCCAATGGAATGTGGGCAGAAGTGATATCACTACTTCCAGGTCTGACCTTGAAACATCCTATTCAGTCTCCCCTGCTCTTTTTCCATCACTCCAGCCTGATTCATGATGGGGAGATCTTGAAGCTACAATATGCTTAAGCCATAAGATGGAAGTGGCCTGTGTACATGAGTCACTGCTTAGAGGTGAGCTGCCTAAGAGAGCCACCTGATGAGGACCATCCACACTGCACTTTGCCCCAGCAAGAAACACATTTTATTGTGTTACATTACTATGATTTTGGGATTGCTAAACCAGTTACCCTACCCTAATGCACTTGAGATTAAAATCCAGCACTATAATCCACCAGTCTAGTGTGACTTTCTGTGTGGTACTTAGCCTTTATTTACCCATTTTTATGATGGAAATAATAATAATAACTATCTTATAGAATGCTTGTGAGAATTAAATGAGATAACATGCAAAGGACTAAGCACAGTGTCTGGCACATAGTATAACTGCTATTTAATCAATAAATACTATTAACTTTTCATGTTATTATTTCTAACACATTTTCTGCTGGTTCCAAACAAAACTTTGAATTTCTGTTTTTCCAACTTGTGTTAGAGGAGAAAAGACAGTGCTTCCTCTCACTCTGATTACCTTATGATAATGAGAATGAGAATGAGAATGGCTCAGGGTTAGTCAGGGTTAGAGTCAGTCTGCACACAGACCTTGTTTTCTGGGTGTCCTGCCAATCCATTCTTTCCTGCCCCTAGGGACTTAAAACCAGTGAGGAGGGGAGTTCCCTGGTGACCTAGTGGTTAGAATTCCAGGTTTTCACTGCCATGGCCTGGGTTCAATCCCTGGTAGGGGAACTGAAATCCTGCAAGCTGCATGGCCAAAAAAAATTGTTTTTAATAAACTAAAATAAAATCAGGGAGGAAAAACAGCAACAAAAAATTTATAAAGCTATTGCCATTGCAAAAAAAATCAAAATCTTCTGAAAATCTCTCAATATCATACTGGAAATATGTATTTCTAACTAACGGTGACATTTGATAATGCTTAGTCTTAATATTCACAATGAATTCATCAGTTGTGGTTGTGTCATTTGAAATGACACAACTAAATCTTTCAAGTAAAAAAATTCGGGGCTTCCCTGGTGGCACAGTGGTTAAGAATCCATCTGCCAACGCAGGGGACACGGGTTCGAGCCCTGGTCCGGGAAGATCCCACATGCCCCGGAGCAACTAAGCCCGTGAGCCACAACTACTGAGCCTGCGCTCTAGAGCCCGTGAGCCACAACTACTGAAGCCCGTGCACCTAGAGCCCATGCTCTGCAACAAGAGAAGCCACCGCAATGAGAAGCCTGCGCACCGCAACAAAGAGTAGACCCTGCTTGCTGCAACTAAAGAAAGCCCGTGCGCAGAAACGAAGACCCAATGCAGCCAAAAATTAATTAATTAATTTAAAAAAATCCTATTCTTTGGGTGATAATGATGTGTCAGTGTAGTTTCATCAATTGTCACAAACGTATGACTCTGGTGGGAATTCCCTGGTGGTCTAGTGGTTTGGACTCCACGCTTTCACTGCCATGGGCCCGGGGTTCAATCCCTGGTCATCCCACAGGCCACAAAATGTGGCCAAAAAAACCCAAACAAGCAAAAAAACCAAATGTATGGCACTGGTGAGCAATGTTGATAATAGGAAAGGCTATTCATGTGTGGAGGCATGGGGCGTGTGGGAACTCTCTGTACTTTCCACTCAATTTTGCTGTGAACATAAAATTGCTCTAAAAAATAAAGTCCATTAAAAATTCTATTCACCATTACTGAATTGAACTTATAATTATAAATACTTTCTCTAATGGGATAATTATGTTATTAAAAAGAAATTACTAGAGTTTTATCTTGAAATGATTGGCACAGAGTATTCCCAGTACATTTTTTTTTTCTCTAGTTGGTGACAACATAAACTGAAGCTCAGATTGAGCCACCTCTCTGACACTTGGGAAACTGATGACAGGACAGATAAAGGCCTGTCACGGCTGATTTCATGTTATGACTTGTTAATGTGTCCAGCCCACCCACAATGGTTCAGGGAATTAAAAAAGGATCCCAAGGGTATGCAGCAAGAACATTTCTTGCATGAGCAGACTGGGAAAATACAGAACATTTCTTTGAAAATTTGCTTGATGGCCCAGGTTTAAATATAGGCCATAGGATAAAGAGCACTTTTCATTCACCCTCTTGACAATTATCCTGTTGCTTGCTCTCACCTTGTCTACTGAACAAGTAAACATGGAAAAAGCTATAGGCTCTGAAATCAGTCAGCCTGGATACAAATTCCAGCTATGCCTTGGCCAGATTATTTAACTTTTCAGGTGATTGCTTTCATCATCTGTAAAATAAGAACATAATAGCACTGACCAATGGTGAATGCCTAGGAACTGTTTTGTGCTTTGTTGTTAAAAGATTAAGAACCAGGTTTTGATACAAATTTGGTATAAAGTATACCAATCTAAAAACTCCTGAGGGATTAATCACAAAACTGGTTAACAGGGGACTTCCCTGATGGCGCACTGGTTAAGAATCCGCCTGCCAATGAGGGGGACATGGGTTCAAGCCCTGGTCCGGGAAGATCCCACATGCCGCGGAGCAACTAAGCCCGTGCGCCACAACTACTGAGCCTGCGCTCTAGAGCCTGCGAACCACAACTGCTAAGCCCATGCGCCACAACTGCTGAGGCCTGTGCATCTAGAGCCCGTGCTCCACAACAAGAGAAGCCACTGCAATAAGCCCGCGCACCACAACAAAGAGTAACCCCCGCTCGCCACAACTAGAGAAAACCCACACACAGCAACAAAGACCCAACGCAGCCAAAAATAAATAAATAGAAAAATATTTCAAAAAAACAAAAACAAGACTGGTAACAGGAGATTTTAGTACAAATAGTCGATTTATTAATCTCCCCAGCCTCTCACCTAACCCCTTCACCCTTCTAATACTAAAAGTTTATACACACAGTTTTGGAATATGAAATATTTTATCAAAATATACTAATGCTCCATATTATTAAGGAACTATAATCTTGGGATTGCTTGCATTTTTTCCAATTGTTTACTGTTAAACAGAAAGCCTATTGAGAGATTTTATAAACATTAAAATTTGAAAAATCATTTCTATTTTCTTTTTTATCCAGCTATTTTCATTTTAAAACTGATTTATCATGCAGTCATATTCTAAGAAAAGCTTTCAATGAAATTATATAAAATACACTGCAGTTATAATTTAATACACTTTTATCTGGTTCAAGTGCTAAGAGGTTTAGTTCAGCCCAGGTTAATCTGTGTTGCACAGAACATAGTGGTTCAGTTCTGGACCTAAGGAAGGTTTGATCTGAAAATTTGGACCTCTTTACCAGCTCGAAGAGATTCAAAACCTTGGTTTGGCCTAGAATTGAACTAGTCCCTCCAGAAATCCTCCAATGAGAATTTACCTAAAACAAGTTAAAATCAGACCAATGTCTAAGTCGGGGATGAGAATTTTTCACTTTGATGCATTCTACCTTAATTATTTTTTTTAATTACCTAAAAAATATTTTTTAAAGTAAATGCAAGATGCAGCAGACAGTAATACTCACACAATACTCATTTTCTCTCATACACTTTCTCCCATTTCTGCCCAGCTTATAGCAAGTAGTTGGAGCCATGTGACTAGATCTGGTCAATGGGCTTTGAGGGCAACTGATGTGTGTCACTTCCAGGCCAAGGCAGAAAAAAACCAGTGCTTGATTCTCTAGATTTCCTTCTTTCCACTCTGACTCGAGTGGCCTCATGGGTCCTTGAGTGACAATGTGGAGTAAAACCCACTGCCTACCAGTCTGGAACAGTGTGTCAGAGAAATAAATTTTTGTTGTTTTAAACCACTGCGACTTTGGGGGTTGTTTTTTACAATAATTTACTTTAGTCTGTCCCAATTCACAATACTTCCTTAAATGCAACCTGTTCTTTCACTCCTCATGCTTTTGCACATGTTGTTCACAATACCTGAAATATCCTGGCACCTCAACCATCAAGCCAGTTCTGGTTTATTTCAGGATCCATCCCCAGTATCTTGTGCCTAATGAAATGCAGAATGACATACATAGGAAAGAGTATGGGTTTCAGAATTTGCTAGGCTCAGGTTCAAATGTGGTTCCATCTCTTAAAAGCTAAGCAACGTGAGAAAAGTTATTTACCCTTTCTCTGCTCTGGTTTCCTCATCTACAAAGTGCAGAAAATAACTTCATTGGATATTTGTGAGATTACATAACATCAGGGGTATAAATTGCTTAGTGCAATGTTTACCACATAGGAAAAATACTAGCTGTATTATTATTTCCAGGCCTCCACCACCCCAGCTAAATTCAGATGCATTTTCCTCTTGGTTTCCCTAGCACCTCTATTATAACTTAACTGTCTTCCATTATATTTTTTCATACATGTCTATATTCCCCATTAACCTATGAATAACTAGAAGTTAGTGGCATTGTCTGATTTTGTTTGCAGTTCTACTCCCAGCACCTAGAACACTGTTCGGCAATAAGAAGTGTTCTACTAATATTTGTTAAGTAAACTCTTCTTGATGTGCTCAGCACAGTCCATCTTTAATAAATTTTTATTGATTGGATGAATAGAGCAATGAATAAATCAATTAGTGAATAAATGATTGTATCTCTTGCCTTCCCCATAAGTAAACTGACTTTTTCAAAGGGGAACCATTTTAACCTACTTCCTATAAGCCTCATCTCATTCCTGCTGCCACCTCTGCTTTCTTCTCTCATGGCAGACTGGCTACGTATTTATTAAAATTGTGTCCTCTTCCATAACATACTTCTGGAAAACATTTATCATTCCCCTTGCAACTAGGCAGTGCTTTGTGACTAATTCTCACCAATGGAAAGTAAGCAGAAATGATGTATCTTCCTTCAAGCTGAATCCATACAATACCTTCCTTGAGATCCTCCCTATCCGTTGGTCCCTTCTGTTGGATGCAGAGAAACCAATGGAGGATTCCAATACCTGAGAAGATGCTGGAGCCACCAGATGAAAAGTGCTTGGAGCTTGAGTGCCTGAATGACTGTGTGGAGTAAACTTCTACTTACTTCATTTACTTCATCCCAACCAATCAAATTGGACTATGAGATTAATAAGAAATGATTATTCTGTTAGGCATTGGGATTTGGGATTGTTTATCACCTTCAGAGCCTTATATTCATTCACCCATCCAGGGCTGGGATAAAAAGCACTTAAGCAGCCTGGCACACACCAGTCATCCCCCCAAATCTGTAAGTACTTGAAAGAAGCAGGTCCTCTTGTAGTGCTGACCCCTGGCTCCTGTGTTTTCCACCACTTCCTCCCTGACTGAGATCTAGAATGGGACTTGGTCAGTGCTGCCACTGGAAAACTAAGGAGTTGCAGTTCTTTATGCCCACGAGGTGCCCTGTTCTGGTAATGGGTACTGCTTCCTGAGGCTGGGTTCCAACACTGTTTATAAAGCTTAGTCCTGCTTTTGGATTTTTTAGCTTAATATCCCAGGAGCTCCTAAGAATGAGAACTTGCTTCGCTTTTTCTGGGTCCTTCACCAGAGCTATGCCCCCTAATCCAGAGGCCATTACATGTTAATTAACCATGGTGAGCATGGTAAGCTGGCTTTCTGTCTGTTTGTAGTCTTGAGTTTTGCCTACCCCCTTCATAACTTATGCTAGGAAACCTCGCTCTGCCCTGATGACCTAACTGCAGACCAAGCATTTGCTTAAACTTTGTCCATTTCTCCTGAAGTTCACTGAGGCACCTTTGCCCTGCTGAGCTGTCAGAGCCTGTACATTCAGCTGGGCCCACACCTTCCTTTCACTACCTGGGATGGGTGGGTCTGGAGCAAAGTATCCTCCTGACATTCCTCTCCAGCCTAGAGTAAGCAGTGCAGCCTCACAGGGACGTTCTGAGATTAGCACAGTTCAGATGTCATCAGGTCCTTTGTTTTTCCATTGGCATTTAGTATTTCAGTGAATGTTTTATATTGTGATAAATATACTTTAATTTTAGAGTATAGCAAATAGGTTAATGGTTTTAGAGCCTTATATTTTTATGAGATATGGATACACTACATTACATTTAGGGCATGCTTGGCATGCACACATTATTTTATTGCACTAAATCAAGTCTACTGGGACCTCAGCTTAGCATTTAATGACTTAATATGCAAGTTTACTAAAGTCCCAGCCAGTCGTCCTATTGCACAGTAACCAAATACCCAAGCATTTAAAAGTGCCTTTCTTCTTTAATCTCATTTTTGTCCTACAGTCTTTTCTAATGTGCCTTGCTTTCGTTTGCTGGCCTATATCTTTACTGTCCAGCTAAATAGACCAAGTCATTTCTAAACAATGACTTTTATTATTGAGCTTAAGGAAATTAAAAAATAAAATCAAACCTGCTGCATGTAGGTACAAGTTGCCAATAGTCAATTCTCAGGAAAGCAGCTACTAGAAGTAGTCTGTCCTATACTCCTGGCAGCAACAATGACAATAAAAACCTTGCCCTACAGATGTCCTGGAAACACCCAGTTTCCATCCTAGAATGGCAGAGAATTGCATTTTCACTCGAACTTTATTATCTACACTAAGGATGTTTGCAGAATCCAGTGAGATAGCTAACACTGAGTGTGAACTATATGCCAGATATTGGGCAGCACATTTTACATACTCCTTTACTCATTGCAGCATTTTTACAAGGTAGGTGCTATTATTATTACTATCCCTCCTATTTTACAGATAAAGAAACATAGGTTTAGATGCTTTAGGGAACTTGGTCAATGTCACAGTGTGTCAATTAGGATGAATTCGACTGCAAGAAATAAAAACTTATGAGGAGTGGCTAATACCAGTGCCTCTCAGATTTTAATGTGAATAAGAATCACCTAGGATCTTGTTAAACTGCAGGTTCTAATTTAGTAGGTTGGGAATTGGGGGTGAGATTCTACATTTTCAGTAAGCAACCAAGTGATGCCAATGCTGGTCTGGAGACCATACACTGAATAGCAAGTGTTTAATCACAAAAACACTTACTGTTTACTTAGTGAGAGGTTTGGAGGTAGGCAGTTCCAGGATTGATTCAATAGCTCTACAGTGTCCTTCAGGACACAGACTCTTTCCATCTATCTGATGTGCCATCATAAATAAGTTTTTTATCTTAGGCTATTTCCTCATGGTCACAAGATGGCCATCTCTGCTCCAGTGTCACATCTGTATGTGGCTAGAAACACAATTCATTCCCCCTGAGACTGGACACATTGCCAGCTTAAAAAAAAAAATCTAGTAAGGAAGACATGGAGGTAAGTGGGGAATGGAAGTGGGGAAAGGCATTAAACATGTATGCCATAGCTAAGAAATAGTATAGCCAAGATTCAACCCATCTGTATCCAAAGCAATACTACTTTGCGTCTGTTGAATTAACTGTAGCTGAGGTGACCTGAAGTCATCTCAGAAGGCAAACCTGGAATGCCATTGTTCTAACATGCTCAACTTTGATTACTTGTATAATGGCAGCCTGAAGAATGAGTATGCTATATAAAAAAAGGGAATGGATTTGTTTGGAGCCTAGAGATGAAGAGCCATATAAGCACAATTCACAAAGATTTGGCTCAGCAGAGAACTGTTCTTCTATGGGGCAGAGATTGTTCAGCTGGATTAGACGTACACATAAAAACATCCCTTAAAATGATTTCTCTTGACTCCATGCTCACCAGGAAATTTTCTGGTTCTTCATTTGATCTGCCAAGTAATCAGAAACCAGGAAGGGAGAGGGAGCTCCCCTGGTGAGTCTACAGGTGTTATTGTTTCTCTGAGAGAACAAAGTTCCCACTGGAAATAAATACTTGCACTTGGACAGAGAGAAGAGCTCAGAGACATACCCATGTCCAAATTGAAACTTATTATGCAATAAAAGTGGAAACACAAATCACTGTAAAAGGAACAAGTTGTTTAGGAGATGTTTGGAAAACTGGCTCCCCATTTGGGAGAAAATTTTTAAACAAAATTTCACAAAGACAATGAGACATCAAGTTTACATCAATTAGACTGGTCTCTTAGGGAACACAAAGGAGGGCATTCATTAGAGCTTTGCTTATGGTTCTGGAGAGTTGAAAGTAACCTGGGTGGCCATCACTGAGAGAGTGAACAGGTTGAATGCAATGGATTAGAGGTACCATATAGCAACAAGAATAGGTCTTTAATATATAATACTTAATGACAAAAGATATAGAATGCAATACTATTCATGTAAACTAAAATACAAGCACATAATATACAGTTTGCATAACACATTCAAATAAAAAGATACACATTAGGGCTTCCCTAGTGGCGCAGTGGTTGAGAGACCGCCTGCCGATGCAGGGGACACGGGTTCGTGCCCCGGTCCGGGAAGATCCCACATGCCACGGAGCGGCTGGGCCCGTGAGCCATGGCCGCTGAGCCTGTGTGTCCGGAGCCTGTGCTCCGCAACGGGAGAGGCCACAGCAGTGAGAGGCCCGTGTACCACAAAAAAAAAAAAAAAAAAAAGATACATATTAAATACATTAAATTACCTTTGGGGATGGGGAATGGGAGTAGAGTATGATGATCAAAAAAATGAACGGATGGATAGATAGATATATAAATAGGACAGAGTGGTCTCAGCGGTACCGATAATGATAACACGCCAGTAACTGAAGAATGTCATTAACTGAACCTTCTGCACCTGAGATCCAAATAAATAATTTAGCAACTGCAGGCAAGCACATACACAGACATAGTTATCTATATATACATATATTAATACAAATTATTAAAAGTTAAAAATGAACACATGAAGATTCTTGTTTGCTCATTCCCTTTCTTGTGATTTCTTGTAGATGTCCTGACAAAAATGAGTCTCAGGGCCTGTGCTGAGTCTGAGCCAAGGCCTAAAGACCCATCAAATTCAGCTCCCCTGAGTAATCCACCTTCCTAGTCCACAACCAGCACATCTCTCTAACTATAACCTTAAGTTTGGAGATTCTAATTATTAAAGTTGGATATCACCTTTCTGTCTATCTAGAATGCATCCTCCCTTTCCTTCAGATAGAAAGTTCATTTTTATTTCTGCTCAGTTACTGTTTCATTGTCTCAGTTCTTCGGTTAATGGAACGAGTTAGACTGTTATTATCCTCTCATTTGCACTAATAGTTTTCATATTGTCACTGCTGTTACTACCACAGATAATTTTCCTGGCCAGCATAGATTTTTTTTTGGTATGAAGATAGATATCACTTTCTTGTGTTTTAGAAATAACTCCTGATACTATTTGAGGGACTACATTTAAGGTGAGGAGACTATAAATAGAAAAGTAGCTCACTGAATTGTAAACTGGCATTTGGAATGGAAAAAAAAAGGGGGGGAGTGTGTCCTTAAGTGGAAGAGGCTATTTGCACAAGAGGCCAACTGTTGTTTTAAATTAACTTTGATGCTAGGATTTAACCCTTTGCTCCCAAGGACATTAAATACGTTAATTTCTAACTAATTGGAATCCAAAGGTTACAGGGGCAAAATTATGAAAATGCTTGTCATGCTTGAATTTGGAAATTCTGTAATCTAAAGTGCTAAGGAAAGTGTCAAGACAAATCCTTTTGGGCCTGGCTTATAAAGGTAAGTTGTAAGATATATCATGAAATTTTTAAGGAAAATAGCTGCACAAGCAAAGAGAACTGTCAGACTATTTCCTTGATATAAAAATCCAAATGAATACACATATACTTTCATAAAAACCAGTGGAGAACTTAGAACAGCTAAAAATGTAAGTGCCTACATGGTGTGATTTTTATAGGTACAGTCCAGCTGTAAATTAACGTTATGACTTTGTGGCTTTATGCTTTCTTCTTCTTAAAATGCCATTTATATGCATGCAGGTGTAACTCATGCTAGTGACTGGTGTTCCGGTTTGCCTCTAGGCTAGTCTAGCTGGTAATGAATTTTGAAAATGCCAGATACTCCAGGCTCTTATCTCAGATAAGATGTGGGGCCCAAAGGCAAGATTATAACAAATTCTAATTGTGCACACTTCAGACAAAAATCTGTGAATAAAGTCACTGCAGTTCTAGAAATAGAAAGTGGAATCAATCCAATAAAAATGCCAATATGAGGAAATAATTCAAAAAAGGGAGTTCTCAGAGGAATCATGTTTTCGTAGACAAGCAGAAAGGAAAATATTTGAAATCAAGATTACTAAATTGATGAGTAGCCTTGAAAAGATGTGCCCCTTTAGGATTTTATTCAAGGATCAAGACTTATTACGTTATTTAACCCCTTGCTGAAAAAAAGTAATACTCCACATGCTGTCATTTGTTCCTGGTGCTTTCCAATTTGAGAATGAAATTTGAAAAAGGAGGGAAAAGCTTAGAGATTATTAAGGGCAGTCAACTCAAGGAAGTAACTTTGAGAAGATTCTGCCTTGCACCTATTCTTCAGGCTTTAGGCAGAGAAAGGGTTATAAATAAGGTAACAAATTTATCATCCAGATATTTTGAAAGTGAAAGGGAACACTGGTTAATAAATATACAAGAGTAATAGGTATAAATCAGGACTGTCCCAAGAAAATCAGATGTATATAATTCCTCTAATTGTAACCATGATGTTATTTCTGAAGAAGTAGATAGATCCTCAGCTGATGTCTGAAATTCCACAATTAGAGCTTTATTTCTTTGTCTTTTTTTTTTGTTTGGGTCTTTGCTGCTGTTCGTGGGCTTCTCTTTGCAGTGGCTTCTCTTGTTGAGGAGCACGAGCTCTAGGCACGTGGGCTTCAGTAGTAGCAGCACGTGGGCTCAGTAGTTGTGGCATGCGGGCCCTAGAGCTTGCAGGCTTCAGTAGTTGCGATGCATGGGCTCAGTAGTTGCGATGCACAGGCTCTAGGGTGTGCGGGCCTCAGTAGTTGTGGCATGCAGGCTCAGTAGTTTGAGCACACAGGCTTAGTTGCTCCACGGAATGTGGGATCTTCCCGGACCACAGCTCGAACCCGTGTCCCCTGTGTTGGCAGGTAGATTCTTAATTACTGCCCCACCAGGGAAGTCCAATAATTTATATTTTAACATGAATAAACCTTTCAGATTCTTCCCAGAGGGCAAGCTTGGAGGGAGAGGAAAAGCCAGTCTGTTGAATTCTGGACTGTATTTGGCTGAGGGAAAAGGGAAAGAACACTGACTGCATGAGGGAAGCTGGAGAAGTCTGAGGATGACCCTGACCATAAGACCTAGTCTTAACTCAGGGAAATATCCACAAGGGACCACAAGGGCCGGGCAAGCCTCAATGGCCCAAAGGATCTATGCTCACCTAGCCCCAGGGGACACATCTCTAGCAGAATATAAAGATCTCATTTCTAGCAGAATATAAAGGACGAGCTCCCAGCTGCTTATGAATCACCTTGCTCCAAATAAGCCAGCTTAGACGCTCACAGGATAACTGCCATTTTTATGAAGTTTAGAGACTGCTTTCCCTTCATCACACAGAACCAGCTAGAGTCCCTGGTCAGACCACCATGTTTTGATGGTTCCATTCCCAATTCAGGAAGCACTGGAGAAGTAGGGGGTGAAGAACCCTGAGTTAACCCTCCAAAACATCCTTTCTTTTAAAGAGTTGTTTTGCATTTCTTGACTCTGAGCAATATACATCTTAGATTTAATCACTATTTAATGTGAATCCTTAGTATTGAAAACAACCACAAAATAAATAAATGAATAAATTAAAGTCTCTAGGCTATAATTTGGGCCATTTTTGACCAGTAATTTGCATCTACCTCATCCTTGCTTTTCACAACAACAGGTTATACAAGCCAGGTAATAGCCAGTGACCACTCACTTTTTATGAATATATAAATAAACTGGAGGATGTCTCTGGAGAAGATTACAGGTTTTATGTAAAGCTGCTTTCAGAAATAAGGTCCTGAAATAGAAACTTACAATCTGAGCAGAAATCAAATGGCTCCAGGATGCCTGTACCAAGTTGTCCTTGCCAAAAGGTCTGCTAGGGCAACTATGCCATCTATAAGTCACTGGAGAAATCAGAGTATATCAAAAATACCTGCAGAAAAATGAAAATAGAAACACAACAATCCAAAATCTATGGGATGCAGCAAAAGCAGTTCCAAGAGGGAAGTTTATAGCAATACAAGACTATCTCAGGACACAAAAAAACTTTAAATAAAAAATCTAATGTCACATCTAAAGGAACTAGAAAAAGAAGAACAAACAAAACCCATAGTTAGTAGAAGGAAAGACATAATAAATATCAGAGCAGAAATAAATAAAAGACTAAAAAAATAGAAAAGGTCAATGAAACTAAGAGGTGGTTCTTTGAAGAGATAAACAAAATTGATAAGCTTTCAGCCAGACTCATCAAGGAAAAAAAAAAGAGGCCTGAATCAATAAAATCAGAAATGAAAGAGGAGAAGTTACAACCTACACCACAGAAATACAAAGGATTATAAGAGATTACTACAAACAATTACATGCCAATAAAATAGACAGCCTAGAAGAAATGGATAAATTCCTTAAAATGTACAATCTCCCAACACTTAATCAGAAAGAAATAGAAAATACAAAGAGAATGATTACCAGCAATGAAATTAACACAGCAATTTAAAAACTTCCAACAAACAAAAGTCCAGGACCAGACAGCTTGGAAGGTGAATTCTATAAAACATTTAAAGGAGAGTTAACACCTATCCTTCTCAAGCTATTCCAAAAACCTGAAGAGGAAGGAACACTTCTGAACTCATTCTATAAGGCCAACATCACCCTGATACCAAAACTAGGCAAAGACACCACAAAAAAATTACAGGCCAATACCATTGATGAACACAGATGCAAAAATCCTCAATAAAATATTAGCAAACCAAATTCAACAGTACATTAAAGGATCATACACCATGATCAAGTGGGATCTATTCCAGGGAATTAAGGATGGCTCAGTATTTGCAAATCAATTAATGTGATACATGATATTAACAAACCAAAGAATAAAAATCACATGACTATCTCAATAGATGCAGAAAAGGCTTTTGACAAAATTCAACATCCACTTATGATAAAAATTCAAAGTGAATATATATGCAACATAGCTCAACATAAAAAAGGCCACAGCCAACATTATACTCAGTGGTGAAAAGCTGAAAGCATTTCCTCCAAGATCAGGAACAAGACAAGGATGCCCACTCTTGCCACTTTATTTAACATGGTATTGGAAGTCTTAGCCACAGCATTCAGACAATAAAAAGAAATAAAAGGAATCCAAATTGGAAAGGAAGAAGTAAAACTGCAATTTTTTGCAGATGACATGACACTATATATAGAAAATCCTAAAAATGCCATCAAAAAACTATTAGAGGGCTTCCCTGGTGGCGCAGTGGTTGGGAGTCCGCCTGCCAATTCAGGGGACACGGGTTCGTGCCCCGGTCTGGGAGGATCCCACATGCCGCGGAGCGGTTGGGCCCGTGAGCCACGGCCGCTGAGCCTGCGCGTCTGGAGCCTGTGCTCCACAAGGGGAGAGACCACGACAGTGAGAGGCCCGCGAACCGCAAAAAAAAAAAAAAAAAAAAAACTATTAGAAATAATAAATGAATTCAGTAAAGTTTTAGGATGCAAAATTAATATACAGAAATCTGTTGTATTTCTATACACTAACAACAAACTATCAGAAAGAGAAATTAAGAAAACAATCCCATGTACAATTGCATCAAAAAGAATAAAATACCTGGGAGTAAACCTAACCAAGAAGATAAAGGACATGTACTTGGGAAACTATAACATTGAGGGCAGAAATTGAAGACAATACAACAAATGGAAAGATATACCATGCTCATGGATTAGAAGAATTAATATCTTTAAAATAACCATACTACTCAAAGCAATCTATAGATTCAGTGCAATTCCTATCAAAATACCAGTGGCATTTTTCACAAAACAGAACAAATAATTCTAAAATTTGTAACATAAAAGACCCTGAGTAGCCAAAACCATCTTGAGAAAGAAGGACAAAGCTGGAGGTATCATGCACCCTGATTTCAAATTGTAGTACAAAGCTACAGTAATCAGTTCATCAGTTTTAGCAATATTTTTTTGGATGTGTCGCCTCAGTCAAGGGAAACAGAAGTAAAAATAAACAAATGGAACAATATCAAACTAAAAAAGTTCTTGCACAATGAAGGAAACCATCAACAAAATGAAAAGGCAGCCTACTGAATGGGAGAAGATATTTGCAAATGATATATCTGATGAGCAGTTAATATCCAAAATATACAAAGAACTCATACAACTCAACATCAAAAAAAAAACTCAATTAAAAAATGTGCAGAGGGAATTCCCAGGTGGTCCAGTGGTTAGGACACCACACTTTCACTGCCAAGGGACTGGGTTCGATCCCTGGTTGGGAAACTAAGATTTCACAAGCCACACGGTGCAGCCAAAACAATAAATAAATTAAAAATGGGCAGAGGACCTGAATAGACATTTTTCCAAAGAAGACATAGAGATGGCTAACAGACATATGAAAAACGTTCAGCACCACTAATCATCACGGAAATGCAAATCAAAACCACAATGAGATATCACCTCACACCTGTTAGAATGATTATCATCAAAAAGGCAAGAAATAACAAGTGTTGGTGAGAATGTGGGGAAAAGAGAACCCTCTGTTAGTTGGATTGTAAATTGGTGCAACCTCTGTGGAAAACAGTATGGAGGTTCCTCAAAAAATTAAAAATAGGGCTTCCCTGGTGGCGCAGTGGTTGAGAGTCCGCCTGCCGATGCAGGGGATACGGTTTCGTGCCCCGGTCCGGGAAGATCCCACATGCCGCAGAGTGGCTGGGCCCATGAGCCGTGGCCGCTGAGCCTGCGCGTCCAGAGCCTGTGCTCCGCAACGGGAGAGGCCACAGCAGTGAGAAGCCCGAGTACTGCACAAAAAAAAAAAAAAAAAAAAATTAAAAATAGAACTGCCATATGATCCAGAAATTTCACTTCTGGGTATTTACCCAGAAACACTAATTCAATAAGATATGTGCAGGCTTCCCTGGTGGCACAGTGGTTGAGAGTCTGCCTGCCGATGCAGGGGACACGGGTTTGTGCCCTGGTTCGGGAAGATCCCACATGCCGCAGAGCGGCTGGGCCTGTGGTCCATGGCCGCTGAGCCTGCGCATCCGGAGCCTGTACTCTGCAATGGGAGAGGCCATAACAGTGAAAGGCCAGCATACTGCAAAAAAAAAAAAAAAAAAAAAAGATATGTGCATTCCAAAGTTCACTGCAGTATTATTTACAAGAGCCAAGATATGAAAGCAACCTAAGTGTCCATTGATGGATGAATGGACAAAGAAATTGTGGTATGTATGTATGTATACACACACACACACACACACAGAGGAATATTAGCCATAAAAAAGAAGAAATTTTGTTATTTATGACAATATGGCTAGATCTAGAGGCTATCAAACAAAACAAAATAAAAACAGATTTATAGATACAGAAAACAAATGGGTGATTGCCAGCAGGAAAGGGTGAGGGGTGGGCAAAATAGGTGAAAGAGATTAAGAGGTACAAAGCCTCTAGTTATATAACAAGTAAGTCACAGGGATGTAATATACAACATAAGGAATATGCTCAATAATATTGTAATAATTTTGTATAGGGACAGATAGTTACTACATTTACCATGGTAATCATTTAATAAAGTATACAAATGTCAAATCATTATGTAGTACACCTGAAACTAATATAACATTGTATGTCAACTATATTTCAATTTTTAAAAAATGCACCATCTATGAAAAGGCTAAGAATAAGTGCCCAGCCTATAGTTTTTTTTTATACAGCAGGTTCTTATGAGTCATGAATTTTATACACATCAGTATATACATGTCAATCCCAATCGCCCAATTCATCACACCACCATCCCCACCCCCCCGCAGCTTTCCCCCCTTGATGTCCATACGTTTGTTCTCTACATCTGTGTCTCAACTTCTGCCCTGCAAACTGGTTCATCTGTACCATTTTTCTAGGTTCCACATACATGCGTTAATATACAATATTTGTTTTTCTCTTTCTGACTTACTTCACTCCGTATGACATTCTCTAGATCCATCCACGTCTCAACAAGTGACCCAATTTCGTTCCTTTTTATGTCTGAGTAATATTCCATTGTATATATGTACCACATCTTCTTTATCCATTTGTCTGTCAATGGGTATTTAGGTTGCTTCCATGACGTGGCTATTGTAAATAGTGCTGCAATGAACATTGGGGTGCATGTGTCCTTTTGAATTATGGTTTTCTCTGGGTATATGCCCAGTAGTGGGATTCCTGGGTCATATGGTAATTCTATTTTTAGTATTTTCAGGAACTTCCATACCATTCTCCATAGTGGCTGTATCAATTTATATTCCCAACAACAGTGCAAGAGGGTTCCTTTTCTCCACACCCTCTCCGGCATTTCTTGTTTGTAAATTTTATGATGATGCCCATTCTAACTGGTATGAGGTGATATCTCACTGTAGTTTTGATTTGCATTTCTCTAATAATTAGTGATGTTGAGCAGCTTTTCACGTGCTTCTTGGTCATCTGTATGTCTTCTTTGGCAAAATGTGTATTTAGGTCTTCTGCCCATTTTTGGATTGGGTTGTTTGTTTCTTTAATATTGAGCTGCATGAGCTGTTTATATATTTTGGAGATTAACCCTTTTTCCGTTGATTTGTTTGCAAATATTTTCTCCCATTCTGAGGGTTGTCTTTTTGTCTTATTTATGGTTTCCTTTGCTGTGCAAAAGCTTTGAAGTTTCATTAGGTCCCATTTGTTTATTTTTGTTTTTCTTTCCATAACTCTAGGAAGTGGATCAAAAAAGATCTTGCTGTGATTTATGTCAAAGAGTGTTCTTCCTATGTTTTCCTCTAAGAGTTTTATAGTGTTCAGTCTTACATTTAGGTCTCTAATCCATTTTGAGTTTATTTTTGTGTATGGTGTTAGGGAGTGTCCTAATTTCATTCTTTTACATATACCTGTCCAGTTTTCCCAGCACCACTTATTGAAGAGGCTGTCTTTTCTCCATTGTATATCCTTGCCTCCTTTGTCATAGATTAGTTGACCATAGGTGCATGGGTTTGTCTCTGGGCTTTCTATCTTGTTCCATTGATCTATGTTTCTGTTTTTGCACCACTACCATATTGTCTTCATTATTGTAGCTTTGTAGTAAAGTGTGAAGTCAGGGAGTCTGATTCCTCCAGCTCCATTTTTTCCCCTCAAGACTGCTTTTGCTATTCGGTGTCTTTTGTATCTCCATACAAATTTTAAGATTTTTTTTGTTCTAGTTCTGTAAAAAATGTCATTGGTAATTTGATAGGGATTGCATTGAATCTGTACTTTGCTTTGGGTAGTAGAGTCATTTTCACACTACTGATTTTTCCAATCCAAGAACATGGTATATCTCTGCATCTGTTGGTATCATCTTTAACTTCTTTCATCAGTGTCTTATAGTTTTCTGCATCGAGATCTTTTGTCTCCCTAGGTAAGTTTATTCCTAGGTATTTTACTCTTTTTGTTGCGGTGGTAAATGGGAGTGTTTCCTTAATTTCTCTTTCAGATTTTTCATCATTAGTGTATAGGTATGCAAGAGATTGATGTGCATTAATTTTGTGTCCTGCAACTTTACCAAATTCATTGATTAGCTCTAGTAGTTTTCTGGTGGCATTTTTAGGATTCTGTATGTATAGTATCATGTCATCTGCAAAGAGTGACAGTTTTACTTCTTCTTTTCCTATTTGTATTCCCTTTATTTCTTTTTCTTCTCTGATTGCCATGGCTAGGACTTCCAAAACTATGTTGAATAATAGGGGTGAGAGTGGACATCCTTGTCTTGTTCCTGATCTGAAAGGAAATGCTTTCAGTTTTTCACCATTGAGAATGATGTTTGCTGTGGGTTTGTCATATATGGCCTTTATTATGTTGAGGTAGGTTTCCTCTATGCCCACTTTCTGGAGAGTTTTAGCATAAATCGGTGTTGAATTTTGTCAAAAGCTTTGCATCTATTGAGATGATCATATGGTTTTTATTCTTCAATTTGTTAATATGTTGTATCGCATTGATTGATTTGCATATATTGAAGAATCCTTTCACCCCTGGGATAAATCCCTCTTGATCATGGTGTATGATCCTTTTAGTGTGTTGTTGGATTCTGTTTGCTCGTATTTTGTTGAGGAGTTTTGCATCTATACTCATTAGTGATATTGGCCTGTAATTTTCTTTTTTTGTAGAATCTTTGTCTGGTTTTGCTATCAGGGTGATGGTGGCCTCATAGAATGAGTTTGGGAGTGTTCCTTCCTCTGCAATTTTTTGGAAGAATTTGAGAAGGATGGGTGTTAGCTCTTCTCTAAATGTTTGATAGAATTCAGCTGTGAAGCCATCTGGTCCTGGACTTTTGTTTGTTGGAAGATTTTTATTCAAAGTTTCAATTTCATTACTTGTGATTGGTCTGTTCATATTTTCTGTTTCTTCCTGGTTCAGTCTTGAAAGGTTATACCTTTCTAAGAATTTGTCCATTTCTTCCAGGTTGTCCATTTTATTGGCATACAGTTGCTTGTAGTAGTCTCTTAGGATGCTTTGTATTTCGGCGGTGTCTGTTGTAACTTCTCCTTTTTCGTTTCTAATTTCATTGATTTGAGTTCTCTCCCTCTTTTTCTTGATGAGTATGGCTAATGGTTTATCAATTTTGTTTATCTTCTCAAAGAACCAGGTTTTAGTTTTATTGATCTTTGCTATTGTTTTCTTTGTTTGTATTTCATTTATTTCTGCTCTGATATTTATGATTTCTTTCCTTCTGCTAACTTTGGGTTTTGTTTGTTTTCCTTTCTCTAGTTCCTTTAGGTGCAAGGTTACATTTTTTTTTTTGCGGTACACGGGCCTCTCACTGTTGTGGCCTCTCCCGTTGCGGAGCACAGGCTTCGGACGTGCAGGCTCAGCAGCCATGGCCCACGGGCCCAGCCGCTCCGCGGCACGTGGGATCCTCCCGGACCAGGGCATGAACCCGTGTCCCCTGCATCGGCAGGCGGACTCCCAACCACTGCGCCACCAGGGAAGCCCAAGGTTACATTTTTTATTTGAGATTTTTCTTGTTTCTTGATGTAGGCTTGTATAGCTATAAACTTCCCTCTTAGAACTGCTTTTGCTGCATCCCATAGGTTTTGGATGGTCGTGTTTTCATTGCCATTTGTCTCTAGGTATTTTTTGATTTCCTCTTTGATTTCTTCAGTGATCTCCTGGTTATTTAGTAACATATTGTTTAGCCTCCATGTCTTTGTGTTTTTTACGTTTTTTTCCCTGTAATTCATTTCTAATCTCATAGCATTGTGGTCAGAATAGATGCTTGATATGGTCTCAATTTTCTTAAATTTACTGAGGCTTGATTTGTGACCCAAGCTGTGATCTATCCTGGAGAATGTTCCGTGCGCACTTGAGAAGCAAGTGTAATCTGCTGGTTTTGGATGGAATGTCCTGTAAATATCAGTTAAATCTATCTTGTCTATTGTGGCATTTAAAGCTTCTGTTTCCTTATTTATTTTCATTTTGGATGATCTGTCCATTGGTGTAAGTGAGGTGTTAAAAATCCCCCACTATTATTGTGTTACTGTCGATTTCCCTTTTATAGCTGTTAGCAGTTGCCTTATGTATTGAGGTGCTCCTATGTTGGGGGTATATATATTTATAATTGTTATATCTTCTTATTGGATTGATCCCTTGATCACTATGTAGTGTCCTTCCTTGTCTCTTGTAACATTCTTTATTTTAAAGTCTATTTTATCTGATACGAGTATTGCTACTCCAGGTTTCTTTTGTTTTCCATTTGCATGGAATATCTTTTCCATCCCCTCACTTTCAGTCTGTTGTGTCCCTAGGTCTGAAGTGCGTCTCTTGTAGACAGCATATAGATGGGTCTTGTTTTTGAATCCATTCAGCAAGCCTGTGTCTTTTGGTTGGAGCATTTAATCCATTCATGTTTAAGGTAATTATCAGTGTGTATGTTCCCATGACCATTTTCTGAATTGTTTTGGGTTTGTTTTTGTAGGTCCTTTTCTTCTCTTGTGTTTCCCACTTAGAGAAGTTCCTTTAGCAGTTGTTGCAGAGCTGGTTTGTTGGTGCTGAATTCTCTTAGCTTTTGCTTGTCTGTAAAGCTTTTGATTTCTCCACCGAATCTGAATGAGATCCTTGCCGGGTAGAGTAATCTTGGTTGTAGCTTCTTCCCTTTCATCACTTTAAGTATATCATGCCACTCCTTTCTGGCTTGTAGCGTTTCTGCTGAGAAATCAGCTGTTAACCTTATGGGAGTTCCCTTGTATGTTATTTGTCATTTTTCCCTTGGTGCTTTCAGTAATTTTTCTTTTTCTTCAATTTTTGCCAATTTGATTACTATGTGTCTTGGCGTGTTTCTCCTTGGGTTTATCCTGTATGGGACTTGCTGCACGTCCTGGACTTGGGTGGCTATTTCCTTTCCCATGTTAGGGAAGGTTTCGACTATAATCTCATCAAATATTTTCTCTGGTCCTTTCTCTCTCTCTTCTCCTTCTGGGACCCCTATAATATGAATGCTGTTGCATTTATGTTGTCCCAGAGGTCTCTTAGGCTGTCTTCATTTCTTTTCATTCTTTTTTCTTTATTCTGTTCCGCAGCAGTGATTTCCACCAGTTTGTCTTCCAGGTCACTTATCTGTTCTTCTGCCTCAGTTATTCTGCTATTGATTCCTTCTAGTGTAGTTTTCATTTCAGTTATTGTATTGTTCATCTCTGTTTGTTTGTTCTTTAATTCTTCTAGGTCTTTGTTAAACATTTCTTGCATCTTCTAGATCTTTGCCTCCATTCTTTTTCCGAGGTCTTGGATCTTCTTCAGTATCATTATTCTGAATTCTTTTCCTGGAAGTTTGCCTATCTCCACTTTATTTAGTTGTTTTTCTGGGGTTTTATCTTGTTTCTTCATCTAGTACATAGCCCTCTGCCTTTTCATCTTGTCTGTCTTTCTGTGAATGTGGGTTTTGTTCCACAGGCTGCAAGACTGTAGTTCTTCTTCATGCCCAGTATAGTTAATCTCACCAAGGTTACTACCTAGAGCAGGCCCATCCAATGGAACCTTCTGCAATGATGGGAAAGTTCTACATCTGTGCTGTCCTACGTGGTAGCTATTAACCACCTGTTGCTGTTGAACACTTGAAATGTGGCCACTGCAAGCAAGGAACTAAATTCTTAGTTTTAGTTTATTTTAAATAATTTAAATTAATTTTATTTAACTTAAATTAATAGATTTAAATGAATAATTATGTTTAAATTAATTTAATTTAAATAGCCATCTGTGACTAGTGGCTACCAAGGCAAGTCTAGAGGTTAAACCAGCGGAAAGAAAGTAATTCGGAAGTCACCTTTGAATTTAGCAGGGAATCTAACAAGTTAACATTTGATAATATATATATATATATATATATATATATATATATATATTTTTTTTTTTTTTTTGCGGTATGTGGGCCTCTCACTGTTGTGGCCTCTCCCAGCGTGGAGCCAGACTCTGGACGCACAGCCCCAGCGGCCATAGCTCACGGGCCTGGCTGCTCCACGGCACGTAGGATCCTCCCGGACCGGGGCACGAACCCATGTCCCCTGAATTGGCAGGCGGACTCTCAACCACTGCGCCACCAGGGAAGCCCTGATAATATATTTTAACTCTATAAGAATCTGCGATTGCTCCTATTAATTTCTCTTGAGTCTTCGCAATGGCCTTCTAGACCCTTCATATTCTGGCCTTCCACCCCTCTCCTGCTTCTTCATCCATTACCTGTCAGATCTCAGCTCCTAGTACTCTACCCCTTCCTCACTTAGCTCCAGCTCTAGTGGGCCCCTTGCAGCATTCCTGTTTCAGGGCCTTCCCACTGATGCTTCTTTCTGTCTCAACCACTGTTCTCTTAGCTATATGCATGGCTTACTCCCTCCTTTCTTTCAAATTAATACTAAAATATTATGTTCTCAGTGAAAACTTTCCTGACCACTTTATTTGGAATTGCAATGCCCATCATCACACATACTCCTTATCTCTTTCTGTAACTTTGTCTCTTTAGTGTTTATCTCCTTCTAACATAATTCACTTACTTATTTTGTCCGTCTCCCCAATTAGAATAGAATGTGAGTTCCACGAGGGCAAGGATTTTCCTTGGTTTGTTCACTTCTGTAGTCAGTGGTATGCACATAAATGTTTAAAAACTGGCTCTTTGGGGGGGAAATGCCCTGATTTGTAGCATTTGCCAATTTCTGTGGTATAAGTACTCCTACTATCAACAATTTCAGTTTACCAACAAGAATTTACCCAGCGTAGATCTGGGAAGAGATATGCACAATCAACTTGCAAATCAAGCCAGCTCCAACACACCACTAACTATACTCCAATTCCTAAAACACTTGGAATTTCTCAAACAGCATTTCCTATACTTTGCTCTTTTTTAATTTATTTAATTAATTTATTTATTTTTGGCTGCCTTGGGTTTTCGTTACTGCACGTGGGCTTTCTCTAGTTGCGGCAAGCGGGGGCTACTCTTCGTTGCTTCTCATTGCGGTGGGTTCTCTTATTGTGAAGCATGGGCTCTAGGCACGCAGGCTCAGTACTTGTGGCACATGGGCTCTAGAGCACAGGCTCAGTAGTTGTGGCACACAGGCTTAGTTGCTCAGTGGCACGTGGGATCTTCCCGGGCCAGGGCTTGAACCCGTGTCCCCTGCATTGGCAGGCGGATTCTTAACCACTGTGCCACCAGGGAAGCCCTATACTTTGTTCTTGATAAGAATTACCCGGGGCTCTTAAAACAGGCTAAAACCTAGGTAATCCCCTCCCCTGGGGTTTCTGATTAAGAGGCTCTGATGGGAACTGGGAAGTTGATTTTTTAAACTGAAGTACAGTTGTGTTAGTTTCAGGTGTATAGCATAGTGATTCAGTATTTTTGCAGACTACACTCCATTATAGTTTTTTAAAAGATCATGGTTATAATTTCCTGTGCTGTAACAGTATATCTTTGTTATTTATCTATTTTATATGTACTGGTTTGTATCTGTTAATCCTATACCCCTAATTTGTCCCACCTCCACTTCCCTCTCCCCTTTGGTAATCACATATTTGTTTTCTATGTCTAAGAGTCTGTTTATGCTTTGCATATACATTCATTTCTATTTTATTTTTAGATTCCACATGTAAGTGATATCATATAGTATTTGTCTTTCTCTGACTGACTTATTTCACTAAGTATAATATCCCATTGTGTATATATAGATAGATAGATATGTGTATATCTTAATCCAACCGTCTGTTGATGGGCACTTGGGTTGTTTCCATATCTTGGCTATTTTAAGCAGTGCTGCTATGAACACTGGGGTACATGTATCTTTTCAAAAAAGTGTTTTCATTTTTTTCTGGCTATATACCCAGGAGTGGATCATGTAGCTCTATTTTTAGTTTTTTAAGGAACCTCCATACTGTTCTCCATAGTGCTTGCACCAATTTACATTGGGAGTTTATATATATACAAATTTAATTTGATCATGGAATTTTATGTCAATGGAATTGAAGAGTCAGTATTTTAGGACTTCCCTGGTGGCCCAGTGGTTAAGAATCTGCCTGCCAATGCAGGGGACACAGGTTCGAGCCCTGGTGCAGGAAGATCCCACATGCCAGGGAGCAACTAAGCACGTGTGCCACAACTACTGAGCCTGCATGTCACAACACTGAGACCGTGTGCTTGGAGCCTGTGCTCTGCAACAAACAGAAGCCACACAATGGGAAGCCTGCACACCGCAACGAAGAGTAGACCCTGCTCGCCACAACTAGAGAAAGCCCATGCGCAGCAACAAAGACCCAATGCAGCCAAAAATAAATAAATTGTTAAATAAATAAATAAATCAGCCTGCGTGCCACAACTACTGAGACCGTGT
The DNA here is from genome assembly GCF_964165515.1 of Mesoplodon bidens. Lineage (NCBI taxonomy): Eukaryota > Metazoa > Chordata > Mammalia > Artiodactyla > Ziphiidae > Mesoplodon > Mesoplodon bidens. The sequence continues at coordinate 85,217,919 of NC_138178.1, forward strand.
GCCTAGAGCCTGTGCTCTGCAACAAAGAGAAGCCACCACAATGAGAAGCCCGCACACTGCAATGAAGAGAAAGCTGCGTTGGGTCTTCGTTGTTGCGTGCAGGCTTTCTCTAGTTGTGGCGAGCGGGGGCTACTCTTCATTGCGGTGCGCAGCCTTCTCCTTGCGGCGGCTTCTCTTTGTTGCAGAGCACAGGCTCTAGGCACGCAGGCTCCATAGTTGTGGTGCGTGGGCTTAGTTGCTCCGCGTCTTGTGGGATCTTCCTGGACCAGGACTCGATCTTGTGTCCCTTGCATTGGCAGGTGGATTCTTAACCTCTGCGTGACCTGGGAAGTCCCGGGAATTTATATTTTTAACAAATACCCTACGTGCTTCTTATTGTCAAGGTAGCCCTATCCACATTCACCTTCCAACTCAGGTTATTCCTTCCAAAGCTGAAAACTAGCCTTCGGCCAGAGAATTTGGAGAAACCAGCCTATCATCCAAACAAAAATACAGAGACTCGGGTGGGAAAACTCCTGACAACCCTTCAACACACCCTTTTTCCAGAGAATGTGGAGACTTGAGAGTACTGCAGACATGTTTTGAATCTAGCTTCACAATGGTCCAGTTCTCTAACCAACAAGTATAAAATACCATTGAAACAGCAGGATATGTAGAAGGCTGTGTTTCAAGGATGATGTTTGAAAAGAAACATATTTTCCTTTTGAAAATATGCATATTCAATTTCTGTATTCATCAAAACTGAGGAGAAATTACAAAATAACCAGATCATGTCCTGTTTCTATGAAAGTTTACTAGGTCTTAAAATGATGAGTGTGTATCACTGGATTAATTTTCTTATTAGATTGTAAAAAATAAATGTATCCAGCCAAACCTGTACCCACTCTACACTAAGCACCAGAGATAGAATACACAGAGAATAAGGCAGCCTCTCTCCACAGTCTCCTGGGGACATATTCGAGTAAACTGGCAATGCAGAAGGATAACCTAATTAGTTGTTTGGAGGGAGGTGGTTGTTTCTAGAGGAAAAGGCATCCAAACTGGAACCCAGTGGAGGAGTGGGTGTTATACAGGTTAAGGCATAGGTGGTGGGAAACATGTATTCCAGGAAGAGAGAACCGAATGTTCAAAGGCCAGGAAATGAGCAAGAGATGGATTCTACAACAGAAAGTTCAGTATAACTGGAACTTTCAATGAGACCAGGGAAATGACAAGACCTGAGGCTGGAGGAATGAGTTCAGGCCAGATCACCAGAACCTTGTAAAATCAAGTTTTTCATTGTTTAATATATGTGTTTTTCCTTTTTGTATTAACCAAATGTAGAGAACTACCCAAATACTCATGAGCAAAGAATGGATAAAAAATTGTAGTACATTTATAAAATGGAATACTATACAGCAGTGCAAATGACTGAACTACAACCATATGCAACAATGTGGATGAATTTCACAATGTTGAGAGAAAAGCAAAACACAAAAGAGTAAAAATTGTATGATTTCAATTATTTGAAGTTTAAGAAGAGACAAAACTAAATATGGGGTGATAGAAATCGGAAAGCAATTCCAACAGGTACATGAAAAGGTGTACAACATCACTAATCATCAGGGAAATGCAAATCAAAACCACAGTGAACACATCACCTCACACTTGTTAGCATGGTTATTACCATAAAACCCCAAAAGACCACAACTGTTGGCAAGGATGTGGAAAAAAGGGAACCCTTGTGCACTGCTGGTGGGAATATAAATTCATAGAGCCATTATGGAAAATAGTATGGAGGGTCATCAAAAAATTAAAAATTGAACTACCATATGACCTAGCAATCCCACTTACAGGTATATATCTGAAGGAAATGAAATCAGGATCTTGAAGAGTTATCTGCACTCCTATGTCCATTGCAGCACTATTCACAATTGCCAAGACATGGAAACAACCTAAGTGTCCATCAACAGATGAATGAATAGGGACTTCCCTGGTGGTCCAGTGGTTAAGAATCCACCTTTCAATGCAGGGGACACAGGCTCAATCCCTGGTCATAAACTAAGATCCCACATGCCTCGGGGCAACTAAGCCCATGCTAGCAACGTGCTCTGTAGCCCACGTGCCAGAACTAGAGAGCCCGAGCCCCCCAACTACTGAGCCCACACTCTGGAGCCTGCTCACCACAACCAGATAAGCCTGTGTGCTGCAGTGAAGACCCAGCGCAGCCAAAAAAAAAAAAAAAAAAAAAAAGAATAACATGAATGAAGAAAATATGGCATATATATACAATGGAATATGATACAATACCATAAAAAAAGAAGGAAATCCTGCCATTTGTGATAACATGAATTTTGAGGACATTATGTTAAGTGAAATAAGTCAGGCAGAGAAAGACAAATACTGTATGATTTAACTTATATGTAGAATCTAAAAGAGTTGAATTCATAGAAACAGTAGATTGATGGTTGCCAGAGGCTGGAGGGTGGCGGAAATGTGGAGATGTTCAAAAGATTCAAACTTCCAGTTATAAAATGAATTCGTTCTGGGGATTTAATATTCAGCATAGTAACTACAGTTAACAATACTGTATTGTATACTTGAAAGTTGCTAAGAGAGAAGATCTTAAATGTTCTCACCACCAAAACAACAAACAAACAAACAAAAAACCCCAAGGTAACTATGTAAGGAAATGTATGTGTTAATTAAACTTATTGTGGTAATTATTTCACAATATACAGAAATATCAAGCCATCATATTGTACACCTTAAAGGTAAACAATGCTGTATGTCCATCAATTATATCTCAATAACACTGGGGAAATAAAGAAGTCAGAAAGCAGTTACTCTTGGGAGCGAATACTAGCTAGAAGGAAATACAACAGGGATTTCTCAGGAGTTAGTTATGTTCAGTTTCTTGATTAGGTGCTGGATACACAGGTGTGTAGAACTGAGGTGTACCCTTACAATATGTGTGCTTTCCTGTCTGTGTATTGTACTTGAAGAAAAAGTTAACTTAAAGGTATAGAGAGCTCTGTTATCTTCATAAGTTGTAAAATACTTCTCTCACTCTTTCCTATTTCCTGTGCTCCACCTTTTGTTATTGAATTTTAAACTCCTGGCCTTAAGTCTGTATCTCGTGACAGTGGGTCACCACCCTAATTACACTTTCATTTAAATTGATGTTCTCATCTCAGCTGATTCAAGTGGCTGGAAATGACCAGCTGTAGTTGCTGACTGGGTTGCACACTAATCACTAGACTGGGCTGTCAGTATCACATGGCCCTATCATCGGGATCTCTGGCATGTACACCTGACACAGAATGGCAGGTGTAGGTTAATGAAAAACAAGGAAAGGTGGGGGAAAAGCTCAATACTGTCAAGGCTTGTTAATGAGAAAATATAATTATATACTTTGCATTTTCTGCAAATAACTCATGGAGGTCAGCCTACACATTGGGATGAATGTAATAATCTTCCTACTAAATCAGACAGTTGATAAAACATTGACTTAAAATGTTAATTTCTTTTTGTGAATTTGTGTCCTCCTTTATCTGGCAGTGGGGAGGGTACTGGTTTATGACCAAAAATATCCCTTATTCATCTTGCACATAATAGAGGCTGAATACAGTTTTGTTGTTGAATTGCACTATTAGCCAAAAAGTCCTGAGTCTGTTTTCTTCTGAGCAGGTAATAGTTCATAGAATCACAGCAAAATAGAGCCATAAAAGTCATGTGGAAAGTACTCTGTTATATAATGTATGGCACCTTAGAGGCTTGAAAGCATCCTTGTGTATCAAAGAGCATCTAGTTGCGTTTACTTGCTGAGGGTGATAGGTTATTCATCTGGAGGCTCCTATAAATAAGCTTCTTTGGTTTTAAAAGCCCAGAGTAGTCTCAACATGTCAATAGATAATACTGTAGTGCCCAAGCAAGAATACTGCGTCGATTCATTCATTCATCTGGAGCCAGAGGGGGATTTTAGCAACATGTGAGTCAATCTGCTCTGCCTGGGAAGCTTGGAAACGAGCTAGGCTTTGTCTTTCCCAGAAACATCTAAAATCAACCACTGCTCCTCACACTGATTTATACAGACAATAGCACATCTTGTTATGCCTCAACAGCAAGAACAATATAACTCTAGTTTACAAAACAATAGGTTATCATTTTCAGAAAATTTACTTTAAAAAATTCATTCATACAAATATGTACAAAAGTATATATACACATATAGGTATTCTTTTATATGAATAAATTACATATATAATATATATATAATCTTTAAGATTATCTTATGTATGTATCAGGTTATCTTTTCATTTTTAGTGTGGAAATATGTCCTGGAAGGAAAAAAATCAAAGCTATTATTAGGGACTCATTTGGTAAATTTAAACTGTTCAGAAAGTTGCAAAACTTTAAAAAATTTCTGGGATTTAATAAGTCTTAATGGTCAAAATGATTCATCTTAATATTGAATATGCAACTTAAGTTTCTTCCTCCTTGTTACCAGTGAGGAGACTTCCAGATTTTCCAGGCAAATCAAAATCCAAAGAATTGATTTTTTTGAAAAATTAGATCTGGCTATTCCTCAAAAGACTAGATTTCTTTAAGCTTGAGATGATGCTTTAGTTGAACCCAAAAATATTCAAACCCAGAATACAGGCTTCTTAATTATTGAAAAATTTTACTAATTTAGGAAACATTTATTGAGCACCTACAATGATACACATAGGAATCCAACTGGCAGATTCCCGGTGCTTCCTACTCTGCCATCTTTCCAGAATCCTCTCTGATTGGGTTTCAATTCCTGCTCCATAACTTGCTGGGAGATTTCATATGCATAATTTGATATTTAAATTTCCTCATCTGCAAAATGGGAGCAATAATTTATCTCATAAAATTGCTTCAAATGAATTAAATTAGATAATGTATACAAAGCATCTAACTCAGAAGTAAATAGGAGCTTTAAAATGATAATAAAGTAGTTTATAAGACATTATTATTAAACTTTGCATTGCTTTGCATTCAGGAAGTTCCCTTGCTAAGAGCTTACAAAGATTTCCCAAGAGAAGGTGACCAGAGCCTGCATTTTGGTCCTGTCACCTTGGGTCACCTGCTCCCCCACAACTGTGAGCTGCATGAATTTTTTCTCAGAGTATTTCCATCCGTTGCATATTTCTCTTCTGCATGCCCTGAGATTCAAGTTAATATGTAAATTCACCTCTCGGTAGGAAGTGTCTACTATGTTTCACTTACTGACAAAATTCCATCTGGGAGGCAGCTCTGTCAAGAACAGTATATATGTTGCACAGGTAAACAGAAGATCTGGTGATGAAACCACAGCTGTCAGCTTGTGTCTCTGCTCCTAGTCACCTCCTATGACCCAGAAAGCATTCAAATCACATGTTCTGCTCAAGGATAAATACCTCAGAAACAGGTATTAGAGGAGGAAAGTGTTTAACCAAAGCCACGTAGTTGCTACAGAAAAACAATACCAGGAAACTAAGCAGCTTTTTAATCTGCAGACAGGATAATTACTGAGGCTGAGGTGGCAACATTGATTACTCCCATCAAAAGAGTTATAAGCACAAAAATAAACTCAAAATGGGTTAAAGACTTAAACATAAGACCTGAAACTATAAAACTCTTAGAAGAAAATATAGGGGAAAAACTTCAGGACTTCGGGCTTGGTAATGATTTCATAGATAATGACACCAAAAGCACAGGCAACAAAAACGAACAAGTGGAACTACATCAAACTAAAAAATTTCTGCACAGCAAAGGAAACAAACAACAAGATGAAAAGCAACCTATGGAATGGGAGAAAATATTTGCTAACTATATATCTGGTAAAGGGTTAATCTCCAAAATGTATAAAGAACTTCTAAAACTCTATATAGTTAAAAAGCTAATTTAAAAATGGGCAAAGGACTTGAACAGACATTTCTCCAAAGAAGACATACAAATGGCCAACAAGTATATGAAAAGATGCTCAACATCATTAATCATCAGGGAGATACAAGTCAAAACCACATTGATGTATCACTTTATATCTGTTAGGATGGCCATTATCAAAAAACCCCAAAAGATAACAAGTGTGGAGACACTGGAGCAGTTGCACACTGTTAGTGAGAATGTAAAATAATGAAGCCACTATGAAAAACACTACGGAGATTCTTGAAAAAAAATTAAAATTAAGACTACTATATGTACCAGCAATCCCACTTTTGGGTATATTTCCAAAAGAATTGAAATCAGGATCTCGCAGAGATACCTGCATTCCCACGTTCATTCATTCATTCACAATAGCCAAGACATGGAAGTAACTCAGATGTCCTTCAATGAATGAATGGATTTTAAAATGTGATACACACACACATACACATTTAGATAGATAGGTAGATAGATAAAATAGATACACACAGTGGAATATTATTTAGCCTTTATTATTATTATTATTTTTTTTTTTTTGCTGTACGCGGGCCTCTCACTGTTGTGGCCTCTCCCACTGCGGGGCACAGGCTCCAGACGCGCAGGCTCAGCGGCCATGGCTCACGGGCCTAGCTGCTCCGCGGCATGTGGGATCTTCCCAGACTGGGGCACGAACCCGTGTCCCCTGCATCGGGAGGCAGGCTCTCAACCACTGCACCACCAGCAAAGCCCTATTTAGCCTTTAAAAGGAAGGAAATCCTGCCATTTGCAAAAACATGGATGAACCTAGAGGACATTTTTTTTTAATTTTTATTTATTTATTTATTTATGGCTGTGTTGGGTCTTCGTTTCTGTGCGAGGGCTTTCTCTAGTTGTGGCAAGCGGGGGCCACTCTTCATTGCGGTGTGTGGGCCTCTCACTATTGCGGCCTCTCTTGTTGCGGAGCACAGGCTCCAGACGCACAGGCTCAGTAATTGTGGCTCACAGGCCCAGTTGCTCCACGGCATGTGGGACCTTCCCAGACCAGGGCTCGAACCCGTGTCACCTGCATTGGCAGGCAGATTCTCAACCACTGTGCCACCAGGGAAGCCCTAGAGGACATTATATTAAGTGAAATAAGTCAGACTCAGAAAGACAAATACTGCATGATTTCACTTATATGTGAATCCAATTAGTCAAACTCATAGAAGCAGAAAATAGAATGGTGGTTGCCAGGGACTGGGGGAAGGGGGAAATGGGGTGAAGTTGGTCAAAGGGTACAAAGTTTCAATTATGCAGGATGAATAAATTCTTGAGATTTAACATACAGCATGGTAATGACAGTAAACAACACTGTATTGAATACTTGAAATTTGCTAAAAGGGTAGATCTTAAATGAAGTTTTTTCATCATACACACACACACACACACACACACACAAATGGTAACTATGTGGAATTGATAGATATATTAATTAGCTTGTTGTAGTGATCATTTCACAATGTATACGTATCAAACCACTAAGTTGTACACCTTAAACATATACAATGCTTATATGTCAATTACACCTCAAAAGAGCTGTTTAAGAAAAAATAGGATTGGGCTTCCTGGTAGCACAGTGGTTAAGAATCCACCTGCCAAGGCAGGGGACACGGGTTTGAGCCCTGGTCCGGGAAGATCCCACATGCCCCGGAGCAACTAAGCTCGTGCACCACAACTACTGAGCCTGCGCTCTAGAGCCCACGAGCCACAACTACTGAAGCCCATGCACCACAACTACTGAAGCCCACGTGCCTAGAGCCCATGCTCCGCAACAAGAGAAGCCACCGCAGTGAGAAGCCTGCACACTGCAATGAAGAGTAGCCCACGCTCACCACAACTAGAGAAAGCCCACATGCAGCAACGAAGACCCAATGCAGCCAAAAATAAACAAAAAAAATTTTTAAAAATAAAAAAGATTGTCTCCTATAAGTTGTACTCAGAGATAGATACCAACACATGTACCCAACCCCAACAACACAAACGCTAAATGAAAACTCATGGGATACTTTTTCCCACTCTTAGAGAAGAAGGAAGGAATGAGATCTGGTCTATAGCCTCCTCGATTGGAAACGCCTAGAAAGTCTGAGTTTACTAGTAATAACGAGTTGATTTCTCTCTACTAGTAATTCCCAGCTCTGGCTGCACAGTAGAATCACCTAGGGAGCTTTTAAAATATCGACGACTGGCCCTACCCCAGACCAAATAAATCAGAATTTCCTGGGGATGAGGTTTGGGCATAGAATCTTTTTTGGTATCGTTTATTAGTGTGTGTGTGTGTGTGTGTGTGTGTGTGTTTACAGCTTTATTGAGGTATATATGGCTACAGTAAACTGTACATATTGAAAGTGTGACAAGTTTTGATGTAAATATACATTTGTGAATCCGTCACCACAATCAAGATAACAAATATTTCTATCATCTACCAAAATTTCTTTATGTACTTTCGTATCCCATCCCTCCATCCATACCCTCCCCAGGGAACGATGAATCTGCTTTTGGTGACTATTTGTAAGATTATATTTTTCAAATATTTTCTTCATTTTTTCAATTGCGTTTTTTGTCTTCTAACTGTTGAGATATGAGAGTTTCTTATATATCCTGGATACAAGTCTTTGTTGGATATGTTTTGCAAATATTTGCTCCCAGTCTGTGGCTAGCCTTTACTTCTCTTAACACTATCTTTCAAAGAAAAGAAAATTTTCATTTTGATGAAGTCCAGTTTATCAATTTTTATTCTTTTATAGTTTCTGGGTTTTGTGTTTTATTTAAGAAATCTTTGCCTAACAAAAGGTAGCAGAGAAAAAGGAGAAAAAGATTTTCCCCTACATTTTCTCTTGGAAATTTTTTGTTTTTAGCCTTTGCATTTAGGTCTATGATCTATTTCAAGTTAAATTTAGAATATGTCATAAGGTAAGAACTGAGCTTCATTTTGGGGGAAGTTTTGTTTTGGGAGGCATGTACCAAATAACCCAGTTATTTGTTGAAAAGATTATCCTTACCCCATTGAATTGCCTTAGCATCTTTATCAATAATCAATTGGCTATATATGTGTAGGTCTAATTACAGACTCTCTATGCTCTTTCATTGATCTATATGTATATGTGTGTGTGTGTGTGTGTATACACACACACACACACACACACACACACATATATCCACTACCACACTCGATTACTGTCGAGTTTTTAAAAAGTCTTGAAATCATGTATTTAAGTCCTCAATTTGGTTCTTTTTTTTCCTCAAAATTATTTTGGCTACTCTACCTCTTCTACGTTTCCATATAAATTTGTAATTGGCATCCTAGTTTTAAAAGCAACAACAAAACTCTGGCTGTGATTTTGATTGGAATTGCATTATTTCTAAAGATCAATTTAGAAAGAACTGACATTTTTTAAAAATTAATTAATTTATTTATTTTTGGCTGTGTTGGGTCTTCATTGCTGTGCACGGGCTTTCTCTAGTTGCGGCAAGCGGGGTCTACTCTTTGTTGTGTTACACGGGCTTCTCATTGCAGTGGCTTCTCTTGTTGCGGAACACAGGCTCTAGGCGCATGGGCTTCAGTAGTTGTGGCTCGCAGGCTTAGTTACTCCACAGCATGTGGTATCCTCCAGGACCAGAGCTCGAACCCGTGTCCCCTGCATTGGCAGGCAGATTCTTAACCACTGCACCACCAGGGAAGTCCCAGAACTGACATCCTAACAGTATTTTGACTTTCCCATTCCATGAGCATAGTGTATCTCCCTATTTATTTAGGTGCCCCTTTAACACTTCACAGTAATTTTTTTAACATCTTTATTGGAGTATAATTGCTTTACAATGGTGTGTTAGTTTCTGCTTTATAACAAAATGAATCAGCTATACATATACATATATCCCCATATCTCCTCTCTCTTGCGTTTCCCTCCCACCCTCCCTATCCCACCCCTCTAGGTGGTCACAAAGCACCAAGCTGATCTCCCCGTGCTATGCGGTTGCTTTCCACTAGCTATCTATTTTACATTTAGAAGTATATATAAGTCCATGCCACTCTCTCACTTCGTCCCAGCTTACCCTTCTCCCTCCCTGTGTCCTCAAGTCCATTCTCTACATCTGTGTCTTTATTCCTGTCCTGCCCCTAGGTTCTTCATAACCTTTTTTTTTTTTAGATTCCATATATATGTGTTAGCATATGGTATTTGTTTTTCTCTTTCTGACTTACTTAACTCTGTATGACAGACTCTAGGTCCATCCACCTCACTACAAATAACTCAATTTCATTTCTTTTTATGGCTGAGTAATATTCCCTTGTATATATGTGCCACATCTTCTTTATCCATTCATCTGTTGATGGACACTTAGGTTGCTTCCATGTCCTAGCTATTGTAAACAGAGCTGCAATGAACATAGGAAAAAATCTGTAAAAATACAAACACATGGAGGTTAAACAATACACTACTTAATAATCAAGAGATCACAGTAATGTTTTGTAGTTTTTGATGTTTCAGTCTTGTACATCTTTGCCAAATTTATCCCTAAGTATTTGATATTATTTGATGTTATAGTAAATGGTATTTTCTATTTCAATTTCCAAATGTTTGTTTCCAGTGTAGAGAAATACAGTTGATTCTTTTATTATTGACCTTGTAGTGTGGAGATGGTCAGGTACATTGATTAATTTCCAAATGTTGAATAATGTTGCATGTTTTGGATGAATCTTAATTAAAACTGATATATCATTTTTTTATTTCACTGGGTTCAAAATATGAATTGGGAAGTATTACCCCCTCTTCAAGTTTTTGAAAGTGTTTGTGTAGAATTGATATTATTTCTTCCTCAAATGTTTGGTAAAATTCACTCTTGAAGCCACGTGAGCCTGGAGTTTTCTCTGTGGGAAGGTTTTTGATGACAAATTAAATTTTTTTTTTTCGCTGCACCATGCAGCTTATGGGAGTTTAGTTCCCCGACCAGGGATAGAACCCAGGCCCTCAGTAGTGAAAGCGTGGAGTCCTAACCACTGGACCGCCAGGGAATTCCCCAAGTTCAAATTTTTAAATAGATAATCTATCACTAATATCTATTTCTTTTTGAGTAGTTTGTCTTTCAAGGACTTTCTCCATTTCACTTAGGTTGTCAAATATATTGGCATAAAGTTGTTCATAATACTTACATGTTATCCTTTTAATGTCTTCAGGATGTTTAGTAATATTTTTATTGTTCCTGATATTAGTAATTTGGATCTTCTCTTTTTCCTCTAATCAGTTTGACTAGAGTTTTCCTAACACTTATCAATTTTCTCAAAAAGCCAGTCTTCAGCTTCACCAATTCTCCTATTGTTTTTTGTTTGTTTGTTTTCTATTTTGTTGATTTCTTCTCAGATATTTTAATTTCCTTTCTTCTGCTCACCTTTGGATTTAATTTGCTCTTCTTTTCTAGTTTCTTAAGGGAAGCTTAGGTCATTGATTTTATTTATAAATAAATTTATTTATTTTTTAAACTTATTTATTTATTTTTGGCTGTGTTGGGTCTTCGTTGCTGCACGCAGGCTTTCTCTAGTTGTGGCGCATGGGCTTCTCACTGTGGTGGCTTCTCTTGCTGCAGAGCATGGGCTCTAGGTGCACGGGCTTCAGTAGTTGTGGTACATGGGCTCAGTAGCTGTGGCTCGCGGGCTCTAGAGCACAGGCTTAGTAGTTGTGGCACACGGGCTTAGTTGCTCCGCAGCATGTGGGATCTTCCCCAACCAGGGCACAAACCCGCGTCCCCTGTATTGGCAGATGAGTTCTTAACCACTGCGCCACCAGGGAAGTCCTGGTCATTGCTTTTAAATGTTTATACCTTTCTATTGTAAGTGCTACAAATTTCTTTTAAGCACCCCACAACTTTTGGCATGTCATGTTTGCATTTTCCTTCAATTCAAAATATTTTCTTAATTCCTGTGACTTTTATGGTTCATGGGTAATTTAGAAAAGTGTGTTGGGTTTCTAATTATTTGAAGATCTTCAAGATATCCTTCTGTTATTAATTTCTAATTGAATTATGTTGTGGGCAAAGAACATACTTGGTATGATTTGGAAACTTTAAATTTATTGAGACTTGTTTTATGGCCAAATGGTTTATTTTGGTCAAGGTCCCATGTACACTTGAAAATCATGTGTATCATGCATAAGTTGGGTGGCATGTTCTATAAATGCCAATTAGGTCAAATTGGTTGATAATGTTGATCAAGTCTTCTGTATTTACTGATTTTCTGCCTACTCATTCTTTCAATTATTGAAAGAAAAGAGTTGAAACCTTTAACTGTAATTGTGGATTTGTCTGTTTTTCCTTTCAGTTTGATTAGTGTTGGAGCAAAGGGTTTGCTTTTTATTTTAACTTTGCATCTGATTCTAATATGCAGGCAAAATTAAGGCATGTTGCTCTGAAACCAATAGTTCTCAAACTTTAGCACACATCAAAATTGCTTAGGGGGCTTATTAAAACACAAATTGCTTTTGTTTCTGATTCTATAGTCAGAAGAACCAGAGTTTCTGATTCTATAGGTCTGGAGGAATTTGCACTTCTCACAGTTCCCAGGTGGTGTCAATACTGCTGGTCCACGAGGCCACATTTTAAAAATCACTGATTAAGCCACTTTCTCAGCCTCGGTTGCATATTAGAATCACCTGAGGAGCCTTAAAAATTATGATACACAGGCTACATCCAGACCAATTAAATTTAGGATCTGCATGGGGAAAGGGGAGTAGTGGGACCCAGGCATCAGTATCCTATAAGCTCTCCTATGTGATTCTAATAAGTAATCAAGACTGAGAATCACTGCTCTGTACTAAAGTAATGATCTAGATTGTCCAAGAAAGTCTTTGGGGCTCATTACCAACATCAATGTCCTCTGAGTAAAAAACACTGTGGAAGTACCAGCAAACAACAGGTTTACTTACTGTTAGTGTACTAAGGTAGGAGACTGAGTTTTAGCTCCTCCTCCTCTGCTGTCATCTAGCACATTTGTAAAATGAAGCCAATAGTTCCTGACCATTTCTTAGACTATAGAAAGGTTCTGACAACCAATAACATTCTATCTTTTATCATTGGAGAAAAATTCCATTAACTAAATATATTTAGACATTAAAACAATCTTTAATGATAGTTATTTTCCATAATTGGGTTTTTATACATAACTTATTTATAGAAGAAAAATATTGACTAAAAATTATGCAGGTAAATTTTATCCTACCTAATACCTCCAGGGAAATTCATGTGTAATAGAGGTATACTCCAAATATCCTTTAACAGCCATTCCAACAGTAAAGTCATGAAATAAGAATCTTTTCAATATTCCATTAACCCTCCCATTTTCCTTCATCAAACACAGGGACTTTGACCAAGAAGAAAAAATTCTGGCAGAAGAATTCTGAAAAACAGTGCTGACACTGGACTACAGCAATAACACAGTTTGTCCTCTCCTCTCCCTCTTTTTCTTTTTAAAAAATTTTTCAGAGTAATTATACCCAAATTACAAGTCATGTAATTTTTACAATACTCATCTGAGACAGGCAGAACAGGTATTACTGTCCATATTTTTCAGCTGAGAAAACTAAAGCAGGCAAAGAGAGACTGCACAAGGAACTAGCCTATAACACAGGTTCTTTGACTGCAGGTACAAAATTTTCTCCTACTGAGGGGAAGAAAAAATGGGCATAACTCTAGACAGGAAAACCAGAGATCTTCAGCCTCAGGAGCCACCTTGGAGATTCACTAGGCGAAGGGCCATTATGGCCAGAAGGGAATATTTAGAGATGAAGTCATCTAATCACAGTCATTTTACAAAAGGGAAATCTGGCTTGCCCTAGACAGCTAGAAAATGTGAAAAGAGTCTTGGATTGACAGGCAGGAGACCTGAGTTCTGGCCTCATTGTGCCACTAAGTTTCAGACCAACCCACTTAGCCATCAACCTACAGACATTTGCAATTGGATGTCTCACAAACATTTCAAACTCAAGTCCAAAATTCTTTCCTCTTCCTCACCCATCCCCCACCTCCTCCATCTCCTGGGATGATCATCTCAATAAAGGGCCCAGGGCAGGATCCTGGGAATCATCCCTCTCCTTCATCTCTCATGTACCCTCAGTTATACCAAATTCTGCTACAAATTTTCAGATCCACCACCTCCTCCTCCTTTCCATTTCTTGTGCCACTGTCTCAGTTCAGACCCTCACTATCCCTGCCTGGGTTAGGTTACTACTGTTGTCCAACAGGTCTCCTGGCTTCTACTCTTGCCCTGTTTCAATCCATCTGCCACTCCGCCTGCCATCACAGAGAGCTTTCTAAAACAAAATTGTCTGTCACTGTGCTTTCCATCACCAACTAGACGAAGCCTAAAATTCCAAGCAGGATACCCCAATCTATTTGTGATTTGGCCTCTGCCTTCTTCTCTCACTTCATCTATCATCACTCATAACTTCAGCCAAGCCCAAGTTTTGCAGTTCCTCCAATGTCACCTTTGGCTTTGACACTAATGGTTCATTCTTCCTGGAAGTCTCCGACCCTTCTCTTACCCATTGCCTGGCTAAAATTAACTCAGCCTTCTAGACTCAGCTTAGGTTGAAATTGTTCCTGGCACCCCTTTAAAATGTCCCTTTGATACTCCCATAGCATCTTGTGCAAACAAAAGGGTCACTACTCACCCTGAACTGTTTGCTCACACATCTATGTCCTTCACTAAACCATGAGCTGTGGGATGGCAGGGACAGCATCCTATTCAGTGTTTGGTATTGAATATTCATCCAACAAATATTTGAGGACCAACTTTAAGCCAAATGTTGTAATGGATACAGCAGTGACCAAAGCAAAGATACACCTTTCTATCAAGTGGGAATCTACATCATAAATAAACGATGAGATAAATAAGTAAGAGTGAAAAGTGCTGTGCAGAGAATTAAATCATGTGATATGAAAGTGACTGAGTGGCTACTTTAGATTAGGTATGTCAATAAGTCCCCTCGGGACTTCCCTGGTGGCGCAGCGGTTGAGAATCCACCTGCAAATGCAGGGGCCACGGGTTTGAGCCCTGGTCCAGGATGATCCCACATGCTGTGGAGCAACTAAGCCTGTGTGCCACAACTACTGTGCCTGCGCTCTAGAGCCCGCGAGCCACAGCTACTGAATCTATGTGCCACAATTACTGAAGCCCGTGCACCTAGAGCCCGAGTTCCGCAACAAGAGAAGCCACCGCAATGAGAAGCCCACGCACCACAACGAAGAGTAACCCCCGCTCACGGCAACTAGAGAAAGCCCACACGCAGCAACGAAGACCCAATGCAGCCAAAAATAAATTAATTAGTTAACTAAAAAAGTAAATAAATAAGTTCCCTCTGAGGAAGTGACATTTAAGCTGATAAGTGAATGCCAGCGTGCCAGGTATTCAGAGAGAGGAGCGTTCCAGCAGGGAGGACTACCAGTACAAAGGCCGGAAGAACTGAAGGCGGCCCATGTGGCTTGAAGCGAGCGTGGGAAAACAGTGAAGATGGGGTCAGAGAAGCAGGCACGGACCATGTTATATAAACTTTGTCCTCCAGAGTAGAGTGTTCCGGTTTTTTTTTTTTTTAAATAAATTCATTTATTTATGGCTGTGTTGGGTCTTTGTTGCAGTGGCAGGCTTCTCATTGCGGTGGCTTCTCTTGTTGCAGAGCACGGGCTTTAGGCGCGTGGGCTTCAGTAGCTCCATGGCATGTGGGATCTTCTGGGACCAGGGCTCGAACCCCTGTCTTCTGCATTGGCAGGTGGATTCTTAACCACTGGGACACCAGGGAAGTCCCAGAGTAGAGCTTTGATTTTATTCTAAGTGTGGTTGGGAGTGACATGATCTGATTTACATTTTCAAAAAGATCTCTCCAGGACAGCTGTGTGGATAATGGGCTGTGGGGAGTGGAAACGGAAACCAGTTTGGAGGAGAGAAGCAACGGTGGTCTGGGGGTGGTCATTGCGGTTTAGGACAATGTGGGCGTTTTGGGGACATACGTGTGAGAGAGCCTGGGACTGTTGATGAGCTGGTGAATTAAGACTCAGAGCATGTAGGTTTTTGGCTCGAGCACCTGGGTAGTTGGTGGGGAACGGAACAGGCGCTCCGCCGATTCTAGGAAGAAGGAGGCCTTGAAAAAGTCCCTTCGCCTGCCCGGACCGGGAAACAGTTCAGGTCACGAAGCTGGAAAGAGACACGCCCAGACCCGCTGCCGGTGCCCGCCAGCGCCGGGAGCCTGAGAGAGCCCGGCGGGCGGCGCGCGCGGACCCGGCGTCCAAGTGCCCCGTGGGGGTTTCCGCGGCCTCCGGGCGGGGCCGGAAGAGGAAGTCGGTGCTGCAGTGGCGGCTCCAGCAGCCGCGGCGGCCCCAGCCCAACCTCGCCGCCCGACCCTGTCCGGCCCAGCCACCGAAGCAGCGCCGCGAGGGGATCCGGAGCCCGCCCCGCCTCGCGCCGCGCCGCCGGGCGCTCACCAGGCAGTCTGATGGGGCTGCAGCAACCGCTGACCCCCGCCGCCGCCGCCCTGCTGTGGGGCTTCCTGCTCCCTCTGGTAAGGGGGACGGGCGGGCGCTCGGGCCTCCCCGGGGCGGGGCCGGGCCCCCCACCCTCCTCCTCCGCCGCCGCCGCCGCCGCCGCCTCCGCCGCCTCCCCCCACCCCCACGGGCTCCCTGCCGGCCTGCCCTCTCCCGCGCCTACGCGGCCTGCTCTGAGTTTTTTATTTCATCCCCATCCCTCTCCCACTACTCCCTTTCGGTCCAGCCCCCATTCCCGTCCTTTGAAGTCCCGGTACCTACCCCCGAGAAAGCTACCTGCCGAGCCCCTAATACGACTCGGACTTTGGTGCTTCTCCTCTATAGTTTCACTGTTCCAGGCGTTTTGAATTGACCTCTGAATTTTATTGTCCAGCCTTTCTTACCGCTGCTTAACCCGCACTCCCCCAACCCCAACTCTGAAAGAAGGAAAAAACGCATACCCGATTCCTGGATCAAAGTTTAGCGGTTCAAGGACTGCGCTTTAGTTTAATTGCTCTCATACAGATTTTTTTCTTCCTCCTCTGTAGTTTCTGCTTCGCCTTAGGGCTCATTTGATTCCATTCTGGGGCTTTCTGGTAACAGTAATAATTTAAAATAATTTTTTAAAGAACACACCAAAGTGTAATTCTTATAGTGGGTTTTAGTGGGTTTCAATTCTCTGCCTAGTTTAAAGGGGAGGAGAGCCGATTAAGTAACAGTAACAAATATGTGTACACAAGTTTGTTTTCGTAATTAGAGAAAAGTAATAATGTCTTAAAATTCAACACCAAGCAGAAGCTTCAGTGAATGGGTGGTAAGGACGCCAGTGTTCAGTGTTTCAGTTTGTTTCTTGTAAATTTCACTTAGGGAGTTTCAGGTTGGAAACTTTTATGAGCTTTATACAGAACTGGTATGATGGTGTATGCCTGTCTAGTTCTTTCCATTAGAATGTGTAACTTCTCTGAAAGAGTATATTTTGCTTACTCTCCAGTTTAAAGGATTACTACCAGTGAATATATTCAATATGAAAGTGTTTTTAACATTTATTGAGAAACCAAACTCAAAGCCTGAAGTGGTTAAGTGCCTTCGTTGTATTCATAACTTTGCTAGGCAGCATTAGGAAGAATGTATCTAAAAATTGCTTGAGGTGGGTCGGGGGGAGGAGTAGGATATAAAGAGAATAGCAAAGTGGCAGTGTTGGTCTGAATCTTTGAGGTGTTGTTTACCTTGTTCAGACGTGTCCAAAAGATAATTCAGGTAATATGTAAATACACATAAAACTATAACCTAGGTATGAAATTTTTTGAGTGTTTTTGCACCCATTTTCATTTGAACTTCTTAAGCTAATTCTAAGAATATATACATGTGTGTATAAATTCCCACCTGTCCTTTCTCAACACAGATTAATAATTAACCTAATAATACATCAATTGCTCATAAACTCATATTGAAATTCTTAAGAAAAACTCTGAAGCCTCTCACTAGAAAAATGGAAGCAAAATTTTCATGTAATTTCAAGTGCTTCACAAGTCTAAAGTTTGTCCGTGTTCTAAATTGTAGCTAGAGTGTCTCTCCCATATTCTAGATTTTATTCTTTTTATATTGCACATATATATTTTGTCATATTTCACCATGTTGATCTTGAGTTCTATATTCCCCGGTTGTGGGGTTGTTATGAGGACTCAGTAACATTCTTTCAATCCACAAATATTTAGTGTGTTATCTCTTATATGCCAGGAGCTGTGCTGGTAACTGTGAATACACTGACAAGATGTTTCGAAATTGGGAAGATCTTTTTCAGTGCTAACTAGTATTATTGATATTCTATTTCTTAGTGATTTCTCAGTGGATTTTTTTCTTCTCCACTCTTTCTTCCTTTAAATTCCTGAAAGGGTCTCTTTCTCATTCCTTTCCTTTTCTGAGGAACTCATAAATCTGGTATCCTTTTTCTCAACAGGAGCTCTCTCTTTCCTTCTGTTTACTAGATACCTAGTTCCTTTCCTCCACTATTTTAAGTTTTTTGTTATTTTAACCATTTTCTCCCTGAAGCCCTGTTTACTCCTCTTCCCTACTCTTACAGCCCTAGGTGACCTCTCTGGGTTCACTTGAATGAATGATGCCAGCTTAATCATTTCATTTCTTCTTTCTGGTCTCTGGAAGCTGGCCCTACTGAGCCTCTTTCCCCTTGGTCATGTTAGAAAAAGGTCATCATGGGCTTCCCTGGTGGCGTAGTGGTTAAGAATCCGCCTGCCAGTGCAGGGAACAAGGATTCGAGCCCTGGCCTGGGAAGATCCCACATGCCGCAGAGCAACTAAACCTGTGCACCACAACTACTGAGCCTGCACTCTAGAGCCCGTGAGCCACAACTACTGAGCCCGTGTGCTGCAACTACTGAAGCCTGTGCACCTCGAGCCCATGCTCTGCAACAAGAGAAACCACTGCAATGAGAAACCCTCACACCGCAACGAAGAGTAGCCCCCACTCACCGCAACTAGAGAAAGCCCACGTGCAGCAACGAAGACCCAATGCAGCCAAATATTAAAAAACAAAAAGGGTCATCATCCTCATCTAGAAGCAGCATTTCATCTCCAGAAAGTGTCACATCCTTGTAGAAGAGGCAGAGTATTTAGCATTGGAAAGCCCCTTCAACATCATGTAGCCTACCCTACTCTGTTTGTCCTCAGCACATCAGAGTGACCTTACCGTGTATCTTGAACACAAGCTACAGCACATCTGGCTGTTTTAATGACTTCTAAACCCATTAAACATTTAAGTCTAGACATGAAAAGAGTGCCTGGCAGGTAATTAATTCTCTCTTGGCTTTGCCATATTTCCATATCACACTTGTCCTTCCCTAGTCCAACTCCCACCGCTAGCCCCAACTGTTAGACCTTTATTTTAGTGTTATTTGGGCCCAGTCACAGGGTTCTGTTTCAAAGAGAATGAGTGAAATTTAGCCTGGATCTGTTTTCTAAAATTGCTTCAAAGTTCTCTGAAGAATCCTGAGTCTTTCTCATAATGTTTTTTATAAAAGTTGTATTCATGTTTTCACTACTTCCAAGAATTCAAAGTGTCATATAGCCACATCTTGAGCTTATGAAAATGAAGTGGTAATCAGAATCCCCAACAGAAAAATCTCTTACTGAAATCTGCATTCCTTTGGATACTACACCAACTCAAAGAGTCTTCTTTAATTCCTTCTCTTCTGCCCTCCTCCCTCAACCTCCTGGGGAAACTAGTTGTGTTCTGCTATCCAACGTATCAGAGACATGCTGTGCTACTGTACTATAGACTGAATCGTGTCCTCCCAAAATCCATATCTTGAAGCACTAACCCCCAGTATTGATGGTATTTGGAGATGGGGCCTTTGGGAGATATTGATAATTAGGTTTAGATGAGGTCAGAGAGTAGGTCCCTTGTGATGGGATTGGTGCCCTTATGAGAAAAGACAGCAGAGAGCGTGCTCTCCCTGCCCCTCTCCCTCTCCCTATCATATTTTCTTATGGCAGCCCAAGCTGACTAAGATTTTGGTACCAGGAGTGGGGTTCTGTGGTAACAAATACCTAAACATGTGGAAGCAGCTTTGTAACTGGGTAATGAGTAGAGGCTAGAAATATGAACATTAAAGGTGATTCTGGTGAGAACGCAGATGGAGATGAGGAACATTTTATTGGAAACTAGAGGAAAGGCAATTCTTGGCATAAAATGGTAAAGAACTTGGCTGAACTATGTTCTAGTGTTGTGTGGAAGGATTGTAAGCAGTGAAATCAAATATTTAGCTGAGGAGATTTCTAAGCAAAGCGTTGGTGGAGCAGCTTGGTTCTTTCTAACTGCTTTTAGTGAAATGCAAACGGGAGAGAGGAATTGAAGAAGGAATTGTTAAGCAAAAAGGAACCAGAATTTGAAGATTTGGAAAATTCTCAGCCTATCCATGTTGCAAAAAAAAAAAAAAAAACGAGAGAAAGTTTGTTCTGGAAAGAACGCTAAGAGTGTGGCTGAACAATCACTTGATAAGTAGCTTATGGGATTCTGTGAGCAAAAACACTGCCACTTTTAACTCTGGGGGAAGTAACTGCTTTTAGTGAAAAGCAAAGGGGAGAGAGGAATTGAAGAAGGAATTGTTAAGCTAAAAGGAACCAGAATTTGAAGATTTGGAAAATTCTCAGCCTATCCATGTTGCAAAAAAAAAAAAAAAAAAAAAGAGAAAGTTTGTTCTGGAAAGAACGCTAAGAGTATGGCTGAACAATCACTTGATAAGTAGCTTATGGGATTCTATGAGCAAAAACACTGCCACTTTTAACTCCGGGGGAAGGAGACAGGATGAAATGAAGAAAGGCTGTTGGACCTTTTGGATCTGACAGGATGGGATGATAGAGCTATTTGGCTGTGAACGTGCATTATTCTTCAAGAAGAGGGAGAAATGACCCCCAAAGGTGATTCAGAGATCATCAGGGCCACAACTTCAGTTTCAACGAGCCTTTTGGCCTCTACCAGGAGCCTTGGGGGTGGTATCCCACAGAGCCAAAGGCTACCCCACAGAGCCATGGGGGTGACACTTCCTCCCCAGTGGGCCTGGAAAGTGGGACATAGAGCCAAAAAGGATACTTCTTGAGCCTTAAGATCTATGTCTTACTAGGTTTTGGACTTCGTTGGGTCCCCTCATCCCTTTCTTCCTTCTGATTTCTTCTTTTAGAATGAGAATGTCTATCCTATACCTGTCCCACCATTGTATTTTGGAAGCACATAACTTGTCTGATCTTACAGGTTCACAGCTGGAGAGGAATCTTACCTCATGAAGAATCTTGCGTCTCACCCACATCAGATTTAGATGATATTTAGATGAGCTTTTGGACTTTTTAGAGTTGACGCTGGAATGAATTAAGACTTTTAGGGCTGTGGGATGGAATGAATATAAATATTTTGCATGTGAGAAGGATATGAATTTTGGGAGCCAGGGGAGAAATGCTGTGGACTGAATTGTGTGCCTCTAAATTCTCATGTTGAAGCCCTAACTCCCAGTGTGATGGTACTTGGAGATTGATTGGGCCTTTGAGGATAATTAGGTTTAGATGAGGTTATCAGGGTGGGGCCCTTACAATGGGATTATTGCCTTGCTCTCTCTCCCCCCACCCCCCACAACCATGTGAGGACACAGTGAAAAGGTGGCCATCTACAAGCCAGGAAGAGAGCCCTTACCAGAACTGGACCATGCTGGCACATTGAAACTTCTAGGCTCCAGGCTGTGAAAAATAAATTTCTATTGTTTAAACCACCTAGTCTGTGGTACATGTCTAAGCCCAAGCTTAGACATGCTGGTTATGTCACATTCCTCCTTTAACTGTCAGATTCTTCACAATCAGAGCTGTCTCTGTGGATTCTGCATCCCATTGTCCAATTTTTAAGTCACTAATTGCTGTGTTATCTCCTTCCCAAAATACAACACCTAAACATACATCTCCTTAGAATCTCAAAATGATCCTGAGAGAAGTTTCAGGAAGATTACAGTTTGTCCTAGACCAGATAGAAAGTCATGAAAAAGAGGACTAGAACCCAGAGTTTCTAGACATTTGTTTATACTTTTCCACTAACTGGGTTTTTTTTTGGGGGGGGGATCAAAAATAGATCACAAGACTGATTGGATAAATTTGTAAATTTATTTTCATGAGAAAAAGGTTTAAAGATAGAAGTCATGTTTATTATATATTTAATAATTTGTCTTTGTTAAAAATTTACCTGAAATTGGATCTGTTTACAGAACTCTAGACCATAAAGTCTCCAGGTATGGACTCTTACCCCAAGATACTAAATTTGTTTTCAAAAATTTTATTGCCTTTAGGCCAGAATTTGCCAAATGTTACCATGTCCTATGGTCTTAAATCAACTCTGATTTACCCGCCTGACCTTTTAGGCATTTGAGTTTATGAATTCTAGTGTAAATCGTAAATTCTATAATAGTTAAGTAGTAAGATTACTTAAGGAAACCCAGGGAAAAGGCTGGATCTAGGTAGAAGGAGAAGCTACCTGACTCATTCTGTGCTGTCTCCCTTAGCACCTCATAGTTTGCAGAGTACTGAATGAATGAATGGTTACCTTGTCTCTTCCCTCCACCCGAGTACATCTTAGCCTGTTACATGCCCCCAGATTCTCCAAGTGTAAGGTATGATCCTGGGAATCTACTTTCCCCATGTCCCACAAACTCCTCTGATTCTCTATAAATCCCTGTTTGGTGCCCTAGCTCCCACTGAGCCACTAATTAAGTAATTAAGATTTCACTTAATCTCTGAGGGTCTGAGTCTAGTCAGTTTCAGTGCATGGTTTCCATAAACCTTGAATATTGGAAGTAGGAGTAGAAAGAACATAGATTGTCTTGATTATATAACTTATTAGTGAGGAAAGAGGCATAGAAAATATAATAGTGAATAGTGAATCAGGAAGTTATTTAGACCTGGCTTTGGAACATGTGTCATTCAGACATATAACCCCAATTCTGCCTTTCCTGTAGAGGCTGTTTTCAACTCTTAATGTATTGCTATTGACTTAAAACTCAATCTGTGTAAAGAGAAAGATGTTTGTAAAGAAAAGGATACCTCCTACATTGCTATGATATAAGGGTAATGGGTAGATGACTATTACTCTTTGGCATTTAGCACTCAGTGATTACATTTTAACTTTTTATCTTCTGGTTTAGAAATAAAGATTTTTTTAAATTGCTAGTTCTCATTTTAAATAAATTCTGTTTATTAGCAAAACTTGCCCCAAACCCCCAGCCCTCATATTCGGTATCTAAAGATAGGGGAGTAGTTTAATTTGTAGATTTTATGAAGAAAGATTGTAGGGGGGGTTAATTGGAGAGAGAGTTCATCATATTCACACATTGTTTCTTGAAACCAAAGGATTAAGTATATCTAATGGATAACAATACGAATAATGTGAACCATGTTTAATTGACAGACTGTGGAGGTGGGTGGGGAAGCTGGGACCCAGTGATACAAATGCTGAAGAGTTTTGAGTGAACTTATGGGTGAAATGGGGGAACTGCTGGCCAATACATGAACGTTGGCTATACCAGCATACTGCAGGTACAGTGTGACTTTCACCTCTTAAGAAAATTCCTAGGAGAACCCCAGTAATGTCTGGAAATCCGATGAGTTTCACTGCTATTCACGATGAAGTCTATAACCATGTACTCTGCAGACCAACATCAGAGCATCACTTGGAAGCTTGTTAGAAATGTATAATCATGGGCTCCTCCTAAGACCTGCTGGATCAGAATCTGATTTTAACAGAACATTAAATTCAAGAAGCACTGATCTATAATAAAGGGTAAGAAATTGTTGCCCAGATTACTCACCATAATCTCTAAGAAAAAAGAAGAACCGTGCTTGACTAATCTTTTAAGGCTTTTAAAGGGAATTAAATATATACATGGGTAAAAGTTAGCGTTGTATTAGTTAGAGCTGCATCGTGATCAGGTGAAAATGGCCAAGATACAGAGTCCTGGCAGACCCAAAGTATGGCGTGGATTCAGGGTAGGGGGTAGTATATTAGATAAATTTTTAGCTAAATAATTTTTATTTTCAAAAGGAATGTGTGAAGACTTAAATTTGGAAAGTAGATCCAATGCTGGTAGATACCTTTTGAAGGAGAAAGAAGAGTAGAAGGCAAACTAAACCTGTGAAACAAAGTCACAGAAGAATCGAACTGTGCTATTAGCTTGGACAAGAGTAGAAAGGCCTGTTTCCTAGGTTAATATTGGGCTGGTGAGTCAGCATCAGGAGGCGGTTTGAACAGAGGCCAGGAATACAAATGCCCATGCTTGGGACTACCAAGAGACTGGAGTATAAAGCATAGATATAGCCTCAAGAGACAGGGACGTGAAGGTCAGTGCAACACTGACTCAGTGTAAGTACACTGATGAAATACAGCTCCTTATATATGTCCCATGGTTTAAGGTCTGATTGGTTTGGGAAAATGAGGAAATAGGACACCTGCAAGGATGTGAGTATAGTGTACTCCATTACAGTTGAGGTGTTTTTAGACTTTGAGTTATCAGTTGGCACTTACCATACCAAAAATTATTTAGGAGAAAAATGATCAAAAGAATAGGCGACTCTGACATTAAGATAGACTTAAACATGGATTTAAAAAGATGATATGGAATAAGACTGAAGTCAAGTGATCTGGGTAAAGTAAATTTGGAAATGTTCACAAACAACAGGCATCCGATGAATTTTTATGTGAGGTATATTTGAATCAGAAAAACAGGAAGTACTACTTCACACTGTGGGCTAGTAAACTTGCTTCCCTTGCATGTGAGGATCAAGCAAGATGCGGAATATAAAGACCCGGGTGTGAGGTTGATGATTTGATGACCATGAAGAACACTTGATTCCACCGCCAGTGGTTGTAGGAACTGCCATTAAGAGGCAGGATTTGGGGTGAGCAGTAAGGAGCACTTGTCATAGGAAGGGAATTCCATGAAACTCTAGAGTCCTACAAGTGGGGGTACTTGGAAGAGTATAAGGAAAGGAGTTAGAGTTTGGGATGTTGAGGGTGTGGAAGGAACTAATTGGGTATTAGAGGAATTTGAGTGGTGGTAGGAGACCCATGCCCAGAATCACAGCAGAGAGGGAGTTAACAGCTAATGCAGAGATATATATATGACCAATATTAAAACTGGAGGGTGATGATTGGGTACTAAGGGGTGCTGGCGGATCTAGCTGCATGAGGGAGCTTGAAGTGATAGCAGAGCTGAAAGACTGCTGGTCTGGGTTTTAGAGAGCTCAATTCTAATCTGGCCCCTGAGACTTCATTTTGATCGTTTTGGACCTGTTTGAGCTGTGAAATGAAGGGACTAGATTATATTATCCCTAAATCCCTTCAAGCTCTTGATACTAAGCTTTTTATTAAGAGAATATTTTCATTATTGGTTGAAAATATAAACAGATATTTTTTAAGGGTTGAGTAAAGTCATAGAAGAACAGACCACAGTTGATTACAAAGGAAAATTCAGATGTCTTGAAACATGTTTCTAACTTGAAAAATGTAAAGGAAGATATCCTGTCCTTCCACCATAGGGTCTTTGTCAGATGATCTAATACTAGCATGGGTAGACCACAAGTCTCTCCTGATTTGGTGCTTGTAATGTTTGAAGGGACACTTGAGCTTCAGGCCTCTGTGCTTCCCAACCTAACTGGCCCACAGTGATGTGGTTTCTACTACAGTTGGCCCTTGAACAACATGGGTTTAAACTGCGCAGGTCCACTTATACTTGGATTTTTTTCAATACATGTACTTTGTTTATGATCTACAGTTTGTTGAATTTGTGTGGAATCAAATCTACGGGATTTGAGCATACATGGATTTTGTTATCTGTCCTGGAACCAGTCTCCCTCAGATACCGAGGGATGACTGTGCTCTTGTTCCTGTATAGCTTTTGCTGCTCAAGGTTGGGCCCATAGAGCAGCAGCAGCAGGATCCCCTGGGAGCTTGTTAGACATGCAGAATCCCACATTCCACCCAGGCCAACTGAATCAAAATCTCCATTTTAATATGATCACTAAGTGATTTGTATGCACGTTAAATCTTGAGAAGCACTGCTCCTATAGCTATAGTACTCACACCTTAACAAGCATCAAAATCTCTATAAGGCCTTGTTAAAAATAAACTTCTCAGAGTTTCTGATTCAGTAGGTCTGGAATAGGGTCCAAGAATTTGCATTTCCAACACCCTAAGAACTACTAAAGCTTTTACTAGAGACTGACTTAAATCACATTCTGTTTGTGATTGTCTTTTTCAGGAAGACTATAATTTCTTGTTTAGTGTTTCTTGGTGGGGGCAGCTTTATTGAGATATATTACATATACCATAAAATTCACCCATTTAAAGTGTACAATTCAGTGGCTTTTAGTATATTTACAGATATGTACAACCGTTACTATCGTCAATTTTAAAACATCTACATCACCTCAAAAAGAAACCAAATAGCTAGAGCACAGAGGATTTTTAGGGCAATAAAACTACTTCATGTTCCATATGATACTGTAATGGTGTATACATGTCATTACATATTTGTCAAAACCTATAGAATGTAAAGCACCAGGAGAAACCCTAAATGTAAACTGTGGACTTTGGGTGGTAATGAATTGTCAGTGTAGGTTCATAGATGCTAACATATGTTAATAATGGAGGTTGGAGGGAGGCTATGCGTGTGTGTGGTAAGGGAATATGTAGGAACACTGTACTTCATGCTCAGTTTTGCTGTGACCCTAAAGGTGATCTAAAACATAAAGTCTATTTAAAAAAAAGAAAGAAACCTCATATTCTGTAGCTATCACCCCCATCCCCACATCCTACCAAACCCTAAGCAACCACTAATCATCTTGTATTTCTTTTCCATGATGCAAGTACTTGGCAAGGTGCTAGATGCATTATTAATAATAATTGTTACCATTTATTAAGAGCTTAATATGTGTAAACATTTGCATCATCTAACTTAATCATCATGACAGCTCTGTGAGGTCTGGACATTTTTTGTCATCTCAAAGCTGAGGAGGGAATCCCCTGGAGGTCCAGTGGTTAGGACTCCGAGCTTTTACTGCCAGGGCCCAGGTTTAATTCCTGGTTGGGGAACTAAGATCCCGCAAGCCTTGAGGCGGGGCCAAAAACAAAAAACAGAAAAACCAAGATGTTGACACTTAAACAATTTAAATGACTTGTAACATAGCCAATAAATGGTGAAACTGCCATTCTGTCCCAGGTCTCTAATTCCAGAACATACGATATCTATTGTTGATAAACTGAATTTTCAAAGCTATATAATCTCTATGAGAAATTTTACTAAGATGTTAAAATGTAGTGGAAATGCTTAAGGTATTTGGATATGTTAGCTTGCGAATGAAATTTGCTGCATGTTGCACATCCAATACGAACTATTCTACAATTATGTATGGTTATACTTTCCTCTCTCATACTAATCTTCCACTAAAATTTGTGTTTTGCCTCAGTAATTCCCATATCAATGAATTTTGCTTATATCAATGATAAATTTTCTACCACCATAGAAAAGACTGTAATCTGTCTATAGCAATAAATGTTACTCATAGTTGGATATCTTTGTACTTCCTTGTACTTTTAAGCTTTTTAAAAAATCCCTTAGCTTTTGTAATTATAAAAGTAACACTGACTATTTATACAGTTGTGTAAAAGGAGGTAGTGTATATGTATCAATATGGAAAATCTAACATATAAAATTTAAATTTTATGGCTTAAAGACTTAAATATAAGACATGACACCATAATACTCTTAGAAGAGAACGTAGGCAAAACATTCTCTGACATAAATCATACCAGTGTTTTCTTTGGTCAGTCTCCCAGGGCAATAGAAATAAAAGCAAAAATAAACAAATGAGACCTAAACAAACTTACAAGCTTTTGTACAGCAAAGGAAATCATAAACAAAATGAAAAGACAAACCTACAGACTGGGAGAAAGTATTTGCAAATGAGGCAACCCACAAGGGCTTAATTTCCAAAATATTCAAACAGCTCATACAAGGCAACAACAAAAGAACAACCCAGTTGAAAAATGGGCAAATGAGCTAAATAGACATTTCTCCAAAAAGACATACAGGGCTTCCCTGGTGGCGTAGTGGTTGAAAATCCGCCTGCCGATGCAGAGGACACAGGTTTGCGCCCCGGTCCGGGAAGATCCCACATGCCGCGGAGCGGCTGGGCCTGTGAGCCATGGCCGCTGAGCCTGTGCGTCCGGAGCCTGTGCTCCGCAACTGGAGAGGCCACAATAGTGAGAGGCCCCCGTACCGCAAAAAACAAAACAAAAACAAAACAAAAAGACATACAGATGGCCAACAGGCACATGAAAAGATGTTCAACATCGCTAATTATTAGAGAAATACAAATCAAAACTATAATTATGGGCTTAGCTGGTGGCACAGTGGTTGAGAGTCCGCCTGCCGATGCAGGGGACACGGGTTCGTGCCCCGGTCCGGGAAGATCCCACATGCCGCAGAGTGGCTGGGCCCGTGCGCCATGGCCGCTGAGCCTGCACGTCCAGAGCCTGTGCTCCGCAACGGGAGAGGCCACAACAGTGAGAGGCCCATGTACCGCAAAAAAAAAAAAAAAAAAACTATAATGAGGTACCACCTCACACCAGTCAGAATGGCCAGCATTGAAAAGTCTACAAATAACAAGTACTGGAGAGGGTGTGGAGAAAAGTAAACCCTCCTACACTGTTGGTGGGAATGTAAATTGATGCAGCCACTATGGAAAACAGTATGGAGGTTCCTCAAAAAGCTAAAAATAGAGTTGCCATATGATCCTGCAATCCCACTCCTGGGTGTATATCCAGAGAAAACTATAATTCAAGAAGATACATGCACCCCAGTGTTCATAGCAGCACTGTTTACAGTAGCAGAGACATAGAAGCAGCCTAAATGTCCATCGACAGATGAATGGATAAAGAAGATGTGGTACATATATATAATGGAATACTACTCAGCCGTAAAAAAGAATGAAATAATGCCATTTGCAGCAACATGGACGGACCTAGAGATTATCATATTAAGTGAAGTAAGTCAGAAAGAGACAAATGCCATATGATATCACTTACATGTGGAATCTAAAATATGACACGAACTTATCTATGAAACAGAAACAGACTCACAGACATAGAGAACAGACTTGTGGTTGCCAAGGGGGAGGGGCGTGGGGGAGGGAAGGATTGGGAGTTTGGGATTAGCAGATGCAAACTATTATATATAGGATGGACTACAAGGTCCTATTGTATAGCACAGGGAACTATATTCAATATCCTGTAATAAACCATAATGGAAAAGAATATATATATGACCGAATCACTTTGCTATACAGTAGAAACTAACATTGTAAATTGGTTATACTTAAAAGAAATAAACTTTAAAAAGTAAAATTTTAGAAAAGCTACACAGTAGTATATATAGTATGATCCCATATGTGTAAAACAGACAACAGTGTATATATTTGAGATCTATCTATCTATCTATCTATCTATCTATCGGGTTGGCCAAAAGGTTCATTCGGTTTTTCCATAAGATGGCTCTGGTAGGGCTTAGTTGTCTTTAACTTCATTCGAAGCAATTTTGTTAGACTGTAATGTGACAGCTGTCATATCAGCGTGCATTAAAAAAAATCAAAATTGGTGAATTTTTGTATAGCCATTATTAAATTGAAGATGGAAGAAAAAAGCAACGTTTTCAGCATATTATGCTTTATTATTTCAAGAAAGGTAAAAATGCAACTGAAACGCAAAAAGAGAGTTGTGCAGTGTATGGAGAAGGTTCTGTGACTGATAGAAAGTGTCAAAAGTGGTTTGCAAAGTTTCATGCTGGAGATTTCTCACTGGACGATGCTCCATGGTCAGGTAGACCAGTTGAAGTTGATAGCGATCAAACCGAGACATTAATTGAGAACAATCAACGTTATACCGTGCAGGAGATAGCTGACATACTCAAAATATCCAAGTCAAACGTTGAAAATCATTTGCAATAGCTTGGTTATGTTAATCACTTTGAAGTTTGGGTTCCACATAAGTTAAGTGAGAAAAACCTCCTTGACCATATTTCCTCATGGGATTCTCTACTGAAACGTAACGAAGTTTCTGTTTTTAAAACAAATTGTAATGGGTGAAGAAAAGTGAATGCTGTACAATAATGTGTTATAGATGAGATTGTGGGGCAAGTGAAATGAACCACCACCAACCACACCAAAGGCTGGTCTTCAACCAAAGAAGGTGATGTTGTGTATATGGTGGGATTGGAAGGGAGTCCTCTATGATGAGCTCTTTCCAGAAAACCAAATGATTAATCCCAAAAAGTACTTCTCCCAATTAGACCAACTGAAAGCAGCACTTGATGAAAAGTGTCCAGAATCAGTCAAGAGAAGATGCATAATCTTCCATCAGGGTAACACAAGACCTCATGTTTCTTTGATGACCAGGCAAAAATTGTACAGCTTGGCTGGGAAGTTCTGATTGATCCGCCATATTCACCAGACATTGCACCTTTGGATTTCCATTTATTTTGGTCTTTACAAAATTCTCTTAATGGAAAACATTTCCATTCCCTGGAAGACAGTAAAAGGCACCTGGAACAGTTCTTTGCTCAAAAATATAAAAAGTTTTGGGAAGACGGAATTATGAAGTTGCCTGAAAAATGGCAGAAGGTAGTGGAACAAAAGGGTGAATACATTGTTCAATAAAGTTATTGGTGAAAATAAAAAATGTGTCTTTTATTTTTACTTAAAAACCAAAGGAACTTTTTGGCCAACCCAATATCTATCTATCTTAAATATTCATAGATAGTATCTGGAAAGACATAAGAGAAGCCCCTAAGGGGTGACTGTGAGAACCAGGATGAGAGGAGAGGGACTTCATACCTTTTTGTTTTGATTGTTCTTTCCTTTTTTAATTTTCTCCTTCCAATCTTTTTACACCCTCATCTTTGCTTTTGTTTTCCTCTCCTTTTTTTCTAAATCGCCTGGTCTCTCTCCACATCATTCTTTAAGTTCACATAACAGTACAAATACATATAGGGAGCTTTGAGGGGGGGTCATTTTTATAAAAAGAGAAAACACTATAAATATCTTTCTGGAACTTGCTTTTCTCACCATGGACATCTATTTCTACAGGTAGATCTAGTTATTTCTTTTTTAAATTTTTAAATAAATTTATTTATTTATTTTTGGCTGTGTTGGGTCTTCATTGCTGCTCACTGGCTTTCTCTAGTTGCGGCAAGTGGGGCTACTTTTTTTTGCGGTGTGTGGGCTTCTCATTGCGGTGGCTTCTCTTTGCTGTGGAGCATGGACTCTAGGCGCTCGGGCTTCAGTAGTTGTGGCATGCGGGCTCTAGAGCTCAGGCTCAATAGTTGTGGTGCACGGGCTTAGTTGCTCCACGGCATGTGGGATATATCCAGACCAGGGCTCAGACCTGTGCCCCCTGCATTGGCAGGCAGACTCTTAACCGCTGCACCACCTGGGAAGTCCTCTAGTTCTTTCTTTTTAATAGCTGTGTACTATGCATACCATAATGTAATGGATTCTTATCTGTGGAAGATGTTTTTTGTTTTTGCTATAACATATTGCAGTGAATATCCTTCTACATTTATCTTTGTATAATCTTTGTGCATTATGTAATACATCTGTAGGATATGAATCAGAGGATTATAAGTATAAAAAAGTTTGATTGATATTGCCAATTGTCTATTGTAAAGGTTATACCACTTCAGCAGTGTGCATTGTTAAAACCCAAATCCTAATTTAAATACAGTTCTCTCTAAAAGGAGCTTAGTAGAATGACTGGTTCCAATCTATGGCAGGTAAAGGATAAAGTCAGCCTAAAACAAGGAAGTCCTCAAAGACTAATGGGGTCTTGTCAAAAGGATACAAAGAATAAGGTGGAAGAGGCTCTATTGGCCAAATGTGGGATAATTTGAACATCAAACGAATAATTGTAATTGCACTACATTGAATTTTAAAAAATCAATTAATCTCTAGTGATAGTAAACAAAAGGTGGTAGAGAGAGAGAGTAAAGCTCTTTTTTTTTAGAAAAGAAGAGTACAAGGGCTTCTGTGGTGGTGCAGTGGTTAAGAATCTGCCTGCCAATGCAGGGGACACGGGTTTGAGCCCTGGTCTGGGAGGATCCCACATGCCATGGAGCAACTAAGCCCGTGCTCCACAACTACTGAGCCTGTGAGCCACAACTACTGAGGCCATGTGCCACAACTACTGAGCCTGTTCTCTAGAGCCCATGTGCCACAACTCCTGAAGCCTGCGTGCCTAGAGCCCGTGCTCTGCAACAAGAGAAGCCGCTGCAATGAGAAGCCCGTGCACCGCAACAAAGAGTAGCCCCCGCTCGTGGCAACTGGAGAAAGCCCGCGCGCAGCAATGAAGACCCAACGCAGCCAAAAATAAATAAATAAAATAAATAAATTTATATTAAAAAAAGAAGAGTACAAGCTAATAAATGTAGAGGATTGACATTCACCATTTCACAACCCCCAACATAATATGTAAAATTAAATTCAGGCACGGAGGCTAAAACACTAGGTGAGAAGTTGCTGAACTGTTCACATTGTGCTACAGATTACTTACTAATCACAAGGGGAAAAAAATATTTAACTTTACACTGGAGAAACCCTGCAGTTACTATGTTAACCAAATAATCAAACTCAGCATTGCTAATAGCGGGACATCCTGATATCATGCGCCATTTTGTTGGGTGAAATAAGAAGTACCCATTTTGTTGGGTGCAATAAGAAGTACCCAATTCACTTACATAGTATTCTTTAAAAAATGTTTAACCTAAGTCTAATCAACCCTTATGATTATCTGTAGAATTACCAGCAATAGTTAGAACTGTAGATGATGTTAGTGTGACCTTATGTAGGTTGTTAGTAACTACTCTGAATCTCAGAGCCATCATTTATAAAATAGTGACAATGAATCAAATAAATGTATGACAATAACCTAAATATACTTTGTTGAATTTGTGTACTTTGTTTACAACCTAAAAATAGTTTGTGTACAGTAAGAATTTAACATATCAGTTTACCTCTCCTGTCAGAATCCATTCATAGCCACCAAGTATATAGCTGAATGAAAACTACATTTCTTTTTTCCAGAAGTAGATTCCTTATGTAATTACTTTATGTAATCTGATGGCATGTTTCAAGAATTCCCTATACTTGTTTAGATCCATAAGCTAATAAAGTCCCAAGTATGCTAGAAAGTTTTCTAATCTCGAATGTTCAAGGGAGATTTCAGGTAGGAGAGCATGGATTAGAGCATTTCTGTACTCCTTAGACATTTAGGTTGACTTCTATGTAATAAACAATTTTATAGATCAAAAATGATCAAATATCAGCAATTTCTTGTAGCTCGACCTAATGCATGCTTTAGTGGCAGAGGCTTAGTAGTACAACATATTTATCTGCCAAACAATCATTTTTCTCCCTTATGTTGTAGAGTAAGATTTTCTCAAAGGAGGAGAGAGGAAGGATCTGGACTGATCCAAGTTTGAAGGGAATTGGGATGTGGAGTGGTATTCTAGTTATCTTAGGCTGTTTCTTCATGTCATAGGCTCCACTCCCATCCCCCCACCCCATGTACAATGGATGTTCTTTTTAGTCACTTCTTACCTCTTGTCTCTCTTTTCTAGGTAGTAAGAAATGAGGCAAAAGGAAAGAACATGTTTCTATACCTTCTTTTTCCACTCTAAACTCTAGACTGGTCTTTTGGAATAGGCAGTTGCAGGGACTTGAAAACTTGAGATTTCCAGTTTCTCTGGTTCTCTTCCAAAGATAGCACTTAGAAATAATGATACCTTTTTTTTTCTTTTTACCCCAGTTACTCATAGAATATGGAAAGTAAGGTTGAGGGACTTCAAGTTAATTTTCTTTTATAGAATATGAACAATGGAATAATAACTCATAAGAGATTGGGAAATAAAGTTTCAGACTGTAAAGGGAGTATTGAACTTATAAAATCATAACAAGATTCCTCCCTGGGATATGGCCCTTATAACAAGGGCCTGTAAGAAAGTGACTTATCTTCCTTGAAGAATGTGTTCTGGGCAACCATGTACAGTTTTACCATTTCCTCAAACAAGAAGAAATCAATTTATTGGACGACCTTCCCCCTTAAGGAAATGTGGTCAAACCTGTATATAAATAGCTTTATTAAAATCCTTAGTTCTTGGCAAGCCAAATTATTGCCACTGTGAAAATTATTGTTTGTGTCCTAGACAGCTGCTCAGGAAGCAATCCTGCATGCATCTGGAAATGGCATGCCTTCACCATCTAAGGACTACTGCATGCTATATAACCCTCATTGGACAGCTCTTCCAAGTACCCTAGAAAATGCAGTAAGTAAATCACAGCTTCTATTTATTTATAAACATAAAAATATTGAATGGTAAGAATGAGTGATTATTATGTTTTAGCATGTAAACTAGTTATATTATGATTAATAAATATTTATTGCTTTTGCTTAAGTATTTCTCTCTGTGAGAAAAACAAGTTAGAGAATTTAAAAATACTTGCCTCAAAGCTTGATTGTCATCAAATATTTCTAATTTAAAAGAACCTTGGGACTTCCCTGGTGGCACAGTGGTTAAGAATCCACCTGCCAATGCATGGGACACAGGTTCGAGCCTTGATCTGGGAAGATCCCGTATGCCACGGAGCACCTAAGCCTGTGCTCCACAACTACTGAGGCTGCTCTCTAGAGCCCGTGAGCCACGTGAGCCACAACTACTGAGCCCACGTGCCACAACTACTGAAGCCCACGTGACTAGAGCCCGTGCTCCGCAACAAGCCACCATAATGAGAAGCCCACGCACTGCAATGAAGAGTAGCCCCCGCTCCCCACAACTAGAGAAAGCCCGTGTGCAGCAATGAAGACCCAACACAGCCAAAAATAAATAAATAAATAAAAAATAAAAAAAAAAGAACCTTGTATTAAACCAATGTTGACACTTTGTCATTGAATGCATTTAGGGTGAAATGTGATATTTATATTAAAGACATTTCTTCTTTCCAGACTTCCATTAGTTTGATGAATCTGACTGCCACACCACTGTGCAACCTTTCTGATATTCCTCCTGATGGAATAAAGAACAAAGCAGTTGTGGTACAGTGGGGAACCTGCCATTTTCTTGAAAAAGCCAGAATTGCACAAACAGGAGGTGCTGAAGCATTGTTGGTTGCCAATAACAGTGTCCTCGTAAGTTATAAAACTATAATAACTTCTTTTGAGTTCATGATATCAAATTTCACAGGAATTGAACTATCTTCTTTGTCTGTGGTTTAGGGGCTGAGTTTTGAATAATCTGATGGTAGGATTCTTTTTAAATAAACATTCTGGTTATGATAGGTGTTTAATTGGAAAATTTTGTTTCTTTTCCATTCCTAAAGTAGACAAGACTATGTTAGGAATGTGTGTGTGTGTATGTGTGTATAAAGTATCAGTTTAAGTTTATGCTAGAAGGATTCCAGTTTGAGAACTCTTAGTATAACATTAAGAACACATGAAACTTCATTTTATTACTTTAAAAAGATGTAATGTTTGTATTTAATGAATAAATTGTATTTTATTCTGTAAATACACTAGTAGTTCATAAGTCTTCACAATATGTTTTTCTTTTAGTTTCCTCCCTCAGGGAACAAATCTGAATTTCATGATGTGAAAATACTGATTGCATTTATAAACCACAAAGACTTTACAGATACGAAGCAGGTAAATTAGTAATTATATATTAGATAAAGTTTATAAATAGTACAACTTTTTACTTTTAACCATGATATTTAATTTAAATTATTATGTATGTTCCAGTTGCTAACAGGAAGTTATAAAGGCCTATCAAGTTTTTATTTGGAAAGTATGCACCCCCCATTGAGCACAAGGTGTTTCAGAGTCCTGACTTTAGAAGGGATATTTCTTTACTTTGACCTCTTTAAAAATCTTTGTGTTGTATCATTTAACTTTAAATCCTTGAACAAAATGTGATTGTGTGGAACATTGCACTTTCAAGATTTAATAAACCAAAGCATAGCCTCATAATTTTGACAAGAGACTATATATCATGTTGTCAAAACAGTTCTATTATTCTTGGCTATCTTATGTATAGTGTCCATTCCAGAATGAAATTGGAATATTGCTGCCATATGCTATAGTAAAAAGAAAACTAATTCCAGTGTATTAACTGTCATTTTGCCTTTCAGACTCTCGGAGATAACATTACTGTGAAAATGTATTCTCCATCGTGGCCTAACTTTGACTATACTATGGTGGTTATTTTTGTAATTGCTGTGTTCACTGTGGCATTAGGAGGATACTGGAGTGGGCTAATTGAATTGTAAGCTTAATTAAACTTCATTGTTTTTAAGATAAATGGTTAAAAATTGTTTGTTAATCATTTTATCGTGTAACAACACTTAAAAGTTCTGCTTGTTCTTAGAATATAGTGCTGACGATTAGATTGCAGGTTTGTCCTCATACAGGTCTTTAACTTTTCACTGAGAAGAAGGGAGTCATAGGTTCCTCTTGTTCTTCTGCTGGGAAGGAAACATTGAAATTTCACCAAAGACTCTTAAATTAAAATGTTTAGTTACCTCTCCCAGAAAAGGTGGAGATAGTTAACATTCTAATGTGCCTATTTATTTAGATTGGAAGAAAATAAACAAGAGAAGGTGGGAAGTTTTTCAGCTCCTCCTGAGTTGAGTCATTACAATGTGACCTCATCATTCTATTTAATGCTTTAGGAATTCTAAGGATATTAATTAAACATGTCCATATTTTAGTTTAAATATAGAAATGCCAAATGTATGTGAAATTTAGATTTCTCTATTTAACAACAACCTAGGCCCAGTATTCTTACAGTTACGTACCTTTGGCTATAGACTAAAGCAAGCAATGTAGTTTATTTTTTTTTAAAGATTTATTATTTATTTATTTATTTATTTAATTTATTTTTGGCTGCATCGGGTCTTAGTTGTGACACACAGGATCTTCGTTGAGCCATGCGGGATATTTTGTTGGGGCACAGGCTTCTCTCTAGTTGTGGCGCACAGGCTCCAGATCACGTGGGCTCTGTAGTTTGCGGCATGCGGTCTCTAGTTGTGGTGCGTGAGCTCAGTAGTTGTGGCACACAGGCTTAGTTGCCCCGCGGCATTTGGGATCTTAGTTCCCTGACCAGGGATCGAACCCGCATTCCCTGCACTGTAAGGCAGATTCTTTACCACTGGACCACCAGGAAAGTCCCAGCAATGTAATTTAGAAGGATCAGTTCATATTTATAACTCTGAGTAAAAAATTGTGCTCAGAGCATATTATTTTATGCATAAAGGACAATATATTCACTTGTGAATTGATCTATAGGTTCCATTAAAAAGGGCTTACTTGATGCTAGCCGAAGCTAATAAGCTTATTTGTAATTTCTTAAAGTACTAAAATTTGATTGACTTTCATCAAGAGAGAAGTCTAGGGTTTAAGTGTAGATTCCTAGAGTATTGAGCTTAAAATATTTTACATATTTGGAAAACACATTTCAGCATGTGTTAGTCACATGATTTCACATGAGTAAGCATTATTTTTCTTCATTATTAGTCTTTATAAAGCATAGTATGTAAGATCTCCAAAATCATTTTCTAGATTATATGGTGAAACTTTATAAATAATTTCCCAAAAGCTACTGATTTATTGAAAATGTTTTTCCATTTAATATATATCTTCACTATACTTACATTATAATGTAAATTGTTTCTTCTCTAGAGTAGTACTTCTCAAACTGTAATGTGCATACAAACTGTCTTGAGAGCTCATTAAAATTTTTAAAAATTCAGATTTAGTAGGCTTGGGATGTGTGCTGAGACTCTGCATTTTTGACAAAGTGGCCCGTGGACCACACTTTGAGTTAGCAAGGCAAGCTTCATATACATGTCAGGGCAGGCTCCTCCTCAAGAAAATTGGAGGTGGGAGAGCAGCACGTATAAGTTCTTTTATTCATAAAACAGGATGGGCAAAAACAAAGAATTTGTTGCCTTCAGTAGCCAGGTTGGGAGAGGAGATGTCCTTTACCTGCAGGATTATGGATTTTGAAATTGAGGAGGCTGATTCTAAGAGCAGGATAAAGATAGAATTAACTAAGTGTGTGTATTGGTCGTGGTGGGGTGACAGTATAGAGAAAGAGAGTATGAATCAGTAATAAAATGGAGAAAATTTCATAAAAAGTAGAATTATTGAGGACATAAGGACTGTTTGCAACAATATGGCTGGATTTTGATGGCATTATGCTAAGTGAAATAAGTCAGACAAAGAAATACCAAATGATCTCATTTATGTGTGGAATCTTAAAAAAAAAAAAAAAGAACTCA
Organism: Mesoplodon bidens; assembly: GCF_964165515.1. Taxonomy (NCBI): domain Eukaryota; kingdom Metazoa; phylum Chordata; class Mammalia; order Artiodactyla; family Ziphiidae; genus Mesoplodon; species Mesoplodon bidens. The sequence goes on from NC_138178.1 coordinate 85,256,270, forward strand.
TAGAGCAGAGAACATATGGGTGGTTACCAGAGGTGGGGAGGTGGGGAGGTGGGGAGGGGGCAAAATGGGTGAAGGTACAATCTTCCACTTATAAAATAAATAAGTCCTGGGGATGTAATGTACAGCATGGTGACCATAGTTAATAATACTGTACTGCATATTTGAAAGTTACTAAGAAAGTAGTTCTTAAAAGTTCTCATCACAAGAAAAAAAAATCTTTTAACTGTGTGGTGATGGATGTGAACTAGACTTATTGTGGTGATCATTTTGCAATATATACAAATATCAAATCGTGTCATACATCTGAAACTAATATGATGTTATGTCAGTTATATCTTAATTTAAAAAATAACACAAGGACTGTTATTTAGCAAGTAAAGAGAGTTAGACTGAAAGAAAAGGGAAAAGAGAATAAGGCTTAGGGAGTGGAAAATTTATCAGAACAAGATCTCATAACCCAGAATTACCCTGCCAAATGAAAGAGGTACTTTTTGCAAAAGGAAAAAATACCTTGATTCCGTATAAAGCCTTTTCAGTAGAGAGTTAAAGTCTATTATAATGAGTCCTTCTTATAACTGGTTCTCATCATAAACTCAAGATGGCAGGAAAGAAAGCTTAGCTTCTCATTGCATGTGGCTCTTGAGCCGATTTAAGAGTACAATTTTTAAAAAAGATGAATTGTATTATTTTAACATGATATAAATCTGGTATATGTTTTCCTTCAAGAAATTGCCTGGTGCTTTTTAGTCTACTGAATATGAATATATGACTCTTTGATTATTATGGCTTATATATGTTCTGTGATAGAAATGTCTTTAAATAAATCTGTTTGCAATGATAGATACCAAAGGTTGGCATGTTTTCCCACTCAGGTACTACTTTCATTGAAACTTTTGTTAATACCCTGTCATCCAGCTCTACAGTTTCAGGGAGGTACTGTGTGTCTCTCCCCAGACCCTCTCCCAGCTCTTTTCCCAGGCAGCCTCCCTAGAGTCACAGATGCCTAGAATAGTAACCATCCCAATCCACAGTTTTCTAATAAGAAAGTGGCATGTTGGTAAATAAGCAGTTTGGCAAATGTACAGTTTCATAGAAATAAATCTTTTTTTTAACCTAAAGTTTGTATTGAGCCCAGACCTGATGAAAAGGGTCAGGATATACGAAAAGGGAACAAAATTTAGTAGACCAGAGTTGAAGGAACTGGAGCTGGAAAAGTATGTAGTGGGTTCCATATAACTGGGAAGAGACAATTAGGTGACAGAATAGAGACTCACTGCTCAACAAAAGAAGGTTGTGACCCTTTCCTCTTCAACTCCTGTGTCTGCCTTTTATTCACTGTGTGACCCAGCAAGTTTGTTGGGAGAGTTAGAAACTATTTTGCTATCTTATATCAAGGTAGGACAATGCTATGTCTTGAACTCCTTTTGAATCCTTCATAGTATGTCAATGAGCACTGAACAGACATATAGAAAATACTGAGTTGACTGAGAAGAATTTAGTGTTTTACATTGAAGAGAAGCTAATTTTAAAAGTACTTTCCAGGCTTCCCTGGTGGTGCAGTGGTTAAGAGTCCGCCTGCCGATGCAGGGGACACGGGTTCCTGCCCCGGTCCGGGAAGATCCCACATGCCGCGGAGTGGCTAGGCCTGTGAGCCATGGCCGCTGAGCCTGCGCGTCCAGAGCCTGTGCTCCGCAACGGGAGAGGCCACAACAGTGAGAGGCCCACATACCGCAAAAAAAAAATAAAAATAAAAATAAAAGTACTTTCCTATCTGCAAGTTGGTAATATTAAGTGTGTAAAAAGAATTGGTTATCATTTGAAACTTATTACGTCAATGTAGTTTCCAAATTAGATAATATAAACATTAATTTGTTTATGTAATAAATTCATCTGTTTCAACAGTTTTGCCTCCAGAAAAAAATGCTATTTCAAAAGTTAGTGGTTAATAACAGATCAACTCTTGAGGGTAGAATTATAAGGAGTTTTTACTTTCTAGATTAAATATTTCTTTTGGTGTGTAACTTTTAAGTATATTACTTTGTAATCAGAAACAAATCTAAGTTGGTGTTAGAGATAGATTTTTAAAATAGCTATACTTGGCAGAGATTTGCTGAAGTTCCTGTGTATGTTTATGCAGGGAAAGCATGAAGGCAGTGACAAACACTGAAGATAGAGAAATGAGGAAAAAGAAGGAAGAATATTTTACTTTTAGTCCTCTAACAGTTGTAATATTTGTGGTCATCTGCTGTATTATGATGGTCTTACTTTATTTCTTCTACAAATGGTTGGGTAAGAAATCATATTTTATATTTGCTACTTTTAGCATATATCTTTTTATTTACTTTGCCAGATTTATCTTTTCCTTTAAGGCATTCTACCTGGAAAACTTAAGTGAATAGTTAAGGAGTGATATGAACTTTTTAAACTGCCAGAAGTGTTAGGTCCCTATTACTCTGGGATTAAAAAAAATATTCCAATTAAAAAAATACTGTGTCTGGTGTGGGGGTGGTGGTGGGATGAACTGGGAGCTTGGGATTGACATGTATGCACTACTATGTATAAAATAGATGACTAATAAGAACCTGCTGTATAGCACAGGGAACTCTACTTCACTTTGCTGTGCAGTAGAAACTAACACAACATTGTAAAACAACTATACCCCAATAAAAAAAATTTAAAAAAGAAAAGAAAAACAATTTAAAAATAGTAAAAATTTAAAAATAGTGTGTCCTACAGATGTAGGGAACAAACGTATGGACACCAATGTGGGGAGGGAGGATGGGATGAATTGGGAGATAGGGATTGACATATATACACTAATATGTATAAAATAGATAACTAATGAGAACCTACTGTATAGCACAGAGAACTCTACTAATGCTCTGTGGTGACCTAAATGGGAAAGAAATCCAAAAAAGAGGGGATGTATGTATACGTATAGCCGATTCACTTCGCTGTACAGCAGAAGCTAGCACAACATTGTAAAGCACCTATACCCCAACTTAAAAAAAAAAAAAGGGAAAAAATATACTGTGTCTTGAAATAAGAACACTTCTTCATGGATGACTTGAAAGAATTGCTGTGGCCCCTAAGTTTCCCTCTCTGCAGTTAAAGCATAATAGGCCAGTATCTAAGCAGCAGACTAAGGATTTCTTGGTGGCTATATATAGTTATATGAAGTAGAAGATTATTCAAATTACGGATTTTTTGCTTCTGCTTACCCCCAAAGTGTGGTTTGTTCTTTTTGTTATTTTGCAAACCAAGATGTTGTATTGCTCCAATTTTGTTTTACTTATATAAACATTTAAGATCATACTACATCTAAAAACACATAGGTACTTGCCTGTGGTCTAGAGAATAAATTATACTTTTTCCTTTAAGAAGGTAGGATAGTGGCTTGCCCATCCCCTGGCCAGTCTTCTTAGTGGTCTGATAGGATGGAAATTTGCTATTTGTGGCCAACATATAGCAAAAAGAGGAGAGAGCCCAGGGAAAAAGAGAGTATGCCTGATGAGAATTAAAAACCCTTTGTAAAAACCACCACAGGCTACAATGCTTATTTAGAGAATATTAGTATAAGTTTCTGGACTAGAAAACTGAGGCCCCAAGGTTAGTTTCAGCTTGTTGTTCAATTTCTCCTGTCCTATGGCAGCAGTTTTAAAACTATACTTAAGACATATATTTACAATTAGAAAAATTTTTCTTTGAATATCACTCATATTTCAATATGTTGGTGGGAGAGTGGATACCAGGGTGATATTTGTATTATTAGGTCATCATTGCACAGCTAATTTTTCTGATTTAATTCTCAGCTTTCAATTGTTTGTGTCTGACCCTCAGTTGATATATATAGTGGTCTTTGACAGAAAAAAGAGATTTTTCTACCTTACCGTAAAGCATGTTTTCATTTTTGGTAAGGAATTTCCTTAAACTCATCCTTATTTAAAAAGTTAACCCTGCTTATAACTGTAATTTTCAACGTAGGAGGAAGATCAATTAACCTCATGGTTATCCTAGGACATGGGATTTAATTATGACTCTGACAATGGTGTGTGATATTGCAAGATTTAATATACTTTCAAATGGTTCGTTATGGCTAAAATTGCTGCCATTTCTTAATATGTTCAATGTACTAAATTGCTAAGGTTCTCCTTACCATTTTATGTTGTCATACTCAAGAAAGTAACTAAAGATAGTTATATTAACCAAATTCTTTCTCATGTCAAATCATTTTCTTAGGTATAGTATGACATTGAATGAGACACCTTAAAACTCTCTTAGGGCCTCCAGAACATGATTTCCACCAGAGTTTTAAATCTTGGGTTGGAGACCTTTGGTGGATGACTAACGAAACTCAGCTTGGCAATCTTTGACTGTCAATCTTACTACTCAGATTACCATATATATCCAATAATAACAATAACGAATAATAAGGAAATGAAAAAGTAATTTGTCCAAGATCACCAATTAGAAAGTGTCTATCCCTTATTTACTGTCTCTAGTTTACTCTCTTTTCTCACATACAAAACAGAGTTATAGTTTTCTGAAATCTAGTGGAATTTGCAAAATTCAGTTAAAATTTGTATTTCCATTGTGAAATTTTGAGAAAGTTCAGAAAACGAACACTTTTAGAGTACAATAATTTCTCCCCCTTTTTAACAATAGCGAGATCAAATGTTTTTAATTTTAAATAATTCTCAAATAAGTATAGCTAATATAGAAAAACATTTGTGAATTTTAACTACCTTAGTATCATATCTAGACAAAGAGGTTTGTTTAAGTGGATTTAGTTTTACCACATATAAAGTTGTTAGAGATAAATTCCACCGTAGGAAAATATAGACATCATGATTAACGTCTAAGGTAGGTGTCAGTTCTCATCCTTAAGCTGCAATTTAAAAAGCATTTATAATGTTTTATTAATTGCTCCATTTGTTACATTTAAATTAAATACTCACAAATGTCTACAACTCACTTTATAGACATCTTTAACAAACATGTGAGTTTGAATCATTGAATGATAGAAAATGCAGAGCCACTGACATAAATCGTAGCAATATTTTCTTAAATCAGTCTCCGAAGGCAAAAGAAGTAAAAGCAAAAATAAACAAATGGGACCTAATCAAACTTACAAGCTTTTGCACAGCAAAGGAAACCATAAACAAAATGAAAAGATAACCTATGGACTGGGAGAAAATATTTGCAAAAGATGCAACCAATAAGGGGTTAATATCCAAAATACACAAACAGTTCATACAACTCAATATCAAAAAAACAAACAACCTAATCCAAAAATGGGCAGAAGACCTAAATAGACATTTCTCCAAAGAAGACAGTCAGATGGTCAATAGGCACTTGAGAAGATGCTCAACATCGCTAATTATTAGAAAAATGCAAATCAAAACTACAATGAGGTTTCATCTCACACCTGTCAGAATGGCCATCTTCAAAAAGTCTACAGATAAATGTTGGAGAGGGTGTGGAGAAAAGGAAACCCTCCTACACTGTTGGTGGGAATGTAAATTGGTGCAGCCACTATGAAAACAGTATGGAGTTTCCTTAAAAACTAAAATTAGAGCTACCATATGATCCAGCAATTCCACTTCTGAGTATTTATTCTAAGAAAACAAAAACCTAATTAGAAAAGATATATGCACCCCTATGTTCATTGCAGCATTATTTACAATAGCCAAATTATGAAAACAACCTAAGTGCCCATCTATAGATGAATAGATAAAGAAGATGTGGTATATATATATATGTATGTATATATATGTATACACACACACACACAGTGTAATATTACACAGCCATTAAAAAGAATGAAATAATGCCATCTGCAGTAACATGGATGGACCTAGAGATTGTCATGCTAAGTGAAGTAAGTCAGACGGAAAGACTAATATGATATCACATATGTGGAATCTAAAACATAATACAAATCACCTTATTTACAAATCAGAAACAGGCTCACATACATAGAAAAGAAACTTATGGTTACCAAAGGGGAAAGGGAAGGGGGAGGGATAAATTAGGAGTATGGGATTAACAGATACACACAATATATTAAAAAGATAAACAAGGATTTACTGTATAGCACAGGGAACTATATTTAATATCTTGTAATAACCTATAATGGAAAAGAATCTGAAGCTGTACACCTGAAACTAATGCAATATTGTAAATCAACTATAGTTCAATTAAAAAAAAATAGTAAATTCTTTAAAAAAGAAAGAAAATGTGGAGCCAGCTTCAGCCCCTAAAGAAATCCTACCCGTGTGTAATGGAACGAAAACAACACATAAAATACCCACCCTTAAAGCTCAAGATCTAAATATTTTCAGTTTAGTAACCAATTCAGATTATGGTGTGGTCTCTGCCTTGAAAGTATTATGATCCAGTAAAAAAGCTAAAGAATTAATATTGATTGTATAAATATTTTCTTATCATGTTTCTTTCTGTTCTCATATAATTTAGTGTCTTTTTTTTCTAGTTTATGTTATGATAGCAATTTTCTGCATAGCCTCAGCGATGAGTCTATACAACTGTCTTGCTGCACTAATTCAGAAGATACCATGTGGACAATGCATGTATGTATCTCTTGTGAGGAAGCCGATAATGTTGGTTTTTGTAATTTAAAATAATACAAGGAAAAATAGCATTATTTTAAACCTGTGCAGTCCAATATGCATGTCGCTATTTTAATTTAAAATAATTAAAATAATAAAATTAAAAATTCAGTTGCCCAGTCTCATTATCCACATTTCAAGTGCTAAATAACCACATGTTGCTAGTGGCTACAGCATTGGACAGCACAGATATAAAGTATTTACATCATCACAGTTCTACTGAACTGATAAATATTTTATTATGTATCATTTGTTGTACTTAAAATCAAGACTTTTAAATTGATATTTCAAAAGTTTTCTTGTCACTGTGGCTAACATTGATTTGTTACATTAACTGAACATTGTGTTTCATCTACAGGGTAAATTAACCTATTTCGATCTCTCTTTTAGGATTATGTGTCGTGGCAAAAGCATTGAAGTGAGGCTTATTTTTCTCTCTGTACTGTGCATAGCAATAGCTGTTGTTTGGGCTGTATTTCGAAATGAAGATAGGTATGAATACTCATTGTATTTGCTTTTAGATTAGTCTAAGGATGGATTATTTTATATCTTGCCTTGATAATTGTTCATTATGATTATTATGGATTTTTTTGGCTTTTATCCCAGAACATCATAGTCTTGAAACATGCTAAATAAATTCTTAAATGAACAGATCTTGTGCTAATGGATTTGAGGCTGTCTAGAGAAGGAAATAATGAATTAGGATTTAAACATCTAAGCTGAAATACACTTCAAAAATATACTTAATTATGGTATAGCCACACAATGGAGTGCAATGCAGCTGTAAAGAATGAAGATCTCTCTGAATTAATATGCAGTGATTTCCAGGATATATTTTTAAGTGAAAAAAGCAAAATATAAAAGAATATCTAGAGTATGCTACCTTTCATGTGAGAAAGGAAATATCAGAAAATATACAGGTATCTGTCCATTTGCAGGAAGAATAACCAGAATAAAAAATTTAACAGTTTATTAATAAAATTATTAATACCCAAAAGGATTTAACAGCCTAAAGTTTGGGAGCAAAGCTCATACAATTTTAGGCAGCTTCAGGTATGATAATCAATTGATAATTATTCATGTCAGTTGTCAGTTTCTGGTAAAGTATGTTGTATAGCTCTCATTTCCTTTATGTTTTAGCTATCTGGATGTATATTAACATCAATGTCCTTTGTTATGAGTTACCTTTCTTAAAAGAGACATGTATAAATTCAAAGATTAAGGATAAATATGCACTTACGTCTGATATACATTCTTCTGAGGGAGCCTTTCAACTTTTTCTTAGTGTAGTAGTAGTATTCATTATTCTACTAGGACAGTAAATTACTAAATATGGAAAATATAAGAGGTTTTTCTGTTGTTATAATTGCTGCTTAATAATTGAATACTCATATCATAGCAATTGAACAGTATTACTTTACTGATCTGTTTCTTTTGAAATGTTCCATTTAAAAATAACTGAGTAAATCAATAGAGTAATTTCTTTTGATTTTAGGTGGGCTTGGATTTTACAGGATATCTTAGGGATTGCTTTCTGTCTGAATTTAATTAAAACACTGAAGTTACCCAACTTCAAGGTAAAGTATACTACTTTGTTAGCTAAAATAATTTTTTCTTTTTAAAACAACTTTATTAAGGTATAATTTACATAAAATTAAATGCACCCATTTCAAGTGTACAGATTGTTGAAATTTTACAAATATGTAACTTTGTAACCACCATCCCAATCAATTAGAGAATATTTCTTATCTTTTCAAAAGCTCTATCATACCCTTTAGCAGTCAATCCTAATCCCCAACCCCAAGCAACCACTGATTTGCTAGCTAAAATATTTTTAATCATTCATATAATATGCCCAATTCATATAATCTGTGCAAGACTAAGTATCAGGGAAGAACATTTCTTTGATTCAGTGATCTTTTTGTGTGTGGGCTCCTTAGTTGCAGCAGGCAGCTCCTTAGTTGCAGCTCATGGGCTCCTTAGTTGCGGCTTGCCTGCTCCTTGGTTGCGGCATGTTTGTTCCTTAGTTGCGGCCGGCGGGCTCCTTAGTTGCAGCTCACCAGCTCCTTAGTTGTGGCATGCAAATTCTTAGTTGCAGCATGCATGTGGGATCTAGTTCCCTGACCAGGGGTTGAACCCAGGGCCTCTGCATTGGGAGCGTGGAGTCTTAACCACTGGACCACCAGGGAAGTCCTTCAGTGATTTTTTTTTTTAAAGAGTGACTTAAAGCAGATAAAAGTTTGAATGTGATTTGTAGAATAAAACTACAAATAGTAATAACATTAAATGCCTTTAAAAAGTGTTTAAATGTATGTTACATGTTTATTTGTATTTGTAAAATAGTATCTCTTAATTTAGATATGGGAAGTTTGACCTTTAAATTTGTTTCTTTCTTCAACAGTCATGTGTGATACTTCTAAGCCTTCTCCTCCTCTATGATGTATTTTTTGTTTTCATAACACCATTCATCACAAAGGTATGATATTTTTGAAATCCATGAGAAACATGCTAAAAGATGAGAATCTTAAACATGCTCTTAGAGTATTGATTTTGCAGATGTTTACCACTGACTGAGTTTTAATTCTCTTAAGAGAATTATCATTGAAATTGGCCTTTTAGAAGAGGATATTTTTAAGCCTTTAAGCCATTCTGCTAAATAAAAAAATCTGTCCTGACTGATGTAAACATGAGAATATCTATAAATTTTCTTCCTACCCATTTTAAAGTAATTTTTCTTCTTATCGTAAAACTATAAATATGTGCTATAGAGAATATAGACAGCAAAAAGAATAAAAAAGTGTCATTGCTACTTTCATTTCTGTAACCCTAGTGTGAGACTAAGAAAGAGCACCACACTGAAAGTCTGAAGACCTCAAGTGTAGGTCTGTAACTTTATAACCCTGGGCTGCTAGTCACTTAGCCCTCAGTTTCCTAATCAGTTAGGTGAGGGAGTATTGCTAGCATTCCATCCTCTCTTTCCACCAGTAGGATTCTTTTGGTTGCCACTGCCAGAACCCAACCTAACCTTTCTATATGAAAGATGTCCCATCTACCCAGGACATGTGTAAAGGCCAGGGTGGGCCTGGCCTCAAGGGCACATACTCTTCCTTTCTGCTTCTGTCTATCTGTTCATTGTCTCAACTGGCTTTTTCCATGAGGTTAGAATCATACCACTCAAATATCTGTCGAATGTTGACTGATCAAAAATCTGGAATCACTTGTCACGTTTTAAATCTTAATAAATTCTGCTATGAATGAATTTGAAAGTAATTATTGTAACACAAATAATAGTCCCTTCACTTATAAGTTATATTTGTTCTCATATTTGTATTTTTACTTTTCTCATGTGTTTTGACCCTCATAAGTGATCAATAAATATCCTTGGAATAAATGGAAGTAAATTTAAAAAAAAATAGGTCATCTATTCCCAGCTTTACCACTAGCTTCTCAGTAATAACCTGGTGCTGTTCTTAGAATAAGCGAGAGGTGTTGGATGAGTGTGGTAGTCCTTCATTGCCCAGTTTTTCTACCTTGTGCCTATTCCTGTCTCATGAACATATTATTAATTATTGCTTAATTCTTCCACTTTCCCCACTTTGAGTCTTGCTTTGTAACTTTATATCATTTCTTCATCCTCTGTCACTCTCATATATTTAGTGTTTGATATTATAATCACTGCTTTTTTCCCTAGTAGTTCTTTATTCTTTAGCCCCTACTATCTGTGAAATCTCTGCATTTCTGATATTTGCTATAATGGCATAAGACAAACATGTGCTCCATTGGGGAGCTAAAATTGCAACTAGGTAACAAATGTAGTTAACTGTCCCAAAACATTAGCACATTTCCATGCTTTAATGATGAGCCATCTGGCTCACTGACTTCATTTGCAATAGTAACCTAAAAAAGCATAGCACTAGTATTATGGATTATAACAAAAATTGTTAATTTACTAAAGTATATTTTAAAGTTATATCCAAAGCTGTTCTAGCTTGTGTCAATTTATTTGGTTAAAAAAAATGTTTCTATAAGTCACTCCATCAGAGATCTCATAATGAAAGTAAAGCACTCTCTCTACAAAGGCATTTCCATAAGTCAACGCGAAGTCATACCATGTGATACATATATTGCACAGTGGGCATAGCTATAAACTATAACTAAACTCTCTATTTATTTTTGGCTGCATTGGGTCTTCATTGCTGTGCACAGGCTTTCTGTAGATGCGGCAAGTGGGGGCTCCTGTTCATTGCGGTGCTCGGGCTTCTTGTTGCGGTATCTTCTCTTGTTGCAGAGCACAGGCTCTAAAGCGTGCAGGCTTCAGTAGATGCGGCACATGGGCTCAGTAGTTGCAGCACGTGGGCTTAGTAGTTGTGGCGCGCAGGCTCAGTAGTTGTGGCACACAGGCTTAGTTTCTCCATGGCATGTGGGATCTTCCCGGACCAGGGCTCAAACCCATGTCCCCTGCATTGGCAGCAGATTCTTAACCACTGCGTCACCAGGGAAGCCCCTAACTAAACTCTTTAAAAAATAATTTTTCCATTCTGTTTTAACACTAGTATCACTTTATAAATGCCAAACTTGTCTGCCAGCAAACTATGTCCATTCGCTACACATAAAAAGTTTTAGTATTTTAAAGGTATATGGCAATAATAAAGATGTCTTTGAGTCTTCTTTCTTCTGTGCTTAGGGAATTTTTCATCTTCTTTTTTTCCTTCTTTGTTCCCAGTGACTAGGAATGTGATTTCTAGTCATCTGATCCACTGGAAAAGATTGAAGTGCTCTTTAGCGTTCACTGTTGTAGATTTACCTTAACACCTTCTTCTCAGTCTGGTTTGTTTGTTAGGCGACTCAAAATGAAAATTAGATACATGATTTCTGATTTTTGTGGTTTTCACTGAAAATTTCAAGGATTAAATATTAGACATTCTAAACATGTTCTTGACCCTGGTATTAGTAGACTGTTAATGAGTTGGCAGGACAGGTAGCCATAGGTGTACAGGTAATAAGAGCCTGTCTTCATTTTTTTTTTCATCCACCACCATACTAGGTGGATATCTTGCAAATAGTAGTTACTCAGGTAGATGTCTTTGAATGTATAAGAGGATGTCAATAATGGTCTTCAGTTAACTGTTTTAAATAGCAATTCAAAAATGAACCAACGTGAACTCTATCTGGAAATTGAATCATATCATGGGAGTTTGCTGTAAAGAACTGTATTTAATATTAGTTTATTTTCATAAACTCCTGTGATTTAACCCTTCTGTAACCCGAAGCTTAACATGAGGAAAAGATTTCTGTAACTAAGGATTTTATCCTTCTTTCTACTCAGCTCAGGTATCAGTGGGTCTTAAAAATATTTTTAAGTCTTCTTAAAAATATTTTTAAGTCTTCTTAAAAATACTCAAGTAATTTCTCCTATGCACCCCACCCACATGGCAAATGGTATAGCTAATCAATCACATTTTCCTAAAATTCAGCATTTATTTATCTTCCGACTACCTATTTGGGGCATGTATTTATTATAATGTGAAGTGTAAGATGGGTGCTCATGCAGTGTTAGCTACATCTAAATGTTTTCCCTCTCCCCAGTAGATTTGGCTGTCAGGAAATAACTTTTTAATAAACACAGCCCACATAAAAAGACCTTAGGCATACACAAAGAAAAACTTCAGCTAAGGTTAATGTTTTGATTGGTGCATAAAAAGCAGGCAGGGCTGAAATTGGACAGGAGTCAGGATAGAGAAACGTTCTCAAGTTCTTTAGGGCTGGGTCTTTTCAAGTTTGGCTTCATTGTTATTGTGGTGAGTAGTCAGAAGCTCAAATGTAAATAAAGTTACCAATATTTATTACAAATCTAAATATAAAAAATTTCAATATTTCTTGTGTCTCTGTTCATTGTTATTGCTAAGAATGACTAAGGACACATAGTATATGACATAATGTAATTAAAAGCACTTAAAATTTATAGCCCATTAGAAATGCTAGATATTAGTTGTCAGCATAAATGAGTGCTCAAACTCAATTGAATAATCTTTATGTGGTTTATCTGTAAGTTTCTGATAATTGTTGAGCTCTGATAAAGTGGAACAGCATGCTAGATGAAATTTGTTTTAGATGACTCCAAGTTTTGCTATCTACAGAGACCGTTTTAGGAAAAAATCAGTCTACAACCCATTTTTCATCAGCTTACAGTAGGCCATGAGCCATGGGGTCAAATCTTTCTTGAACACTGGCAGATTGTTCCCTTTAAGTGATTGAACAATTTCTTTCATCTTTCTTCTCAATTTTAGAATGGTGAGAGTATCATGATTGAACTTGCAGCCGGACCTTTTGGAAATAATGAAAAGGTAGGGATGGCAATTAAATACAAATGGCTACCAGTGTATGTGTGTGTGTCCAGTTAATAATTTTGCCTTCTTGTGTAATTCATTGGTCACGTAGTGCATGTTAAGGTATTGTAAAGCTTTATTTCTCAGAAAATATAGCCCTTTTATTAGTTATTCTAAATTATTAAATACCTATTGACTTGGGTTTCATCCTAGAATGATGGAAACTTGGTGGAAGCCACTGCTCAACCCTCAGCTCCCCATGAGAAAGTAAGGATTGTATTTCAGATATGTTCATTGGACTTTAAATCATACCCTCTGAGACAAGACTCTTCTTTGGGGAAAAAAAATCCAGATTACCAAAAAAAAAAAAAAAAAAAGTTTCAAGGCCTGAGTCCTATTTTTGGTAAAAAGGAAAGAGAAAAAGGTTAGATATGGGGATACTGGATTAATACTGTTAACCCTACATGTGTGTTGGGTTTTGTTTTTCCAAAACTACATATCTATTTCTTTCAAGCTTTCTATAAATTCAGAGTATATATATGCCTAATTTACGTTCTCTGATTCTAAGCTTTTCTAAAATGTTAATTCTCAAATGTTAAAACAATTATTCTAATATCAATCCTTCCATTTCTAAAGGTATGGGTAAAGATTCCTAAGAGGTTTATTGGTGGCCTCTTTTTTTTTTTTTTTTGTAATTACAGTTACCAGTAGTCATCAGAGTACCAAAGCTGGCCTATTTCTCAGTAATGAGTGTGTGCCTCATGCCAGTTTCAATATTGGGTTTTGGAGACATTATTGTACCAGGTAAGTGATTGTTTGTAACAATTTGAGTGGAAATATACTGATGGTTTAACATTGTCAAATGTATAGTATCAAATGTCAAATGTTAAAAGTTACCTACTCTGTATTAAGTATTTCTGGCTATAGCTATAGCTGGGATCAGCCACAGAGACAGAGATGGAGAAAAAGTGTTTTGGCGGGTAGAAGATAAAGCCCAAATAGTAACAACCAAAGTATATTTTCCATGGCTCAAAAAGTGTCTTAGAAGAAGTAACTAGTATCAGTTTGACCTTCTTTCCCAAGAAAGTATATAACAAATCCCCTTTTAAAAGTTGAATTTAGGAGAAAATGATATTTCTGGAGAAACTAAGCCACAAAAAGTACAGGGCCGCCCTGAAGAAGGAGAAACGAAAGAAACGTCGGCAGGAACTCGCTCGACTGAGAGACTCAGGACTGTCACAGAAGGAGGAGGAGGAGGAGGAGACAGCGGCGGATGCTTTTATTGAACAACGACGAGAAGAAGAGAGGCTGTTGGAGAGAGAGAGGCAAAAATTACACGAGGAGTGGTTGCTGCGGGAACAGAAGGCGCAAGAAGAATTCAGAATAAAGAAGGAAAAGGAAGAGGCAGCTAGAAAACGGCAGGAAGAACAAGAGAGGAAGTTAAAGGAAGAATGGGAAGAACAGCAGAGAAAAGAAAGAGAAGAGGAACAGCAGAAGCTACAAGAGAAGAAGGAAAGAGAGGAAGCTGTGCAGAAGATGCTGAAGCAGGCTGAAAATGAGTTGGAAAATGGCACCACATGGCAAAACCCAGAACCGCCCATGGAATTAAGAGTAATGGAAAAAGATCGAGCTAATTGTCCATTCTACAGTAAAACAGGAGCTTGCAGATTCGGAGATAGGTGTTCATGTAAACACAATTTCCCGGCATCAAGTCCCACCCTTCTTATTAAAAGCATGTTTACGACATTTGGGATGGAGCAGTGCAGAAGGGACGACTATGACCCCGACGCAAGTCTGGAGTACAGCGAAGAGGAAACCTACCAGCAGTTCCTGGACTTCTATGACGACGTGCTCCCCGAATTCAAGAATGTGGGGAAAGTGATACAGTTCAAGGTCAGCTGCAACTTGGAACCTCATCTCAGGGGCAATGTGTATGTTCAACATCAATCGGAAGAAGAATGCCAAGCAGCCCTTTCTCTGTTTAATGGACGGTGGTACGCAGGACGACAGCTTCAGTGCGAATTCTGCCCAGTGACCCGATGGAAAATGGCAATTTGTGGTTTATTTGAAATACAGCAGTGTCCAAGAGGGAAACACTGCAACTTTCTTCACGTGTTCAGAAATCCCAACAATGAATTTTGGGAAGCGAATTGAGACATGTACCTGTCTCCGGATCGGACTGGCTCCTGCTTCAGTAAGAACTCAGACAGGAGGGAGCGACCGGGCCGCCACGACGACTACTACAGTAGGCCGCGGAGGAGGAGGAGCCCCGGGCCGGCCCACTCCTACAAGAGGAACGGGGAGGCCGAGAGGAGGAGGAGGAGGAGCCACGGGGGCAAGAAATCCCACAGGCACGTGTCCAAAAGCCAGGAGAGGCACAGTTCCCGAAGCAGAGGAAGAAAAAGGGGCCGCAGCCGTGGCCGGGGCAGCCGCAGCCGCCGGAGCCGCAGCCGGAGCTCCTCCAGGTCCAGGAGCCGTGGCAGGAGGACGTCGGGGAGCCGAGACTGAACTCTGCAGAGTTCCAAATCCAAATAAACTTACCATGTCCTTCAAAAAAAAAAAAAAAAAAGTTGAATTTAATATTACCAAATGTATCATAATAAAATAATAGTTATATTCTAGGAAAAGTGGTTTAGGAATACTAAGCAAGGTCATGACCAAGAGGAAAACATAGTAGAACAACAATAGCTTGTAGGGCACTATAATACAAAAAAATACAGCATGTGGTGGAAATTGATCACCTTCTCCTAGCATGTCTTCTCTGACAGTTATTGCAGTTCTGCATTATTTTCCTCACTGGGCTACCTGTAGAATAAAGTTAATCCCAGCCCAGGAATAATATAGTGTAGAAATAATTAATAATGTTTCTCAATCAGCTGAGAGTTTTTCCTTCCTCACTTTTCTTATAGTCTCCTTATGTACTAACTGCCTGTGGCTGGGTAAAGAGTACTGGCTCTTCTGAAAAAGCCCTTTCATTGACATAGTAAAGCTGGATAGAGAGATAAGCAAAAAGTGTTGCCGTGTGAGCTGGATGGCAAAGACCAGTGTAGCAGCTCTCTTAGCTCAGTGAGTCTCCATTCACATAACTGATTAAGTAGGGAAAGCATTCTGTTGAGTAAACTTAAGGTTTCTTGAATATCTTTAAACTTATCCCCAACTTTACCAGTCCCACACCATGTGCTATAAAAAGCACATAGCATAGAATTGGTGAAAACAGTGTGATCGTATGTAAATACTGCATTCTTGAAGTAAATGTTGAAGGTCACTAACAAATATTTCCCCAAAAAGCAGAGTTTTTGATAATATGTAACTTAATTCTAAAAGCTAAATTCTAATTTGGGGGGATGGGTATCACTGTTTTTAATGTATTGAAATGTTGATTAAACAGCAAATATAGTAAAAACATAACAAGGAACTACCAAGAAAGATATTTGATTAATTATGTAAGGACCAAAACTAATTAACTGAAACAACTAATAAAGATAGTAAAATTATTTTCTGATTTTTTTTAAGCAGTGGAATGTCATTCTTACTGTTTCATAATAGTGTTTAGCAAATAAATAGTCTGAGATTTCTTCTTTGGAGAGGTTCAACACATTTCTTAAATAGGTAATAAAATGTTTTTTTTTCCTGTATACTTGCATGCTTACAAGTTAGAGCTTATATTTCATTGCCATTTGAACTCTCTGTATTAAAAATTCCAAAATATTTTATTCTCCATGGAAAAGAGATTTCTTTGATCACAATTTGAAATTGTCTTCCTTGATGCTCTTTCAATACATTTTTTTTGATGATACATATAAAAATTTTTGTCAACACTAGAGACCAAATAGACTAGAGACATATACAGAATATTCCATCCAACAACAGCAGAATACACATATTTCTGAAGCACACAGGGAACGTTTTCTAGGCTAGATCATATGTTAGGCCACAGAACAAATCTTACCAAATTTAAGAAGATTGAAATCATACCAAGTATATTTTTTGACCACAGTGGTATGAAACTAGAAATCAGTAACAGGAGGATAACTGGAAAATTCACAAACACATGGATATTAACACACTCCTGAACAACCAGTGGATCAAAGAAAATATTAAAAGAGAAGTAAAAATGTGTTGTGAGACAAATGAAAAGAGAAGCACAACATTTCAAAACTTACGGGATGCAGCAAAAGCAGTTCTAAGAAGTTTATACTGATAAGCATATACATCAAGAAAATAGATCTCAAATAAACAACCTTTCTTTACACCTACAAGAACTAGAAAAAGAAGAACAAACTAAGTCCAAAGTTAGCAGAATGAAGGAAATAATAAAGATTAGAGCAAAAATAAATAGAGAACAGGAAAATAATAGGAAAGATTAACAAAAGTAAGAGTCAAATATTTAAAAAAATAAACAACATTGAGAAAACTTAGCTGGACTAACCAAGAAAAAAAGAGAGAGGATCCAAATCAATAAAGTTATAAGTGAAAGAGGAGACATTAATTACAACTGATACCACAGAAATATTAGAAAAATTTCTCCATGACATGGAATATTAAGCAGCTAATAAAAATTATATCTTTAAAGACTGTTTAATGGCTTAGGAAAATGTTTAATACATGGTATTAAGTTTAAAAAAATCAGCATGTAAAATTTTGTCCAGAATTTGAGGTAGTTTAATGTTCTAATGATGCAGAAATGAAGGTTAGATACAATACAACATGTTCTGTTGCCATAGTTAACAGTTGAATTTGTATTCCTGTTGTTTTTTTTAAGAAAATAATGTAGAGTGTTTTTTTAGGCCTGTTGATTGCATACTGTAGAAGATTTGATGTTCAGGCTGGTTCTTCTATATACTATGTTTCCTCCACAGTTGGTAAGTTTTTGTTTTTTCTTTTTATTATATTGAATTGTACTGTCTGTAGGAAAAGGTCTAAAAATAAGGAGTCCTGGATTCTAATTCTTCACCATGAATGAATCAGACATACTTTTTCCATCAAAAAGATAATTATACTTTACTACCTATATCACAAGGTTTTGGAGGTTTAAAAAGGAAATTATACCTGAAAGAAAAACTTTAGGTTCTACACATAAAATGTTTATTAAAGCACATGGCACATAAGTAGTCAATAAATTCTATAATACTAGATTTTTTAAAAATACAGTGTAGGGACTTCCCTGGTGGTCCCTATACTGTTAAAGAATCCACCTTCCAGTGCAGGGGACATGGGTTCGATCCCTGGTCAGGGAACTAAGATCCCACATGCTGTGGGGCAACTAAGCCCACGTGCCACAACTACTGAGCTCACTCACCTCAGCTAGAGAGCCTGCTTACAGCAAACTACAGAGCCCACACACCACAACTACAGAGCCCATGCACCCTGGAACATGTGTGCCACAACTAGAGAGAGAGAACCCGTATGCCACAGCTAGAGAGAAGCCCATGCGCCACAACGAAAGATCCCGCATGCCTCAATGAAGATCCCACGTGCCGCAACTGAGATCCGATGCAGCCAAAAATAAATTAAATAAATAAATAAATAATAAGTCTTTAAAAATATGGTACAATAATTACATATTAATATAAATAAATTTATGGCACAATAACATTTCACCTGGGACAGCAGCAGTAGTTGTCACTCATCCTTTTATTTCTATTATCGAAAACAGACAGGAAAGGGCTGTAAGCTAAAAAATACTTTTCTGCTTCTGAATATATCAAATAGATATCTCAAAGTCTGTACACCAAAGTTCTTTATTCTTAGGTAAATGGCCTGCACCAGAGCCATTTAGATACTGTTCTAGCAAGGTTTTCAATTCTACAGTGGAATTAAATCTAGTAAATTAGAAGTGTACATTAGTGGTAGAAAAGGGTGTTGCTAGAAATAGTTACCCTGACAGTAAGAAAGAACAGCTAAGTAAGTGAAAAGATGAAAAAGGGGAAATTATAAAGAAATAAGAAAAGCAGTCTGAGGCCATTAAGTATAGCACTCCCAAAAGGCATTAACATATTAGAGTCCAGCACCAATCAGTGTGATAGAATAAAAGAACTCAATGAAAAGACAGATAATAGGACTGTCAACTCTGCTGTGTAACTTTGGGCAACTCACTTAACTCCACTGGTCCTCCATTTTCTCATCTATAAAGCAAGAAGGTGGACTGCATTGTCCATAAAGGCCCTTCTAGCTCCAATATTCTGAGACCCTGTGTTCATAATGAGACCCTGAATCATTAATAAAAGATCAAATGATGTTTGGTATGCGCTTGTTGAAGAAGACCAGGAAATATATAATCAATATTAGGAAGATTTTTCAAAGAAACCTTTAGTACCTACAGGTACAGATTTTAGTTACCTAAAATGTGGAACAATTCAACATCCTTAATAGTGGCAGATAATTGAGGCTTCCTTGAATGAGTATCTTTATCAATGATTAATGATTAGGGTAATTATAATGAAAACACTAACCAGGTTCCAAATTTTTCAAAAGCTCTGTAGAATGTCTCTCCTAACTACTGTCTAGGAAAATAATGAAATTATGAAAAGAAGTCATAGGGCAAAAACGTCCTTAGAAATATTCGAAAACCAGTAGTTTAGTGACAGAGTTAAAATCCACCTTTGATAGCATATAGAAATTGATACTTGTTATTCTTCTTGCAGCCTATGCCGTCGGTATGATACTTACCTTTGTTGTTCTGGTGCTGATGAAAAAGGGGCAACCTGCTCTCCTCTATTTAGTACCTTGCACACTTATCACTGCCTCAGTTGTTGCTTGGAGACGTAAGGAAATGAAAAAGTTCTGGAAAGGTAGCGGCTATCAGGTATGTGCTTATATCTTGGTTACCAAGTTACCTTATGACACTGCCTAAATTTGGATGGGAACTGCTTGTATATATCAAAGCTTTTACATGCCAAAAAGTTGCCTTGAATTTGTCAGGATGTCCTAAGTTTTTTCCACTACTACCCCCTTACTATTCACCTGCTGCATCATCAGTTCTCATCCCCACTGCAATCTGGTGCCAAAATTCTAGTGACTCAAGATAAAACTACCAAGAAGCATGGGAGGGCATCAGGGAAAATCAAAACAGCATTTCAACATGAGTTTTCAAAATCCACACAAAAGTCGCCTTCATGAAAGGTAAAACCCTTGTTTAAGTAATAAATTTTGATACTGACATTAGCTATTTATAGTAAGAGTCCTGAGATTTTGCAGATAAAAAGTACTCTCTCCAGCATCTAAATGAGCCTAATGAAATGAAAGAGGGCACTCATTTCAGATTTAAATAGATTAAGATTAACCTTTCTGTAAAATTCCTAGAACAGAGAATATCAGATACCAGAATCTATCATGTTTGAGTTATTTCTTCATTGCAGTTAAACCCCTTTCTTCTTTTCCTAAATGTTCTTGGTATTCCTGTAAAGTTTGTTTGTTTGCTTCAAAATTAGAGGGTTGGGAAACCCTTGCCTGTTGAGGTCATGGTCATGGCATTGATCCCTTCATGAGGCAGTTAGCTCTTCTTTGCCCTATTACAACAAACTACCCTCTGTCATCCACCCTCATGCATGCATGTCAGTGATCACATGAACAAAAATAGAGAAACTTTGGGTAGATGGCTGCAATTCTGTTAGTAGATAAACAGTTCAAAGTTCATATCCACCTTGTGGTTGGTTGTAGTGTCATCTATTTAACAAGAGGTGATTATCACATTAAGTTAGACTACTATAATTGAAAAAAGCACCAGCTTAGAATTCTTTGGGGTAAGTCTTATAATTTCTTTGAGATTAGGATAAATACCTGCCTTTCCTACCTCACAATGCCATTGTCTCAACTTGTATTTATACACATAGAATTAGTTTATGGCCCCAAGGTCCTGGACTAAACTAGTAAGACAGCTTGTAACTTCCATGAAGAGGACACCCACATGGAATGTTTTATAGATTCTGAAAAGTAAAAGTATGTCCTACAACACACACTCTAATACTTGTTTTGTTTTGTTTTGAATATTTATTTATTTATTTGGTTGGTTGTGCCAGGTCTTAGTTGTGGCAGGCAGGTTCCTTAGTTGCAGCAGGTGGGCTCCTTAGTTGTGGCTCATGGGCTCCTTAGTTGTGGCTCATGGGCTCCTTAGCTGTGGCATGCATGTGGGATCTAGTTCCCTGACCAGGGATCGAACCTGGGCCCTCTGCATTGGGAGCACGGAGTCTTAACCACTGAGCCACCAGGGAAGTCCCTAATGCTAGTTTTTGAAAGTCACATCCCAAGAAGTGCTCTTTGTCATCATTTTTAAAAAATAATTTTCTATTTCTTCACTTAGCAAATGTTTATTGAGCAGTTCTATTGAGCCAGATACTGTTGTAGGTGCTGTTGATAAAAGATGAACAAGTTAGAAGCAGGCCTACTCTCACGGCCTCTTGAAAGTTAGAGTCTAGTGGAGGATACAAATAGAGTCACTAACAATAAAGTGTGATGAATGTTAGTTATGGCAGGTGCCATGAAAACTAGAAGTGGGACACCCAGTGCTTATGGTTTTGAGACAGTCAAAGGTGATTTGAGGAAGGGAAGCTTCTTAAAGAATGTTAAGTTTATGGGACTTCCCTGTTGATGCAGTGGTTAAGAATCCGCCTGCCAATGCAGGGGACAAGGGTTCGAGCCCTGGTCCGGGAAGATGCCACATGCCATGGAGCAACTAAGCCTGTGCGCCATGACTACTGAGCCTGCGCTCTAGAGCCCGCGAGCCACAACTACTGAGTCCGCGTGCTGCAACTACTGAATCCCGCACGCCTAGAGCCTGTGCTGTACAACAAGAAAAGACACCACAATGAGAAGCCTGCGCACCGCAATGAAGAGTAGCCCCCGCTGGCCACAACTAGAGAAAGTCCGTGCACAGCAACAAAGACCCAACACAGCCAAAAAGAAAAAAAAAGAATGTTAAGTTTATGTTGAGACTTTAAGACTGAGCCATGTGTTCCATATTGAGGGAACCATAACTTCAAAGGCTTGGAGGGAAGAACATTGACAGATTTAGGAACAAAATGAAGTTTAGGATGGCTCTCCTATTGAGTAAGAATAGGGGAGCAGTAGGAGATGAAAACTGGAGAAGGATGCAAGGGAAAGAGTCTGTAGGTTGTTGTAAGCCAGGTTCAAGAGCTTGGACTCTATCCTAACAATATTGGAGACCATTTTAGGAGTTTTAAGAAATCTAGAAAATGGATTGGAGGAGGGAGCAAAACTTGAGGCAGCTATTACAATTAGAAGCAGTGGTAGCCAGAATTAGAAAGGTAGTGAGATTGAGAGAAGTGAACAAGGTCAAGAGAAATTTAGAGGCATTATTATTTTATTTATTTATTTAGTTAGTTAGTTAGTTAGTTTTGCGGTACGCGGGCCTCCTCTCCCGTTGCGGAGCGCAGGCTCCGGACGCGCAGGCTCAGCGGCCATGGCTCACAGGCCCAGCCGCTCCGCGGCATGTGGGATCTTCCCGGACTAGGGCACGAACCCGTGTCCCCTGCATCGGCAGGCAGACTCTCAACCACTGCGCCATCAGGGAAGCCCTAGAGGCAGTATTAATGTGATCTGGTGATAGAATCAGTTTAGGGAGAGGAAGTGGAGTCCAAGATTTTTGGCTTGGGTAGCTGAGTGGATGGATGGTGACACCACTCACTGAGATTAAGAAGGGCAACAGATTTGAGAGATAAGATGATGAATTCAGTGGTGGACATTTCAGAATACCTAGGGGACTACCAGGAAAAGAGAAGTAAGCAGTTGAATAAACATCTCCTGATATGCAGGAGACAGGCCTAGCTAGAGACAGAAATTTGGGAGTGTCACTAGCATACTCTGTGAGTGAGAATGTAGAGGGAGAAGAAAAGGCTCAGGACAGAACTGTGACCAAGAGGTTTCCCCTTTTAGGGGCACTTATCTTATTAACTGATTATGAGGCAAATCAGGACAAAGAGGATGAGCAACATGGCGAAACTTTGTTTAGGGTTAAAGTTTAAATTTGGGACAGTTAATGAGAGCGCATGGTACTATCTTACAGAATTAAGTATGTTATTGTTTTCATCACCAGCATTTTATTTTTACTTGTAAATTTTTCCTTCCCCTTTAATGCAGCTTTCAGGGTCAGATGGTTTATTATAGCACCTTGCCTCCTTTCTCTCTCCATGCTTTTTATTGAGGAGAATGGGGATGGTAGGTAAGAATGGACTTCAACCAAGGGATGCATTTATATTCCCTATGAATAAGTGCTCTGTCCTGGACCATTCAAGTTTCATTCTTAAAAATTGTGACCTTGAAAGAAATGATGATTCTGATTCACAACAGCTACATATAAAGTTAAAGATCATTGCAGCTGGACACAAGGCCACAGTAAATAGTTACAGAAGGATGGACTCCAGGGCCTTCACTCTAAGACATAGACGCTAAATAAGACAGTTGATTGTAGGAAAATCCATTTTAAAGTGTCAAAAAATAGGACAATTTTGGTAATACACTTCTCAGTTTTGTAGTATGGTATCATAATTTTATTACATAAGACATTCAGAATATAAAATACCACATAGTAATAAAAAGCATGGAGTCTGGTGCCAGACTGCCTAAGTTTGAATTCTGATTTTGTTAATTATTAGCCATGTGACGTTAGGCAAGTTACTTAGCTTCTCGGTGCCTCAGTTTCCTCCAGTGTAAGATGGGATAATAATCAACCTGCTTCAGAAGGTTGTTGTAATAGATGCAAATTGCTTAGTACAGTACCTGGCATGTTGTTAGCACTATAAATGTATTTGCTATTATTATTTGTAGGAATTGAGTTTTTTTGTTTTGGTTTATTTGTTGGTTTGGTGGTTATTTTTCAATTCATTAACTGATTTCTACTTTCCTGGTTTGGATATTAAAACTTTGGGTCTTTGTTAAATCTGCTTCCTTTTAACTTATTTTTAAAAGGCCATCACAAGCCTCAGAGAAACGATTTTGTTAAACATGGTCATTTTCCCACAGAAAATATTAAGCATGGACATTTCCTGAAATTTTAGGCAAGCTAGTTGCAGAATATTATAAACTGCTGCCAGGAGAGAGTCTATTTTTCCAAAAAACTAGCCTTTTTAAAAGTTATAGAATGTAATGCCTTCTGTTAATGTGAAAAAGAAAATCTCTCATTCCTTTTGTCCAACCTTTAAAGTCCAACTTAATTTAGCTTAAATATTGTCATTTGTGGAAGACAGTATATTATAACTTTGGCATCACTTCTGGCAAATTATTTAATCTCTGAAGACTCTTCGTTCATAAAATGAGTTTGGATTTACAGGGAGGTAGGAGAATCTAATCTATAGAGGTAGGTTAGCCCAAAGCTTAGTGAGGCAAGTGGATGTTGAAATCAGATAAGGCTAGCAGAGGCTTTGGAAGTAGAACAGGGAACCTCAACAAGCTTGGGAAAATAAAGGGAGACTAGGTATGGACTCAGTGTAGGAGAGGCCTGAGAATCAGCCCTGAAGACAACCCTCAGGCCGTTACTGGTTCACCTCTTTGGCTAACAGTATAATAATCCTCTTCTCCCTCTACCTCCATTATCTCTTTCCAGAATATCCCTTATATAACTTCCAACTCAAAATCTGCCTTCTCCAAGCAGATATCCAAGAGTTCTCCAACTGAAATCAGGTTCACCTTTCCCCATTTTTTTTTAGACTTTGACTTTAAATACTTATTAACACCTGCCTTGTAGTGTAGATATTTGTGTATGCTTCCCTCACTTAAGTTATTAGCTCCTAAGTGTTAGGAACCCACAGTGCTGATAACAGTGTTTTATACACTGTAAATTCTCGGTCTATGTTATTGAAATTCTTCATGCAAAGCAATTATAATGTTCAGTCCTTAAGGCACTGACCTTTAATCACTTTTGTGTGTGTGTGTAAGCTTCTGGGTTGTGTTTTAGCAGCCTTCATAAAATTACCAAAAATGTTAATAAGGTATTGTAAAAGTGTGGCACTTTTGAAACATTAAACTAGACATATCTCTACAGTCTTTATATATAACCATTTTTTGCAAGTGCCAAAAGTTTTTGCTACTGTTTTGAAAAAAAAATCAAATGTAAAGCAAATAGTATAAATTAAAATCAGAATCTAACAGCACATTTTTTAATGCTGTTATCATTTGATTCATTCTAATGCCTGATATTATCATTGAGTGTAAGAGTAGTAGAAAGCAGGACTTTTCCACTGGAGATTTTTTAAAGTCATGGGTAGCCCTGATAGCCTTTTTATGCTGTTTTCAAAGGGCAAATTATACCTTGTTTTTTGCTGAAACTTAGAGACTTCATAGAGATACTTTAGTATTTTACTTGGGAGTCATTCAGCCCTTCCATGAATTTCTCTAATCAAAAAAGTGGGGCTTCCCTGGTGGCGCAGTGGTTGAGAGTCCACCTGCCGATGCAGGCGACACAGGTTCGTGCCCCGGTCCGGGAGGATCCCACGTGCCGCGGAGCGGCTGGGCCCGTGGTGAGCCATGGCCGCTGAGCCTGAGCGTCCGGAGCCTGTGCTCCGCAGCAGGAGAGGCCACAACAGTGAGAGGCCCGCATACCGCAAAAACAAAAAAAACAAAAAAAAGGGCTTCCCTGGTGGCGCAGTGGTTGAGAGTCCGCCTGCCGATGCAGGGGACACGGGTTCGTGCCCCTATCCCGGAAGATCCCACATGCCGCGCAGCGGCTGGGCCCGCGAGCCATGGCCGTGGAGCCTGTGTGTCCGGAGCCTGTGCTCCGCAACGGGAGAGGCCACAGCAGTGAGAGGCCCGCGTACAGCAAAAAAAAAAAAAAAAAAAAAAAAAAGTGAAGTTTCCTGTAGGATTTCAGTAAATGATACTAGTTTGGATATCATTTGGATATCATTAAGGTGTTTTTTCTCTAAGGAGAAAAATGAAGCGGTGGCATAATTACTTTGGCATATAGAACAATTAATAGAAATCAGCCTTTGGGGAGAATTTTTTTGTTTCTAATCCTGAATCAGCGGAGTTAGATTTATGCAGCAACCTCCAATGGGCTGTTTTACTCTGGCTGGGAAGTAAGTTTTCAGTTTGTTAATATCCAGTAAACAGTGGGTTTGTCTCTGTTAAATGTCACTAGTGCTTCTAATTATTTTTAGAAGTCACAAGCTGTAACTGACAAGTCAGAATATGGAGATACTTAGAACAACTCTGCTGTAGTATCAACAACTCTCCAGTTACTGCACTTTAATGAGCATTTTATTAGGCTGTTTTTGGAGATTGGTTCAGAGCTATCAGTAAATGCCAGGCTAGCCGACCCAGTTTCACAGAACATCTTTTCTAAATTGAGCTTGCCTATTTACAAATATTAAGAAAAAAATTTACATGAATTTTCTGGTTAATTTTATTATCTATGTTAATTTTTCTTGTGTTTTTAAAATCCTATTTCAAGTTTGCTCTTTATTTTTCTGTGTTGTTTTTTTTTTGAAAAGTCAGTAAAGAAAAGTAAACACAGAGTAGAGATGTCACTTCTCAATAAGTTGATTTTACAAGTTTTTTTCTTTTTAACTAATATATTTCTATATTTAGAGATTAGATTACAGTGCCAATGAGGTACCAGAGGATTAGGAAAGAAGAGGCACATTATAACTTAGAGTTATGTAGGCTATTATTTCGTTAGGTTACAGTTACCAGGATCAGCAGGTCTTGGGGAAGAAAGAGGGTTTTTCCCCAACATCCATTCTGCAGTTCTCTGTCTGCACAGCTCCAGCCTCTTACACCGGAGTGTCTATAAATTGCTAGAAAAAGAGGGGGGCTAAATATATCTTATGTGCTTCTTCTTTCCCTCTCTCATTTAAATTGTGACTAAAATCAGCTCTTCAGCAACTTCGTCTTTTGTGTTACCTATCTTGATTTGGTTTTTATGCGCCCCCCTGCCGACCTGCCGCAGAAGTGCTATGAATATGCAACTACATTAATCTAGGGGATATCTTTGGCAAATAGAGGACCTCAAAACTGATTGTTTAGGGGCTTGAAATGACTCACAGAGCATCAGCAGGTTTGGGTTTTATAAGCTGTCTCCATCACTTGAGACAGTTGTCAGCTGAAAGCCTCAGCTCATGTTTGTATTCTTCTTTGTCTGGCACGTCCAGAGACCCCATTTGGAAATTCTTGCTCTCTCTGCTTCCTCTTCCAAAAAACACTAAAGCTTTTAGAATCAGTTTATAAAAATGGGAACATTTATCTTGCTTGTCTTCTACTTCTTAATAAAGGGGAAGGGAAAAACTATATCACAATACTTAAATCTAATCACCAATCTAAAAATCTTTGACAATCTTCAGAAAGACATTAAGTACTTTTTCTTTTCCTATTTTTTTATAGGTCACACTTAATTTTTTTTAATTAATTAATTAATTAAATTTTGGCTGCATTGGGTCGTTGCTGCACGTGGGCTTTCTCTAGTTGCAGTGAGCAGGGGCTACTCTTCGTTGTGGTGTGCGGGCTTCTCATTGCAGTGGCTTCTCTTTGTTGCGGAGCACGGGCTCTTGGTGCGTAGGCTTCAGTAGTGGCTCGTGGGCTCAGTAGTTGCGGCATGTGGGCTCAGTAGTTGTGGCTCATGGGCTCTAGAACGCAGGCTCAGTAGTTGTGGTGCATGGGCTTAGTTGCTCCATGGCATGTGGGATCTTCCTGGACCAGGGTTCGAACCCGTGTCCCCTGCATTGGCAGGTGGATTCTTAACCACTGCATCACCAGGGAAGTCCCTTTTTTCCTATTTTTAATTAGTTTTATCTGAAGAACAGGGTAAAAACACTGAAAACATTTAAGTGTTTCTTCCTTCATTCCCAAACATGCAAAGATTTTTATGAGAATATGGGAGGAACTGAAGTGATCATTTGAGAGAAGTTCAACTGGTAATTCCCCTAAAATAGTCTATGGCAAGTATATTCTTGTTTTTGTTTTCAGATATCATTTGACTTTTAAGTACCTTTAAAATATCTTTGCCCTTAGTAGAAATTTTTGTCATACAGTCTTTTTAATATTTTCATGTATCATTTTTAAATGATCCTAAGGTCAGTTCAAGGTGTCAACCAGGTTATACTGTCCCTGAACCAGCTGGTATTCTCACAGTGATTTGTGGTGCCATTTTTAGTTTTTCCACCTTGTAGGAGTGGACTCTGCTTGGAATAGTGTCCTGGAATAAGCATCAGGAATATCTTGTGATGGATATTCCCACTGCCATGCAGGGCAGTATTCATATTGGGAGATGGAAATAGTGGAAGATCCAGAGAAAGCACTTATCAGATCGGCCCTAGTCTAATGATTAAGCTTCCTGAAAGAGTCATTGTCACCCTGAGCATGTCCTTCCTTAAGACTGTGGATGTTGAAACAGTACATTGCTCCAAAAGGAGTGCTCGGTTCCATGGAGCACTCTGTGTCTCTTAAACACTGGGACTCCTTTTGCCAAATTAGTGAATACTGGGGACAAGTTGAAAATTTGCATTTCCTAACATCTTTTATTTATGCCTAGGTGATGAACCATCTGGACTCTGCAACAAATGAAGAAAACCCTGTGACTGCTGGTGAACAGATTGTCCAATAATAATATTATGTGGACTTGCAATAATGTGTCAATTGATTTTCTACAAATAGAGTTGGCCGTTTTAAATTGGCTTTTGAATTGACAATCTGAAAGGAACTTCAATGATGTGCTTGCAAATATGTATTTTTAAGAGCTGGTACTGACGACTACATGATAAGTAATTAAAATACATTTGCTTTAAACTATGTTAAAGTTGTGCCTTCACATTAAATAAAAGCATATGGTCTGTGTAATTTTCAAGATGTAATATATACAGTATATTTTTCTAAAAAAAAAGTCTTCACCCACCCCTGTACTTTTCTTACTGAAATCTCTTTCTTTCAACTCTAATGATAGTTAAAAGTATTTGTCAAAGTGAGTTTCTGAGCAGATTTTACTGTAAAGAATTATGCAAATTTTATGCTCTATAGAAATAACTGTTTAAGACCATGTAAGAAGGCAGTTCAGCAATGGAATTTTAGACCTTTTATCACTGCAGAGGTTAGAAATATATAATTTGGGAATATAAATAAATGTGTATTTTTGTAGCATAAGTTTTAAAAAATCCCAATCCTTTTTTAAACTTGAGAACCTAAATTACTTCAGACTACATATGTATTATATTAGAATATTTTTCCAGATATAGAGAAACATAATATATAGAACTAGTCATTAAAAGGAAACAAAAACTGAAATCCACAGTTTTCAGTTCTGCTGTTTCCTTGAAGATGTAGCTTAAATTTCTAAACTAACATTTAATTCCACTATGGTATTTCTGATCTCTGAAGTTTGGTTCTGCTAATGTTAAGACTTAATATTTTATAAAAATTATTTTTCTTATTAAATTATGTATTAATACATATGACTCATTGTTTGAGTGTTAACATCCCTAATAATCCCCTCCCCTACCTTTTTTTCCCCTGATCCCTACTCCTTTCTCCATAGGAAACCACTGTTAACTTTTTAAAATTTGGATGGAGAATGGTTTACTAATATACAAAGTGTGCTTCAGAGAAAAGAATTGGAGACAGAAGACAGGAGACTGGGTGTTAGTCTCAATTCAATTACAAGAGTTTGAGTAAATTTTATTAGCTCAATAAAACTGTATCTCAGCTTTCTCATCTGCAAAATGAGTATGTTAGAGCAACTAATCCCTTTGGTATCTTCCAACTTGAAAAAATCTTTCTCATTCTTTGCTAAATCTCAGATGTGGACTTGAACATTATCCTGGGAGTCATAGGTCACATTATCTTTCCATTTTCTTTTATTTTCTCTAAGAAATTCCCAAATGAAAAGTGATTGCAAAGACAGCAGGATTTTGTATTTCTCTGTGAATAATGTACAAGATATGTGAACAAATCCATGATTTTTCATCCTAAGGCCAGTTTAACTGATTAAAAGATAAAGCTAATGCCTTTAAAAATGGATCAGACCTTTGATGTTTGAACTAAATTTAGTATTTGAGGGAATTAGATGCTTTTGATTAATTGTTAAGTTGCTGAGTAATTTTTAGATGTAGAAGCTCCCTTGACAGTCAGCCCTTCTTTCTACTTAATACACTTATGGGTCATTTGGTTTATGGCAAATGACAAATAAGTATCTGACAAGTAAGAGTTCATGTTAATTTTGCCTCTATAATATAAAGTTTGGATTTTTTCCAAAGAATTTAATTTATTTGGCAGACTCTGATAGAACAGATTAAGTGCCATGTTAAAGCTCCAACTATATTTTCATTTATAGTATCAATAAAATGTTTGCCAAAATACAGCTTTTTTAAGTAAAATTATCTGCACTCTTATCCCAGCTTTAGAATATTCAAAACCCTCAACCACATTTTATGAAGAATGTTAAGAGAAAATTTTACATCTAGAAGTCTGGAATCTTAATTCTTTGAAGCAAATTCTACTTTATCCAACCATTAGTTATCAAGAAGGTATAACCTTGTTCTAGTTTGCTATTTAAATCTTACAGATTAAATAGAAATAACATAAAAAGTGAAATTTCTTAAGTTTCTCCATCTTCAATATCAACTTTATATGGTACTTAGGCCTTCTAGCAACTGAACTGAAAATATTTATAGAAATTACAATAAAGTGCAGAAATATTTTATTTGGGGAATCAAAATATAAGCAAAAGATAACAGAGATGGAAATTTGGCTTTAGAAGACTGTATCATTTCTTCCTCTCTTGCCCTCCCACCACCAATAACTTTAAGGGGAAGAGAAGTTTGTTTTTTTCCTAAACATGTCTTTAAAACAATAAGATATATTGTAGGAGATTACTTACTGCAAAAAAAATAAATAAATAAAAATAGTCTGAGAAATTCCCTATAAACATTTTTGTAGTTTATCAAACAGAAATTATTAAATACCTCAAGTTGTAAAGTCAATGATTTTTACTTCAGTTTAGTTTGGCAAAGATAAATATGAGGTTAGTGGGAAAGGACTTTGATATTTTGCTGTGTTATGTTTCCTTCTAGCTTGTAGATTTTTTTTTTTTTTTAGATTAGCAATACCTTATTAGTAGACTCGGCAATTTATTTCTCTTTTGAAGGAAGAAAATTTTAACCCATCTGCTCTTGGCATTCATTGATTTTAGTTACATGTTCATAGAGATTTTGATGAAATTGTACATTTAGAGTAAATACAAATGAGCTTTCCAGTTTTCCTTTGTTTTTTTAATTTCTGCCTTAGATATAAGCAGAAACTAATTTATTTAAGTTTCGTCTCTAAACTGTCAACTTGATCTCAGCTAATGAGACTTCACAAACAGGAATTGCTTTTCAGACTAGTGGATTGTACTAGTTTGAAAGGCTTTATATTTTCCCATTAACAAGGAAAAAAGTTTGTTATGCCAAACAACCCGTTTTACAGTTTAAAAAATTTATTTTCAGTGCTCTATTTACCTCAGAGGTAATTCTAAAGGAGGTAGGGGAGGGTAATGAAAATAAAATCAAAATACTGAATAAAAATCAGTTTATGCTTCCTGGAAGAAAGATACTCTATAAATTCAAGAGACCTGAATCAAATGACTTAACCTTTTGGAATTTGAAAGAAATTATGTAGTACTCACAATTTGGATTACTGAATTTTCAGAGTAAACAAAATGATTTATAAGAGTAATATACAGGCCATATTACAGTGAAAATCATATATGTAAATTTTCTTGTTTAATGTTTCCATAAGGACAGCTTCTGTATCTAAGAAAATGTTCATTGGGGAAAATTTTTTTAACTAAATTTTTTAGAATAGTCCTACATTTGCAATTAAGGGACAACTAAAAGAAAAAAATGTGGAATATTTAATGTCATTATTTGTTTCTTTAATTAGGCATAAAAAGTAAACAACTTATTTTCCTTTGGAATATGGATTTTTTTTCAGTATCTAAAGTTTATCTGGTTAGCCTTGAGATTTCCCAATGAGACAAGTCAATGTAAATTAGGTGGGTTTTGCTTGTTTTATACCTTCTGTTGTCTTTTGATCATATGAGAATCTTTTTTAAAGTACATGATTGAATTTTTACTTCTTAGATGGAGGTTTGAGTGTGAAATTCTTTTCTTTTAACACTTTGATATGTTAGTGTAAATTAGTACTTTTATAGCACTACTAGGCTTTATTTTTTTATGGAACATGATTTAAAATTTTTTGAAGTGTTAATTTGGCAGTGCTTTAAAACTCTTCATTATGTGCCAATACTGACAAGAAAAACAGTTTTTTTTTAATGTATTGAATTCACTGTGGTATTCAATAAATTCTATTTTAAAATAAAATTCGAGTTTGTTTTATTTTGAATGGTGAAAAATAATTGAAGAACTAAAAGCTACTAGATCATGTTCACATAAGGTGAAAATGATAATAATCACTTATGAAATTGTGTAGTTATTTTAAATCTGACAAATTATCCATAAAACCTAGATTCCATAAGTGTCATTTACTGGAAATTTATATTGATACATAATAGCTCTTAATAAATATTTATTGGATTGATATATCTATAGACTTTTTTTACCAAGAAACTATCCTACCTGTTGTAATGAACATCCCTGACATTTGCAGCTTTGCTTATTATGTTCTCACAAATTACTAAGATCCCTGCTGCCATTGTACAGGGTATTTTTTTTTTTAACTTAGTTGTGGATGGCCCAGATATGTATCTGTAGTGGTTTTGTCTTGACCATATGTTGAGGAGTCCTGTTCAGAGGAACCTTGTTTCATCCCACAGGCCCATATACCTGAAAAGATGCATAAGAAACTGGAAAGAGAGGCGCTCTTTAAGAAGAGAGGGAATAAGATGGGTTGAGCACAGGAGTGAGAGCGAGACATTTTTCACTGTATACTCTTGTACCTTTTACATTTTCTATCATATACTTCTATGAAGATTAAAAATACAAATCATAAAAATCTATTGAATTATTTTCCTCTTAATAGGTATTCATAATAATAGATGGTTAACTAATAAATTACTCATATATTTTCCTTAAGATAGTAAGCCTTGGAAACAGTCTAATATGTATAGTGGGAGTAAAGGGAGAAATATTTAACCACTTGTCATGTTTTTTGTCTTAAAATTTATGTTCTGTACAAATTTATTAGCTTGAAATTCATTTTTTGCTAGAAAATAAGAGTAGAACTAAATTTTATGAGCTCATTCCCATTTCTAGAATCCCATGAAGACTCTAGAATTGAGATCAGAAGTTCTCAACTTAATATTTCTTTGTGGCCCTTAACCAAATGACCCACAACAAATTAAAAATAAAGCAAAAGTGGGAATTCCCTGGCCGTCCAGTGGTTAGGACTCAGTGCTTTCACTGCCGGGGCCAGGGTTCAGTCCCTGGTCCAGGAACTAAGATCCCACAAGCTGTGTGGCACAGCCAAAAAAAAAGGCAAAAGTAAAAATAATCACTGAAAAGCATTGACAATGGAAAACAATGTCCAATTCCAGGCAACACTAATGATAACAAAGTATCCTCCCTAATAATCTTGGAAATTTCAACTACCTGCATATGAGCTCTTAGAATAGACACTTTGCACTTGCAGCAATAGCCAGACTCAGCAGAATTCTGGAGAGAGAGGTCTGTAAATTGCAGTAAGGCACTAATTCTTAACAGCTCTCTTAGGAGGTTATGCGTACAGTAAGTCCCCTACATACGAACGAGTTCCATTCTGAGACCGTGTTCATAGGTCCAATTTGTTCGTAAGTCCAACAAAACCTAGGTACCCAACTAACACAATCGGCTATATAGGGTAATAAGTTTATAATACTTTTCATACAAATAATACATTAAGAAAACACAAACACAAAAAATAAAACATTTTTAATCTTACAGTACAGTACCTTGAAAAGTACAGTAGTACAGTACAACAGCTGGCATACAGGGGCTGGCATTGAGTGAACAGGCAAGAAGAGTTATTGACTGGAGGAGGGAGAGGAGGTGGGAGATGGTAGAGCTGAAGGATCGTCAGCAATAGGAGACAAGGAGGGCAAGCTGCAATTTCACTCATGCCTGACATAGATGACACGGGTTCCGTTTCCTTGCTGGATTCAATTCTATCTACCCTCTTGAAAAAACGATCCAGTGATGTCTGGGTAGTAGCTCATTTTTTCTCATCATAGATGACACGATAGCACTGGATTGCATTCTGAACGGCTGCTGCAAACTTCGTGTACCATTCTATGTTCTGGTCCTGTGTCTCAAAAACTAACAGTGCCTCAGGACTTCCCTGGTGGTCCAGTGGTTGAGAATCCGCCTTCTAATGCAGGGGATGAGGGTTCGATCCCTGGTCAGGGAACTAAGATCCCACATGTTACGGGGCAACTAAGCAGGCATGCCACAACTACTGAGCCCACGCACCACAACTAGAGAGAAGCCCGTGTGCTGCAACAAAAGATCCCACGTGCGGTAACTAAGACCCAACACAGCCAAAAATAAATTAAAACAAAAACAAAAGAAAACTAATAGTGCCTCCTCAAATAAAGACAATCCCCTTGCCATTTCCTGCATAGTGAATCTCTTTAGTTCTTCAGTTACTTCTTCCTCTTGTCTCTCTTCGTCCTTTCTCTGGTACAAAAAAGCACAACCACTTGTAGAGGATGCATGCACGTGACAACGTACGCCAGACATGTGAACTAACTTACGTGATTGGACACGCAAACACAGGTTTGCATCTTTGAAAGTTCACAACTTGAAAGTTTACTGTAAATAGTTCTTAACCTTAACTGTAAATGAAAGTCTATGGTTTGGCATGTCATTATGTTAAAAACAACTTTCCAATTTAGATCATAGGGTCACTTCTTTAGATAAGTGGGAAAGGTATCAATTGGATTCTAATTAATAGTTACGTGTTAATAGGCTCTGCTAGCTATGGAAAACCAAGTAATTTTTTACAAATGAGTGCTTCATCCAAAAATTTATTATATGTGTTTGGAACACTGATTGAAGCCTCACATGTTATTATTTTTTCTACAAAATCTACTCCAGCCCCTTTCAGTGCAAAGAAATAAAATAGATAAATGCAGGTGCCAAGTCCTCTCCATACTCTTCCAAACGTCTCTCAAAGAAACCTGGTACTCACCATCCCCACTGCCACTAACTCAATTTAGTTCATCTGTACTGTAACAGTTTTTTTTTTTTTTTTTTTTTTTTTTTTTTTTTGCGGTACGCGGGCCTCTCACTGTTGTGGCCTCTCCCGTTGCGGAACACAGGCTCCAGACGCGCAGGCTCAGCGACCATGGCTCACGGGCCTAGCCGCTCTGTGACATGTGGGATCTTCCCGGACCGGGGCACGAACTTGTGTCCCCTGCATCGGCAGGCGGACTCCCAACCACTGAGCCACCAGGGAAGCCCTGTAACAGACTTTTAACTGGTCTTCCAAATATTAATTTCACTATCAATCCCCCTTCCATATCATAGCCAGTGATCTTTCCAAGATGAAAATCTGATCATGCAATTCAAGCACTTTAAAAAAACCTTTAATAGCACCAAATTTGTTTAAGAATAGTCTAAATACCTTAATGTGGTTTTTCTAGTCCCTGTTACTTTCCAACTTAATCTCCCATTATTTTCCTCTCCTTCATTCCTGCCCCCTTACACTCTTCCTAGGAAGCTCTTCTGCACACACTCCCACCTCCCACACCCAGCCATCCCCTATAGACCCTTCAAATCTCAGTTTAGGTATCACTGTTTGGAATGGGAAGAGATAAATGTGGAAAGAACAAATACAATTCCTTTATGGAGTTTTATTAAAAAGGAAGACGAGAAATGGGCTCAAGAAATAAGTTTGGTAAATGGGAAAAGAATTTGAAAAAGAATAGATACATGTACATGTATAACTGAATCACTTTGCTGTACACCTGAAACTGTCACTGTCACAACATTGTTAACCAACTATACTCCAATATAAAATAAAAAGTTTAAAAAAATTAAAAATTTTTTTAAAAAAGAAGTTTGGAATGGGGGTGGGGTATTGACAAGGGAAGAAATAACAGCATTTTTGAATGTTAATGGGGATCCAATAAAAGGGGATATTTTGATGATGTTGGAAAGAGATTGGAGAATTAACTAAATTTATTTCCTTAAGTAGGCCAGAGGTGATGGGATCTAGTGCCCAAGTAGAAGGGCTTGCATTAAATAGAAATATGGAGCGTTCACCTCCAGTAACTGGAGATAAGGTAGTGTATGTAAGTATAAATGCATAATAGGGAGGTAGATGTGATAGGTGTGGGCATGGGAAGTTCTATTCTGATTGCTTTTATAGTCTGCCAATGAAGTGCTAATCAGGGTCATCAGCTGAGTCAGTTTTGGGAGCAGATGCAGGAAGTTTGAAGAGAAAGAAAAAAGTTAATCTTTCAAAAGCAAGAATGATTGGTATAGGGACAGGTTCTCAAAGTGTGGTCTCTGGCTCAGCAACTGCATCACTTGGTTAAATATGCAAAATTTTGGTCCCCACCCAGACCTGAATCAGAAACTCCAAGGCTGGGGTACAGCAATCTGGTTTTTAACAAGCTTTACAGGTGATTCTTTTACAAGCTAAAATTTGAGACCAGGCATATCAGACTCACTTGAAAGGCTTATGGAACCACAGGGAGCTGGGCCCCAGTCTCAGATTTTTTAATTCAGGTCTGGGGTGGAACCCAACCAAGAATTTCCATTTCTAACAAGTTCCCAGATGAAGTTGGTACTGCTGGCCAGCGGACCACACTTTGAGAACTACTGGTCTAAGGAAATATAGTATGATATAGTTGCATCAGAGGCATATCATGAGGTCTGTGGTCTTAAATTTAAATTGGACTTTCTGTTTGTGTGTGTATGTATGTGTGTGTTTCCCCAGCCACATTCAGTTATACAGGTATAATATTGAATTGAACCAGGGCTGTGATTTAGCCAAGCAAATTCAAAAGCAAAAGAGGAGCAAGGGAATTTAGGATGTGTGTGAAGGAGTGAATATAACTTATTAACCATGAAATTTAAGCTAGGTAAAGAAGAACATGAGGGTTTGGGGGGGGCAGTAAATGATAGTGAAAAGGTGTTAGGATAAATGCATTATAGATACCTATAGAACTGAATGATTGTTGGGTTTGGAATAGTAGAAAAAGTTCAGTAGATGGAAAGTGGTGGTCCAAGATGATTGTTAGAAATGGAAATTATGAGGAATTGCCATTACTGGTAATGATAAGGTCAATGTAGGTTTCCCAGATCACATACAGGATGCCCATTTAAATTTGAATTTTAGATAAACAATGGATACTTCTTAGTATAAGTATGTTCCAAAGTATACTTAGAATGGGTTTATTTTCATCCATTATGCTGATCTTACAATGGGACCCTTCAGCCTAGTAACCTCTGTCCTTCAATTTTGGGATATTTTCTTAAATTATTTGGTTATTTCCTCCCCTTCATTTTCTCTGTTGTTTCTTTCTGGAATCCCTAATATATTGATGTTGTACCTCCTGTCTTACCTGTTTTCTCAAATATTCCATCTCTTGTCTTTTTGCCCATTATCTGGAAGATTTCCTTAACATTATCTAATCCTTTTATTGAATTTATTTCTGCTAACATTTAAAAATTTCCAAGAGCTCTTTTTGCTCTCTGACACTTTATTTTTTATTGTATTCTATTGCTGTTTCATTGATGCCATATATTCTCTTGATGCTCTGAAAATATTAATCATAGGGTTTCTGTTTGCTTGTTTTTGAAATTGTCCTGTGTATAACCACTGTTTTCTTCCAATTCCATTTTTTTTTTTTTTTTTTTTGCGGTACACGGGCCTCTCACTGCTGTGGCCTCTCCCGTTGCGGAGCACAGGCTCCGGACGCGCAGGCTCAGCGGCCATGGCTCACGGGCCCAGCTGCTCCACGGCGTGTGGGATCCTCCTGGAAGGGGGCACGAACCCGTGTCCCCTGCATCAGCAGGCGGACTCTCAACCACTGCACCACCAGGGAAGCCCTTCCAATTCCATTTTTGAGTGTTATTTCTTAAAAGCTTTCTTCAGAGAGAAGGTAATCTTTAGTTTTCTGCTCATGTTTAAGAGTGAGAGGCTAAAAATACAGTTGGACACTGAGCATATAAATGGGCTTATTAAATGTGAGGTACATTGTAGGATGATCTGGCTTTGCTGCTGGGAAACCCCAATACCAGTATATTTAAATGTTTTCTCTTGGGCTGATCAGATTCCTCAGAAAAATGTCTCCAAATCTCTTGGAGTCATGTGGTTGGGAAAGTGTTGAGGGTCTCAGCATTCTACATGCAAACATTCACTCAAACACAATTTTCAGTCTGTTACCCATGCACACCCTCGATTGTAACTGGTATCATCCCAGCCAGTAAAACCCCTGTTTTACTCTCTCCAAAGAACAAACCTCCAGTTTTCTGCCAGAGTCAGGGAAAAAAATTTGCCCAGCTACATGAAGTACAAGAGGAGATGTGTGGCTCTTCATGAATGATAGGATTAGAAAATAACAATTTTGTAATCCCAAACGAAATAATTGGTTTAGGCAATGATCATAAGTGTATAAAACCATTAGATGAGAGGAGGGCTAAATCTGTCAGCACCTGAAATCATTGATTAATCTTAGCATTATTAAGTGTGGGACAACCAGACATTGTAGGCCTTTCAACATGGTATTCTATGAAGCACAAAGCACTATGAAGTGTTCTTCCAAAAAAAAGATAACCTGGAATCTCATCAAATCTGCAGCACAAACTTCCAACTATGGGAAATATAGAGGATGAAGGGAGAAGTTAAATGACACTCAAGGGAGCAAATTTACAAATACAGAATATGCAACATTCTCAAGGACAACTGAATTGGTTCTTGTAATACATCAATACTATAGGGGGAAAGTGTGGAAGGAAGGGCTGCTCTAAATTAAAAGACTCTTCTGTGACATGACATCCAAATCACTTGCGTGGACGCTGTTTGGATCCCAATTTAATAAACCAATTAAATAAGACATTTGTGAGCCAACTGGGAAAATTTAGTTATAAACCAGATATAAAACAATACCAAATAATATTGTTTTTTTTAGATGTGATAATGGCATCATGTCCATTTTTTTAAACATATGTATTTTGAAGTATAGAGAAGCAAAATGGCATGATGTCTATGATTTACTTTATTTTATTTTATTTTTAAAATAATTTTATTAATTTTATTAATTTATTATGGGCTGCATTGGGTCTTTGTTGCTGGGCATGGGCTTTCCCTAGTTGCAGCAAAAGGGGGATACTCTTTGTTGTGGTGCACGGGCTTCTCATTGCAGTGGCTTCTCTTGTTGTAGAGCACCGGCTCTAGGTGTGTGGGCTTCAGTAGTTGTGACATGCAGTCTCAGTAGTTGTGGCTTGAGGGCTCTGGAGTGCAGGCTCAGTAGTTGTGGCGCATGGGCTTAGTTGCTCCGCAGCATGTGGGATCTTCCCTGACCAGCACAGGCAGGCAGAGTCTTAACCACTGTGCCACCAGGGAAGCCCTATGATTTTCGTTAAAATAAATCAACCTCAGCTAAGAAAAAAAGAAAAAAGGAAAAAAACAGATAAGGAGAGGGAAGACAGCAGAAGCAAGAAGAACTACAATCCTGCAGCCTGTGGAACAAAAATCACATTCACAGAAAGACAGACAAGATGAAAAGGCAGAGGGCTAAGTACTAGATGAAGGAACAAGATAAAACCCCAGAAAAACAACTAAATAAAGTGGAGATAGGCAACCTTCCAGAAAAAGAATTCAGAATAATGATAGTGAAGATAATCCAGCACCTTGGAAAAAGAATGGAGGCAAAGATCGAGAAGATGCAAGAAATATTTAACAAAGACTTAGAAGAATTAAAGAACAAACAAACAAGGTGAACAATACAATACCTGAAATGAAAACTACACTAGAAGGAATCAATAGCAGAATAACTGAGGCAGAAGAACGGATAAGTGACCTGGAAGACAGAATGGTGGAATTCACTGCTGTGGAACAGAATAAAGAAAAAAGAATGAAAAGAAATGAAGACAGCCTAAGAGACCTCTGGGACAACATCAAGTGCAAAAACATTCGCATTATAGGGGTCCCAGAAGGAGAAGAGAGAGAGGAAGGACCAGAGAAAATATTTGAAGAGATTAGAGTTGAAAATTTCCCTAACATGGGAAAGGAAATAGTCACCCAAGTCCAGGAAGCGCAGTGAGTCCCATACAGGATAAACCCAAGGAAAAACACACCGAGACACATAGTAATCAAATTGGCAAAAATTAAAGACAAAGAGAAATTATTGAAAGCAGCAAGGGAAAAATGACAAATAACATACAAGGGAACTCCCACAAGGTTAACAGCTGATTTCTCAGCAGAAAATCTACAAGCCAGAAGGGAGTGGCATGATATACTTAAAGTGATGAAAGGGAAGAAACTACAACCAAGATTACTTTACCTGACAAGGATCTCATTCAGATTCGATGGAGAAATCAAAAGCTTTACAGACTAGGAAAAGCTAAGAGAATTGAGCACTACTAAACCACTCTACAACAAATGCTAAAGGAACTTCTCTAAGTGGGAAACACAAGAGAAGAAAAGGACCTACAAAAGCAAACCCAAAACAATTAAGAAAATGGTCATTGGAACATACATATTGATAATTACCTTAAACATGAATGGATTAAATGCTCCCACCAAAAGACACAGGCTTGCTGAATGCATACAAAAACAAGACCCATCTATATGCTGTCTACAAGAGACACACTTCAGATCTAGGGACACATAGAGACTAAAAGTGAGGGGATGGAAAAGATAATCCATGCAAATGGAAATCAAAAGAAAGCTGGACTAGCAATACACATATCAGATAAAATAGACTTTAAAATAAAGAATGTTACAAGAGACAAGGAAGGACACTACATAGTGAGCAAGGGATCAATCCAAGAAGAAGATATAACAATTATAAATATATATGCATCCAACATAGGAGCACCTCAATACATAAGGCAACTGCTAACAGCTATAAAAGAGGAAATCGACAGTAACACAATAATAGTGGGGGACATTAACACCTCACTTACACCAATGGCAAGATCATCCAAAAGGAAAATAAATAAGGAAACAGAAGCTTTAAATGACACAATAGACCAGATAGATTTAACTGATATTTACAGGACATTCCATCCAAAAACAGCAGATTACACTTTCTTCTCAAGTGCACACAGAACATTCTCCAGGATAGATCACATCTTGGGTCACAAATCAGCCTCAGTAAATTTAAGAAAGTTGAAATCATATCAAGCATCTTGGCTGGCCACAACACTGTAAGATTAGAAATGAATTACAGGGGAAAAACTGTAAAAAACACAAACACATGGAGGCTAAACAATATGTTACTAAATAACCAAGAAATCACTGAATAAATCAAAGAGGAAATCAAAAAATACTTAGAGACAAATGACAATGGAAGCACAATGAATCAAAACCTATGGGATGAAGGAAAAGCAGTTCTGAGAGGGAAGTTTATAGCTATACAATCCTACCTCAAGACACAAGAAAAATCTCAAGTAAACTAACCCTACACCTAAAGGAACTAGACAAAGAAGAACAAACAAAACCCAAAGTTAGCAGAAGGAAAGAAATCATAAAGATCAGAGCAGAAATAAATGAAATACAAACAAAGAAACAATAGCAAAGATCAATAAAACTAAAAGCTGGTTCTTTGAGAAGATAAACAAAATAGATAAACCATTAGCCAGACTCATCAAGAAAAAGAGGGAGAAGACTCAAATCAATGAAATTAGAAATGAAAAAGGAGAAGTTTCAACAGACACCGCCAAAATACAAAGCATCCTAAGAGACTACTACAAGCAACTGTATGCCAATAAAATGGACAACCTGGAAGAAATGGACAAATTCTTAGAAAAGTTTAACCTTCCAAGACTGAACAAGGAAGAAACAGAAAATATGAACGGACGAATGACAAGTAATGAAATTGAAACTGTGATTAAAAATCTTCCAACAAACAGAAGTCCAGGACCAGATGGCTTCACAGCTGAATTCTATCAAACATTTAGAGAAGAGCTAATACCCATCCTTCTCAAACTCTTCCAAAAAATTGCAGAGGAAGGAACACTCCCAAACTCATTCTATGAGGCCACCATCACCCTGATACCAAAACCAGACAAAGACACTACAAAAAAAGAAAATTACAGACCAATATCACTGATGAATATAGATGCAAAACTCCTCAACAAAATATGAGCAAACAGAATCCAACAACACATTAAGAGGATCATACACCATGATCAACTGGGATTTATTCCAGGGATCCAAGGATTCTTCAATATATGTAAATCAATCAATGTGATACACCATATTAACAAATTGAAGAATAAAAACCATCTGATCATCTCAATAGATGCAGAAAAAGCTTTTGACAAAATTCAACACCCACTTATCATAAAAACTCTCCAGAATATGGGCATAGAGGAAACCTACCTCAACATAATAAAGGCCATATATGACAAACCCACAGCAAACATCATTCTCAATGGTGAAAAACTGAAAGCATTTCCTCTCAGATCAGGAACAAGACAAGGATGTCCACTCTCACCACTATTATGAAACATAGTTTTGGAAGTCCTAGCCATGGCAATCAGAGAAGAAAAGGAAATAAAAGGAATACAAATTGGAAAAGAAGAAGTAGAACTGTCACTGTTTGCAGATGACATGATACTATACATAGAGAATCCTAAAAATGCCACCAGAAAACTACTAGAGCTAATCAATGAATTTGGTAAAGCTGCAGGATACAAAATTAATGCACAAAAGTCTCTTGCATTCCTATACACTAATGATGAAAAATGTGAAAGAGAAATTAAAGAAACACTCCCATTTACCACTGCAACAAAAAGAATAAAATACTTAGGAATAAACCTACGTAGGGAGACAAAAGACCTGTATGCAGAAAACTATAAGACACTGAGGAAAGGAATTAAAGATGATATCAACAGATGGGGAGATATACCGTGTTCTTGGATTGGAAGAATAGTATTGTGAACATGACTATACTACCCAAAGCAATCTACAGAATCAATGCAATCCCTATCAAATTACCAATGGCAATTTTTATGGAACTAGAACAAAAAATCTTAAAATTTGTATGGAGACACAAAAGACCCTGAATAGCCAAAGCAGTCTTGAGGGAAATAAACAGAGCCGGAGGAATCAGTCTCCCTGACTTCAGACTATACTACAAAGCTACAATAATCAATACAATATGGTACTGGTGCAAAAACAGAAACATAGATCAATGGAACAAGATAGAAAGCCCAGAGATAAACCCCCACACTTATGGCCAACTAATCTATGACAAAAGAGGCAAGGATATACAATGGAGAAAAGACAGCCTCTTCAATAAGTGGTGCTGGGAAACTGGACAGCTACATGTAAAAGGATGAAATTAGAACACTCCCTAACACCATACACAAAAATAAACTCAAAATGGATTCGAGACCTAAATGTTAGACCGGACACTATAAAACGATTAGAGGAAAACATAGGAAGAACACTCTTTGACATAAATCACAGCAAGATCTTTTTTGATCCACTTCCTAGAGTAATGGAAATAAAAACAAAAATAAACAAATGGGACCTAATGAAACTTCAAAGCTTTTGCACAGCAAAGGAAACCATAAACAAGACGAAAAGACATCCCTCAGAATGGGAAAAAATATTCGCAAACAAATCAACGGACAAAGGATTAATCTCCAAAATATACAAACAGCTCCTGCAGCTCAATATTAAAGAAATGAACAACCCAATCCAAAAATGGGCAGAAGACCTAAATACACATTTCTCCAAAGAAGACATACAGATGGCCAAGAAGCATATGAAAAGCTGCTCAACATCACTAATTATTAGAGAAATGCAAATCAAAACTACAATGAGGTATCACCTCACACCAGTTAGAATGGCCATCATCAGAAAATCTACAAACAACAAATGCTGGAGAGGGTGTGGAGAAACCCTCTTGCACTGTTGGTGGGAATGTAAATTGATACAGCCACTATGGAGAACAGTATGGAGGTTCCTTGAAAAACTAGAAATAGAATTACCATATGATCCAGCAATCCCACTACTGGGCAATGCCTGGAGAAAACCATAATTCAAAAAGACACATGCACGCCAATGTTCACTGCAGCACTATTTACAATAGCCAGGTCATGGAAGCAACCTAAATGCCCATAGACAGACGAATGGATAAAGAAGATGTGGTACATATATACAATGGAATATTACTCAGCCCTAAAAAGGAATGAAATTGAATCATTTGTTGAGACGTGGATGGATCTAGAGACTGTCATACAGATTGAAGTAAGTCAGAAAGAGAAAAACAAATATTGTATATTAACGCATGTATGTGGAACCTAGAAAAATGGTACAGATGAACCGGTTTGCAGGGCAGAAGTTGAGACACAGATGTAGAGAACAAACATATGGACACCAAGGGGGAGAAGTGGTGGGGGATGGGGTGGTGGTGTAATGAATTGGGCAATTGGGATTGACATGTATACACTGATGTGTATAAAATTGATGACTAATAAGGACCTGCTGTATAAAAAATAAAAAATAAAATTCAAGAAAAAAACAGATAAATTGCAGTAAAATGTTGATAATCATTGAATCTAGGTGGTGGGTGCTTGTTTCTACTCTTGTATATGTATGAAAGTGTTAATTAAATATCTTTGAAAAATATTGTTTTATGGAGTTTTTCACAAGGGAGCCAAATTAGATGTGTGTTAATTCATCACTTTTCATATACAGCTCTCCTTATGTTTTAACTTTTTTCTTCAGCTATACATTTGTAGTAATTTGGTGTTAAGCACCTATATTGTATTTAAATAGTATTCAAAACACAGAGCTAATTAATCCAGTTAATACTTGGTTGCTTGGTTATTTTATGTTTACATTTTCCTCAGAGTG
The DNA here is from genome assembly GCF_964165515.1 of Mesoplodon bidens. NCBI lineage: Eukaryota > Metazoa > Chordata > Mammalia > Artiodactyla > Ziphiidae > Mesoplodon > Mesoplodon bidens. Next base: position 85,301,184 of record NC_138178.1, read on the forward strand.
TAAGGTATACTGTAATAGGCTTTTGTGATCTTAAAGTATATTAGGTTAAGATTAGCTACCTGAAAGCTACCCCTTTGAGATCTTCATGAAACAAGATGAAAATCTGTTAATAGTGAGGCAAGTATATACATACTCATACACATAAACAAACATATATGCTTATAGCAATTCCATTTTAATGCCATTTAACTTGCATTTTAGGACCTTCCTTAGATAACCTTATAATGTTAAAATGTTAATAAATCGGTATTAAGTTAGGAGATACATATTAGCATTGCTAATACATAGTAGCAATAATGGTATCCAGTATCAGAAAGTCAGATCTTTTTTGAGATCCCTTTTTTCAACTGTTACCAATATCCTATTTAAAGAAAACTTTTTTTGTGTGTGATCCAAAATAATTATCAAAGCAAACAGCTTAAGTGTCAAACTAGATAATCAAGTTTTTAAAATTTATTTATTGGGCTTCCCTGGTGGCGCAGTGGTTGAGAGTCCGCCTGCCGATGCAGGGGACACGGGTTCGTGCCCCGGTCTGGGAAGATCCCACATGCCGCAGAGCGGCTAGGCCCGTGAGCCATGGCTACTGAGCCTGCGCATCCGGAGCCTGTGCTCTGCAAGGGGAGAGGCCACAACAGTGAGAGGCCCGCCTACCGCAAAAAAAAAAAAAAAAAAAAAAAAAAAAAAAAATTTATTTATTTATTTATTTGCACCATGTCTTAGCTGAGGCACGCGGGATCTTCCTTGCAGCATGCAAGGTCTTTAATTGTGGCGTGAGGACTTCTTAGTTGCGGCATGTGGGATCCCCAACCAGGGATTGAACTCAGGCCCCTGCACTGGGAGCTTGGAGCCTTACCCACTGGACCAACAGGGAAGTCCCTAGACAATCAACTTTAAACAGACTTACCTTTTTATGTATCTTACCTGAATTTGCTTAAAAATATTGATGTACCAGTGGAAATGAATAACAATTCACAACTAGAACCACCAATTAATAATTTAAAAACTGACCATGAAAATTAAAATATATAACACAGACTCATGATCCCTAAGATTCAAAATCACTTTTACGTACAACTTAATTGTTGATCCCCCAGTTTCATGTGATTAAGTCTCTGTCTCAGACTGAAATTTAAAGATTAGTTTTTTACATAAACTTCATTATTTTTTTTCCACTTTCTGGGGAAGTGGAGTCAAATGATTTAGGGCTAACTACACCATCTAAATTTGTTTTAGGAAATTATCATTGTTTATCATAGTTTAATGCATTTAGTCTTAGACCCCTTTAAATTTCCTGTTCAACCAAAGTAATCCATTCATTGTACACTCACATATGCTTCAGAGAAGTTCTTGTAGTCCCCAAAATAACATTCTTTATCAACACAAAGCTTTTGCTAAATTCAAAGGGAAATTTCTCTCTATGTTTTCTGATAATTTGTTCCAGCTTTTACCCAAATCTAGTCACTTGGAGTAGAGTATTAAAACTTTAGGAAGAAATATTTTTCTTTTAAAAATAAACTAGGGCCCCGGAGGAAGATGGCGGAAGAGTAAGACGCGGAGATCACCTTCCTCCCCACAGATACATCAGAAATTCATCTACACGTGGAACAACTCCTACAGAACACCTACTGAACGCTGACAGAAGACCTCAGACCCCCCAAAAGGCAAGAAGCTCCCCACATACCTGGGTAGGGCAAAAGAAAAAAAGAATAAACAGAGACAATAGGATAGGGACGGGACCTGCACCAGTGGGAGGGAGCCGTGAAGGGGGAAAGGTTTCTACACACTACAAGCCCCTTCGCGGGCGGAGACTGCAGGTGGCGGAGGGGGAAAGCTTCGGAGTAGCGGAGGAGAGCACAGCAACAGGGGTGCGGAGGGCAAAGAGGAGAGATTCTGGCACAGAGGACCGGTGCCCTCAGGCACACACCAGCCCGAGAGGCTTGTCTGCTCGGCCGCCGTGGCGGGCGGGGCTGGGAGCTGAGGCTCGGGTATCGGCTTTCAGTCGGAGCGCAGGGAGAGGACTGGGGCTGGCGGCAGGAAGAGAGCCTGAAGGGGTTAGTGCACCACGGCTAGCCCGGAGGGAGTCCGGGGAAAGGGTCTGGAGCTGCTGAAGAGGCAAGAGACTTTTTTCCCTTTTGTTTCCTGGTGCGCGAGGAGAGGGCATTAAGAGGGCTGCTTGGGGAAGCGCCGGAGACAGGCACGAGCCGCGGGTAAGGCACGGACCTCGGACGGGCGTGGCCCGCCGCCGCCGCGGCCCGCCGCCGCCGCGGTCACTGTCCGCCCCGCCTTCCGGGGGGCCTGTGCACCCCGCCACTGCCGGGGTCCCCGAGACCCGGGGACGGCTTTCCCGGGAAAGCGCACGGAGCGCCTCGGGCTGCTGCAACGTCACGCCGGCCTCTGCCGCCGCAGGCCCGCCCCACACTGCGCGCCCCTCCCTCCCCTCTGCCTGAGTGAGCCAGAGCCCCCGAATCAGCGGCTCCTTTAAACCCGTCCTGTCTGAGCGAAGAACGGACGCCCTCCGGCGACCTACGCGCAGAGGCGGGGCCAGGTGCAAGGCTGAGACCCGGGAGCTGTGAGAGCAGAGGCAGGGAAATCTCTCTGTGCAGCCTCGGAGGCAGAGGATTAAAGCTCCACGGTCCATTTGATGCGCCCTGCGTCTGTGGAGTGCATGAATGGACAGCGAATCATCCCAAATTGAGGAAGTGGACTTTGAGGACAAGATTTAAGACTTTCCCCCCTTTTCCTCTTTTTACAACGAATTATTCCAAATTAAGGAGGTGGACTTAGCAAGATTTCAGACTTCTCGCCCTTTTCCTCTTTTTACAACGAATTATCCCAAATTGAGGAGGTGGACTTGGAGAGCAAGATTTTTGATTTTTCCCCCTGCTCTCTTTTTGTGAATGTGTATGTGTAATCTTCTGTGTAAGATTCTCTCTGTATAGTTTTGCTTCCACCATATGTCCCAGGGTTCTATCGGTCCGGTTTTTTTTTTTTTTTCAATAATTACTTTCTAATTTTAATAATGCTACTATATTTCATACTTTATTCTATTTTACTTTACCTGCTCTTTCTTTTTTTCCTACTCTCCCTTCCTCCCTCCCTCCCTCCGCTCCTCCTTTCCTTCTTTCTTTTTCTTTCCTCCCTCCCACCCTTCTTCTTTCCACTTTCTTTTTCTTTCCTTCCTCCCTCCCTCCTGTCTTTCTTCCTTTCCTTCCTCCCTCCCTCCCTCCTTTCTTTCCTTCTTTCTTTCCATCCTTCCTCCCTCCCTCCCTCCTTTCTTTCTTCCTTCCTTCCTTCCTTTCTTCCCTTCTTCCTTTCTTTCCCTCTCTCTTTCTTTCTTCTACTAATTCTTTCTTTCTACTTTTTCTCCCTGTTATTCTGAGCCGGGTGGATGAAAGGCTCTTGGTGCTGCAGCCAGGAGCCAGTGCTGTGCCTCTGAAGTGGGAGAGCCAACTTCAGGACACGGGTCCACAAGAGACCTCCCAGCTCCACATAATATCAAGCAGCGAAAATCTCCCAGAGATCTCCATCCCAACACCAGCACCCAGCTTCAGTCAACGACCAGCAAGCTACAGTGCGTGTCACCCTATGCCAAGCAACTAGCAAGGCAGGAACACAACCCCACCCATTAGCAGAGAGGCTACCTAAAAACATAATAAGGCCATAGGCACCCCAAAACACACCACCAGACGTGGACCTGTCCACCAGAAAGACAAGATCGAGCCTCAACCACCAGAGCACAGGAATTAGTCCCCTCCACCAGGAAGCCTACACAACCTACTGAAACAACCTTAGCCACTGGGGTCAGACACCAAAAACAACGGGAACTACGAATCTGCAGCCGGCAAAAAGGAGACCCCAAACACAGTAACATAAGCAAAATGAGAAGGCAGAAAAACACACAGCAGGTGAAGGAGCAAGATAAACACCTACCAGACCTAACAAATGAAGAGGTAATAGGCAGTCTACCTGAAAAAGAATTCAGAATAATGATAGTAAAGCTGATCCAAGATTCTATTTCCAAGATCCATAATCTTGGAAATAGAATAGACAACATGCAAGAAACAGTTAACAAGGACCTAGAAGAACTAAAGATGAATCAAGCATCGATTAAAAACACAATAAATGAAATGAAAAATACTCTAGATGGGATCAATAGCAGAATAACTGAGGCAGAAGAACGGATAAGTGAGGTGGAAGATAAAATAGTGGAAATAACTGATGCAGAGAAAAATAAAGAAAAAAGAATGAAAAGAACAGAGGACAGTCTCAGAGACCTCTGGGACAACATTAAACGCACCAACATTCGAATTATAGGGGTTCCAGAAGAAGAAGAGAAAAAGAAAGGGACTGAGAAAATATTTGAAGAGATTATAGTTGAAAACTTCCCCAATATGGGAAAGGAAATAGTTAATCAAGTCCAGGAGGCACAGAGAGTCCCATACAGAATAAATCCAAGGAGAAATACACCAAGACACATATTAATCAAACTGTCAAAAATTAAACACAAAGAAATCATATTAAAAGCAGCAAGGCAAAAACAACAAATAACACACAAGGGAATCCCCATCAGGTTAACAGCTGATCTCTCAGCAGAAACCCTACAAGCCAGAAGGGAGTGGCAGGACATAATTAAAGTGATGAAGGAGAGAAACCTGCAACCTAGATTACTCTACCCAGCAAGGATCTCATTCAGATTTGATGGAGAAATTAAAACCTTTACAGACAAGCAAAAGCTGAGAGAGTTCAGCACCACCAAACCAGCTTTACAACAAATGCTAAAGGAACTTCTCTAGGCAAGAAACACAACAGAAGGAATATACCTACAATAACGAACCCAAAGCAATTAAGGAAATGGGAATAGGAACATACATATCAATAATTACCTTAAATGTAAATGGACTAAATGCTCCCACCAAAAGACACAGAGTGGCTGAATGGATACAAAAACAAGACCCATATATATGCTGTCTACAAGAGACACACTTCAGACCTAGAGACACATACAGACTGAAAGTAAAGGGATGGAAAAAGATATTCCATGCAAATGGAAATCAAAAGAAAGCTGGAGTAGCAATTCTTATATCAGACAAAATAGACTTTAAAATAAAGACTATTAGAAGAGACAAGGAAGGACACTACATAACGATAAAGGGATCGATCCAAGAAGAAGATATAACAATTGTAAATATTTATGCACCCAACATAGGAGCACCTCAATACATAAGGCAAATACTAACAGCCATAAAAGGGGAAATCGACAGTAACACAATCATAGTAGGGGACTTTAACACCCCACTTTCACCAATGGACAGATCATCCAAAATGAAAATAAATAAGGAAACACAAGCTTTAAATGATACATTAAACGAGATGGACTTAGTTGATATTTATAGGACATTCCATCCAAAAACAACAGAATACACATTTTTCTCAAGTGCTCATGGAACATTCTCCAGGATAGATCATATCTTGGGTCACAAATCAAGCCTCGGTAATTTTAAGAAAATTGAAATTGTATCAAGTATCTTCTCCGACCACAATGCTATGAGACTAGACATCAATTACAGGAAAAGATGTGTAAAAAATACAAACACATGGAGGCTAAACAATACACTACTCAATAACGAAGTGATCACTGAAGAAATCAAAGAGGAAATTAAAAAATACCTAGAAACAAATGACAATGGAGACACGACGACCCAAAACCTATGGGACGCAGCAAAAGCAGTTCTAAGGGGGAAGTTTATAGCAATACAATCCCACCTTAAGAAACAGGAAGCATTTCGAGTAAACAACCTGACCCTGCACCTAAAGCAATTAGAGAAAGAAGAACAAAAATACCCCAAAGCTAGCAGAAGGAAAGAAATCATAAAGATCAGATCAGAAATAAATGAAAAAGAAATGAAGGAAACGATAGCAAAGATCAACCAAACTAAAAGTTGGTTCTTTGAGAAGATAAACAAAATTGACAAACCATTAGCCAGACTCATCAAGAAAAAAAGGGAGAAGACTCAAATCAATAGAATTAGAAATGAAAAAGGAGAAGTAACAACTGACACTGCAGAAATACAAAAGATTATGAGAGATTACTATAAGCAACTCTATTCCAATAAAATGGACAACCTGGAAGAAATGGACACATTCTTAGAAATGCACAACCTGCCAAGACTGACTCAGGAAGAAATAGAAAATATGAATAGACCAATCACAAGCACTGAAATTGAAACTGTGATTAAAAATCTTCCATCAAACAAAAGCCCAGGACCAGATGGCTTCACAGGTGAATTCTATCAAACATTTAGAGAAGAGCTAACACCTATCCTTCTCAAACTCTTCCAAAATATAGCAGAGGGAGGAACACTCCCAAACTCATTCTACGAGGCCGACATCACCTTGATACCAAAACCAGGCAAGGATGTCACAAAGAAAGAAAACTACAGGCCAATATCACTGATGAACATAGATGCAAAAATCCTCAACAAAATACTAGCAAACAGAATCCAACAGCACATTAAAAGGATCATACACCATGATCAAGTGGGGTTTATCCCAGGAATGCAAGGATTCTTCAATATACGCAAATCAATCAATGTAATACACCATATTAACAAGTTGAAGGAGAAAAACCATATGATCATCTCAATAGATGCAGAGAAAGCTTTCGACAAAATTCAACACCCATTTATGATAAAAACCCTGCAGAAAGTAGGTATAGAGGGATCTTTCCTCAACATAATAAAGGCCATATATGACAAACCCACAGCCAACATCGTCCTCAATGGTGAAAAACTGAAACCATTTCCACTAAGATCAGGAACAAGACAAGGCTGCCCACTCTCACCACTCTTATTCAACATAGTTTTGGAAGTTTTAGCCACAGCAATCAGAGAAGAAAAGGAAATAAAAGGAATCCAAATTGGAAAAGAAGAAGTAAAGCTATCACTGTTTGCAGATGACATGATACTATACATAGAGAATCCTAAAGATGCTACCGAAAAACTACTAGAGCTAATCAATGAATTTGGTAAAGTAGCAGGATATAAAATTAATGTACAGAAATCTCTGGCATTCCTGTACACTAATGATGAAAAATCTGAAAATGAAATCAAGAAAACACTCCCATTTACCATCGCAACAAAAAGAATAAAATATCTAGGAATAAACCTACCTAAGGAGACAAAAGACCTGTATGCAGAAAACTATAAGACACTGATGAAAGAAATTAAAGATGATACAAATAGATGGAGAGATATACCATGCTCCTGGATTGGAAGAATCAATATTGTGAAAATGACTCTACTACCCAAAGCAATCTACAGATTCAATGCAATCCCTATCAAACTACCAATGGCATTTTTCACAGAACTAGAACAAAAAATTTCAAAATTTGTTTGGAAAAACAAAAGGCCCCGAATAGCTAAAGCAATCTTGAGAACGAAAAACGGAGCTGGAGGAATCAGGGTCCCTGACTTCAGACTATACTACAAAGCTACAGTAATTAAGACAGTCTGGTACTGGCATAAAAACAGAAAGATAGATCAGTGGATCAGGATAGAAAGCCCAGAGATAAACCCACGCACATATGGCCAACTTATCTTTGATAAAGGAGCCAGGAATGTACAGTGGAGAAAGGACAGCCTCTTCAATAAGTGGTGCTGGGAAAACTGGACAGGGACATGTAAAAGTTTGAGATTAGATCATTCCCTAACACCATACACAAAAATAAGCTCAAAATGGATTAAAGACTTAAATGTAAGGCCAGAAACTATCAAACTCTTAGAGGAAAACATAGGTAGAACACTCTATGACATAAATCACAGCAAGATCCTTTTGGACCCACCTCCTAGAGAAATGGAAATAAAAACAAAGATAAACAAATGGGACCTAATGAAACTTCAAAGCTTTTGCACAGCAAAGGAAACCATAAACAAGACCAAAAGACAACCCTCAGAATGGGAGAAAATATTTGCAAATCAAGCAACTGACAAAGGATTAATCTCCAAAATTTATAAACAGCTCATGCAGCTCAATAGCAAAAAAACAGACAACCCAATCCAAAAATGGGCGGAAGACTTAAATAGGCATTTCTCCAAAGAAGATATACAGACTGCCAACAAACACATGAAAGAATGCTCAACATCATTAATCATTAGAGAAATGCAAATCAAAACTACAATGAGATATCATCTCACACCAGTCAGAATGGCCATCATCAAGGAATCTAGAAACAATAAATGCTGGAGAGGGTGTGGAGAAAAGGGAACACTCTTGCACTGCTGGTGGGAATGTGAATTGGTACAGCCACTATGGAGAACGGTATGGAGGTTCCATAAAAAACTACAAATAGAACTACCATATGACCCAGCAATCCCACTACTGGGCATATACCCTGAGAAAACCATAATTCCAAAAGAGACATGTACCAAAATGTTCATTGCAGCTCTATTCACAATAGCCCGGAGCTGGAAACAACCTAAGTGTCCATCATCGGATGAATGGATAAAGAAGATGTGGCACATATATACAATGGAATATTACTCAGCCATAAAAAGAAACGAAACTGAGCTATTTGTAATGAGGTGGATAGACCTAGAGTCTGTCATACAGAGTGAAGTTAGTCAGAAAGAGAAAGACAAGTACCGTATGCTAACACATATATACGGAATTTAAAAAAAAAAAATGTCATGAAGAACCTAGGGGCAAAACGAGAATAAAGACACAGACCTACTTGAGAATGGACTTGAGGATATGGGGAGGGGGAAGGGTAAGCTGTGACAAAGCGAAAGAGAGGCATGGACATATATACACTACCAAACATAAGGTAGATAGATAGTGGGAAGCAGCCGCAGAGCACAGGGAGATCAGCTCGGTGCTTTGTGACCGCCTGGAGGGGTGGGATGGGGAGGGTGGGAGGGAGGGAGATGCATGAGGGAAGGGATGTGGGAACAGATGTATATGTATGACTGATTCACTTTGTTATAAAGCAGAAACTAATTAAAAAAATAAATGAATAAACTTTAAAAAAAAATAAAAAAAAATAAACTAGGGCCAACGAAAACAGTTATAAAAAATGTTTATTACTTGTATATTGCATAAATAACATATATGCATACACTCTAATTCAAGAAGCCTGATTTTCATCCTCTCAATTATTCAAGAACTATTTATTGAATACCTATGATATACCAGGTACTGTACTAAACTATTGGGGTTAGAGATTAATATTTGAGGGTCTTCCCTGATGGTGCAGTGGTTACGAATCCCCCTGCCAATGCAGGGGACACGCGTTCGAACCCTGGTCTGGGAAGATCCCACGTGCCGCGGAGCAACTAAGCCAGTGTGCCACAACTACTGAGCCCACGTGCCCTAGAGACTGTGCTCCGCAACAGGAGAAGCCACCGCAATAAGAAGCCCGCACACCACGACGAAGACTAGCCCCAGCTCACCGCCAACTAGAGAAAGCCTGCGCGCAGCAACGAAGACCCAACACAGCCAAAAATAAATTAATTAATTTTAAAAAATTTGAAACATTCCAGGTATTTTTGGTGCTATTTTATTAGCTTTCCTCTTACAAAACAGGTTAATTCTTTTGAAAGAATGCCGAAGAAAGAAAATCCATTAATCCTCAATCCAAATTACTGCAAAATTTCTTGGAACTGGTTTAATCGCTCTGCTTATACAAACAAAGGATTTGCCAAACATTTATGAGGGTCTAATTTTAAGTGACAGGGAAATTGTACATAAAACATATACTTCATATATTGGCTCTCTTTTTAATTGTTTTGATGCTTTAATCAATTTTAATTGTTTTAATGTTGCCAGTGTTCTTCAGTTTTCGACACAGTGTCCCCTTCTCAGGTTGCTCAGGGACTTAACGCTAGTGGCAAATCCGTTTAGGGAGAAATTAGAGCATGATTAATGTGAAAACAATCATATAAGCCAAATATTTGGACCTAGTGAAGTAAATAAAGAATCTTGATTAGCTGATTAAATAGTTTGAAGAAAAGATTTTGTGAAAGGCTGCATCATATATAATCTGTTCTCTATTATTAGTGACAGCTTTTTCAGTGTGTTTTACTGTCACAAGAGGTAATATAGCAGAAGGGTTAAGGACATAAACTCTGGAATTAGGCTGCCTTGGTTGAAACTGTGGTTCTGCCCTGTGCCTCAGTTTCCTCCTCTGTACAATAAGGATGATAATAATAGTATGTAGCTCATAGAGTTCAGAGGACTTAAGTTAATACATGTTGAGTGACTAGAATAATACCTGGCAGAGAGAAACCATTCAATAAATGCTTGCTCTTCAGTGTTAGAAAGTAAGGACTCTGATGCTTTCCAACTGTTTTACTATGGAGCCTGCTTTTACTTATCTGAATGTAAACCTCTATACACATCTGTGTGGACATCAAGGTGAAACATGTTTTAAATAATTGTGAGAAGTCATAAAACCTGGCTAGTGTCAGAGATAGTCATCACCCATAAACTGCACTACTTATCGGTCCCTTTAAATATAAATTACAATAAACTTGCAGCATTCTAAAAATACTTTTCCTAGGTTAAAATTTAGCCTCTTTATTATTAAATACCTTAAAACCACAAAGAATCTGCTAATGTTTAAAATGGTTGTTTTATAATTGCCACATCCCTACTGCAGCTGTTGATGTGTTTAAAACAGCAAAATGTGCTTCTGAAACATTCTAAATGTAAATACAACACCAAGTATTGTATATTTTTGTTAACAAATTTAAGTTACAAAAACCAAGAGGAAATTGTGGACTAATCTGACATTTTTTAGATTGACTGAGTTTTTGTTTTTGTTTTAATCCATTTCTCCTCTCTACAGCTTGGGAGTTATATAATCCATTTCTTTTCTCATGGTTCTTAATTTTATTTTTTTAAATGTCCTTATGAAACTTGAAGTCTAAAACACTACGGCTGTATCTATCTTCTTCCAAAATAATGAAAGAGACTTGGAGTGTTGGTCTTCAAGTATTTTTTTTTTTTTTTACGGTACGTGGGCCTCTCACTGTTGTGGTCTCTCCCGTTGCGGAGCATAAGCTCCGGATGTGCAGGCTCAGTGGCCATGGCTCACGGGCCTAGCCGCTCCGCGGCATGTGGGATCTTCCTGGACCGGGGCACGAACCCGTGTCCCCTGCATCAGCAGGCGGACTCTCAACCACTGCGCCACCAGGGAAGCCCCAAGTATTTTTGTTTACATACCACTTAAAATAATTTTGAGAAACTACTATGGATGGATGAATATTAACTAGACTTATTGTGGTGAACATTCTGCAATATATACATATATCAAATCATTATGATGTACACCTGAAACTAATATAATATTATATGTCAATTATATCTCAACAAAATATGTATCAGTGTAAAAAACACTATGTAACTCTTGTATATTTTATCATAATTTAAAATATTTGCAATAAATGTAATTAACAGAATATTAAACATTTAGAGATTTTAAAATGTAAATTTTATCACTTAGATTTTAAATATGATTTGATACCCATCATTATTCATTTAAGAAAGGTAAACTTCTCAAGAATAGGAAATTTTGCATTATTCTTTTTTTGTGCTTAACTTGTGTTTCTATTCTACTTTGCCCATATGCTTTTTAAAAAATTAATACACTTTATTTTTAGAGCAGTTTTATATTTACAGAAAAGTTGAGTGAGAAAGTATAGAAAGTTCTCGTATACCCCTTTCATAACCCTCCCCCCTCCCCCCAGTTTCCCCTATTATTAACATCTTGCATTAGTGTGGTACCTTAGTCACAACTGATAAGCAAATATTGATACTTTGTTATTAATTAAAGTTCATAATTTACATTGGGATTGACTCTTTGCGTTGTACATTCTACAGGTTTTGACAAATGTATAATGACATGTATCCACATTACAGTATCATACAGTGTAGTTTCATTGCCCTAAAAACGCCCTGTCCTCCACCTATACATCCCTCCCTCCCTCCCTCCTCTCAAACCTTTGGCAACCACGGATCTTTTCAATGTCTCCATAGTTTTGCCTTTTCCAGAGTGTCACACAGTTGGAATCATACAGTTTGTAGCCTTTCAGATTGGCTTCTTTCACTTAGAAATATTTATTTAAGTTTCCTACATGTCTTTTCATGGCATGATAATTCATTCTTTTATCACAGAATAATATTCCATTCTGTGGATGTACCACAGTTAGTTTATCCACTCACTGAAGGACATCTTGATTGCTCTGAATATTTGGCATTTATAAATAAGGCTGCTATTAACAACTGTTTGCACGTTTTTATGTGGACAAAAGTTTTTACCTTATTTGGGTAAATACCAAAGAGCACACTTGCTGGATCCTATCAAAAGAGTATGTTTATTTTTTGTCGTACTATCTTCCAAAGTGTCAGTACTATTTTGTATTCCCACAAGCAATGAATAAGAGTTCCTGTTGCTCCACTTTCTTGCCAGTAACTTGGTATTGGCTGTTGGGAGGTCTCAGCCTCTTGCCACATGTACCTCTTCAGAGGCTGTTTGAGTGTCTTTTTAAAAAATATTTATTTACTTTGGCTGAGGCGGGTCTTAGTTGCGGCATGCATGTGGGGTCTAGTTCCCCCACCAGGGATCGAACCTGGATCCCCTGCATTGGGAACGCAGAGTCTTACCCACTGGACCACAAGGGAAGTCCCAACACTTTTTTTTGAATGAATATATTCATCCTCCAGACCTGATTGCTCACTGAAGGTCAGCATATGTGAACTTCAGGGCTGTCTGATCACCTGTAAATTAAAGAATTTATTTTCAGTAGTTCAATTAAGGTGTCAGTGGGAAAAAATGCACAACCTAAAAGTTGAGAATTATGTTTTATTCAAGAACATTACTGAGTACTATAGCCTGGAAACAGACTCTCAGATAGCTGTGAGAAACTGTTTCAAAGAGGTAAGGGAGGAGCCAGGTTATCTAGGAGTTTTTGCTAGAAAAAGGCATGTAGTCGAACATCAAAACATTACTGCTAATTACAAAAAAAAGACAACTCAAATTAATGATGTTAGTGCTTTTCTATGTATGGGAAGATGCAAGAGTCTGGGCTCATTGAAGGACTTCCCTGGTGGTCCAGTGGTTGAGAATCTGCCTTCCAATGCAGGAATCTGCCTTCCAATGCCAATCCCTGGCGGGGGTAATAAGATCCCACATGCTGCGGGGCAACTAAGCCTGAGCGCTCTAGAGCCCACATGTCACAGCTACTGAGCCTGCGCACCACAACTAGAGAGATGCCCGTGTGCCACAACGAAAGATCCTGCATGCCTCAACTAAGACCCGATGTAGCCAAATAAGTAAATAAAAAAGGGTCTGGGCTCACTGAAATCATTCCTTTGATATGTATCTTAACTATCTAGAGCAAGTATCCTGTCTTTCTCTATCCTGAATTCCCCTCAGAGCACAAGGTGATAGTGGCTGATGGCTTGATCATGGGCAACATTCGCTGTTTACTGAAATGGCAAGCAACATTTCTAACTCTAAACTAAATGCTGCAATTTACCAAAAATTTCTGGAGACCAACTATCATGGAGCTATTCTTGTTTCCTTTCTACACCATCCAACTATCATGGAGCTATTCTTGTTTCCTTTCTACACCATCCCTGACTTGTGGGTACAAAAAGGCCAGAGACACAAAGACCAAGGAGAACAACGCACTCTTATCTCATTTTATTTTGATTTTCTGGTTTGTTTCCACTTTCTAGATTATAAACTCCCTAAAGGCAGGAAGTGCGTAGGCCCAGCTGAGATCTAGAAAATAAACATTTAGATCCCTGCCCCAAGGGGCTGACAATCTAGTAGGAAAAAAAAATTTTTTAAACGTTTTTTTAGGACTTCCCTGGCGGTGCAGTGGTTAAGAATCCGCCTGCCAATGCAGGGGACACGGGTTCAACCCCTGGCCTGGGAAGATGCCGCGGAGTAACTAAGTGCGCCACAACTTCTGAGCCTGTGCTCTAGAGCCTGTGAGCCACAACTACTGAGCCTGCGTGCCACAACTACTGAAGCCTGAGCGCCTAGAGCCTGTGCTCCGCAACAAGTGAAGCCACTGCAATGAGAAGCCCACGTACGGCAGCAAAGAGTAGCCCCCGCTCTCCATAATTAGAGAAAAGCCTGCACTCAGCAACAAAGACCCAATACCGCCAAAAATTAAAAAAAAAAAAAGAAAACAAAAAACCCCATTTTTTTAACCTTGGTCCTGCTGGACCTGCCAGATGGGGAAGGAATATACAATACAGGTGTACCTTGTTTTATTGCACTTCACTGTATTGCTCTTCAAAGGTACTATTTTTAAAGCAATAAAGTATTTTTAAATTAAGGTATGTAGTTTTTTTTAGACATAATGCTATTGTACACTTAATAGGCCTCAGTATAGTGTAAACATAACTTTTATATGCACTGGGACCAAAACATTTATGTGATATAGTTTAGTGCAATATTCACTTTATTGCAGTGGTCTGGAATGGAATTTGAAAAATCTCCAGGGTATGTCTGTAATTGAAGATTGTTCACAGGTATGGCCAAAGCTTGTTAGGGAAAATGGGTGGATCAGTTTTGTTGAGGAGAAGATCCTACTTCAGTGAATTGTGTTTTAAAAGGTTTACAAGGTTATAGCTATGATGAGTGAAAGAAGCCAGACCTCCTCTCCCTTCCCCCCAAAAAGTACATATGGTATAACTCCACTACATAAAACTTTAGAATATGCAAACTAATCTATAGTGACTGAAAGCAGATCAGTAGTTGCTAAGGGATGGAGATGGGGAGGGACAAGATGGAAGAATTATAAAGGGCAGAAGGAAAGTGTGAGGTGATGAATACGTTCACTGTCTGAGTGTGACGATTTCATGGGTGTATAAATATGTCACTACTTGTCCAATTGTACATTTAAATAGGCATAGGTTACTTATTGACATGTCAATTATTCCTCAATAAAGCTGTTTTTTTAAAATAATTTTACTTTATCTATTTATTTTTGGCTGTATTGGGTCTTCGTTGTTGCTCACAGGCTTTCTCTAGTTGCGGTGCACAGGCTCCTCATCGAGGTGGCTTCTCTCGTTGCAGAGCACAGACTCCAGGCTTGTGGGCTCAGTAGTTGTGGCGCACCTGCCTAGTTGCTCGCTGGCGTGTGGAACTTTCCGGGACCAGGGTTCAAACCCGTGTCCCCTGCATTGGCAGGCAGGTTCTTAACCTCTGCACCACCAGGGAAGTCCCAATAAAACTGTTTTTAAAAAAGAGATAAGATCAGGATCAGACAGAGGAACTCTTGACGTTTTTCCCGAGGGTGAAAAGCAACAGTTAGTAAACTATCCCTAATAGTCAAACCTGGGCTGGTGTGAGAGCAAAGGAAAAGGAAAGACAGAAAAGCCACAGTCTTAGGTTCAGGTGTGTGGTGTGTCCGCGCCAGTGGGAGATATCTCTGGAGGGAAAGGCTAGTGCCCACAGTTAAAGCCAGAAGAATTTTTGCTGGCACAAGCAGGGGAAGCTAGAGGAAGAACATGATTTGGGTCAAGATAATTTTCCATTTTGGACTAGGAGAGAGCAACATGGAAGGCCTCCACCCTCGCTGAGGCACAGCTACGGGGCTGGAGAACGCTGCTCCAGAGTGCAGGCAGACGCCAGGCCCAGTTAGCAGAGACGAGACCACGCCACAACTCCCGGGGGGGATCCCAGGGGCCTGAAACCTTAACCCTCAACTATCGCTTCCTTAAGTTCCACTCCTCGAGCTGAGGCAGATGTTTGTGCAAGTCCCGCCTAGGTATCCCACGGAGAACTGGGGAGAACACCTTAGCCAGTTCAGCAGACCCGAGGCGCCGGGACTCAGGACGCTCGTGCCCGACGCGTACGCGCGGCGCGCAGGGAGGCGGCCTGGAAGTGAGGGAGCGCGCGCCCCTCACGTGATCCGGCCCGCGGGCGGCTACGCACACGACGCGCCCCTCACGTGGTCTGTCTCCAACCCCGTCGCCGGCGGAGGCGGGCGCGGGCGCGTCCCTGTGCCCAGTCACCCGGCGGAGTTGGTCGCACAATTATGAAAGACTCAGTTTCTGCTGCTAGCGCCGGAGCTGAGTTAGTTCTGAGAAGGTTTCCCTGGGCTGTCCTTGTCCGGCGGCCTCTGCTGCCGCCTCCGGAGACGCTTCCCGATAGATGGCTACAGGCCGCGGAGGAGGAGGAGGTGGAGTTGCTGCTCTTCCGGAGTTCGCCCCGTGAGGAGAATGGTACTGGACCCACGCAGGCCCCGGCGGGGGAATGGCCCTGGGGGTTGCGGGCAGGGAAGGGGGAGGACTCGGCTGGCAAGTGTGTGCGCGGAGCCGCTCTTCCTGGGGCTATGGACCGCCGGTTTGCTTTGAGGCTTCCGGACTTGCCGTGGCGGGACGGGAGTGCAGTTCTTTCTCGGGTGAGGAGCAGGAAGCAGGTAGCAAATCTGGCGCGACACCTCGTCGCGGGAATCCCCTGAGCGGAGCCCGGGCTCAAGCGAGGGCTCTTCGGGGCGGCAGAGGCGGGAGCCGCGGAGGACCTGGCAGAGCTGAGCGGCCGCAGCGCGCCAGAGGCAGCGCTCAGCCTGCAAGCTCCGCATCTCCCAGGAGCGCGTTCCTCCTGGCGCTTGTTGCTGGCAGATAAGGCAGCCAAATGCTCTGCTCAAGTTCTGCATGGAAGCGGAGGGAGGGCTGAGAGGGAGCAAAAACGGGATAGAGGATACGGCTTTGGAGCTGCGCCTTGTTTGCTGCGCAGCGTGTACTCCACAGGTCCATTTTCCTCTGGAGCCCAAGAGGAGAGATTAGACGATATTGACGCTAGATCTGGTTTGGAATTTTCTTTAGCAAGAATTAAGGGTTTTATTGGGGCGCTGCTGTAGGTACCGAGGCGATGTGTTGTCTGGATTTATGTCGAACTGCCTCATCCGTTGCCCTAGAGAAGGGTTGGTCGTGTTTTAAACCAAAGTTACGAGAGGGATGCGGCGCATTTCACCTTTTGATAGAGGTTTTTGTTAAGGCCAGGAATAAAATTAGAAGTTTTCTCACAAAGAAAGTCATTTAGATCAGAGACTTGAAGAGCGGGTAGGTATTCCTGGTCAGTAGTTGAACTAGATAGGCTTCATGCAAACAATTCTCCCTCTGCTGGAGTTTGGTAGGTTTACTTTTCTCTAGAAACTAATTCAAGTACCGTACAAATTGAAACCACGTAAGTAGTTATGCTTTGAATAAATAGTACACCTTTCCATTATTTTCCACATTTTGGGGTAATGTAGAGTCAATAAAAACGTCATTTTACCTTTTTTCGTAATTTTTAAAAGGATTTGTTAAGTTCCTCTACCGACGCTAAATTTTAACATTTATTACTTAAGTGGATTTTAAGGGAATCTATTTTGGGGGGTGGGGAAGTTGAATCAAAGTGCCTTTCATTAAAAAAAAAAGCAAACCATTAATACTGTTCAGCGATGTGTCTAGTTTTCCTTTTTTTAGATGGTAAATAACATACATTTGAACATACCACTTAAGTATTTAGAAAAAAATTTAGATACGTTAGAAAATGGAAATGAAGACGATTCACCATCTTAAAAGCCATTGCTTCCTACTGTTTGGTTAAAGCAACCAGATGACTTTGTTTCTAGTGACATTCTAGTGAAAGTCAATTTCTTAGTCTTACCTCAGGTGCTGTTCTTAAGTTCAGCCTCTTAATGTCGCTATCTACACACTTTGAAATCTAACCTTCAAAAACTGATGTGGTCAGAGTTTCTCTTGTGTTTGTTGTCTTTCCATTTTTGTAGCAGATGCACCCCCCGCCCCCGAAACAACGTTTGTATGCAGCACTGTTGTTTCTACAGGGAGAAATTTTCACTTTAAAATTTGAAATTAAGAATCTGCTTTTATTTTTTACGTTGCTTGGGTCCTGACTGCTATTGAGTTTTGTGATTTTCCCTACAATTTCCAATTAAATTACAGTGAAACCTTAGGATAACCTAATACTGAGGTTCTCCAATAATGATAATTTGTTGAGCCTCCTCAACTTTAAGGTCAACACTGTGACCTGAAAGTTTCCTGAAGTATGTTGTAGCTACACTGTATAATTCTTATTGTAAACTCTTGTTTAAGGCCTTTGCTTTAAAACTAATCAGCCAACAGACCAAAAAACAACACAAAACAAATAAAATACCAAGAAACACAAGGGAAACTGGAGTGGAATAAATTTTGTTACAAAATTAAAAACCATGGCTATTAGAAATATTTGTTTCATTCATTTGGTAAACAGTTAGTGTTTAATATATTCCAAGCACTGGAGTGGCAAAGATGTGTTAGACAAGTTTCCCACTTTCAAACCGCTTACATTCCAGTTATTTATAAAAGAACTACCTGTCTGTTGTCAATGGAAGATGCATACATCACAAAACAAACATTTAGTGTCTAGCAGGCTCTGTGATACTCTGTCTTGAAGGGCAGTATAGATATGCAAAAAGCAAAAAGGTGTGATATTACTGCATAGATTACTGTGAATGTATAGGGTAGTCAGGGAGAGAGAAAGGAAAGTCTGGTTAGGCTTGCAAAGGAGCTGATAGGAGAAGTGAGTGTCGTAGAGGCAATAGAAATTAATTAACCTGGAAATAGAAGGTATGTAGAATTTGGTATTGGTGGTTTTAGTCTAAGGGAACTGAGCTTTAGAAGAGAAGAGCATCCAGGGAAATCCCTGGTCCAGTGTTTAGGACTCGGTGCTTTCACTGCTGAGGGCCTGAGTTCGACCCCTGGTCGGGGAGCTAAGATCCTGAAAGCTGTGCAGTGCAGCCAAAAAAAAAAAAGAGCGAAGAGCATCCATAGTTTATCTTAAAATCTGTTGTACGAGTACTATATGTAGGAAGAGTGGAGTATGGGATGATTTATGGGGTACTAGTCTGGGAGTGTTATAAAGATAGGCAGGGACCAGATTTCTGAGGGCAATGTATGTTATGCAAAGAAGTTCGGATTTTATTCTGGAGATGAGGGGTCCACTGAAGGAGGAATCAGTATGGAGAGTGACCGTGTGTGTTTAAGCTGAAAAGAGAGACCATAAGGAGGCTGTAGCAAGACTGACCAAAATATTTAGGGCTTGAAGTAAAGAAGTAGTAGAAGAAAAGAAGGAACTGATTGAGATGTTCAGGCGTTAGAATATTTAGAACTTGGTTCCTTTCGAGGAGGTGTGTGTGTGTTAGCAAATGTCAGTAATAAGAACCAGACATAAAATGAAAACATGTAATAGTTGAAGTCATTACTTAATATGTGCAAATATAATACTTAAAGGCAGTACTTAAAATTGTATTTTTGGCTTTGATTTATTTTTTTTACAAATTTATTTATAGCTGCATTAGGTCTTCATGGCTGCGCGGGCTTTCTCTAGTTGTGGTGAGCGGGGGGCTACTCTTCGTTGCAGTGCACGGGCTTCCTCACTGCAGTGGCCTCTCTTGTTGCAGAGCATGGATGGGCTCTAGGCATGCGGGCTTCAGCAGTTGTGGCTTGCGGGCTCTAGAGTGCAGGCTCAGTAGTTGTTACGCATGGGCCTAGCTGCTCCGTGGCATGTGGGATCCTTCCGGACCAGGGCTTGAACTCTTGTTCCCTGCATTGGCAGGCGGATTCCCAACCACTCTGCCACCAGGGAAGTCCCTGGTTTTGATTTTTAAATGAAGGTCTATTGAAGCAAACACTTCTAAAATTTAAGTTTGAGAGTTTTGCCAACCATAGATATTTTTGATACAGTACTGATATTCTCTTTCTTTAACATTCTAATGTGGGAGATTTCAAACTTGCAAAGGTATAATAGTAAAATGAATCACCATATACTCATGACCCTTTTCAACAGTTTGAAACATGTGAATATTGTTTCTGCTATTATTCCTCTCATTCCTCCGCAACTGGATAATTTAAAAGCAAATCCCAGACATGTTCCATCTACAGGTACTTCGTTATGTGTATCTCTAAAACTTTTACACATCCACAGTACTATTAGCACACCTAAAATTAATACTTCTTTGATATCATTAAATATTCATTATATTTCCTTAATTGTCTCATGTTTTTTTCCCAGTTGGTTTGTTTGAATCAGGATCCAAAGAAGTCCACACAGCATTTGGTTGATAAATAAGTCTCAGTCTCTTGTATCCCCTCCCCCCGCTTTTTTGGTCTTGTCATTTAACATTTATTTAATGAAAAAAAAAATCCAGATCATTTGCCCTGTAGAATTTCCCACAGTTTGGATTTTGTTGAATGTATCTGTATAGCATCCTGTAACATGTTCCTTTCTCCTCTGTATTTCCTGTGAACGAGTGGTTAATCTAAAGACTCTATGAGATTCTAGTTTGATGTTTTGGCAAGACTGCTTCACAGGTAGTGCTGTGTACTTTTTATTGCATTACATTAAGAGGCACATGCTGCCTGGTTGTTTTTCTTTTTTTGATGTTAAGATTGACCAGTGGGTTGGTGTTGTCAGCTGCCTGATTTTGAGTTGTGAAGTTCCCCATCATACATTCACATAACAGTAGCAATTGATGATTATTGCCATTGCTCAGTTATTTCACTCTGGGTTTCTGTTTCTCCTTTCTTTTGGGGGGAACCTTTCAGCATATGATTAAATTTTACAGTGTTCTTTGTTGTTGTTGTTTATTAGAGACTGCTCTTTAAATGACTGTTCTAAGTTTGTTGCCTGGAGGCAAAGTTCAGAGTGGTTGAGGTTAGTTTAGAACGTGAGCAACATTTGACTGTCTATGGGAATTTGAACTGAGTCATTTATATGAATTGGTATAAAAACACTTAGATGTGTGTCACTTTTAGAAGGGGCTTTGTAATTATTAGATTAGTTTGAATATGAGTGAAATGTGTGACTTGGAGAATTGGACCTCTTCTAGTTTATGTTTATAAAAGTGTTGGTTTAATTTGAATTGTTACTACTTTTAGATATTTTGTTGACCCTTTGGTTCAGTTTACCTAGGATTTAGAAAATTCTCTGGATCTTTTGGGGGAATATGTGTTTAGTTTCCTGACTATCTAAAGGTTTTAGAACCCTGTTGAAGAAATTTTGGTGTATGGAGGTAAGCAGTTCTTTGAAATTGATAGACTTGCCTGTTCACCTAAGCATCTTTGCCAAGTCACACTCTTTTATGAGCGTCACTGTTACTCTGTGAAAGGCAGATGGTAATCTTTTTTCAACTTCACCTCAGGAGCAGTACTAGGATTAAAGTCTGTGAAACACTATTTGTCCCTCCTTGCGTCATGAAAACATGTTAATAACTTAACACCTCAACTATCCCAGCTGCCAGACTTCTGAAAACTTCAACCTTTGGAAACCCAACTCCTCATAGAAAGAAAAAAAGCTTTTGAGCCAAGCCATTATCAGAAATATAGCACCCTTAAGCCCAGAGTTCACTGGTTGAAAAATATGTGCAAAGTGAAATTTAATAGGCTTAGTTACCTACTTTTCTCTGACAGTTTGGTAATACATTAGGAATGAGAGAAGGAAAGTTATCTGGGAGGCAGACTATTACTATAAGGAGGAGACTGGGGAAACATTAACTAGAATAGAAAGATAGGACTGTAAATTACCCTTCACTATGTGAACTAGCAGTCTTCCTTGTTTTTAAGTATAATTTACCATAGCCAGTACCTGGAAGGTGCTCTACCCAGAAGGTACTCCTGACTAAACAAAGTGTGTTATAGGCTTTAGACAAATTTTTGCAATATTAGCTAACATGTATTAGCGTTTTGTGGCCATCGTTCTAAATGCTTTACATATATCAATTACATATATCACTCTCAAGACTCCATTATGAAGTAGACACTTTTTCCGCCCTCCATTATTTATATAAAGAACAGAGAAGCAGAATCACTCACCAGAGGTCATAAGGCTGATAAGTAGAAGAGTAGGTGTTGACTTGCCAAATTATAGAAACCTGGAGAAGAATCTTGATATTCAGGGGCATGTATATTAGCGAGATGTCAGATGACAGGTGTTAGTTACTGTTAAGTAAAAAAGTTAAGGTCATTTAAAAAAATGTGTCACCTTTAAAAAAATTTTGTCATACCATATTTTCTTTAAATGCTATAAAGCTTAGTAGAATTTCCCTTACTACCAAATTTCTATGTAATAACTTTAGGATAGGTTATTTATAACTCAGTTGTATACATGGTATTTTGACGAAGTACAGAGATTTACTATTCTGAGGGGATCCTTAATAGATTGGAAAAGTTATTAACTAAACTAAATAGATTTTGTTATAGGTAGAACTCATTAATAAAAACCATAGATGCCTATAATGAGTGTGTCAACAAAGTATCATCACACTACTCAGGGATAGAGAATAGGTTGTTATGGTTTACTCCAATATGAAGGCTCAAGATTTGTAATAGAGAATGTCCAATACTTCTTTAGATTTCTCTTTTTCAGATTAATTTTTGTGGTATCATCTGAAAACGTATCAATCAGTGGTCATTGAATTAGGTATATGTGATAGATCCATTTAATTCAACAGATTCTGTTGCTTTTGAAAAAATATTTTATTAGGTAATAAGGAGCCAGGAAAAAAGGTGCAGAATTTAAATTGTATACTATTTGACTGAAAGTACATAATATTTAAAAATAAATGTATATAATTTGAGTTCTTTGCTGGTTTTTTTTGTTATGGAATTCAGGTGTGTAGATCATAATATAGCAGACAGTGCTTATCACCCAGCTTAAGAAATAAAATATTACAGACAAAATTTGATGTACCCCATCAAAATCCCATTCCACTCTCCACTTTTTCAGACATAACTTTTATCCTAAATTTAGCCTTTATTGTTCCTTTGGATGCTTTTGTAATGTTGTTACCTAGAGTATGTATACTATATAGTGGTCTTTTGGTATTTCTACATTTGATATATATAGAATTATGTACATCTTTTTATGGATCTTTTTTTTCATTTTCTTTTTTTATTGAAATATAATTGATATACAATATTAGTTACAGGTGTACAACATAGTGATTCAATATTTTTATAGATTATACTCCATTTACAGTTATTATAAGGCAGGGGATATGGGAATATATGTACACTTATATCTGATTCACTTTGTTGTACAACAGAAACTAACACAACATTGTAAAGCAATTATACTTCAATAAAGATATTTAAAAAATGGAGTTATTATAAAATACAGAATATATTTCCTGTGCTGAACAGTGTATCCTTATAGCTTTTTTTTTCTTTTTTTTCTTTTTAATGAACATTCGGTTTTGGAGATTAATTCATGTTGATACATGTAAGGTCTAGTTAATCCCTTTCAGCTGCTATATATTATTCCATGATAGGAATATGCTGTATGTTGTCCATTTTACTGTTATTGGGCATTTAGGTTGTTTCCAGTTTTTTTTTTTTTTACAAATAATGATGTAACATTCTTGTATGTATCGTCTTATGTAGACATGTGAGAATTTTTCTAGGAAGTATATATCTAGACGTAGAATTGCTGGGTCATAGGGTAGGTGCATCTTCATCTTTGTAGATATTGCCAAAGTGTTGACCACTCCCTCTAGAAATATATGAGAATTCTTTTTTTTCTCCCCAACGTCTTTGCCAGCACTTAATTGATGAGGTTCTTTTATTTTGCCAGATTCATGAATGTGTAGTAGTTCCTCATTGTTTTAATTTGCATGTCCCTGTCCACCGATAATGTTGTGTATCATTTCAGGTTACAAGTTTTTGGCTATGGTTACCTCCTCTCTGATGAATTGCTTTGTTTGGTTTTCTAATGGATTATTTTTTTCTTTTTTATTATTTACTTCTAGAAGTTCTCTATTCTGGATACTAATTTTTGTTTTTTGTTTGTTTTTGTTTTATGAGCTACAAATACCTTCTTCAGTCTCAAGCTTTTTATATTTTTACTTTAATGGTGGGCTATTTACTTATTTTTAGGTTGTTGGTATACATTGGTTTTTAATTTTGGTGTAATAATTTATCAGTACTTTCTTTATAGCATGTGCTTTTTCTTATCTTGAGATCATAAAGTTATTTATTTTTTGGTAGAAGTTTTTTTTTTTGTTTTGTTTTGTTTTTGCGGTACGCGGGCCTCTCACTGTTGTGGCCTCTCCCAGCACAGGCTCCGGACATGCAGGCTCAGTGGCCATGGCTCATAGGCCCAGCCGCTCCACGGCACGTGGGATCTTCCCAGACTGGGACACGGACCCGTGTCCCCTGCATCGGCAGGCAGACTCTCAACCACTGTGCCACCAGGGAAGCCCCTTGGTAGAAGTTTTGAAGTTATGACTTTATTAACCCATCTAGTATTTATTTTGAAATCTAGTGTAATAGTTCATATACATATAGTATATTAGTATTATCTCCTGATTTGTATTGCTGTGTCTGTCACACACCAAGTTTCCTTAAGTGCAAGTTTCTAAGTGATTTACTCAGTTCTGTTTGTCTTTTGTGTCAATATATTTATTTGGATTTTTTAGCAATCTTAGGAGTCTGGTAAAATTTCTCGAGTTAGTGTAAGAAATTTAATTTTTTTGCCAACATACTTATCTTTTTTTCTCCTAAAATGAATTTTGATCCCTTTTCATTTTAATAATAATTTTTTATGGTAAAAATGAAATTATTCTGGGTAAGACTTTATCTGGAATACCTGAGGGAAAAATTACTGCTGTTTGAGCTAAATTGAGGTTGGTCACTTTTTAGACTCAATGTCTAGTCTTCAATTATTTAATGTCTTGGACTCCGTGGTATGGCATGATGGCAACTGCTCATACTTACCTTTATCAAACATTTTCTATCCCTTAATTGAGGGCAGTATTGGGCTGGTAAGCAGTCAGGGTAGCAATCTCCACGAGGTCAGCAGGACAGCAAAACCAACAGAAAATAAGATGGGTTGTAGTAGTTGGACTCTTTACAAGCATAGTCATGGTCTGAATCTGATGCTGTTTATTTTTTAATATATAAAACTTCCCCAACTGTTTATCATTCCACAGAAGCTTTTCAACAGTGTCTTTAAAACCTGTTCAGAGGGTTCACATTTGAATTATCAGTAATTTGTAATAATTAGTTAAGTGGTTGGCAGCCAATTAAGCACAAGAGCAGAACTCTAGCGTAAGGGCCTGTAGGAGTGCCAGGAGATCAAATAAATTGGACTCTGACAGAGGAAGTCAAAGAGTGCCAGCTGTTTTCAACATTTTGCTTCAGGCTAGCCTTAATTTTTCTTTGTCATTGTGCTGTTGCTGGCAGGCATGTTGACCTATGTACAAAATTATCATGTAACTCAAAATTTCTAGATCTGTAGTGTCATTTAACTTTTTTAAGCTATTGCATTTTATTAGTAGCCAAACTTCCTCTTAATTTGATTGCCTTTTCTCTTGAGTATGGGTCACATTTTCCTGTTTCTTCTTATATCTAGTAATTTTGGATTGTTATCATAGGTGTTGTGAATGTTACCTTGGAGAGACTCTGGGTTCTGTTATAGTCCTCTGAAGCCTACTGATTTTGTTTTTTAAAGTAGTTGTTATGGACTGAATGTTTGTGTCTTCCCAGAATTCAGTGTTGATGGTATTTAAAGATGGGGCTTTGTGGAGGTAATTAGAGTTAGATGAGGTGATGAAGGTAGGGTCCTTATATGAAGAGACACCAGAGAGCTTGCTCCCTCTCCCTGACACAGTGAAAAGACAGCTGTCTGCAACCCAAGGAGGGGGCTCTCACCAGACACAGACCTTACTAGCACCTTGATCTTGGATTCCAGTCTCTAGAACTGAGAAAATGAATTTTGGTTGTTGAAACCAAAGTTAAGTCTTCCAGTATTTGTTACAGCAGTCAAAGCAGACGAGGATAGTAGTTGATTAACTTGACTGTACTCAAATTCCAAACTGTGTCTCCTTCAGTGGGCAGCAAAAATATCAGTTCAGTTATTTTATTCTTAACTGACATGCCTGAAATCTGCCCCATGTATATGTACTTCATGGGTCAGCTAGATTTGAACAGAGTTAATGTGCAGCATTTAAGGTTCCCTTTCTGTGACTCTCTCCTTTGCAGAGTCACTTTTCCCATCACTTTCCAGCTGCTGTTGTCACCTTGAAGTTGCTATTCTGGTTCTTCAAGCGAGTAAGACTGTGGGATTTCTATTGGAGTTTTAGCTACTTAGTAGGTGTGGAGTGGGGCCTGTCTTAGGCAAAAAATGGGAAACTCACTCAGTGCTGTCCCTTTATCCTAAGTACAGACTTCATCTGATTCTGCTTGCTTTTGGTTGCCTCTCCAGTGCCGTTAAGTAGTTTTGTTTTTTTTTTTGTCCTGAGTTTATGGTTATCTGTGGGAGGGTTAATCCAGTAGAACCTCCATAGCTGGAAGCTCCTTTCTAATATTAATATATAGAACCATAGAGTGTATTTAGTTGTAAAAATAGATTGATTTTCACATGTTACCTTGAAAGTAGAATTTTTAAAGCAATCTTTTTCCCCCAATTTTTGCTGTCAGCATATAGGCAAGAAGGATGTGCTATTACTGACTTGTTTGAAGAGTAGCATGTGGTTAGAAGGTTTATTTATAGCATATGTGCCCCTTATTGCTAGGAGACAGATAGGAAGAATTTATAACTGAATTTTGAAGAATTGTTGAAATATGACTGTGTGTGTGGCATTTTGCTAAAACACGGATCATAGTCGTCAGAGCAACATTGTGAGTTAGGTACTGTTATTTTTCTATATTATAAGTGAGGGTACAAGTTCAGAAGCTTGCTTAAGTTTGCATCGAGAGTATAAACAACAAAGCTAGAATTCTAACAGGTTAATCTGAGTCCAGAATCTGTGCTCTTTAACCACTGAAGATCACTAAGTGATCCCTAAGTTTCCCTCTTTTGCTAATGTTCTGTGGATATAGTTACTTTTTACTTTACCTAGAACATTTAAGCTTAGGAATTTTCAGATTTGTGTTTGTAGTGTGCCACCTTTTGGTAAAATTCAGTAATGCAGTCTAGCAAAAGAAGTATAAAATCAGGAATATAAATATACATATATTTGTAATCCAGGGTACATTTGATTGGATACCTGATGGCAGAGCAGAAACTCAGAATTTCAAGAATTGCAGAAACCAATCATTGGGAAGGATTTGCAGTTATCAGCTGGGATATGTGACTATCAGCTATAGGAAACCTGCAGGAAAAATAACTTTGTTAACGTACATCTAAAACTCTTTAGCCCCACCTCTTTTTTCACCTCATTAGAAAGCAACTCTTTTTTTTCTTTAAAAATATTTATTTATTTATTTATTTTGACCACAACAAAAGCAACAATGATTGCAATTACCAAACACGAAACACACTCATACTATGTTATAATATTGACATTCAGTCCAGTAATCCTCCACTGTAACAGCTCCTTTACTTTGCAGTGAAAATTGATTTGTATATTTTTTGCCTCTGAGTCCTTGTGGGATTTTTTTTTATTCAAACAGAAAGTCACAAAAATTATAATCATCCTCATCAGTTCACTCAGTCCCATGTGATTAATTTTTTTTATCTTGATCTTTTGTTAGCACTTTTATGAATTCATCAGTTTTCCATTAGAGTTCTGAAAATGCTTATTCATTCAGTTCAGCAGTATAGTCAGTTACCAGAAACCTGTACTTGTCAGAGTCTTTTCCATGAATTCCTTGAAGATGAAACCCTTTTATGGGAACATTTTTGCAAAAGCATCAGAGTACACCCAGAACTGTCTGTAAATGACAAAAGACTTAAAAATGACCACGGTTAAAGATTGGATGAAAGTTCATAATAATGCAATTGACAAGGAATTTTAGTTATTTCTGAGATATACATTTTAAAGTAATAACTAGAATTATGACTTACAACATTATATCAGAACATATAAGATTTTTAGAAATTTCATGTAATGTCTGAAACATTTATATTAACATATTTCCATACAAATAACCCAAAGAGAGTTTAGTATTAGTTTTTTTGTTTCTTTATACTGCAGGTTCTTATTAGTCATCCGTTTTATACACATCAGTGTATACATGTCAATCCCAATCGCCCAATTCAGCACACCACCATCCCCACCCCACTGCGGTTTTCCCCTCTTGGTGTCTGTACGTTTGTTCTCTACATCTGTGTCTCAACTTCTGCCCTGCAAACCAGTTCATCTGTACCATTATTCTAGGTTCCACATACATGCGTTAATATACGATATTTGTTTTTCTCTTTCTGACTTATTTCACTCTGTATGACAGTCTCTAGATCCATCCACGTCTCAACAAATGACTCAATTTCGTTCCTTTTTATGGCTGAGTAACATTCCATTGTATATATGTACCACATCTTCTTTATCCATTCGTCTGTCGATGGGCATTTAGGTTGCTTCCATGACCTGGCTATTGTAAATAGTGCTGCAGTGAACATTGGCGTGCATGTGTCTTTTTGATTTATGGTTTTCTCCAGGCATTGCCCAGTAGTGGGATTGCTGGATCATATGGTAATTCTATTTTTAGTTTTTTAAGGAACCTCCATACTGTTCTCCATAGTGGCTGTATCAATTTACATTCCTACCAACAGTGCAAGAGGGTTCCCTTTTCTCCACACCCTCTTGAGCATTTGTTGTTTGTAGATTTTCTGATGATGCCTATTCTAACTGGTGTGAGGTGATACCTCACTGTAGTTTTGATTTGCATTTCTCTAATAATTAGTGATGTTGAGCAGCTTTTCATATGCTTCTTGGCCATCTGTATGTCTTCTTTGGAGAAATGAGTGTGGGTCTCCTGCCCATTTTTGGATTGGGTTGTTTGTTTCTTTAATATTGAGCTGCATGAGCTGTTTATATATTTTGGAGATTAATCCTTTGTCCATTGATTCGTCTGCAAATATTTTCTCCCATTCTGAGGGTTGTCTTTACGTCTTGTTTATAGTTTCCTTTCCTTTGCAAAAACTTTGAAGTTTCATTAGGTCCCATTTGTTAATTTTTGTTTTTATTTTCATTACTCTAGGAGGTGGATCCAAAAAGATCTTGCTGTGATTTATGTCAAAGAGTGTTCTTCCTATGTTTTCCTCTAAGAGTTTTATAGTGTCCTGTCTTACATTTAGGTCGCGAATCCATTTTGAATTTATTTTTGTGTATGGTGTTAGGGAGTGTTCTAATTTCATTCTTTTATATATAGCTGTCCAGTTTTCCCAGCACCACTTATTGAAAAGACTGTCTTTTCTCCATTGTATATCCTTACCTCCTTTGTCATAGATTAGTTGGCCATAAGTGCGGGGGTTTATCTCTGGGCTTTCTATCTTGTTCCATTGATCTATGTTTCTGTTTTTGTGCTAGTACCATATTCTCTTGATTACTGTAGCTTTGTAGTATAGTGTGAAGTCAGGGAGTCTGATTCCTCCGGCTCCGCTTTTTTCCCTCTAGACTGCTTTGGCTATTCGGGGTCTTTTGTATCTCCATACAAATTTTAAGATGATTTGTTCTAGTTCCATAAAAAATGCCATTGATAACTTGATAGGGATTGCATTGAATCTGTAGATTGCTTTGGGTGGTGTAGTCATTTTCACAATATTGATTCTTCCAATCCAAGAACATGGTGTATCGCTCCATCTGTTGGTATCATCTTTAATTTCTTTCCTCAGTGTCTTATAGTTTTCTGCATACAGGTCTTTTGTCTCCCTATGTAGGTTTATTCCTAGGTATTTTATTCTTTTTGTTGCAATGGTAAATGGGAGTGCTTCCATAATTTCTGTTTCAGGTTTTTCATCATTGGTGTATAGGAATGCAGGAGATTTCTGTGCATTAATTTTGTATGCTGCAACTTTACCAAATTCATTGATTAGCTCTAGTAGTTTTCTGGTAGCATTTTTAGGATTCTCTATGTATAGTATGTCATCTGCAAACAGTGACAGCTTTACTTCTTCCTTTCCAATATGTATTCCTTTTATTTCTTTTTCTTCTCTGATTGCCGTGGCTAGGACTTCCAAAACTATATTTCATAATAGTGGTGAGAGTGGACATCCTTGTCTTGTTCCTGATCTGAGAGGAAATGCTTTCAGTTTTTCACCATTGAGAATGATGTTTGCTGTGGGTTTGTCATATATGGCCTTTATTATTTTGAGGTAGTTCCCTCTATGCCCACTTTCTGGAGAGTTTTTATGATAAATGGGTGTTGAATTTTGTCAAAAGCTTTTTCTGCATCTATTGAAACAATCATATGGTTTTTATTCTTCAATTTGTTAATATGGTGTATCACATTGATTGATTTCCGTATGTTGAAGAATCCTTGCATCCCTGGGATAAATCTTACTTGATCGTGGTGTATCATCCTTTTAATGTGTTGTTGGATTCTGTTTGCTAGTATTTTGTTGAGGAGTTTTGAATCTATATTCATCAGTGATATAGGTCTGTAATTTTCTTTTTTTTTAGTGTCTTTGTCTGGTTTTGGTATCAGGGTGATGGTGGCCTCATAGAATGAGTTTGGGAGTGTTCCTTCCTCTGCAATTTTTTGGAAGAGTTTGAGAAGGATGGGTGTTAGTTCTTCTCTAAATGTTTGATAGAATTCAGCTATGAAGCCATCTGGTCCTGGACTTTTCTTTGTTGGAAGATTTTTATTCAAAGTTTCAGTTTCATTACTTGTGATTGGTCTGTTCATATTTTCTGTTTCTTCCTTGTTCAGTCTTGGAAGGTTAAACTTTTCTAAGAATTTGTCCATTTCTTCCAGGTTGTCCATTTTATTGGCATACAGTTGCTTGTAGTAGTCTCTTAGGATGCTTTGTATTTTGGCAGTGTCTGTTGTAACTTCTCCTTTTTCGTTTCTAATTTCATTGATTTGCATCCTCTGCCTCTCTCTCTTGATGAGTCTGGGGAATGGTTTATCTATTTTGTTTATCTTCTCAAAGAACCAGCTTTTAGTTTTATTGATCTTTGCTATTGTTTTCTTTGTTTGTATTTCATTTATTTCTGCTGTGATCTTTATGATTTCTTTCCTTTTGCTAACTTTGGGTTTTGTTTGTTCTTCTTTCTCTAGTTCCTTTAGGTGTAAGGTTAGATTGTTTACTTGAGATTTTTCTTGTGTCTTGAGGTAGGCTTGTATAGCTGTAAACTTCCCTCTTAGAACTGCTTTTGCTTCATCCCATAGGTTTTGATTTATTGTGCTTTCATTGTCATTTGTCTCTAGGTATTTTTTGATTTCCTCTTTGATTTCTTCAGTGATCTCTTGGTTATTTAGTAACGTATTGTTTAGCCTCCATGTGTTTGTGTTTTTTATGTTTCTCCCCCTGTAATTCATTCCTAATCTTACAGCGTTGTGGTTAGAAAAGATGCTTGATATGATTTCAGTTTTCTTAAATTTACTGAGGCTTGGTTTGTGTCCTAAGATGTGATCTATCCTGGAGAATGTTCCATGCGTACTTGAGAAGAAAGTGTAATCTGCTGTTTTTGGATGGAATGTCCTATAAATATCAGTTAAATCTCTGTTGTCTGTTGTGCCATTTAAAGCTTCTATTTTGTTATTTATTTTCATTTTGGATGATCTGTCCATTGGTGTAAATAGTGTTAAAGTCCCCCACTATTATTGTGTTACTGTCGATTTCCTGTTTTATAGCTGTTAGCAGTTACCTTATGTATTGAGGTGCTCCTATGTTGGATGCATATATATTTATAATTGTTATATCTTCTTCTTGGATTGATCCTTTGATCATTATGTAGTGTCCTTGTCTCTTGTAACATTCTTTATTTTAAAGTCTATTTTATCTGATATGAGTATAGCTACTCCAGCTTTCTTTTGATTTCCATTTGCATGGATTATCTTTTCCATTCCCTCACTTTCAGTCTGTATGTGTCCCTAGGTCTGAAGTGGGTCTCTTGTAGACAGCATATAAATGGGTCTTGTTTTTGTATCCATTCAACAAGCCTGTGTCTTTTGGTTGGAGCATTTAATCCATTCATGTTTAAGGTAATTATTGATATGTATGTTCCGATGACCATTTTCTTAATTGTTTTGGGTTTGTTTTTGTAGGTCCTTTTCTTCTCTAGTGTTTCCCACTTAGAGAAGTTCCTTTAGCATTTGTTGTAGAGGTGGTTTAGTAGTGCTGAATTCTCTTAGCTTTTGCTTGTCTGTAAAGCTTTTGATTTCTCCATCGAATCTGAATGAGATCCTTGCCAGTAGAGTAATCATGGTTGTAGGTTCTTCCCTTTCATCACTTTAAGTATATCATGCCACTCCCTTTCGACTTGTAGAGTTTCTGCTGAGAAATCAGCTGTTAACCTTATGGGAGTTCCCTTGTATGTTATTTGTCATTTTTCCCTTGGTGCTTTCAGTAATTTTTCTTTGTCTTTAATTTTTGCCTATTTGATTACTATGTGTCTCGGCGTATTTTTCCTTGGGTTTATCCTGTATGGGACTTGCTGCACGTCCTGGACTTGGGTGGCTATTTCCTTTCCCATGTTAGGGAAGTTTTCGACTATAATCTCTTCAAATATTTTCTCTGGTCCTTTCTCTCTTCTCCTTCTGGGACCCCTATAATGTGAATGTTGTTGTATTTAATGTTGTCCCAGAGGTCTCTTAGGCTGTCTTCATTTCTTTTCATTCTTTTTTCTTTATTCTGTTCCACAATAGTGATTTCCCCCATTCTGTCTTCCAGGTCACTTATCCGTTCTTCTGCCTCAGTTATTCTGCTATTGATTCCTTCAAGTGTAGTTTTCATTTCAGTTATTGTATTGTTCATCTCTGTTTGTTTGTTCTTTAATTCTTCTAGGTCTTTGTTAAACATTTCTTGCATCTTCTCAATCTTTGCCTCCATCCTTTTTCGGAGGTCCTGGATCATCTTCAGTATCATTATTCTGAATTCTTTTTCTGGAAGGTTGCTTATCTCCACTACATTTAGTTGTTTTTCTGGGGTTTTATCTTGTTCCTTCATCTGGTATATAGCTGTCTGCCTTTTTATCTTGTCTATCTTTCTGTGAATGTGGTTTTTGTTCCACAGGCTGCAGGATTGTAGTTCTTGTTTCTCCTGTCTGCCCTCTGGTGGATGAGGCTATCTAAGAGGCTTGATGGGAGGGACTGGTGGTGGGTAGAGGTGAATGTTGCTCTGGTGGGCAGAGCTCGGTAAAACTTTAATCCACTTGACTGTTGATGGGTGGGGCTGGGTTCCCTCCCTGTTTGTTGTTTGGCCTGAGGCAACCCAACCTCCGAGTCTACCTGGGCTCTTTGGTGGGGCTAATGGCAGACTCTGGGAGGTCTCACGCCAAGGAGTACTTCCCAGAACTTCTGCTGCCAGTGTCCTTGTCCCCATGGTGAAACAGAGCCACCCCCCGCCTCTGCAGGAGACCCTCCAACACTCGCAGGTAGGTAGGTATCTTTCAATCTCCCCTGAGATCACTGCTCCTTCCCCTGGGTCCCGATGTGCACACTACTTTGTGTGTGTCCTCCAAAAGTGGAGTCTCTGTTTCCCCCAGTCCTGTCCTGCAGTCAATTCCCCCTAGGCTTCAAAGTCTGATTCTCTAGGAATTCCTTCTCCCGTTGCCGGACCCCCAGGTTGGGAAGCCTGACGTGGGGCTCAGAACCTTCACTCCAGTGGGTGGACTTCTGTAGTATAAGTGTTCACCAGTCTGTGAATCACCCACCCACCAGTTATGGGATTTGATTTTACTGTGACCGTGTCCCTCCTACTATCTCATTGTGGCTTCTCCTTTGTCTTTGGACCTGGGGTATCTTTTTTGGTGAGTTCTAGTGTCGTCCTGTCGATGATTGTCCAGCAGCTAGTTGTGATTTTGGTGTTCTCGCAAGAGGGAATGAGAGCACGTCCTTCTACTCCACCATCTTGGTTCCTCCTCTAGAAAGCAACTCATAATACACGGATCTATTGGGATTGTATGGCTGGTAGAAGGGACATTAGTAATATCCAAGAAACAGTGTAGGGGAAGAATCTGAAGGGCTTGGCACGTACTTGTTAGATTGAATTGACTCAGTGGAATGGTGAGATTTTTTGTGGGAAGCTTTTGTGGGATTTAGAGCGTGAGTTGGCAAACTATGTCATGTATGCTAAATCTGGCCAAGGCCTGTTCTGTATGGCCTTGAGCTAAGAATGGTTCTTATGGTTTTTAGTGGTTAAAAAACAAAACAAAGAATAGGTGATGGTGACAGTATGTGGTTCAAAAAGCCTAAAACATTTACCATCTGGCTCTTAATAGAAAAAATTTACTGATTGCCCATTTAGAGTATAGCCATACTTCTCTAAGAAGTGGGGAAGTTGAAGGAAGCATCAGTTTAAGGGGAAAGGTGTTCCTTTGGGCCCTGATGAGTTGTCTGTTGTTGGACAAATAATTGCAGAGGTGAATTTGAAGAAAGGATGAGAAACCAGGACTATATTAATAATTGATCTGTAGTGTTTATTTTTTGTAAGGCATCGTGTTAAACTGTAAAGGATTTGGAAATTATCTGTTGTATCCATTCCTTTACTAGTCCAGGCTCCCATTGCCCCTCCCCAAAAGACTGGTGGCTCTAGCTTACTTTTACTTATCTCCCTGATTAATTTTCCTAAAGAGAGCTCTGATGATTCCTTATGTTAAATGCTACTTGGGATTCATTTTTCTTCTGTATGTAAATTAAAATGTCAATGAAAATGTTTATATTTACATTTTTTTGAAGTTATATCAGAGTTTATTGGGTGTTTGAACAAAATGGGTGTCAGGAAAACCCTGCTGGGATTTCTTTTTTTTTTTAAATAAATTTATTTTATTTATTTATTTTTGGCAGCGTTGGGTCTTCGTTGCTGCGTGCGGGCTTTCTCTAGTTGTGGCGAGTGAGGGCCACTCTTTGTTGCGATGCGCAGGCTTCTCATTGCGGTGGCTTCTCGTGTTGCAGAGCACGGGCTGTAGACGCGTGGGCCTCAGTAGTTGTGGCACGCGGGCTTCAGTAGTTGTGGCTCACATGCTCTAGAGCTTAGGCTCAGCAGTTGTGGTGCATGGGCTTAGTTGCTCCACGGCATGTGGGATTCTCCCGGACCAGGGCTCGAACCTGCGTCCCCTGCATTGGCAGGCGGATTCCTAACCACTGCCCCACAAGGGAAGCCCAACCCTGCTGGTTTTATGAGGCCAGACAGCCGTCCTGGGGTCAGTGGGAGGCCAGTCCCAATTCTAGAAAGTTCTCCTGATGTTTTAAATGGGCTGTAAGTATCCAGTCGTTTCCAGAGGAGATGATAAAGGTATTCATTAAGCAGCCTTGCATGATTTTTCCTGTTTGTACTGCTGTTTGTTGAATAAACATCAAAAAGAATTTGAAAAATGCCTGAAAGCCTAGAAGTGGAAGCAAAGAAGATCCGAGGCCGCGTGGCCCCCGTAGGCAGGGACAGGCAGGCGGATGCCAGCTTCCACGGCTCCTGCATGGCTCCTGGGCCTGCAACGAAGGGTTTGGAAAGCAGGTTCTCAGAATTGCCTTTAGTACCAATACATGGTTCAGCAATATTCTGACAGAGACGTCAATACTTTAAGTTAACAAAGACAAAACACAATCATATTTACTCCTTCATTATTAAGGCTTACAAATTAGCTCAAAGAACAATAAAATATATAGAAAACATATAAAATAAAGGATGGAAACTACAAAGAGAAGTGGAAGGTATAAAATTAAGTATTTGTTACCATTTGTAACAAATATTTGATTTCAAATAAAATCAATTCCAAGAAAAAATTAAATCATGATTTATACAAAACGTGTGTTCTGTTCCTTGATAACGACAGTGAAAAATGTAAGGAATCTTTAAGTTGTCTGTTAGCGAATCCTGAAACTTGGCTAAATGTTGTTTGCAAATCTCCACGGAGTGATAGTAAACAAATATTTGTAAAAGGAAACTAATTCAATATGACAGTGCAATGAAGTAGTATTACAGCTTAGCTGATGACAGAGATAGTTAAGACACTAAAACCTCAGGCAGTGTTATGAGGACTGGAAAGTAATTTTCATGTGATGGCTGTCACTTCATCTGAAGCTGAGAGAGAATTCAGCCCCTGAAAGTGTCACTGACGTGAGGACAGATGGGGCTGGTTTCCAGGCCAGCCAGCATCCTACAAGAGCATCCTTCACCAGGACCACTGTGTGGGGAAACCACAGTAACAATCTCTGAAACTCAACAACTAACTTGGAGATCATTAAAATGATTGAAGGGACAGTTCTCACTACAACTTAATCGTGTGTGTGTCCCCTGAAGACTCTTCACCCTTCCTCCTCCCGTGAACTCAGACCATGGTGGCTTTCACTTAAACAGAAACCCCTCATTTTGATTTGTTCCAGTCCATGAGTTCTGGCTGGTATTGTGGGTGTTTTTTAGGAGGTTTGTCCACACCCCAAGGTCTTGGAGATATTCTACTTTTTCTTCTATTCACTTATGGTCTCACTTTTCATTTTTGAGTCTTTAATCCTACTTATCTGTGAGGTTGCTTCCACTCCTGATATGAGATGGGGACCCAGTTCTGTTTAGCACCACCTGGTGAGTCGGTTTTCCCAGCATTGTCTACCCCAGGCCCATGCGGACACGCTGGTGGAGTGAGGAGCTCTCCGTCATCACAGTCTTCATTGGTGCGGCTTTGTGTTAGTCTGTAACATCTGTTACCCTCATCGTAGTTTTCCTTTTTCCAGACTGACCTAGCTATTCCTGAGCACTTATTCTTGCATTTGAGTTTTACGATAGTTTGCTGGGTTTCACACACCCTTATCTTTCAGGATTTTGTTTTGTTTTGTTTTGGAATTTTTTAAAGTCACATGCTCATTTGGGTTAATTTTTATATTATATACATCCATGAATATGGTATAGCTCTCCATTCATGTGTGTTGTAATGTTTTTAATAGAGTCTTTAAACTTCTTCTGTAAAGTTTATAGGTTAGAATGCTTTCAGCTGCAAGTTACAGAAACCTGCATCCAACTGGCCTGAGCAGTGAGAAATTGTTTATCCCTTAAGTGCCTAAGGACCACAGGGCAAACCCTGTTCTAAGCACAGAGGATATGTCAGGGAACAGAACAGGTGAGAATCCCTGTCTCTGAGGGCACACAAGGAGCCCGGTGGTGGCTCACGCAGCCGGTGGCCCCTCAGGATGTGGCCCCCATCCCCATGCCTGGGGCTGCTGCAGCCACGTTGGTGGGCTGAGGGAGTGTGGTAGCTAGTCTTCTAGGGTTGCTGAACAAAGCACCACGAACCAGGTGTCTTGAACAGCAGAAACTGACTCCCTCAGGTCTGGAGGCCACGAGTCAAGATCAAGGTGTATCTCCTTCTGAGGCAGAGGGAGAACCCAGCTCACTCCTCACTCCTGGGGGTTTGCTGGCCACCTTTGACGTTCCTTGGCTTGTAGACTCATCACCCCAATCTCTGCCTTCAGCTCACGTGGCCTTCTTCTCCCGGGGATGGGTATGGGGCTGGTGGACAGGAGTTCTGGGTGGGTCTCGGCGGCGCCCTCAGGCCGCGCTGGCACCTCTCGCTGGTGGAGGAGCTTTCTGGTGCTCAGGCGGGGCAACTGGACCCACGTCCTCGCCTTGGGGGTTCAGGAGGAGGGTCACGCAGCCCTGGCTGGAGTGGAAGTGGACAGGCTCCTGGCCCAAGGAGGAGGGTGGCTGCCGCTTGGTGCTGCCGGGCGCCTCGCCCCTTATATTTACATTTAATAGGAAGGCATAAGGTATGAAAAGTATATATACCTGTGACTCACTTTCATGAGTATTTCAATTAGTAACTATCCAAAGTTTTGCAAGCCAGCATTTAGACTTAACTGGGGCATTAGTTCGTTGCTGTAGAACAGTCATTTTGAAATCTATTGATATAATTCTTCCATCCCTATCACCACTTGGGTTTGAATAGCTATAGTTAGAATTGCTTCAGGTAGACTGTTGCTGAGGAGTGGAATTGGAGAAAGAAAAGGGGAAAAGCTAATACTGGTTAGCAGTAGTTAGCAATTAACAATACCTTTTAGGAGAGATATGTTAGCTCTCTGTTCTTTTTATTTTTCTCCGTGTTCAGAAAATTAAATACATAGTGATTACATAGGAATTCCACTTTTGAAAGTAATTAATATATTTCTACTCATTGGTTTCAAAAAAGATGTAAGATGGGCCTCCCTGGTGGCGCAGTGGTTGGGAGTCCGCCTGCCGATGCAGGGGATACGGGTTCGTGCCCCGGTCCGGGAGGATCCCATATGCCGCGGAGCGGCTGGGCCCGTGAGCCATGGCCGCTGAGCCTGCGCGTCCGGAGCCTGTGCTCCGCAACGGGAGAGGCCACAGCAGTGAGAGGCCCGCGTACCGCAAAAAAAAAAAAAAAAAAAAAAAAAAAAAAGATGTAAGAAAGGTGCTTATTTAAAGCATATCATCAAATGATTTTGAAATGCTTATCTTAAATTTCTCTTAAAAAGCTAAAAAAAGAAAGCTAGTAGAGGCTTTGGAGTCAGGGTGAACTACTAGCTGTGTGATGTTGGACAGTCTTGTAACTTTCAGGTCTAAGTCTCTGCCCATACCTTGTCTTTTCTCTTTCTGGAACTCTGATTAAACTTACGTTTGATTGTCTCATTCTGTTTTCTCATCCTCCCCTGCCTTTTAAACAGCTTTGTTGCGGAATAATGCACATACTATAAAATTTGCCGTTTGTAAGTATACACATTTGATGGGTTTTTTTGTTTTGTTTGTTTGTTTTTGGCCATGCTGTGTGACTCGTGGGATCTTAGTTCCCCAACCAGGGATTGAACCCAGGCTCTTGGCAGTGAAAGCACGGAGTCCTAACCAGTGGACTGCCAGGGAGTTCCCCATTTGATGGTTTTTAATAAATTTATTTAGTTTTATAACCAACACAATCCAGTTTTAGACACTTCACAAAATTCCCTTGTACTTGTTTGCAGTTTATCCCTGCTCTCACTCTCAGCCCCAGGCAATTACTAAACTTACTGTTTCTATGGCTTTGCCTTTCTAGAAATGTCATGTAAATGCAATCATAATATCTTATGTCTGGCTTTTCCCATTACCATAATGTTTTTGAGGTCCAGCAGTGTTACGTGTTATCTTTAGTTTGTCCCTCTTTATAGCTAAGTAGTATATATCGTATGGATATATCACTTTGTTGGTTATTATTAATAATGTTTCTAGAACATTCAAATACAAGTCTTTATGTGGACATGTTTTCATTTTTGGGGGGAAGATAGTTAGGAATGGAATCTTGGAGTCATATGTAAGTTTATGTTTAACATTTCAGTAAACAACCAAACTTTTCCTTTGTAAGTGTTTATACCATTCTGCATTCCGACTAGTAAAGTATGAGATTCCAGTTTATACATTCGTGCCAACACTTGGTATTGTCAGCCTTTGATTAAAGCTCTTCTAGTGGTTGTGAAGTGGTATTGCATTGTAGTTTTAAATTTGCATTTCCCTAATAACCAGTGAAGTTGAGCACCTTTTCTTATACTTATTTGGTAAAGTAAGCATATTCTTTTTGGTGAAATGTCTCTCCATGTCTTTTGCCCATTTGTGAATTGGATTTTTTTTGTTTACAACTTTATTGGAGTATAATTGCTTCACAATGGTGTATTAGTTCCTGCTTTATAACAAAGTGAATCAGTTATACATATACATCTGTTCCCATATCCCTTCCCTCTTGCGTCTCCCTCCCTCCCACCCTCCCTATCCCATCCCTCCAGGCGGTCACAAAGCACTGAGCTAATCTCCCTGTGCTATGCGGCTGCTTCCCACTAGCTATCTACCTTACGTTTGGTAGTGTATATATGTCCATGCCTCTCTCTCACTTTGTCACAGCTTACCCTTCCCCCTCCCCATATCCTCAAGTCCATTCTCAAGTAGGTCTGTGTCTTTATTCCTGTTTTACCCCTAGGTTCTAAATGACATTTTTTTTTCTTAAATTCCATATATATGTGTTGGCATACGGTATTTGTCTTTCTCTTTCTGACTTAACTTCACTCTGTATGACAGACTCTAGGTCTATCCACCTCATTACAAATAGCTCAATTTCATTTCTTTTTATGGCTGAGTAATATTCCATTGTATATATGTGCCGCATCTTCTTTATCCATTCATCGGATGATGGACACTTAGGTTGTTTCGATCTCCGGGCTATTGTAAATAGAGCCGCAATGAACATTTTGGTACATGACTCTTTTTGAATTATGGTTTTCTCAGGGTATATGCCCAGTTGTGGGATTGCTGGGTCATATGGTACTTCTATTTGTAGTTTTTTAAGGAACCTTCCTACTGTTCTCCATAGTTTCTGTACCAATTCACATTCCCACCAGCAGTGCAAGAGTGTTCCCTTTTCTCCACACCCTCTCCAGCATTTATTGTTTCGAGATTTTTTGATGATGGCCATTCTGACTGGTGTGAGATGATATCTCATTGTAGTTTTTTTTTTTTTTTTTTTTTTTTCTTCAGTACACAGGCTTCTCACTGCTGTGGCCTCTCCTCTTGCGGAGCACAGGCTCCGGACGCACGGGCTCAGCAGCCATGGCTCACGGGCCCAGCCGCTCTGCGGCATGTGGGATCTTCCCGGACAGGGGCACGAACCCATGTCCCCTGCATCGGCAGGCGGACTCTCAACCACTGCGCCACCAGGGAAGCCCTCACTGTAGTTTTGATTTGCATTTCTCTAATGATTAATGATGTTGAGCATTCTTTCATGTGTTTGTTGGCAGTCTGTATATCTTCTTTGGAGAAATGTCTATTTAGGTCTTCTGCTCGTTTTTGGATTCGGTTGTTTGTTTTTTTGCTATTGAGCTGCATGAGCTGCTTATAAATTTTGGAGATTAATCCTTTGTCAGTTGCTTCATTTGCAAATATTTTCTCCCATTCTGAGGGTTGTCTTTTGGTCTTGTTTATTGTTCCCTTTGCTGTGCAAAAGGTTTGAAGTTTCATTAGGTCCCATTTGTTTATTTTTGTTTTTATTTCCATTTCTCTAGGAGGTGGGTCAAAAAGGATCTTGCTGTGATTTATGTCATAGAGTGTTCTGCCTATGTTTTCCTCTAAGAGTTTGATAATTGCTGGCCTTACATTTAGGTCTTTAATCCATTTTGAGCTTATTTTTGTGTATGGTGTTAGGGAGTGATCTAATCTCATACTTTTACATGTCCCTGTCCAGTTTTCCCAGCACCACTTATTGAAGAGGCTGTCCTTTCTCCACTGTATATTCCTGCCTCCTTTATCAAAGATAAGTTGACCATATGTGCGTGGGTTTACCTCTGGGCTTTCTATCCTGTTCCGTTGATCTTTCTGTTTTGGTGCCAGTACCACACTGTCTTGATTACTGTAGCTTTGTAGTATAGTCTGAAGTCAGGGAGCCTGATTCCTCCAACTCCGTTTTTCGTTCTCAAGATTGCTTTGGCTATTCGGGGTCTTTTGTGTTTCCATACAAATTGTGAAATTTTTTGTTCTAGTTCTGTGAAAAATGCCAATGGTAGTTTGATAGGGATTGCATTGAATCTGTAGATTGCTTTGGGTAGTAGAGTCATTTTCACAATGTTGATTCTTCAATCCAGGAACATGGTATATCTCTCCATCTATTTGTATCATCTTTAATTTCTTTCATCAGTGTCTTATAATTTTCTGCATACAGGTCTTTTGTCTCCTTAGGTAGGTTTATTCCTAGATATTTTATTCTTTTTGTTGCAATGGTAAATGGGAGTGTTTTCTTGATTTCACTTTCAGATTTTTCATCATTAGTGTACAGGAATGCCAGAGATTTCTGTGCATTAATTTTGTATCCTGCTACTTTACCAAATTCATTGATTAGCTCTAGTAGTTTTCTGGTAGCATCTTCAGGATTCTCTATGTATAGTATCATGTCATCTGCAAACAGTGACAGCTTTACTTCTTCTTTTCCGATTTGGATTCCTTTTATTTCCTTTTCTTCTCTGATGGCTGTGGCTAAAACTTCCAAAACTATGTTGAATAATAGTGGTGAGAGTGGGCAGCCTTGTCTTGTTCCTGATCTTAGTGGAAATGGTTTCAGTTTTTCCCCATTGAGGACGATGTTGGCTGTGGGTTTGTCATATATGGCCTTTATTATGTTGAGGAAAGTTCTCTCTATGCCTACTCTCTGCAGGGTTTTTACCATAAATGCGTGTTGAATTTTGTCGAAAGCTTTCTCTGCATCTATTGAGATGATCGTATAGTTTTTCTCCTTCAATTTGCTGTTATGGTGTATCACGTTGATTGATTTGCATATATTGAAGAATCCTTGCAGTCCTGGAATAAACCCCACTTGATCATGGTGTATGATCCTTTTTATGTGTTGTTGGATTCTGTTTGCTAGTATTTTGTTGAGGATTTTTGCATCTATGTTCATCAGTGATATTGGCCTGTAGTTTTCTTTCTTTGTGACATCCTTGTCTGGTTTTGGTATCAAGGTGATGGTGGCCTCGTAGAATGAGTTTGGGAGTGTTCCTCCCTCTGCTATATTTTGGAAGAGTTTGAGAAGGATAGGTGTTAGCTCTTCTCTAAATGTTTGATAGAATTCGTCTGTGAAGCCATCTGGTCCTGGGCTTTTGTTTGTTGGAAGATTTTAAATCACAGTTTCAATTTCAGTGCTTGTGATTGGTCTATTCATATTTTCTATTTTTTCCTGATTCAGTCTCAGAAGGTTGTACATTTCTAATAATTTGTCCATTTCTTCCAGGTTGTCCATTTTATTGGCATAGAGTTTGCTTGTAGTAATCTCTCATGATCTTTTGTATTTCTGCAGTGTCAGTTGTTACTTCTCCTTTTTCATTTCTAATTCTATTGATTTGAGTCTTCTCCCTTTTTTTCGTGATGAGTCTGGCTAATGGTTTATCAATTTTGTTTATCTTCTCAAAGAACCAGCTGTTAGTTTTATTGATCTTTGCTATCGTTTCCTTCATTTCTTTTTCATTTATTTCTGATATGATTTTTATGATTTCTTTCCTTCTGCTAACTTTGGGGTTTTTTTGTTCTTTCTCTAATTGCTTTAGGTGCAAGGTCAGGTTGTTTACTCGAGATGTTTCTTATTTCTTAAGGTGGGATTGTATTGCTGTAAACTTCCGTCTTAGAACTGCTTTTGCTGCATCCCATAGGTTTTGGGTCGTTGTGTCTCCATTGTCATTTGTTTCTAGGTATTTTTTTATTTCCTCTCTGATTTCTTCAGTGATCACTTTGTTATTAAGTAGTGTATTGTTTACATTTTGTATGTGTTTGTATTTTTTACAGATCTTTTCCTGTAATTGATATCTAGTCTCATAGCGTTGTGGTTGGAAAAGATACTTGATACAATTTCAATTTTCTTAAATTTACCAAGGCTTGATTTGTGACCCAAGATATGATCTTTCCCGGAGCATGTTCCATGAGCACTTGAGAAAAATGTGTATTCTGTTGTTTTTGGATGGAATGTCCTATAAATATCAATTAAGTCCATCTTGTTTAATGTATCATTTAAAGCTTGTGTTTTCTTATTTATTTTCATTTTGGATGATTTGTCCATTGGTGAAAGTGGGGTTTGAAGTCCCATACTATGAATGTGTTACTGTCA
The DNA here is from genome assembly GCF_964165515.1 of Mesoplodon bidens. Taxonomy (NCBI): domain Eukaryota; kingdom Metazoa; phylum Chordata; class Mammalia; order Artiodactyla; family Ziphiidae; genus Mesoplodon; species Mesoplodon bidens. The sequence goes on from NC_138178.1 coordinate 85,344,671, forward strand.
ATTTCCCCTTTTATGGCTGTTAGTATTTGCCTTATGTATTGAGGTGCTCCTATGTTGGGTGCATAAATATTTACAATTGTTATATCTTCTTCTTGGATTGATCCCTTGATCATTATGTAGTGTCCTTCTTTGTCTCTTCTAATAGTCTTTATTTTAAAGTCTATTTTGTCTGATATGAGAATTGCTACTCCAGCTTGCTTTTGATTTCCATTTGCATGGAATATCTTTTTCCATCCCCTTACTTTCAGTCTGTATGTGTCTCTAGGTCTGAAGTGGGTCTCTTGTAGACAGCATATATATGGGTCTTGTTTTTGTATCCATTCAGCCAATCTGTGTCTTTTGGTGGGAGCATTTAATCCATTTCCATTTAAGGTAATTATCGATATGTATGTTCCTATTCCCATTTTCTCAATTGTTTTGGGTTCGTTATTGTAGGTCTTTTCCTTCTGTTGTGTTTCTTGCCTAGAGAAGTTCCTTTAGCATTTGTTGTAAAGCTGGTTTGGTGGTGCTGAACTCTCTCAGCTTTTGCTTGTCTGTAAAGGTTTTAATTTCTCCATAAAATCTGAATGAGATCCTTGCTGGGTAGAGTAATTTTGGTTGCAGGTTTTTCTCCTTCATCACTTTAAACATGTCCTGCCAATCCCTTCTGGCCTGTAGGGTTTCTGCGGAAAGATCAGCTGTTAACCTTATGGGGATTCCCTTGTGTGTTATTTGTAGTTTTTCCCTTGCTGCTTTTAATATGTTTTCTTTGTGTTTAATTTTTGACAGTTTGATTAATATGTGTCTTGGCGTATTTCTCCTTGGATTTATTCTGTATGGGACTTTCTGTGCCTCCTGGACTTGATTAACTATTTCGTTTCCCATATTAGGGAAGTGTTCAACTGTAATCTATTCAAGTATTTTCTCAGTCCCTTTTTCTCTTCTTCTTCTGGAACCCCTATAATTCGAATATTGTTGCATTTAATGTTGTCCCAGAGGTCTCTGAGACTGTCCTCAGTTCTTTTCATTCTTTTTTCTTTATTCTGCTCTGCAGCAGTTATTTCCACTATTTTATCTTCCAGATCACTTATCCATTCTTCTGCCTCAGTTATTCTGCTATTGATCCCATCTAGAGTATTTTTAATTTTATTTATTGTGTTGCTCATTGTTGCTTGATTCATCTTTAGTTCTTCTAGGTCCTTGTTAATTGTTTCTTGCATTTTGTCTATTCTGTTTCCAAGATTTTGGATCATCTTTACTATCATTATTCTGAATTCTGTTTCAGGTAGACTGCCTATTTCCTCTTCATTTGTTAGGTCTCGTGGGTTTTTATCTTGCTCCTTCACCTGCTGTGTGTTTTTCTGTCTTCTCATTTTGCTTATCTTACTGTGTTTGGGGTCTCCTTTTTGCAGGCTGCAGGTTCATAGTTCCCGTTGTTTTTGGTGTCTGTCCCCAGTGGCTAAGGTTGGTTCAGTGGGTTGTGTAGGCTTCCTGGTGGAGGGGACTAGTGCCTGTGTTCTGGTGGATGAGGCTGGATCTTGTCTTTCTGGTGGTCAGGTCCACGTCTGGTGGTGTGTTTTGGGGTGTTTGTGATCTTATTATGATTTTAGGCAGCCTCTCTGCTAATGGATGGGGCTGTGTTCCTGTCTTGCTAGTTGTTTGGCATAGGGTGTCCAGCACTGTAGCTTGCTGGTCGTTGAGTGAAGCTGGGTGCTGATATTGAGATGGAGATCTCTGGGAGATTTTCGCCGTTTGATGTTATGCGGAGCTGGGAGGTCTCTTGTGGACCAGTGTCCTGAAGTTGGCTCTCCCACCTCAGAGGCACAGCAGTGACTCCTGGCTGCAGCACCAAGAGCCTTTCTTCCACACGGCTCAGAATAAAAGGGAGAAAAAGTAGAAAGAAAGAATTGGAAGGAAGGAAGCAGGGAGGGAGGGAGGGAGGAAAAAAGAAAGAAGATAAAGTAAAATAGAATAAAGTATGATAAAATATAATAAAGTTATTAAAATAAAAAATAATTATTGCAAAAAATTTTTAAAAATGGACGGATAGAACCGTGGGACAAATGGTGGAAGCAAAGCTATAGAGACAAAGTCTCACACAGAAGTGTACACATACACATTCACAGAAAGAGGCAAAGGGAAAAAAATCATAAATCTTGCTCTCAAAGTCCACCTCCTCAATTTGGGATGATTCGTTGTCTAAAGGAGAGAAGGAAGGAAGGAAAGAAAGAAAGAAAGAAGATAAAGTAAAATAAAATAAAGATAAAATAAAGTTATTAAAATAAAAAATAATTATTAAGAAAAAAAATTTTAAAAACAGACAGATAGAACCCTAGGATAAATGGTGGAAGCAAAGCTGTACAGACAAAATCTCACACAGAAGCATACACATACACACTCACAAAAAGAGGAAAAGGGGAAAAAATCATAAATCTTGTTCTCCAAGTCTACCTCCTCAATTTGGGATGATTCGTTGTCTATTCATGTATTCCTCAGATGCAGTGTACATCAAGTTGATTGTGGAGGTTTAATCTGCTGCTTCTGAGACTGCTGGGAGCGATTTCCCTTTCTCTTCTTTATTCTCACAGCTCCCGGGTCTCAGCTTTCGATTTGGCCCCGTCTCTGTGTGTAGACTGCCGGAGGGCATCTGTTCATCGCTCAGACAGGATGGGGTTAAAGGAGCAGCTGATTCGGGGACTCTTGCTCACTCAGGCCGGGGGCGGGGGGGAGGGAGGGGTACGGAGTGCAGGGCAAGCCTGTGGCGGCAGAGTCCGGCATGATGTTGCCATGCCACCAGCCCGAGGCGCGCCATGCGCTCTCCCGGGGAAGCCTTCCCTGGATCCCGGGACCCCAGCAGTGGCGGGCTGCACAGGCTCCCCGGAAACGGGGCGTGGACAGTGACCTGCGCTCGCACACAGGCCTCTTGGCGGCGGCAGCAGCAGCCCCAGTGTCCCATGCCCATCTCTGGGGTTCGCGCTTTTAGCCGCGGCTCGCGCCTGTCTCTGGAGCTCCTTTAAGCAGCGCTCTTAATCCCCTCTCCTTGCGCACCAGGAAACAAAGAGGGAAGAAAAAGTCTCTTGCTTCTTCGGCAGGTCCAGACTTTTTCCCGGACTCCCTCACGGTTAGCCGTGGTGCACTAACCCCTTCAGGCTGTGTTCACACCGCCAACCCCAGTCCTCTCCCTGCGCTCCAACCGAAGCCCGAGCCTCAGCTCCCAGCCCCGCCCGCCCCAGCGGCCGAGCAGACAAGCCTCTTGGGCTGGTGAGTGCCGGTCGGCACGGATCCTCTGTGCGGGTATCTCTCCGCTTTGCCCTCCGCACCCCTGTTGCTGTGCTCTCCTCCGCTACTCCGAAGCTTCCCCCTCCGCCACCCGCAGTCTCTGCCCGCGAAGGGGCTTCCTAGTGTGTGGAAACGTTTCCTCCTTCACAGCTCCCTCCCACTGGTGCAGGTCCCGTCCCTATCCTTTTGTCTCTGTTTATTCTTTTTTCTTTTGCCCTACCCAGGTACGTGGGGAGTTTCTTGCCTTTTGGGGGGTCTGAGGTCTTCTGCCAACGTTCAGTAGGTGTTCTGTAGGAGTTGTTCCACGTGTAGATGAATTTCTGGTGTATCTGTTTATCGCTCTCGCTCTGGATTTTTTTTTTTTAATGTTGAGTTTTCTGAGTCCTTTATCTTATCTGCAAATAAGTCCCAAATCAGTATATGCTGTTTTGGGTGGAGTATTTTATAAGTTCCATCAGGTAAAATTGATTGACAGTGTTAAGTCTACTCTATTCTTTCTAGTTTTCCTATCAAGAAAAAGACGAAGTTAAAAACAAAAAGGGATGTGAATTGTACAAGATTGCATTTCATAGTATTTATCTATGCCCATATATTTCCAAGTTCTCCCTAAGACGTTTTCCTCTTTTGTCAAGTAGTTGTCTTTTGACAGAACTCCTTAGAAAGGTCCACTGTCAATTAATAAATTTGCTCATGTTGTGTTCACTTTTTGCCCGTCTTTCATTCATATTGTAGGCTTTAGGCATATGCTCATGAACTGCAAATGATTTAGTTAAAAACATATATATATAATTCATACCGGAGTAATCTGAGTGCTTCTCATGCATGTATAATGCCATTATTTTAGTAGGTTATTTGCATACGTTAAGTGTCTAGTTCTAGAATCTGATTTTGGTGGACTTCATTACTGTAGCATGGGACTGAGCTGTGGTCATTGCCATTTGTTTGCAAATAAGTTCACAGGGAGAAATTCCAAACAAATCTTTGTCTTGCTTTAACAACCAGTAAAAATATAGCAGCAAGTACAACCACTAATCTGTTTCCCCCTCCAAACCATTTCCAATTTTTTCTAGAAGAGGGAAGCAACCCTTTAAATTATAAATCACAGTATAATTTTAGTGCTACCCCTAAACCCTGCATTTTTAATAATAGGAGCTTAATGAAAATTTCATGAGTTTAAAGCACTAGGTTAAGTTGGTTTTGGTAGAAATTCAACCTCACGTTATCATGTGTCAGAGCAGCCTACCAAATGATATTTTTTTTCAAGTTACAAGCAGAAGTCACATGAATAAATGTCTTCAGGTCCAGATGCTCTGCCTACCTTCAGTGTACTATGGTTGTGGAGTGGGAGAAGTGGCCAGGATAGCAATAATATACCAGCAGTCTAACTGACATGGCCAGATCTTTTGATTCTCAGGAGAATGCTCTAAATGTGATCCTGGGGATGGTTCCATTGCTCTATAGGTGCATAAGGGAGTAGGGGGTGATGGAGATTGCATTCCTAAATAGTGTTAAGTCTCATTGAGAAGGTGACATTTGCTCAAAGACTTGAAGGAGGTGATAGAATGAAAGTAATGAGTCAGGATGCAGAGTTGCAGAGCACTAGGACCTTAAAGGTTATTGTAAGGACTTTGGCTTTTATAAAACTTCTTAGAGTAAAATGTGAAAATATTGGAGAGTTTTGAGCAGAGAAGTGACATAATGACATATTTTAAAAGGATTACTTTAGGGACTTCCCTGGTGGTCCAGTGGTTAAGACTCTGCACTTCCATCGCAGGTGCCATGGGTTCGATCCCTGGTCAGGGAACTAAGATCCCATATGTTGTGTGGCATGGCCAAAAATAAATAAATAAAATAAAAATTTTTTTAAAGATTATTTTATTTCTTTTGGCAAGGGTGGCATGAGTGGTTTCTGCAGTAAGCCAGGCAAGAGGTGATGATGGCTTGGGCCAGAATAGTAGCAGTGGAGGTGTGAGAAGTGGTTGGATATTGGATGTGTTTTGAAGGCAAGCTGACAGGTTTTGCCATGGGATTATATATGAAGTACATAAAAAGAGGAAATCAAGGATGACATTAAAATTTTTGCCTTAAGGGACTTCCCTGGCAGTCCATTGGTTAAGACTCCACACTTCCACTGCAGGGGGCACAGGTTCGATCCCTGGTTGGGGAACTAAGATCCTGCATGCCACGCAGCCAAAAAAAAAGAAAAAAAAAGATTTTTGCCTTTAAAAAAAAAAGAAAGAATACAACTGGAAGAATAGAGTTACCATTTACTGAGATGGGGAAGACTTTATGAGAAATAGTGTTTGGGTGAAAGGTGAGCTCAGTTTAGGCTATGTTAACGTTTGTGATGCCTGTTAGACATCAAAATGAAGCTGTTAAGTAGGCAGCTGGATATGTGAGCATGGAGTTCAGGGAAAGATCTGACATGGAAATACAAATTAGAGAGTCATCCAGTGTATTGATGGCAAACTGGATGTGAGCACTAAGAGAATGAATATAACTGGAAAAAAAGTCCAAAGTCTGAGTGAATATAACCGGAAAAAAGAAGTCCAAAGTCTGAGTGAATATAATTGGAAAAAAGAAGTCTAAAGATTGAGGAGAAGAGGAGAAATCAACAAGGATATAAATGGAGTGGCCAGTGAAGGGAAGAAAATCAAACTAACTGATGAAAATGTTTTAAGAAGATGAGAATGATTGATTTTGTTAAATGCTGCTGATATATCAATGAAGATGAGTCCTGAAAGTTGACCTTTGGATTTAGAGAAAATCGTTGGTGATCTTGTTGAAACTTATTTTAGGAGAGTGCTTGCCTTGCAAGTCTGACTGGAGTGGGTTTTAGAAAGCATAGGAGGAGAAGAAAAGAGGGAAACACTTTTTCCAATGATCTTTACTGTAGATGGAGGCAGAAACATTATGTGTTAACTTGAGGGGCAAGTGGAGTCATGCAAAGTTTGTTGTGTTTAAAATGGGAAGTATAATAGCATGTTGCATGCTGATGGGAATAAGTTAATAAAGAAGGGGAAAAAATCAAGGAGAACTGGTGGAGAGTTAGTAAGGGTATGGGGTCTAGAGCACAAGAGGAGTGATTAGACTTAAATAGGAACACAGTGAGTCACAGGAAGGAAGGCAGAATGTGTGGGTATAGATACTCATTGGTGGACAGATGTGGTAGAAGTTTGTAGAAGTTCTCTTCTTGCTGCTCAATTTTCTGAGTGAAATGGGAAGTAGGTCATCAGTTGAGAGTAAGAATGGTGAAGGAGTGTTGGAGGTTTGAGGAGAGGAGGAGATGGTGTGAAATCATACAGAAGAATGAGAAAATGGACCAGGGAAATATGGTGTGACTGTTGGGCATCATTAAGGGACATATGAGGTTTGTGGTCAGGGTTTTAAAGTGAAACCAGAGGGTGTTGTTTTGTTTGTTTGTTTCTGTAGTCATATTAATATAGGCAGTTATGGAATAGGTGGGGAATTGGATTGAATCAGGGTTGGGTTTGCTAGGTGTATTCCTAGTACAGTAAAGCTGGAGAGATTCCTTTTCTTTTTCTCTTCTCCCATTGAGGGGTATGTAGGGAAGCAGATTCTTCAAAGGAATACTACCAGACTTTAGTTAGAAAAAGAAGGTGGTGGCTTGCAGGATCTTAGTTCCCCAACCAGGGATCGAACCCATGCCCCCTTCAGTGAAAGCACAGAGGAATCCTAACCAATGGACCCCCAGGGAATTCCCTAGAGGTTTCTTTTTGGAATACAGGCTCTTCCTTTTCGTACTGTACTGGTAAGAAAGAGGGGGATGGGGGGAGAGATTTGGAGAGAGAGAGTGTGCTAATGTCTATATTTAATATATATGTAATATCTATAGATATATGAGATATCTAATGTTTATCTATGTCTAATATATATATTATGTGGAGGATAAAGCTCAAGATCTTCAATCTACTCAGTCCGAATTTATGGAGTTTCACCTATCTCAGTATGTAATGCCTCATCCCTTTTTTTAAAAAATAAATTTATTTATTTATTTTATTTTATTTTATTTTTGGCTGCCTTGGGTCTTCATTGCTGCGTGCGGGCTTTCTCTAGTTGCAATGAGCGGGGGCTACTCTTTGTTGCTGTGCACGGGCTTCTCATTGCCGTGGCTTCTCTCTCTCTCTTTTTTTTTTTTTTTTTTGTGGTACGCGGGCCTCTCACTACTGTGGCCTCTCCCGCTGCGGAGCACAGGCTCCGGATGCGCAGGCTCAGCGGCCATGGCCCACGGGCCCAGCCGCTCCACGTCATGGGGGATTCTCCCAGACCAGGACACGAACCTGCATCACTTGCATCGGCAGGTGGACCCCCAACCACTGCGCCACCAGGGAAGCCCCGCGGTGGCTTCTCTTGTTGCAGAGCATGGGCTCTAGGCGCGCGGGCTTCAGTAGTTGTGGCACGCAGGCTCAGTAGTTGTGACTCGCAGGCTCTAGAGTGCAGGCTCAGCAGTTGTGGTGCATGGGCTTATGTGCTCCGCGGCATGTGGAATCTTCCCAGACCAGGGCTCGAACCCGTGTCCCCTGCATTGGCAGGTGGATTCTTAACCACTGAGCCACCAGGGAAGTCCACCTCATCCCTTTTTAATCAATCACCAATAGCAGGATACAGAGTCTAGGGATCCAGGCAGAAGCTTAACTGGTGGTATAAAAAGTAATTAAAAAAAACTTTTAAATTGAAATTATTTCAGGTTTACAGTAATTGATGGAAAGGTGTTAATCTTCCACTGTCATCTTAGATTTGTCTTATTCTCCGTATTGATGTTTTTGCTTTATGCATTTTGAGACTACTTTATTTGGTGATTCATATTTAAGATTGTTGTAGTAGTCTGGTGAATCAGATATTTGAAATCATGTAATAACCTGCACTATCCCTATTGATGTTTAGCATCTATTTTTTTTTTAGTATTGTCTTTCTTTTGATTAGAATTTGCTTGATATCTCTTTCTATCCCTGTACCATTAGCCATTCCATGCCCTATGCTTTAGGTATTTGTCTTAGAAACAGAGTATAGCTATTATTAGGTTTTATTTTATTTTTAGTTGAATCTGACAGTCACTCTTAATTGGCCTTAAAATGATCCACTTCCCAGGATCATACCAGCCCCTCTTGAGGTTTCTGGCTGAAATTCGATTTCCCTCCTCTCTGGTTATTTGAAGCCACAGTATCTGCATAGCGCTGTTGATTTAGTAATCTCAATCTCACTGGACTTAAGTGGAATGATTCTAATATTTTAGGTGTGCTGTTGTCAGTAAACATGTTGTATATAGTAAATATTTAATGAATTAAAAATTGAATTATTTTAATGTATTTATCATTAAATTTTTCCTTGTAATATTAGTTGGTTAATTTATAAACCATCTTTTTTAAACTTTCTGTTTTAGTCCCAGAAATCCTGGATAGAAAGCACTTTGACCAAGAGGGAATGTGTATACATTATACCAAGTTCAAAAGACCCTCACAGGTAAGCGTACTTCTCTTTCTTCTGGGTTCTTCTAGAAATAAATTTATTTATTTATTTGTTTATTTATTTACTTACTTACTTACCTACCTACCTACCTTATATTTTTGGCTACGTTGGGTCTTCATTGCGGCACACGAGGTCTTCGTTGAGGCATGCAGGATCTTTCATTATGGAGCACGGTCTCTTTGTTGCGGCATTTGAGCTTCTCTTTAGTTGCGGTGTGTGGGATTTTTGTCTCTAGTTGTGGCGCAAGGGCTCCAGTGCACGTGGGCTCTGTAGTTGTGGCGCGCGGACTCTCTTGTTGAGGTGCGTGGGCTTAGTTGCCCTGCGGCATGTGGGATCTTAGTTCCCTGACCAGGGATTGAACCCGTGTCCGCTGCATTGGAAGGCGGATTCTTTACCACTGGACCACCAAGGAAGTCCCTCTTCTAGAAATTTAGATGTAAATTATATTGCTATTTATTTATTAAAAATTTAAATTATTAATTATTTGTAGTTACTGTTAACTTTTGTGCTTAATGTTAATTATTCTTTTAGGATTAGGAGAAGGAGCTATCATTAGCAAAATATCAGTGTTCTGGAGTTCTTAATGACATTTCACAACATAAAACCTCTTCTTCAAAGTGTTGTTCCATCCCTAATCTCCCCCATACCATACTAGTGTATTACAAAGACAGTTAAGGCTCTCTTTTTAAATTGATTCACTCATACTGAGAACTTTAAAAAGTTTGTGTATTGATTTAATGGGCATATACTGAGTGCCCAACACTATGGTTTATGCTGAAGAAATCAATATGAACCTAATAGTTGCTGGTTTTGTTTGCCAAAATATAGCTATAATGAGCACTTATTGGAAAACCTATCACCAGAGATTCTGTTGGCATCTCTGATTGTCTTTTGGTCTTTAAAATGGCTTTGATAATAGAAAAAATTTTAAGTGAAGGACAGTAGTTAGAATTCAAGAAAAAAATCTGTTGAGGTATTTATTGAAGAAACATTTTTCCTATTTTTTTTTCTTTTTCTTTAGACCTAAAAAAGCAAGAAGCTTAAAAGGGTAAATCAAAAATACAGTTATTTTCTGGCCTACAGAGCACCTCTTTTCACAGGCACTTAGGAAAAATTAATTGAAAAAGGCATTTACAAGGATTTTTAGTCTTCTTACCTTTCCTGTCTCCTATTAAACCTTGTTTTCTATGTAGTTATCTTCTCTGCATCTTTACTTCCATTTGCTATATGGCTCTTATGAAAATACAGCCAAGTAGGTAATCTTTTATTAACTGATGTATTTTAAATTATAACACCTGTCACCATTATTGTCCATAGTAGGTTTTCGGTAAATATTTGTTGAATAGAATTTCTAAACCTTTTGTTACATTACATAAACCTGCTGTTTGAATTCAACATTTCTCTTTTTTTTAACAGCAAAAAATACCTATTTTGAATATATCTCTCACTTAAACAAATTTCCATTTTAAGAGGAATGTGCATGATAACTTTTGGAAAGTTTTGAGATGCAGAAAGTAGGCTCAGGGATTTCCCTCGTGGCGCAGTGGTTAAGAATCCACCTGCCAATGCAGGGGACACTGGTTTGATCCCTGGTCTGGGAAGATGCCACATGCCGTGGAGCAACTAAGCCCGTGTGCCCCAACTACTGAGCCTGCGCTATAGAGCCTGCGAGCCACAGCTACTGAAGCCCATGCACCTAGAGATCGTGCCCCACAACAAGAGAAGCCACTGCAATGAGAAGCCCACGCACTGCAATGAAGAGTAGCCCCGCTCACCGCAACCAGAGAAAGCCCGCGCACAGCAACGAAGACCCAGAGCAGCCATACATACATACATACATAAATTTAATAAAAAAGTTACTCTATCATTAAAAAAAAGAAAGTAGGCGCAATACTCAGTTTCAAAACATGAGGACAGTCATTATTAATAACATTAATTGCACCTATTTTTAATCTTTCCTCAGTGCATAGCTTTCGTTTTAAAATATTGCTAAATTCGGTCTATACGTAAAACTTTGAATCTGCTTTTTAACAAAATGTTATAGTAATTACATTTTTTCATGATATAGATATTTTATAAGAATGGTAGTTAATACTCTGTTAGTGTATGCATCACAATTCATATACCTATCTTACTCTTGGCCGTTTGAGTTATTTCCATTTTTTAGAATTATAAATTAAAATTAGGTCACAGTGGAGATCTTAGTGGATAAAACTTTTTTGTGTTTAAAATTTTATTCCCGCTTAGTATGTGTAATGCCAAAAAACCTTCCGAAAGATTAAAGAATACACATTATCACCAGTAGTGACGAGAATGCCTGAATATTGACTAGAGTAATATGATCCATCATCTTCAAGAAAAAGTGATGAGTAGAAAATAGTATATTAAATTTGCATTTATTTGATTACTGTTGAGAAAACATTTTTAATATTCTTTAATATTCCCCCAATTTTTGTTAATTTCTGTAAATGTCTTTTTAGATCGTTAAAATAGATAACCTTAATGTCTCTTCCAATCATTATTCTATGATTTATTTGTATTTCTTACTAATTATTAAAGATAGGTTTTATTACAAGATAAGATTACATTTCTTAACCAGAGAGCATAAGTGACATTTCCCAGGTCACATGGCTAATAATTCATAAAGATTGGATTGAATTTAGATCTGCCAGTTCTAAATAAGACTGTGTTGTTCTTTCATTGAGGGAAAATTATGGTTTTCCTTTATTAAAAAATAGATTGTATTATCATTAAGGAGCTTATTTCTTGTAATTTTGTTAATTTTACTTTGCAGTAGAAATAATACAAGTCCTCATTAGGTGTTAAAGAAATCTCAGGCTGTTATTAAATACCCTTGCCTGTAGCCATCCATATGAGACCTAATTTACAAACACCATTAGCTGGTCATTTTTTCCTACACTAATTGGATTTTAAAATTAATTTAATATGAATAGGTTAATCATTGATTTACAAGGTACCAAAAATTATAAGTGAAAGCCTTGTTTTTACCACTGTGCCTTAACTATAAGTTCCCCTCCCTAAAGGAAAGTGTTACCTATTCCTTGGGATACTTTTCAGAAATAGGTAAACTCTTTGCCTGACTAAGCAGATGTATATTTATTCCTCCCTCTTCCCTTTTAAATGCATACTGTTTTTCTCATTGTGTTTATTATCTTGGCAATAACCACTTTGCTCTTAATTGTTGCATCCTTTTTAATTATATATCTGGATCATAATTTTAGTATTCCCTTAGGACATTTTAGCTATTCTGTTTTTTTGCTGTTAGAAAAAAAAAAATTCTGTTGGGTTTTTTCAGCACTAGCTGTCCCTGACTCCTTGTTTGGCACCTTACAGTAAATGCTGCACTTTCCTTCACCACAATAAATAAATAAATAAACAAATGAATGAATGAATGAATGAATAAAAAAATTCTGTAGTGAATAACCTTATAAATGAATCATTTTACACATATGCTGTAGATATTTTTTTTTTTTTTGCTGTACGCGGGCCTCTCACTGCTGTGGCCTCTCCCGTTGCGGAGCACAGGCTCCGGACACACAGGCTCCGCGGCCATGGCTCGCGGGCCCAGCTGCTGCGCGGCATGTGGGATCTTCCGGGATAGGGGCACGAACCCGTGTCCCCTGCATCGGCAGGCGGACTCTCAACCACTGCGCCACCAGGGAAGCCCCTGCTGTAGATATTTTTTAACCTTCACTCTTAGTACTTTAGACTTAGAGAAAGAGTCTGCATTTTTCATTTTGATAAGTATTTCCAAATTGCCCTCCATAGAGAGTTTATCAATTTATACTCCTCCCAGCAGATACGAGGCTACTTTCCTCTATATTCTCACCAAGATATTGTCTTAAAGGATTAAAAAAATTTTTTTTCTAATCAAATACCTTTTCATATGTTTGTTTTTACTGTGAATTATCTGTTCATATATTTTCCTATTTTATATTGATTCAATGAAGCTCTTATATATTAGGAAAACTGACATTTTGTCTGCAAATATTTTTTCTGTTTACCTTTAGACTTTATGAGTGACATATTTTTGCCACATAAAAATGTTGTATTTTTTATGTAGTTAAATCTGTCAGTCTTTTCTCTTATGGTTTCTGGGTTTTAAGTCACAACTAATTATATTTAAAATATGAAAATCATGTTAGTTTTAAAAAGTAGTTATTTGAATATGTAAATTAAGGTATAAATGACTTGTGCTATCTACTGAAAAACTAAATACATAATTTTTCCTTTGTTTTGTACTTTTTTATGGATTTTATATAGTTTAAACTAAAAAAAATTTTTCCCTTTAAGTAATAGATTTACCTTGTTTTATAGATGCCTTCCAGGATGTCAAATTTGTCAACAACTCGTCAGGTAATTTTCATAATTGCATTGCACAAATTTTGAAAAATAAAACTAATGTATAAAAAAATCAGAATACATTGGGATAAATTCACAGGCCATTATGTTTAAGGGTTACTTTACTCAGACTTGGGAGGTGAAGGATCAGGCAAGGCTGCTTGAAACTCAAGTGTAGGTATCTGAGCAGAGTTCTAAAGCTGAATGTGAATTAGTCAGGTAAAGATTGAGGGAAAGGAATTTTAGGCAGAGAGAACAGGATGTGGGAAGGCCTGGCAGTGAAAGAGATTATAGTTCTGTCAGGAAACTGCAGGCTGTAGAATGTAAGATGGATATTGGAGAGATCTGAGTCTGGAGAAATAAGTAGGGCCAGATCATTTAAGCTCTTTGTGTACTATGCCACACAGTTTTGATTTCATGTTAAAAGGGTATTATATAGGGAAGTAACATGTTTAGTTTTTTTTTTTTCCTCGAAAGCAGTTGGTATTTTGAGGAGATTGGATTGGGAGAAAAAAATAGTTTAGAAACTTTTGGAGTAATTCTGGCAAAAAATGAGAGCCTGAATTAAGATAGTGGCTATGGTGATGAAGGAGAAGTAGGCATATTTGAAGGGATTAATCAGATAAATTCAATAGGATTTGGTGGATGTATGGAGAAAGGGAAGATTTGAGGATGGTACCTAAATTTCTTACTTAGGCAACTAATTAAAGAGTAATATTGTTCTTTTAAACTGTGATGAAAGAAGACAAGAGGAAGATGAGAAGGTCTCTTGGTGGTGGGCTAGGAACGAAAGTGCATAGAATACGTTCATTTAGACATATGGAGTTGTTTTACCATCTCCAGTCCTATTCATTTGTTCCTCTAGATGGGAAGTTTTCTGTCTGGTGTCTTTCCACTCAGGCTGAAGAGCTTCCTTTAGCATTTGGTATAATGCAGATATACTGAAGAGGAATTTTCTCAGCTTGATTTATCTGAAAATATGTTTATTTTACTCTAATTTTTAAAGGATATTTTCACTGAATGTGGAATTCTGAGTTGACAGTTTTCTCTTTCCAGTGCTTTGAAGATACCATTATGTTGTCTTCTAGCTGTTGGTTTCTAGTGAGAAGTCAGCTGTCGTTAGTGTAGTTGCTTTCCTGTGTGTAATGGGTCTTTTTTTCCTCTGGCTATTTTAAGGATTTTTTTTTTTTTTCCCCTGTAATTCTGGATTTCAACAGCAGGTCTATGATATGCCTAGGAATGGTTCTTTTGGTACTTCTTCTTGCATAAATATCTGCAAGTTCATATTTTTCACCAAATTTATAAGTTTTCAGCCATTGTTTCCTAAATTACTTTTCTGCCCCATTCTCTCTCCTCCCTCAGAAACTTCAGTTATACATATATTAGATTGCTTGATATTTTCCACAAGTCACTGAGGCCCTGTTTCATTTTTATTTAATTAAAATAATTTTTCCCATTTATTAAATTAGATCATTTGTATTGATCTGTCTTCAGGTTCACTAACACTTATTTCTGCAATCTCCAGTGCTGTTTTGCCCATCCAGTAGGAAGTAGATGCCCCAAACTAAATTTAGAAGACTGTATCATCAAATACTAATGTATTTATACTATTTTAATTCTACGGTGAAGGTATTAATTTACTGATATCCTAAAATCAAAAAGATTAATTTTCATACTCTTTATGAGTTCATTTATTTTTGTATGGTTTTTCATTGACTGATTTTTTAAAAGGTCTTTTTAAAATTTTATTACTTTTTTCCTTTAGGTGTTTTTGTGGTCGCTTGGTCAAGCAGCATGCTTGTTTTACTGCAAGTCTTGCCATGAAATACTCAGATGTGAAATTGGGTGACCATTTTAATCAGACATTAGAAGAGTGGTCTGTGGAAAAACATACAGAACAGAGCCCAACGGATGCTTATGGAGTCATAAATTTTCAAGGGGGTTCTCATTCCTACAGAGCTAAGGTATGTCATGTATTTGAGTTTCTTCATTTACCTTATTACCTAATAATGTACGTTTATTACCTGACAATAATATTGTGTCAGAAAATTAGTTTCAATCATTTCTTTATGTATTTTGAAGTTCTTTGTATAGGTACATATATGAATATAGAATTGTTATATCTTGTTGAATTGAACCTTTTTTTTTAGTTTAGTCTACTATCTCACTTTTCTTTGTTCCTTTTTTTTGGTCTTTTGGATTAAGTATTTTTTTGTTAAGCTTTCCTTCTTTATAGCATCTTATTCATACATTGTTTTTCTATTCTTTAGATTAATCTTATAATAAATACTATAAAATGCATTTATAACTTGTTACTATTATAAATTAGTACTTTTACCACTTCCTGGAGAATGCAAGAAACTTTAGAATACTTGTGACTACACTTTTTTCCCTCCTGACTAATGTGCTCTTGTTGGCATGAATTTTATTTCTTCGTGTATTTTAAACCTCCAAATCATAATTATTATTCATTTAGATGTATCAACGTATTACCCTGTAGATTGTTCCACCTGCCTCCCTCCCTGCCTTGATTTGATAAGCAGTGCCAAATGCTGGGCCTGTCTCTCCATTTTTTCTGTTCTCTTGGATCCTGATTCCACAAGTTGTCACTGCTTTGGTAGCTCACTGATAGCTTAACAACAGGTGTTATTTATCTAGTTTCTAGTTTCTCTAGTTCCCAGGGGCAGTTAGTCGAAAACAACCTAGTCCATCATTGTTGGAAATAGAATTCCTCATTTATTACTAACATAATCTTTTTTTTTTTTTTGCGGTACGCGGGCCTCTCACTGTTGTGGCCTCTCCCGTTGCGGGGCACAGGCTCCGGATGCGCAGACTCAGCGGCCATGGCTCACGGGCCCAGCCGCTCCGCGGCATATGGGATCCTCCCAGACCGGGGCACGAACCCGTATCCCCTGCATCGGCAGGCGGACTCTCAACCACTGCGCCACCAGGGAGGCCCCACATAATCTTTTTTTAAAAAAAAATTAACTTCAGATTGTTTTCCAAACACTACTAATGTACCCAAGTATAATAATGAGTTAAACAGAACTAATGCAGAAAGACTTAGTACAGAACAAATCTCATTACAAATCATTCTTAAGGGATTCTAGAGTCTTCTCAGTTTTATATAATTCTGATATTTTGGGATAACTTTCCTTGGTGTTTGATCTCTATTTGTAAAGAAATTGGCAATATGTTGTTTTGCAAAGAACCTTTATTAGAGATGATTAAAAGTGTTTTTCTTCCAACATCTGAATATTTTAGATTTTTTATGAGCTAAGTCATAGGTGCTTTAGATAAAGAAAATGAATTACAGTAGTCATAGCAAGTAAATTTTGTGATGTCACTTACCAGAAAGATCATTTTTTAAATCTTTCAAACCAGAGGAACTTACTCCACAGATATGATAGCTTTTTTTCTTATAGAATGATTTTTCAACAATTAAAGTGGTGATTCCATCTGAATACCTTGAAATACTGAGCAAAATTTATTATTTTCAGTAATTTGTGAGTCAAATCCACAGTTACTTCCAGTGAAGGAAACAATCATCTGTATTAAAAAATCTGTGTTATTTTACTGCATAGTCACAACTCTGATCAAACTTTCAAACAGATAATTCAGTATTTGCCTCTCATAGTTGCAAGAGTTGTAGAAGTCTCCATGTTTTCACCATTCTCCTCTTATTTTCCCTTTTCCCATCATCATACCTATCCTTAACACTTCTCACTCAATGCATACTCATAGTTAAACAAGGCAGTGAGTACTGTGGATAAATTTGTAAATCAGATGAATGGTAATTAAGTTTATATAAACAGAAAGAGTAACAAATTTACATATTGGTTTAAAAATTACAGTACCACTACTTCTATAGCTCTTATAGAATGATTTTCCAACTTTAAAATCATTTGCTATTGCTTATTCCTAGAAGTGTAATGCAGGTAGCCTATGAAATCTATTTTATAATAATCTGATCCAAACAAAACTTTTCTTAAGTCATATAATGTTGCATTTTGAAACCTATGAATATTCAATTATTAATTATTGTTTTAAAATCTTTTTTATTAGTATGTGAGGCTATCATATGACACCAAACCTGAAGTAATTCTACAACTTCTGCTTAAAGAATGGCAAATGGAATTACCCAAACTTGTTATCTCTGTACATGGTGGCATGCAGAAATTTGAGCTTCACCCACGAATCAAGCAGTTGCTTGGAAAGGGTCTTATTAAAGCTGCAGTTACAACTGGAGCCTGGATTTTAACAGGGGGAGTAAACACAGGTAATGTGATTACACCAATTTTATTTGGTGTGCTTGTAAATTCTTCATAATATCAATTAGATATTTGAAAAGTCAACACTGAATCTAAATATATTCAATTCTTCTGTTAAATAATCTACTTCCTAAGTATAAATGCTAACTGAAAAAGTATTTGGTTTTCATTTCTTCTTTTAAAAGAATAATACGCTTTATCATTCACTTTTTTTTATTAAGACTTTATTTATGTATTTATTTCTGGCCATGCTGTGTGGCTTGTGGGATCTTAGTTCCCGGACTAGGGATCGAATCCGGGACCCTCGCCCCTCCGTGAAAGTGCCAAGTCCTAACCACTGGACCGCCAGAGAATCCCCAAGAATAATATGCTTTAGAGCAGGGGTTTGCAAACTGTGGCTCCATGCACCAAATCCAGCCTACTCCTTATTTTTGTAAATAAAGGTTTATTGGAACGAAGCCACACTCATTTGTTTTTTTTTGTTTTTTTTTTTGCGGTACACGGGCCTCCCACTGTTGTGGCCTCTCCCGTTGCGGAGCACAGGCTCCGGATGCGCAGGCTCAGCGGCTATGGCTCACGGGCCCAGCCTCTCCGCGGCATGTGGGATCTTCCCGGACCGGGGCATGAACCCGTGTCCCCTGCATCGGCAGGAGGACTCTCAACCACTGTGCCACCAGGGAAGCCCTCATTTGTTTCTGTATTGTTTTGTATCATACTTTTGTGCTACAAAAGCAGAGGTGAGTGGTCTAACAAAGACTGTATGCCCTGCAAAGCCTAAAATATTTACAATTTGGTCCTTTATAAGAAAGTTTGCTGACTCCCTACTGTAAAGCGAAGTGTTGTTCTTATCACTCTGACTACTGGTAAATTGAGAGAAGAATGGCAATTCATTGCCTAGACACTGGTAAGAAATAGCTTTTCAAATTAATTTTTAATGTACTATAATCTTTCATTCTAAGTCTTCCCTATTAGATATACAGGTTGGATATATGGAAGGCAAATTAATTTTAATATCCAAAGTAAAACATAGTTATTATTTAAATTAGCTTGGAAAAATCTAATTCGTTATCAGCAACTGTGTTTTGAACCTCATTGTGTGTCAGGCACTCTTCTGGCTGCTGAAAATATATCATTCCACAAAATAAAATATTTACCTTCATGGAACTTATATTCTAGTGGGGAAGATGTAAACAACAAACAGATAACTAAATAATGTATAATAAATTAGATGATAAGTGCTTTGGAGACACATGAAATACAGAGGAGGGATAGTGAGGGATGGTCGAGGGGACTTCATTGATAAGGTGACATTTGAGTAGAGATGGAAGGAAATGAAGTGAGCAAGGTAAGAATAATGTGGGACAGAGCATTTAAATGAGAAGTGGCAAGTGTTGGAAGAATAGTGAGAAAGGTCCAGTGTAGCTTGAGTGGAATGAGCAAGGAGTGCCAAGTGATGAAATCAGAAAGTTATGGGTGAGTGGTGGTGGTGGTAGGCCTGGCGTGGAGTGGTGTGGTGAATAGCAGGGGCAATAGACAGATCATCATATAAGACCTTGTAGGCCATTATAAGCACTATGACTTTTAATCGAATGGGAAGGGGAGGTTTTAAGCAGAGAGTTGACAAGAGCAAAGATCACTTGAATGATGGTTTAAAAATAGACTGTAAACAGGCAAGGCATCACTTGGAAGAACAGTGAAGGTGCTGTTTCCATAATCCATGTTAGGAATGAGATCTAATGCATTATAAAAATCAAATCGAGTGATGCATTGGTTTGTTAGGGCTGCTATAATAAAATACCACAGACCTGGTGGCTTAAACAAAAGAAATTTATTTTCTCACAGTTCTGGAGACCCAAGATCAAGATGTTAGCAGGTTTGGTTCCTCCTGAGGCATCTCTCCTTGACTTACAGTTGGTTCTCTTCTCACTGTGTCCTCCTGTGGTCTTCCCCCTGTGCATGTGCATCCCTGGTGTCTCTTTTTGTGTCCAAATTTCCCCTTCTTAAAAGGACACCAGTCAGATTGGATTAGGGCCCACCCTAACAGCCTCATTTTCACATGATAACCTAAAGAACCTATTTCACATTCTAAGGTACTGGGATTAGGATTTCAACATGAATTTTGGAGAGGATACAGTTCAGTCCATAACAAATGATAATGAGAAGTTATGTGCTCTTTTGAATTATCTTTTCTACTTTCCCCCCAATTTTGACTCAGTTGGAAAACTTTTGTAGTTTTTTGTGAGCATGTGTGTTTTGCTTATAGTCCTGAGCCATACACTTCTTTTTTTTTAGATGATGTTTAGAGCAGTAACAAAAACTACAGTTAACATGAGGAATCTAAGAGAGGAGACTAGGCCTAACAACATGGTAAAAGTTAGTTTTATGTGTGTTTCAGGCAGTTGTAGTGATTGGACATTGTGGGGGTTTTTTTCTTTTTTGTCCTTGTGTTTTCTTTTGTAAGTTTGTCTTTTGGACCTTGTTGCCTTTTATCTAGTGTATGTAAAGAAAAATATCACCATTGGAATGTTATTGAGCAAAGGATTGTTCTGAGCACGGTAAAGACTTTCAAATAAAGTGAATTAAATTTTGTATGAACAGGTGTGGCAAAACATGTTGGTGATGCCCTTAAAGAACATGCTTCCAGATCATCTCGAAAGATTTGCACTATCGGAATAGCTCCATGGGGAGTGATTGAAAACAAAAATGATCTTGTTGGGAGAGATGTAAGAGTGCTTTTTAAAATTTCTTACATTTAAACTTATGTATAAACAAAACTAGAGCAAGAATAATGCGAAGTCAACCTAAAATATTCATGATCATACCACGACCCTTTCGAAAATGCATTCATAGATACAAAAAGTAGTGTTAATACATTTTGTTTCTGCCTTTTTTTGTATAACTATTTCACACCGTTTCCATGTCATGCCAGTCTTTGTAATTAAATTTTTAATGACGACATTCTATTAAGAATTAATTGTATTGTCTGTAAGAGTAGTAATCAAATACCGGTGTTTTATTCAAGTAGGTTAAAGACGTGAATTGGTTATAGATATCTTTCAAGAGATTATTAAAAAGGAATTACTGAATTATAATGATCACTTTCAAGTGCAATTAAATTTCTAACATCAATTTTAAAGATTCTACTTATGACTGGAAAAATAACAATATGACACTTGATTGCTTTTATTCAGTGTCCTTTATATATTTCACTTTATTCACTAATAATAGTTTCTTCACATTCTTCGTTTATT
Source organism: Mesoplodon bidens (assembly GCF_964165515.1). NCBI lineage: Eukaryota > Metazoa > Chordata > Mammalia > Artiodactyla > Ziphiidae > Mesoplodon > Mesoplodon bidens. Next base: position 85,365,300 of record NC_138178.1, read on the forward strand.
TGCTTGTTTGCTGCTGTTTCCTTTGCATGGGATGATGAAATATGGTATATTCTGCAGTGAGAGCCGAAATACAATACTGTGGTTCAACCCATTATTGAATAATCTTCAGTTGCTTAAAAGCTCATGCTTTTTGATATATTCTTTTACATTTTCTATTTGTTGCTATGCATAAATAGAATCTTACCTCCTACTTGCCTTTACAGATTATTTCAAAATTTTTTTTTACTTTATATTAAATTGACTCCTGCCCACTAACTCTCATGTTTGCTATTGTTTAGGTGGTTGCTCCTTACCAAACCTTATTGAACCCTCTGAGCAAATTGAATGTTCTGAATAATCTACATTCCCATTTCATATTGGTGGACGATGGCACTGTTGGAAAGTATGGGGCAGAAGTCAGACTGAGAAGAGAACTTGAAAAAACTATTAATCAGCAAAGAATTCATGCTAGTAAGGGAATTTATAAATTTGTTGTTGTTGAAATTATCCTGGGCTGTATTAATTGCAAGCAGCATTCTAAAAAAAGGTAGACTGTTCTTTAAGTGTTCATTTCCTTATGTAGCAGGATAACATACAAAACAACCATGAATGACCTTACACAAAGTAAGATCTAGGAAAGGAAGTCTGAGATTAAATAGAGTACTCAAATAACAAAACCAAAGCCACAGAGGTCCATTGCAAGCTTTGTTGCTATTGTAATCCCACTGCAGCTCAAGGAATTCAGAAATATTCTTAATGTATGATATATTCCAATACCCGACTTTGAAATTCAAGATTGAAGAGGAAAAAACATAGTTTATTGTGAAGTAAGAATCACCTTGCTTAAAGTTGATAACACGAGTAGGTATCACTCTGGTAGATAATGTCTTAAAAGTTAGTATTTTTGACACTGGTCTTCCTTTCTGACCATGGTCAAACTTTCTGGCTCAACATCTGTATTTTTATTTCAAAAAAAAGGAAATTTTATAATTTTAGGACACCAAGCAGGTGAGCTCTATGACAAAGTGAAATAGAAATACAAACTCATAGAACAGTATTTTCAGATTATGATGGAGTCATAGCATCTCCTAAAAATTAAGAATGTCTTAGAATCCTTCATACCCCACTAGGGAATGCCTATATTTTGGATTCTTTCACTGCAATACAAGTTATTGTAAAACAAAAATTGGTATTCACTAAATGTTTTGCTACTCTTAATAGAAGTCTTGGATTTTATTGATCTGTCTGTGTAATCCTGATTCCATTGTTAATTTCTCTATTAATGTCTCAATGCATTTGGAATAAAAAATAGACATTTTAAAAGTGATTAAAAACAAATACATATGAGAAGTTCAACTCAAAGTATTAAAAAACTGAAAACCAAATTGGTGTTTTAATTTCTTGTCAAGTTAAACTAGTGAAATATACAAAATAATTATTGCTTTTCAGTGAATATATAAATTATAGTGTGCCTCATATGTTGGATTTTCTAATTTTGTTATTTAGAACAGACTTAAAGTCAGTGTAAAAGTAATTTATTCAGTATTTATTTATATCAGACTATATATCATGTTGAGTACATAAAATTAAGTCAACACAGTCTTATAAGAAATTATATTTTGGCATTTTATTTTTGATTGAGTGAAAACTAAGATTAAATTACTGAATTTTGCCTAATATCATAATTAATCTTTTACCTTTTTTAAGGAATTGGTCAAGGTGTTCCTGTGGTGGCACTTATATTTGAGGGTGGGCCAAACGTTATCCTCACAGTTTTAGAATACCTTCAGGAAAGTCCTCCTGTTCCAGTCGTCGTATGTGAAGGAACAGGCAGGGCTGCAGATCTACTAGCATATATTCATAAACAAACAGAAGAAGGAGGGTAAGTGTATGATTACAACATATTTTTAATAATTTTATGTAAAGAGGCTGTGGTTTTTAGAATATTAGATTCTTTCAGTGTTTTATCAATATGAAAATACCTTCTTAAGTCTTGAGGAAATAGCCTGTCTGATACATTATTGGAATGAATTAAAATATGAGTCTTTATAGTGGACAATTTTCAAAGACCTGTTAAATATACAGAGGCACGTATCTTTTGACCCAACAGTTCCATTTCTGATAATTGTTCCTACAAATATACTTGCCTACATGTGAAATAACATATATAACGTTACTCAATACAGTGTGGTTTGTAACAGTAAAAGATTGGAACAAAATAGAACATTTATATCAAGGGGACTAGATAAATAACTTATGGTACATCTGCACAGTGGAGTAGTTTGTAGTTACATAAGGTATCTGTATACTAGATTTGGAAAGATTACCAAAATTTGTATGTAAAAAAAGGAAAATGTACAGTAACGTATATTATGGCACCTTTTATGTAGGAAAAAAGACAAGGAGATAATTGTATGTATTGAAAGAGATCCTCAAACATTATACAAAGTAATAGTGTTTCCTGAAAGCAGTTGAGATGGAATGGCTGATGGAAGACAGTGGGAAAGACACTTTCACTATGAATTTTCACAGTATTGTATTTTATATTATATCATATTTTTGAGCCATGTTAATATATTCCATATTGAGAAAAAGAAATAAAAATGCAAATGTGCTGATATTTAACACATTTTGATAAAATACTGCTTTTTACACCATAATATCTTAAAATTATCTTTATACAATATCTTACATGATAAGATATTGTATAACTGATAACATTAACACATGCCTTATTAAAAAAATTAGAAATAATTCAAAGAGAAAAATCACTCCATTCCATTTTCCACCCTTATGACTTACAGTGGGAGTCTGATGAAGGAGAAAATTTCACTCAGGGCCAAGTACTTAATATTAATACAGTATCTTTAAATGTCTTGCCTGGATCCACTAGGACTTGATATTAGATTCTGCAAATAATGGAATTTGAAATCAGTGGATTGAGTTATGTTTCCTCTTACTTCAGGAATCTTCATGATGCAGCAGAGCCTGATATTATTTCAACCATCAAAAAAACATTTAACTTTGGCCAGAGTGAAGCAGTTCATTTATTTCAAACACTGATGGAATGTATGAAAAGAAAGGAGCTCGTAAGTAGATTTCACAGAATAAGCCTTTTTTTAAAATATAAATTTATTTATTTATTTTGGCTGCATTGGGTCTCTGTTGCTGTGCGCGGGCTTTCTCTAGCTGCAGCGAGCGGGGGCTACGCTTTGTTGTGGTGAGTGGGCTTCTCATTGCGGTGGCTTCTCTTGTTGCGGAGCACAGGCTCTAGGCACATGGGCTTCAGTAGCTGTGGCACGTGGGCTCAGTAGTTGTGGCACACGGGCCCTAGAGCACAGGCTCAGTAGTTGTGGTGCACAGGCTTAGTTGCTCTGCAGCATGTGGGATCTTCCCGGACCAGAGCTTGAACCCGTGTCCCCCTGCATTGGTAGGTGGATTCTTAACCACTGAGCCACCAGGGAAGCCCAGAATAAGCCTTTTTATTTCATTCAAAGTACATTCTAAATTGCTTTTTAATTAATTAATTAATTTTTGGCTGCTCCCCATAGCTTATGGTATCTTAGTTCCCTGACCAGGGATTGAACCCAGGCCCTCTGCAGTGAAAGCATGGAGTCCTAACCACTGGACCTCCAGAGAATTCCCAATTGGAGAAATACTTTTTTTAAAAACTTTGGATTTAAAATTTTAAAATCTTTTTTAACCATGTAAAGATGTAATTTATAATTTTGTTCAAGCTAAGAGATAGCATAGAAGGATTATAGTTTTTTTAAATCAATTAATTTATTTCTTTATTTTGGCTGTGTTGGGTCTTTGTTGCGTGCGGGCTCTCTCTAGTTGCTGTGAGCGGGGGCTACTCTTCGTTGCTGTGTGTGGGCTTCTCATTGTGGTGGCTTCTCTTGTTGTGGAGCAGGGGCTCTAGGCGTGTGGGCTTCAGTAGTTGCGGCACGCGGGCTCAGTAGTTGTGGCTCATGGGCTCTAGAGCACAGGCTCAATAGTTGTGGCGCACAGACTTAGTTGCTCCGCGGCATGTGGGATCCTCCCGGACCAGGAATTGAACCCGTGTGTGCCCTGCATTGGCAGGCGGATTCTCAACCACTGCACCACCAGGGAAGCCCCTAGAATATAGTTTTTATATGGTGTGGAGACATGTATTGCACTTCTATTTTTGGAAAAGTTTCATAACTAAGCCTCAGTAGATTATGTCCAGGATCAAGGAAGAACTCTAAAGAGTTATTATTGGCTTCTCTAAAATATATTTGGAGGAAAAAACCCTATTTTCCTCTGAGTGAGTGCTCAAATTAAAGATCAGTGCTGCTTCACTATTGATACTATGGGTAAAATAGATAACTAATGAGAACCTGCTGTATAGTATAGCACAGGGAGCTCTACTCAGTGCTCTGTGGTGACCTAAATGAGAAGGAAATCCCAAAAGAGAGGGGATATATGTATATGTATAGCTGATTCACTTTGCTGTACAGTATAAGCTAACACAATATTGTAAAGCAATTACACTCCAATAAAAAAAAAATAGAGACCAGTGTTGCTTAATTTCAGTCATCTAGACATGGGCTTAAGTTTACAGAGACAAAAAATTTTAACAGTTCTCTAAGTAGGTGGATGATAACATGGTTTGATCTGCTGTTTTCTTTCATGCATTTCATTTTTGTTTACTATGAAATGAAGTTAGTTGAAAAATTTGTATTGGGGTTATAACAATAGACTTTTATTTTATGAAAAGGTTATTAAATGAAAACCTCTCTTTAATGGTATTATGTTTCAAATAACTTTAAATAAATTTCAAGTAAAAGGATTCAACAAAACACTTCTCATTCAAGAACACATATATTTACTTGAACTGAGTAAGTGTCCACTCTGCAGAAGAAACAGCAGGATTTACTCAGATTAGTAATCTATATAGCCTTAGCTCATAAATTGCTTATTCTAGTAATGGACATAAAATATATAAAAAATTAATATAATATGAAACCAAACATTTTGAATATACTTGAATTTTATTTATTTTATAATTTTTTTAAATTTATAATTTATTTATTTTGGGCTGTGTTGGGTCTTCATTGCTGCGTGTGGGCTTTCTCTAGTTGCGGCGAGTGGGGGCTGCTCTTCGTTGCAGTGTGTGTGAGCTTCTCATTGCAGTGGCTTCTCTTGTTGTGGAACACAGGCTCTAGGCACACGGGCTTCAGTAGTTGTGGCATGTGGGCTCAGTAATTGTGGCTCACGGGCTCTAGAGCGCAGGCTCAGTAGTTGTGGCGCCCAGGCTTAGTTGCTCCGTGGCATGTGGGATCTTCCTGGACAAGGAATCAAACTCGTGTCCCCTGCATTGGCAGGTGGATTCTTAACCACTGTGCCACCTGGGAAGTCCCTACTTGAATTTTATTTGGTAAATGATACAAATTCTTTAATTTTCTGTGCTTTGATTGTAATGAAATTATTTCTGACCCAAAAAAACTATATCTGCCAAGTAGTTTGCAGTTACTTTGTGATTTATATGCCTATGTCTTAGGTTATAAAATATAAAGGCATAATATTATGAATTGATCTTTAAATAGATTACTGTTTTCCACATTGGATCAGATGAACATCAAGATATAGATGTAGCAATACTTACTGCACTGCTTAAAGGTAAGACTTAAAATTTATTTGTTAGGTCTCTCATTTATAGTGTTTTTATATAAGTTAGGATTTTTTAATTTGACTAAATGAGAATTGAATTTTTTAATAGTTTTTCTTTGAAAAAGACACAGTGTTCACTTTCTTTGACAAATATATTTTTGTTTTTAATCTTATAACTTTTAAAAAAGTTCATACCAGGATTTATGCCATTAGACCTATTTAATTATCCTGTTATGAATGTGTCAAACATGTCACATTTTTAATTGGCTGAAAAATAAGTGTTTAAAAGTAATAGAGTATTAGTTAATAGAAATTAAGGATGGCATTCTTAAATGTGCTATTTTCATTAGGAAGGAAAATTTGGAAAGAAAACTAATGGTATCTTCTAGGACTAAAGGGTTAATGCACATGCAGTTAAATTGTTTTCCTCTCATTATCTTTCCAAAGACATCTAAATGATAAGACAAACAATACTATAGTGAAAAATCTTTTCAAAAATTAGAAACTAAAATGTTGTTCTGAGTACCTGAAAGTCCAAGTATGCAGTGAGGTGGCAGAAGCAGAGCAAGAGGGCACTATCTTAGCATTCACAAGAATTTCCCAAATATTAGACTACAATGAATTGCCAATAGATCAAACATTTGAAAAATACTATAATAAAATATAACATATGTACAACATCTGAGAATAAGAGATCATAAGCAATAGGAAGCCCAGAAGCCATAAAGGGAAAGATCAATAAATGCAATTGCATAAAAATAAAAAATTAAAAGAGAGCACCTAATATTTGCTGTGTACTTTCTGTGTACTAGCTACTGTGCTTTAGTGGTTTATGTTGTTTACCCTTGTGACAACCCTAAGAGGAAGATTTCCTATTATTTTCCTCATTTTATAGATGAGAAAACTAAGAACAGGAATGTGGAAGGATCACAAAAAGGTGTAAATTAGTAATAAAAAGATGAATACCTCATGGAAGAATGAGTCAAAATTTAAGTAAAAGATTTTAGCAGAATACAAATGCTTGGGGGAAATGTGGTAATGATGGAAAGATGTTATAATTTAAAAAAAAACTAATTTAAAAAAAAAAAGCTTTTTATCCTCCTACTGGGTATTTGTATACTCCTGATGGATGGTATAACCTTTCTGGAATATATTTTGGCAGTGTATCAAAAGCTTTAAATTATATACCCGTCTACACAGCAATTTGGCTTCTACAGATTCATCCTGTTAAATATGTGCACAAAGATACACTCACCAGAAAATTCAAAATAACGTGAAATGTCCACTAGTTAGGATATTTGTTGAATAAATTTTAGTTCACCTTTAAAAGGTATTTATATATATATAAGGTGCATCTATATGTACTGTTATTGAAAACTAAATATGATACATAAAGCAGGCTGAGTATTTTGTATAGTATGACCTACTTTTGCATAAACAATTAAAAATATATGTATGAACTTATATATGCACAGAAAACACCTGTAAGGATATTTTTCATAATATTAACAGTCAATACTATTGCTGTGATAGAAACAGATCCTCTTTCTTTTCTATTCATTCTTGTGCATTCTGAATTGTTTGCGATGGATGAGGCTGTGTCTTTGCTATAGTTGGAAAATAAAAGTCCTCAACCCTGGGGTAACCTTATCTTTCTGAGGCAGGCTACCTCTGAATAGTGACTAACACCAGCTGTGTAAGTTAATTAAAGGGGGAGGAGGGGAATTCATGTGTTCATATTTTATGGAGATAAATTAATTGAACTTGTCGACTGTTTTCTTTATTCGATTAGGCACTAATGCATCTGCATTTGACCAGCTCATCCTTACATTGGCATGGGATAGAGTTGACATTGCCAAAAATCATGTATTTGTTTATGGACAGCAGTGGCTGGTATGTAAATAATCTATATAAACAGTGTAATTAAATTAAGCTAAGTTAATATCAAAGTATTTGCTGAAACTGTGACCTAACTTGACATTTACCTGTCAGTCAAAAGTGCAAACTTATTGTAGCCAAACATTTCTGCAACATTCAGATCCATTTAGGATTTAATAAGTTCTATTTGCCTCTTGATAAAAACTGTGATTTTTATAGGGTATAGATCTTTAAAAATCCTGTAACTGAAAAAAGTTTTAGAAATAGTGCTCTTTGCATCTGTGTTTGTCAGGAATGTTGGCCTGTAATTTTCTTTTCTTCTGGGGTCCTTGTCTGGTTTTGGTATCAGAGTAATGCTGGACTCATAAAATGAGTTTGGAAGAGTTTGAGAAGGATTGGTATTAGTTCTTTGAATGTTTGGTTAAATTCACCAGTGAAGCTGTCTGGTCCTTAACTAGTAATCAGACTGTTCAGAATTTCTATTTCATCATGATTTGGTCTTGATAGGTTGTATGTTTCTAGGAATTTATCTATTTCTTCTAGGCTGTCGGTTTGTTGGCATGTAATTGTTCATATTAACCTCTTAATGATCCTTTGTATTTCTGTGGTATCAGTTGTAACATCTGTTTCATTTTTGATTTTATTTATTTGAGTCCTCTCTTTTTTTTTCTTCCTGAGTCTAGCTAAGGGTTTGTCAACTTTATCTTTTCTAGTTTCATTCTAGTTGTCTTTTCAATCTGTTTCATTTATATCTGTTCTAATTTTCGTTACTTTCTTCCTTCTACTAACTTTGAGTATCGTTTGTTCTTTTTATAGTTTCTTGAGGTGTAAAGTTAGGTTATTTGAGACTTTTCTTGTTTTTTGAGGTAGGCATTTATCACTGTGAACTTCCCTGTTGGAACTGCTTTTGCTGCATCCCACAAATTTTGGTATGTTATATTTCCATTTTTGTTTCTCTCAAGGTACTTTTTATTTATTTATTTATTTATTTGGCTGCATTGGGTTTTTGTTGCTGTGCATGGGCTTTCTCTGGTTGCGGCGAGCGGGTCTACTCTTCGTTGCAGTGTGCGGGCTTCTCATTGCAGTGGCTTCTCTTGTTGCGGAGCACGGGCTCTAGGCACATGGGCTTCAGTAGTTGTGGCACGCAGGCTCAGTAGTTGTGGCACGCAAGCTCTAGAGTGCAGGTTCAGCAGTTGTGGCGCATGGGCTTAGTTGCTCTGTGGCATGTGGGATCTTCCTGGGCCAGGGCTCGAACACGTGTCCCCTGCATTGGCAGGTGGATTCTTAACCACTGCGCCACCAGGGAAGCCCTCTCAAGGTACTTCTTAATTTCTTTTTTGATTTCTTCTTTGACCCATTCATTGGTTGTTGAGTAGTATGTTGTTTGATCTTCATGTATTTATGAATTTTCCAGTTTTCTTTGTGTAATTTCTAGTTTCATACCATTGTGGTCAGAAAAGATGCTTGATATGATTTCAATCTTCTTAAATTTATTAAGACTTGTTTTGTGGTCTAACATGGTCTATCCTGTAAAATTTTCCATGTGCACTTGAGAAGAATGTGTATTCTCTTGCATTTGGATGGAACGTTCTATATATCTATTAAGTCCATTGGTCTATGTATCATTTAAGGCTGATGTTTTCTTACTGATTTTCTGTCTGGATGATCTATCCACTGATGTAAGTGGGTATTAAAGTCCCCTATTATTTTGTATTGCTGTCTGTTTCTCCCTTTAAGACTGTTAATATTTGTTTTATGTATTTATATGCTCCTATGATGGGTATATAAATATTTACATATATTGTATCTTCTTGTTGAATTGACTCCTTTATCATTATGTGCCATCCATCTTTGTTTCTTATTACAATCTTTTTTTTAAAGTCTATTTTGTCTGATATAAGTAAGCTTTCTTTTGGTTTCCATTTGCATGGAATATCCTTTTCCATTTCTTCACTTTCAGTCTATATGTGTGTCTTTACATCTAAAGTGAGTGTCTTGTAGGCAGCGTATAGATAGGTCTTGTGTTTTTATCCATTCAGCTACTCTGTGTCTTTGAATTGTTGAACTTAGTCCATTTACATTTAAAATAATTATTATAAGTATGTACTTACCAATATTTTGTTAATTGTTTTCTGGCTGTTTTTGTAGTTCCATTCTGTTCCTTTTTTCTCTCTCTCTTGCTCTCTTCTTTTGTGATTTGGTGACTTTAGTGATATGCTTATATTTTTTTCTCTTTTCTTGTGTATTTGTCTTTTGTGTATAGGTTTTTGCTTTGTGTTTACCATGAGGGTTACATATAATAACATATCTATAATGTCTATTTTATGTTGATAACCACTTGTTTGATCCCATTCTAAATTTCAACATTTTTATATTCCCCTTTCCTCTTTTCTGGTTTTCATGTCACAGTTTACATCTTTTTACCTCAAGTATCCCTTAACTAATTATTGTAATCATGGCTATTTTTACTACTTTTGTCTTTCAACCTTTATTCTAACTTCATAAGTGATTAATCTACTATTTTTACTATATATTTACCTTTTCAGTGAGATTTCTTTCATATGTTTTCTTGTTACTAATTACCACCCTTTCTTTTCAGCTTAAAAGAAGCTCCTTTAACATTTCTTAAAAGGCTGGTTTAGTGGTAATCAACCTCTTTAGCTTTTGCTAGTTTGGAAAAGTCTTTCTTTCAATTCAGAATAAGAATTTTTGCCAGGTAGAGTATTCTTGGTTGGAAGTTTTTTCTTTCTGTACTTTGAATATATCATGCCACTCCCTTCTGGCCTGCAAAGTTTCTGCTGAAAAATATGCTGATAGTCTTATGGAGGTTCCCTTGTATGTAACAAGTTGTTTTTCTCTTGCTGCTTTTCATATTCCTTCCTTGTCTTTAACTTTTGGCATTTCCATTATGTGTCTTGGTGTGGGTCTCTATAGGTTCACCTTATTTGAAACTCTCTGAGCTTCCTGTATCTGGATGTCTGTTTTCTTCCCCAGGTTAGGGAAGTTTCCGCCATTATTTCTTCAAATACAATTTCTGCCCCTTTGTCTCTCTCTTCTTCTGGGAACCCTAAAATGTATCAGTCCATTTGATGTTGTCCCATAAGTCCCTTAAGCTAACTTCACTTTTTTAAAAGTTCTTTTTGCTACTCTGGGTGAATTACACTACCTTGTCTCCAAGTTGACAGATCCTTTCTTCTGCTTCATCTAGTCTGCTCTTGAACCCTGTTAGTATATTTTTCAGTTCAGTTTTTTATTCTTCAGCTCTATGACTTATATTTGGTACTTTCTTAGATTTTCCATCTCTTTGTTGAAGTTCTCACTGTGTTCATTCTTTTCCACAATTCGGTGAGCATCTTTATAATAATTACTTTGAGCTCTTTATCAGGTAAATTACTTATCTCCATTTCATTGAGGTTTTTTCCTGAGGTTTTATCTTGTTCTTTCATTTGGAACATATTTCTCAGTTTCTCCATTTTACTTGACTGTGTTTGGTTTCTGTACAGTAGATGAAATAACCACCTCTTCCAGTCTTGAAGAAGTAGCTTTGTGTAGGGGATGAGCCTTATCAATCAACCTTGACTCAGCTTTTTGTTCTCTCTCAAACCTTTCTGCTTGTTCAAGGAACATATTGTATTTTTACTAGCTCCCAGTAGTTGAGAATGTGCAGTTACCTATCAGTGTCCCTAAGGGGAGTATTTCAGCATCCAGATTCAGACTGACTGGAATCCATGCCCTCAGACAACATCTTTTGAAAATCTTCAACAGAATATTTAGGAAACTGAATTCAACAATACTTTTTTTTTTTTTGTGGTACGCGGGCCTCTCACTGTTGTGGCCTCTCTCGTTGCGGAGCACAGGCTCCGGACGCGCAGGTCCAGCAGCCATGGCTCACGGGTGCAGCCACTCCGCAGCATGTGGGATCTTCCCAGCCCGGGGCACGAACCCGTATCCCCTGCATCGGCAGGCGGACTCTCAACCACTGCGCCACCAGGGAAGCCCTCAACAATACTTTTAAAGGACCATATACCATAATCAAGTGGGATTTATTCCAGGGATCTGCAAATCAGTCAACGTGATATATCACATTAAGAAAAACAATGATAAAAATCATATAATCAACTCAGTGGATACAGAAAAAGCATTTCACGTGATTCTATGTCCATTTATGATAAAGACTCTCAACAAAGCAGGTATAGAGGGGATGCACCTCAACATAGTAAAGGCATATATGACATAATAAAGGCCTACAGCTAACATCATACTCAGTGGTGAAGAGTTGAAAGCTTTTCCTTTAAGATCAGTAATAAGACAAGGATGCCCACTCTTGCTACTTTTATTCAGCATAGTATTGGAAGCCCTAGCCACAGCACTTAGGCAGGAAAAAGTAATAAAAGGCATCTAAATTGGAAAGGAAGAAATAAAACTCTCACTCTTTGCTGATGACATGATACTATGTGTAGAAAACCCTAAAGACTTCACCAAAAAACTGTTGGAACTAATAAATGAGTTCAGCAAAGTTGTAGGATACAAAATAAATATGCATAAGTTTGTTGTGTTTCTATACACTAATAACAAAATATCTGAAAGAGAAATTAAGAAAACAATCCCACTTGCAATTGCATCAAAAAGAATAAATTACCTAGGAATAAATTCAGCCAAGGAGATGAAAGATCTGTGAACTAAAAACTATAATATGTTGATGAAAGAAATTGAAGAAGATACAGAGAAATGGAAAGATATTTTGTGCTCATTGATTGGGAGAATCAGTATTGCTAAAATGTCTGTACTACCCAAAGCAATCTACAGATTCCGTGCAATCTCTATCGAAATTCCAATGGCATTTTTCACAGAAATAGAACAAGAAATTCTAAAATTTGTATGGAACCACAAAAGATCCTGAATAGCCAAAACAATCTTGAGAAAGAAGAACAAAGCTGGAGGCATTATGCTTCCTGATTTCAAACTGTGTCACAAAGTTATGGTAATTTAAACAGTATGGTATTGGCATAAAAATAGATAAATAGGTCAGTGGAACAGAATAGAGAGCCCAGAAATAAACTCATGCACATATGGTCAATTAATTTAGGACAGAGTAGTCAAGAATATACAATGGGAGGACAGTGTTTTCAATTATTGATGTTGGGAAAATTGGACAGCCACATGCAGAAGACTGAAACTTGACCACTGTCTTATACCACACACAAAAATTAATTCATAATTAATTGAACATAAGACCTGAAACCATAAAACTTTTAAAAGAAAACATAGGTGGTAAGATCCTTGACATAGGTTTTGGTGATGATTTTTTCAATTAACCAGACTAATACAGGAATGTTATTGTTGGTAACTTAAAATCCATGGGGAACAGAAGAACACCCCTTACAAGTACAGGATAAGAAAAGAAAGGAGAGAGGACCAACTGAGCAATAGAGTAAATGTTGTTAATGTTAGAATAAGTTAATAACAAATCAGATTTGTATGTGATACGAGAAAGTAGGAGATAATCTTAACTAAAATAGGAATAACATGCCATGATCAATTACAGGCTGTTAATATATGAGAAATTGAATAAGTATTACATTCTTATAAGTTAGTTGTGCCTTGTTTTTAAGTGCAATGCCAAAATATTTTCCTTGTTATGAAATAGAACTGAGTGGTGAAAAAAAATGCCAGAAAACATATCTGCCGTCTGATCATCATGCATCATGCATAAGGCATGCATTTAGTCTGTACACTAAAAAGATTTTGGAGACCCTATCCTTTGCAAAGTAATGGAAATCAAGGGTAGATTGGGTAAAGAAATGGTAATAGAAACTGCTGTAGAGAAGTTGTATAGTAGTATGGTAAACTTCTGAAGACAGTAAAGATTTAAAAACAACAGGTGAAAAAACCCAATGATTTTTTAAATTTTTATTTATTTTATTTATTTATTTTTGGCTGCGTTGGGTGTTTATTGCTGCACGCAGGCTTTCTCTAGTTGTGGGGAGTGGGGGCTACTCTTCGTTTGCCGTGTGCAGGCTTCTTATTGTGGTGGCTTCTCTTATTGCAGAGCATGGGCTCTAGGCATGCGGGCTCAGTAGCTGTGGCTCATGGGCTCTAGAGTGCAGGCTCAGTAGTTGTGGCGCACAGGCTTAGTTGCTCCACGGCATGTGGGATCTTCCCAGACCAGGGCTCGAACCCATGTCCCCTGCATTGGCAGGCGGATTCTTAACCACTGTGCTACCAGGGAAGCCCAAACCCAGTGATTTTGGTATTGATTTTCATGACAAAGTTTTTTATCCTATGATACCAAAATATTTAAAACTATACAGAAGCAATGAGGTATTACTAAAATATTAATATATCAGTAATACTAAATATACTAATATTATTACATTAGTAAGATGACTTTTATAATGCTTCTCAGTGAAATTTCTGTATTTGTGTCTTCACTGATTTTAGAGTATTTGATTCAGTGTCTGTTGAAGTCTGTAAAAGTGTCTCTAAAAACTTACAAGGGGGTGCTACAAATGCTGACTGATACGGGTGTTATATTAAACTGCAGTGCCGCATGTTGTATTGCTGTTAAGAGATATGATTTTTCTCTGACGGTGAATGGTTTCTGTTAAAGTTTTAAAGAAAACTAAGTACAGTCTTTTCTAACTTATATAGTAGTTGTATTTTTGGGAAGTTTGTGACAGAATACTTTGTGTTTATATGTAAAGCAGAATTACTGGATTTTCATTTGTGAGAATCTAACAGGATAATAGAAAGTTGTATGAGATGCAAGCCAATTCCTTTTTGAGTGACATTGTCTGGCATATTGCATGATTTCTGGTATCTTTTGACTGTGTCCATTAAATGTAGTAGTGGCCCCCAATTATTGAAATGATCCCTCTAAAAAAACCTTTCTTAAACACTGAGAATCATTGCTCTAAGGTATTTTTCCCAAAATTTACTTGATGGTGGATTCTTTCTTGTTTTCCCCCACCACGTGACCCTTGCTGTCCTACAGAATGTTTTTTAGGGAATGCTACTCTAGTGAGGTCTTTTTATCTATTCCCTATATACCTTAAGTCATAGCCTTTTATTACTTTGCATCTTTTTAATTTTGTTCTAAAACTGTTTAGGAACAAATATGTATAAATCCTAAGGACTTGCATATAGAACTGTTTGTATAATTTTATTAATTTTGATACTGTTTTAGGTTGGATCCTTGGAACAAGCTATGCTTGATGCTCTTGTAATGGATAGAGTTGCATTTGTAAAACTTCTTATTGAAAATGGAGTAAGCATGCATAAATTCCTTACCATTCCTAGACTGGAAGAACTTTACAACACTGTAAGTGTATGTTAAAATTCTTTGTGGACTAAGTTTTATCATCTTTGGAAAGTGTCATTTTACCTGAGTATATTCATTCCTATTGGTAAAACCTTTAAAGTTTTGCTGGATTACATGGAAAAATTACAGCCAGTCTTAGTATAGATTGTTTATATGACAGTCTGGAACCCTTTCCCTGTTTCTGGAGACCTTCTCTGTCACCATAACCACATAGGAAAGAGATGCAGTTAGTGTTAACCCTTTCCTTCACCTCACCCCTTTTTAAAACTATAAGATCAAGTTCTTAATTATAGAGTTATTATATTTCTTCTTTTTCTTGGTGGTCATTTGTTACACCAAATTTCTTTTGATTCCTTTGACCAATGGAGAAATTACACATTGCTTTTTCTTTTCTCCTTTTTGTTGTTTACATTCATGATTTTGACCTTGTGGTGTCATACTTTCAGCTTACATACTGTTCTTCAATTTTTCTTTTAAAGAGCTCCTGAAAACTAATTATTCCTTTTACAAAGCCTTTCTCATTTTGTTTCAAATTTCATATCACTAACATTGGAGAGAGTAAATACTACTATTCTTAATGGTTTTTCATTACTAATAGAAGCATACCTTGAGGAGTACTATGACCAAATCCTAGCTTTCTAACTTTGACTTCTCTGCAAAGCTGTTTCCTTTTATTTATCAGTTTCTACCTATTTATCTCTTTTCATTCCTAATGTCTTTGTACTACTCAATCATTTCCAGCCTATACTACTTCAGTAATCTAATTTCCTTGTCTATTTTCAAATCTTTAACCTAAATATTCTTATAGTGACATATTTTATATCTTTCTCCAGTTTAAAAACTTTTGATGGCTCCCCAGTGTATGTAGAATAATACTCAAAGCCTTCGCTTGATTTTCAAAGCTCTTCAGCTTTTGAAATTTTGCCTCAGCTATTTCTCTCACTTGGCCTTTTAATTCCTATCTCCCACCTCTGCATGGTGGATATTTAAACTACATCATCTACCTACTATTTCTCCAAAATATAAACTTTTTAAAAAAGCATTAGTTGTTTACACAGTGCTGGTATGTGTTTTTCTTCCAGCTACTACTACTACCCACTTACTGGATTTTATTCTTTGTTTGGAACCTAGTTCAAATGCCAAGGCAGTGCTACAGTGAAGCCCAGTGGTGCAGTTTGTTAAGTACAGTTATGTCTTCCACTGTGGATTGTAAATTTCCTTTGAGTAGGGATTTGTTGGCATTCTACTGTCTCTAGCAAATAGATGTAAAAATTAAAAGGATTATTCATTGTGCCAAAGTAAGGTTTATCCCTGAAATGTAAAGGAAATATAAAACACTAAAAATAAAAATTGATCCTATTAGCAAGGCAAGTAATTTTTTAACTGTATAACTCAAAGTTATTAAGATAATAGTTAACATTCAGCATCAGTTATTGATAAAATTTTTTAAAGTTTAAGGGGTTATATATAACATGATAAAGCAGTGGTTCTCAAACTTTTTGTTATCAAGATCCTATTACATAAAAATTATTGAGGACATCAAAGAGCTGTTCTAGAGAGGTTTTGCTTATGTGTGTTGATATGTACCATATTGGAATGTAACACCAAGAAATTTTAAAAATATTTATTAATTTGTACTTCAGTACAAATAATAAATCCATTATGTGTTAACGTATATAACATTTTTCAAGAAAACAAAAAAGAATTAGTGAGGAGAGTAGAATACTTTTATGGCTTACAAATCTCTTTAATGTCTGGTTTCATAGAAGGCAGCTGGATTCTCATGTTTGCTTTTGAATTTAATCTCACAATATCACACATCATGAAGCCTCTGGAAAACTCCACTGAACACTGAGAGAATGAGAATGAATAAATGCAAATAACATTTTAACATGATTCTGCAAACACTTTCGATCTCATGGGCCTCCTAAAAGGATCTTGGGGACCTTCAGGAGTCCCCAGATTGCACTTTTGAGAACTGCTGTGTTAAAGTGTACTTATTTTTTACTAAGAAGTTATATTTAATGAATAAACATTAATGGATTAAGATAAAATAGAATTACAAAAATTGCGTTTCTCTCTGGTTATATACTATTAGAGAAAATACAATGAAGCTTCCTAATACTTAAAAAGTATGAAATAATTCACATTCACTTGGAAGACACATTTATTTTTTAAAAATTAACTTACAGGTCTTCTGTCTTTATTTTTTATAATACTTTGCATTTCAGAAATGTTTCAGCTGTAAATATTTTGTAAGTCTATCTAAGTGCACTAAAATATTACCAATTTTTTGTAAATATTTCTACTAAGTTTGTTTCTTTATGTTAAAAATAAATGACATTTTAAATAAAAAAAAATTAACTTACGGGGAGAATGAGCTGAGGGAACTCAGCTCTTAAGTCTATAGACTAAATACTATAAAAAGAATGCCGTATCAGTTATATCCATTTTTAGATATTATATAGAATTTGAAAGCCAATAATATCAAAGAAAATAATATTGTTTTCAAAGGAATAATAAGTTTACCCACTTAGATTTGAAAATGTATTACCAAGTATATGTAATCAAAATGGAGAAGTACATTGAATTGATTACTACAATAACCTCATAAAAATTAACAGTAACATAATGGTGGGAGAAAAATCTCATTTGATATTTCTTTTAAACAATAGATTTAAAGTTGACAGTAATTCTCTTGATTTGTGCTGCATAGAATCAATTGCAGTAAATTTCAAATAGGTCAGAGCACTGTCTAAAAAGTTTAGAAGAATATCTTTTTGGCCCATTTATCTCAGTTTTGTTGGGGGGAGATATACTCCTGGGTATTTTTTCAAAATACAGGATACCATCAAAATAAGATTAATGTAAAAATGAAACTTGTCACTAGTCTACTGTAATATTATATTTAAATAGAATTAAGATAATAATGGAAAAGATGGCATATATAAAAATGTTAAAAGTTTGTTACCCAAAATATTTAATGTATTGCTACAGCTTGATGATCAGTGGCAGAAACAGAGGTACAGACATTTTAACAAGAGGAAAGAGAATGTATGCCTCCATTATCAATGAAATATAAATTAAATTTAACATATAATTGTGAAGCTTGCAATGTTTGCATGACTTTTAGAAAAGAAAAGCTTTTGTGTTTTGCATAAGTAAAAATGTAAGAGCATAAGAAATTATATATCTTGTTAAAGGTAAATATGACAACATGAAATAGTTACCTCTTTTTCATTGTTCCATTTTATGCACAGAACTTGTATAACTCAAAAACAATATAATTTGTGTAAGAACAAAAGTCCTGTAACAAAAAGGAAGTTGTTTAAGTTATTTTAGAAGAAAAATAATAGTTTGCTCTAATTATTTTCTCCTTAAAGAAACAAGGCCCAACTAATCCAATGCTATTTCATCTTGTTCGAGATGTCAAACAGGTAAGAGATTATTTTTGTTTTCGAAAAATATTATTTTAGAAAAGTCATTTATATTTCATCTGTTCCTAGAAAGCATTTCAGTGCATCTTAAAATTAGCAATAAAGTGACTTTTTTTATTCTTATTTTTATTTTTATTTTATTTTATTTTTTTGCGGTATGCGGGCCTCTCACTGTTGTGGCCTCTCCCGTTGCGGAGCGCAGGCTCCGGACGCGCAGGCTCCAGACGCGCAGGCTCAGCGGCCATGGCTCACGGGCCCAGCCGCTCCGCGGCATGGTGGGACTCTCCCACACCGGGGCACGAACCCGTGTCCCCTGCATCGGCAGGCGGACTCTCAACCACTGCGCCACCAGGGAAGCCCAGTGACTTTTTTTAGATCGAGATTAAAATAAGGGATAAATTTGTAGTAATACAGGAGTAAAGAGCATAATGTATCAGAAATCAAGAGAAAGGAAAGTTTATGAAATTAAGACCTGAGCTTCTAGTCATCCAGGATATAGTATGATGAATTTCATAATGCTCATTTGTTCATAAAGGAAGATCTTCTTTCTCTGTGTTAAGAAGAAATTTTTCCCTGGGCATGTAAAGGACGTTGAGAGAAACACAGATTGGTGATCTTCAATGGCAGATTTTGCCAATAAAAAGGCTGAAAATGTTCTGTCTTTCTCTCTGTGCATGTTTTTCTCTCCCCCCCCCCGCCGCTACCATCTCTGTCTCTTGTCTCTCTCCCTCTTCCCTCTTCTTTTATATTCAGTATTGGTAGTGATTTCATATATAAGGCTCTCATATGGTCTGAAGCCATTCTGTGGTGACTAAACTTGATACACTGATATTCCTCTTCTTTTCTACTGGATTCTCTGTGAATTAATAGTTTTAAACACTTACTTAAAAATTATAACAACTTAAACTATTGATATCCAATAGTTTTATTTCCCTTGATGAAAAAGTACTCATATTTAGTTAATTGAATTATTTTTAAAGTTTCTGAACTGAAATGCTTTCCTTTTGGAATTCTTCATTCAAATGTTTTACTTACCATTAAGTGTGAGTGAGTGTACTATTAAAAAATGGAAAACTTGATAGAAATGTCATTTTCTGTGTTTTGTAATATGTTTAATACTAAACTAACATTTCATAAAAAGAACTTAGACTTTGTCATACTTAAAATTTTTTTCTTTATTTTTTTCCATGTGCTTTTTTTTGTAGCTTTATTGAAATGTATTTCACATACCATAACATTCATCCATGTGAAGTGTATATATAGTTCAGTGACTTTCTATATTCAGGGTAGTGCCACCGTCGCCACAATTTTAGAGTATTTACAATACCCCCCAAAGTAACTTCATACCCATTAGCAGTCTCTCCCCATTCCTGCTCCTTCGCTACTCCTTGCCTCTGAGCCTGCCCTAAGCAACTGTTAATTCTTTTCTATCTCTGTGGATTTTCCTATTCTGGACAATTCACATTAATTTTTGTTTGTTTTGTTTAAGTAACTAAAGCTTTCTTTTTTTTTTTTTTTCTTCCCAGAAAGCTTGAATAATGAGGGAGACCTTCAGTCCGGGGATTTCTTGAACACATTTGCATTATGATTTACTTACGTGGTTTAGCAGAACTATAGTTGTTAATTCTGGGAACCTCACACAGGAGATTTGTTATATGTTAACTTCTTTTACATTGATGGCTATAATAATAAGCCCAGTTTTTCTACTTGCATAAGTGAAAAATCCTGAAGTAAAAGCAGTGATTGAATATTTTCTAATTCAAATTAATGAGTTTTCTAAGTTATTTGTATAGCTTGAGAAATTGCTTATCATTTTTTTTAGATAACTCACATTATTTTCCTTAAATTAAGTATTTCCCATTCAAGTGAATTCATAACATAAGGGTATTTGTCAGATTAAAAAAAAATAAAACTAAAATATCTATCATACCTGACATCCTTAATCGTAGAGCATATTTTGAGGTTGCTTAAGATGAAATAAAAACAAAAATCTTGTATTTAAGATGAAAATATGGTTTTTTTTGTTTGTTTGTTTTTTGCTGTACGCAGGCCTCTCACTGTTGTGGCCTCTCCTGTTGCGGAGCACAGGCTCCAGACGCGCAGGCTCAGCGGCCATGGCTCACGGGCCCAGCCGCTCTGCGGCATGTGGGATCTTCCCGGACCGGGGCACGAACCCGTGTCCCCTGCATTGGCAGGTGGACTCTCAACCACTGCGCCACCAGGGAAGCCCCAAAATATGTTTTTTGATTAGTTTTAAAATTAGCAATCTAAAGAATATAGATACCTAGAAATTAGAAACTTCACAGATGCAGCAAAAATATAAAAAGTATAAGCATTTTAAAAAGTATTAAGTTCATGAAGTTATAATTAGGGGAATGAAAGAATGGTGATGGTGTAAGAGGGCAGAATTGGTTAATATGTATAACTCATCTGATGATTAAACACTTTAATCAATAATTCATTCTGAAACAGTCTTTCCAAACTCACAAATGGCTTATGTTCCAAAAGTTCATTTGTAAATTGATGCTTTGGGAAAATGAAGTTTTATCTCTGAACAATGTTATAGGTGGTAGTTGAATTGTAGTCAAGGCTATAAAAACGTGTAATCTACAATATGGCCAATATAATTTTGGTTCAAAATATTTATAAGTATTAATGGGCCCCTCAGGAAACATTTATAGCATTATTTATGCAGGAAAATGCAACTTATGTGCCACGGTGAAACAGAATACTTGGCATTTAGAGGTTTCTTTGCCTGTGTGTGTGAAGTATTAGTACAGTGGAGAGATCAAATTATCTTCCTGTTGTAAGCCATACTCCTGTCCTGAGCCACACCATTGGGACTTCAGAACTTCAGAATCTCTCTTCTTACAAAAGGAAACAGAAACAAGTCACTCCCTTCTTCTGTAAAGGTAGCTGCTGGCAACTCCAGCTTCCTATAACAAGTAAACATTTGTTATTTTGGAGAGTAGTAGGCACATTTCTAGGCATAACATGGAAATATTGAGAAATATTATTTTGTCTTTTTAAAACTAATGCTTTGTTTTCAGGGAAATCTTCCTCCAGGATATAAGATCACTCTAATTGATATAGGACTTGTTATTGAATATCTTATGGGAGGAACCTATAGATGCACCTACACTCGGAAACGTTTTCGATTAATATATAATAGTCTTGGTGGAAATAATCGGGTATGTAATATTTGGGGGAAAGTCTATAGATGTGCTTTAAAATGAACTTACACACTTTAAAAGTTAAAAATTACTTAGATAGCTAGTGGGAAGCAGCCGCATAGCACAGGGAGATCAGCTCAGTGCTTTGTGACCACCTAGAGGGGTGGGATAGGGAGGGTGGGAGGGAGGGAGATACAAGAGGGAAGAGATATGGGAACATATGTATATGTATAATTGATTCACTTTGTTATAAAGCAGAAACGAACACACCATTGTAAAGCAATTATACTCCAATAAAGATGTAAAAAAAAAAATTACTTAGAATGGTAAAGGTGGGATTGCCTTAAAAACATGAGATTTTAAACTAAGAGTACTTAGAAATATTTTGTAATTGAAATCCTGAAGAAACTGTATATTTTTTGGTGTGCGTACACACACATATTTATATATACATGTGTAAAAACTGATTTTTATAGCATATCAGCATATTTAAATCTATAAAATCTAATAAGCTTTTATTTTCAGAGGTCTGGCAGAAATACCTCCAGCAGCACTCCTCAGTTGCGAAAGAGTCAGGAATCTTTTGGCAATAGAGCAGATAAAAAGGAAAAAATGAGGCATAATCATTTCATTAAAACAGCACAGCCCTACCGACCAAAGGTATATTTGTTTAAATATTACCTTTTCTGGCTTTCTCATTTTGTTCTTTCTAAATTACTTAGTATTATGAAGCAAAAAACTACTTGTTTTAGTAAGAGTTATCTTTTGTTTTTAGATATATTATATCCTTGATTCTTCATTTTCCTATATGCCAAAAGATATTCATTGTTAGTTAGTGATTCTGTTATTTTTTAGTATTTAACTATGATAATGACCAGAATTTTTAGATGTTTTGATTATTGCTTAACTGCCTCCTTTTATTCCATATTTACTTGATTAACAACATGCAAGACAGAGGTGTTATCCAAACTCTCCTTTCATTAAAACTGTGTTTTATCAGATATTAGTTGAAATATTTAGGCCCTTTCTTTAATCTTGGAAAACTTTGTTGCAAAGACATTTTTTTGGAAATGACGTTTCTATAAAATGAATAGCTATAATAAAAATCAAATATGTAAAATTTATACTATTTTGATTTGTGCGGCTGTATGAAGTTGAAGAATAAAGGGTATTTTATTAAAATTCTCACATGAATGTCACATGGCCTTATTTTGATGAGCCTTATAACATTTATTTTCTCTTAAAGATTGATACAGCTGTGGAAGAAGGAAAGAAGAAAAGAACCAAAGATGAAATTGTAGATATTGATGATCCAGAAACCAAGCGCTTTCCTTATCCACTTAATGAACTGCTAATTTGGGCTTGCCTTATGAAGAGGCAGGTCATGGCCCGTTTTTTGTGGCAGCATGGTGAAGAATCAATGGCTAAAGCATTAGTTGCCTGTAAGATCTATCGTTCAATGGCATATGAAGCAAAGCAGAGTGACCTTGTAGATGATACTTCAGAGGAATTGAAACAATATTCCAAGTAAGTTACATTTTATCATTTGAAACATTGTAAAGTACAAAATAGATGGGGTTTAAGTGGAGATTATAGTGCCATGCACTAATTAGGTTACGTATTATAATTTTATTGGAAAAATTAAGAGAAACCCACTTTCTAAATGCTTAAGTTTAAAAAAAAAATCTCAGAAAGAAACTTGGCTGCCTAGGCATGTATATTGTTTGCTGTTCAAGAGTTAAATATCTCAACAAGAAAGAAGAAATGCCAGAGATCAGTTTAATAATTAGTTGTACATAATAGCAATTAGATTAGGAAAAGTTCCATTTGAAGTGGTAGGGAAAGGAAGAAAGTGAGGTTTGAGCTGTATTCTAAGGAAATAAATTTAATTCATCTGGAAGGGCATTTCAGATGGTGGAACTACATATGTAGAAGAATAAAATAGTTCACAAGTTTTGCAGTCTACTTAGGGGAGTAATAGAATATTAAGCTAGAAAGGTAGTTTGTAGGAAGCTTTATAATAGAGAATAGGACCACCCTCCCCCAAAATGGGCTGTCTTTGGAAGAGAGTAAGAGTTGTTACTGGAAATAACTCAAATAGAGATCCAGTGATCATGTTACCAGGGATTTAAGATTAAGATGTTCTTCATATTAGGTTAGTTCCTATTCACATTATTCTTCCTCTCTACTGGGTACCAACCCTCTTCTATGTTTGAAATATTATATAGAGACTTTCTGAACAGAGCATCTGAATATTGTCAGTTTTGGTTTCCTTTGAGTCTATAGGTTTATTTCTAGGACCAGGGGAAAGTGCTCTGGAGTCACATTTTCAGTCTTGTTCCTAATGTGGCATATTTTAATATTTTGTAATTTTCACATAGTAGTGGATATCTGAAAACGTAGGGCTACTATGATTCTGATGCCTCACAATTCCCTGTGTGTGTGAAAATATTAAAAACTGGAACATGTTATGAATGACTTAAGGATAATGGCTTAAAACTGCAATTTGGTAATCTGAATATGTTTTGGCTTTTATCTTTTGATAGTGATTTTGGTCAACTGGCAGTTGAATTATTAGAACAATCCTTCAGACAAGATGAAACCATGGCTATGAAATTGCTCACTTATGAACTGAAAAATTGGAGTAATTCCACCTGTCTTAAGTTAGCAGTTTCTTCAAGACTTAGACCTTTTGTAGCCCACACCTGTACACAAATGTTGTTATCTGATATGTGGATGGGAAGGCTGAATATGAGGAAAAATTCCTGGTACAAGGTATACCTTAGAAATAATTTAATATGAAGTGTGTGATTAGATAAAAAAAGAACAGGAATTAGCTCAGCTGTATAGTAAAATGCCTTGATTTGTGAGGGTGGTAGGGGTTGTGGTGTTGGCATTTTATCCCTCTTAGTCTTTACTCTGAATCCTTTTCAGGTGTGGTGTATAGTGAGTTTCCCCAGTCTGAGCCAGAAGCATGAGAGCAACAAATGGGAGTATTGGCATTTATAGCAGCCATGAAAAAAAAGTTGTTGCTTTATGAAAAGTTGATTCCCAAATTCTAAAATTCAGGACCTATCTACTAACTTAATAATCTGTTACTTTTAATTTGCTTGAAGTATATTGGATCTGCTCAGTTTTTATGGTTAAAAATTGGGGTAAAATGTTGTCTGGTACTTTCAGTTTCATTACAGTGAGAGATTTTACTTTAAACTTTCCTTTTTGTTATTTTATGTCTGAAAAAAGGTATAGAAATATAGAAGGTAGAAATCAGGCAAGTAGTTTAATCACTGATCGTTGTAAGTGGATAATAAATACTAAAAATAATGGTGAAGGATTAACCCTGATATACAATTATAATAGATACCCTGACACACAATTATAATTTCTTTGTGCTTGAGGATTTTGCAGGTAATACATAAAATTTTAGAAATAAACCTTTTTGTTTATAGAGGCACAAGCTGAGTAATCACATTGTGACATGGAACACTTGCAGAGAGATTTAGGATAAAATTAAGCACATATTAACTTCATAAGGCTTACATTTTATTTAGACAAAAATGTATTTTCTGAACAAATTGTAGCCGGATTTTTTAACAGGACAAATCTATAATAATTACTAAATCGTTTCTATCCCCTTATATCATAATACTCAAATGTTTTGTTACTCTTTAAAACAATTCAACCTGGCCTCTTTATATATAAGTAAAATGTGAAGTTTTTGTTTTTTCCCTGCACCACCAGGGGCAAAATGGCTAACTAATAATCAGGGGATTTTATACCTTTTTATTGCTTTTATTATATTCTTGAAGGCCATTAATTTTAAAATGTAAACTTCTGTGTTTCTAAAAATTTTTAGGTCATACTAAGCATTTTAGTTCCACCTGCCATATTAATGTTAGAATATAAAACTAAGGCTGAAATGTCTCATATTCCACAATCTCAAGATGCTCATCAAATGACAATGGAAGATAGTGAGAACAACTTTCAAAACATAACAGAAGAGATTCCCATGGTAAGGAGGAAAAAAAATTTAAAGTAAATATAAATTTGTTATGAATAAATGTACAATAAATGTTCTTTTTATTTTAGGAAGTATTTAAAGAAGTAAGAATATTGGACAGGAATGAAGGGAAGAATGAAATGGAGATACAAATAAAATCAAAAAAGCTTCCAATCACACGAAAGTTTTATGCCTTTTATCATGCACCAATTGTAAAATTCTGGTTTAACACGGTATGATTTTTTTTATTGAAGTATAATTGATACTATATATTACAGGTGTATAATATAGTGATTCACAATTTTAAAGGTTATACTCCATTTATAAAATTATAAAATATTGGCTATAGTCCCCATGTTGTACAATATATCCTTGTAGCTTATTTTATACCTAATAGTTTGTACTTCTTAATCCCCTGCCTTTATATTGCCCCTCCCACCCCTTCCCTCTCCCCACTGGTAACCACTAGTTTGTTCTCTGTATCTGTGAGTCTGCTTCTTTTTTGTTATATTCACTAGTTTGTTGTATTTTTAAGATTCCACGTATAAGTGATATCATACAATACTTGTCTTTCTCAGTCTGACTTCACTTAAGATAATACCCTCCAAGTCCATCCATGTTGCTGCAAATGGCAAAATTTAATTCTTTTTTATGGCTGAGTAGTATTCCATTGTATATATTTACCACATCTTCTTTGTCCATTCATCTGTTGATGGACACTTAGGTTGCT
The DNA here is from genome assembly GCF_964165515.1 of Mesoplodon bidens. NCBI lineage: Eukaryota > Metazoa > Chordata > Mammalia > Artiodactyla > Ziphiidae > Mesoplodon > Mesoplodon bidens. Next base: position 85,391,452 of record NC_138178.1, read on the forward strand.
TCCATATCTTAGCAATTGTAAATAATGCTGCTATGAATATTGGGGTGCATGTATCTTTTCGAATTAGTAACATGGTATATTTTAAAATTGAGCAAAAATTTTTTTTACCACATTAAAAACCATTCAGTTTTATTAATATATTAAGTTCACACATGGTCTAAATAAATCTTTAACAATCCATCTATGATTCTCTATCAAAATACAGATTACAGTAATTCAGAAGAATTCTTGTTCTTTGGATAGAATGATCTGAGAATTGTGATTTTTATGATTTACACAAAGAAGCCTAGTTATTTAGTAAACATGGATGTACAGTAATTTTATAACTTCTTGTGGAAGGGTTACCTGTATTTTTCTTAGTTATTGATGAAGATGTATTTGTTTCAAATATGCCAGCTAATATTCATGACTTCTATCCGTTGATTTAATGAATGTTTATCAAGATTTTAATGAATTAACATCCTTTTATCCTTAAAAGCAAATGGTCACAACTATTTAAAATTTACAGTGATCCTCTGTCTTTAATACAAAGAATGATTCCCTGAACACTTAACTAATGGTGATCTATAGGAATGATTTAAATCAATGACAGATGTCATCTCCATTTAGATTTTCATTGTACATTTTACGTTACAGGGTCTTTAAACATCCATGGAGTAGTAAAAATAAATGACTGCTACCTAATATTATTTTCAAATAATCTCAAATAATGCCAATATAAAAAAGGTGCTGATAATAATTACACCTGCCCAAACATCATTCCCTGTGATCAATACGAACAAACAAATTTTATAAGTGTTTTAACTTTAGATTATTTTCTGTAATATTCTCAATTAGAGTAATGCCAGAAAAGTTATTGACTTTAATGCTTTCTACTATGTATTCTGATATTTATTTAGATTTGATCTTTTAAGTACTTTCACATTTTTTTTCATCATTCAAGTTTCTTTCCACTGTGAACTCTTCAGGTGTTTTCTGAAGTATATATTTAGGACTGATGTCTTTCATCACTTATTACATTTGTAGGGTTTCTCTCCACTATGGATTCTCTGATGTTGAGCGAGGTAACAGCTCTGGTTGAAGGCTTTGTCACATTCTCTACATTTGTACGTTTTTTGCTATTATGGTTTTTTTCTACTGTTATTTTCTTATGTTTTTGAGAGCCAGTTAAAGGCTTTGCCACATTTGCTACATTTGTAAGGTTTCTTTCCAGTATGAGATCTTTGCTGAATAAGATATGAATGCTAATTAAAGGTACTGCCACATTCTGTACTTTTGTAAGGCTTCTCTGCAGTGTGAATTATCTGATGCTGCTTAAGATTTGAGCCCTGGGTAAAGGCTTTGCCACATTCTTTACATTTGTATAGTTTCTCCCCAGTATGAATTCTCTGATGTTGAGTATGTTTTGAGCACCATTTGAAGGCTTTTCCACAGTCTTTACATTTATAAAGTTTCCCTCCAGTATGAATTTTCCTTTGTCTACTTAGATTTAATGATTGATTAAAGACTTTCCTACATTTATTACACTTGTAGTGTTCCTCTCTAGTATGAATACTCTGATGTTGAGTAAGTTGATGTTGAAGACTGATTAAAACCTTTATCACATTGACTACATTTGTAAGTCTTCTCTCCAATATGAATCCTCTTATATGTAGTAATATTTGAGCTTTGATAAAAGACATTCCTGTGTTTATTACTTTTAGAATGGTTTTCTGAAAATTCAGTGCCCTGATGTTTCATAAGACTTGAGTCTCGGTCAAAGTTATTGTCTGATTCAATGCAGGGATAGCTTGTTGCTCCATTATAAATGCTGTTGTAGTTATTGAAAAATAGAGCTCTTGGTTAAGACCTTACACAGTTTATTGCAGTTTAAATTTCCAAGTCAACAACTTTCATGTTTTCCCAGCAGCATTTTTTGGAATAAATCTTCCGTGCCTACTTTGTGGTCATCAAAATCTGGGTGTCGTAAGAAGACATAGCTGGGTATGTGGCTACTGTCTCCATTCCCTTCACATCCTAGAGATCCTTTTTTTGCTCCAAGAAGGTGACCAGGTCCCTATAGTTCTCTAACATCTGTCCCTGTACAATTCCCATTGATCAAAGTCCAGTCATTCCTACTCCTCTTGAGAGAAATCTATGGCCACATCTTGGAATGTCAGCAGTCCCTGAGAAGCTGCCATTTCCTCCTGTTCTTCCTCCTGCTCTGGGTTGTTTTTTCATCAATATTATGTTGAAGAAACACATCAGCATCTTGAGAATATACCTTCAAAGGTGTCAGCACATCTCCCTCACCAGCTCCTACCCATAAGCCGAACTTTCATAGTTGACTTTGAAATGCTAAGAAGACCAATCTCTCCCATCCTTTGTCTCAGGAGAAATACAGGAATAACCAGCTCCTGGCCTTTAAAAATGCTTTGCTGAAACCCTTTCAGGAGTTTGGGTTTTTGGGGGCATGAGCCACTGGTCTCCTTGCATTGCCCTGCAGTAAACCTTTCTCTGCTCCAAACTCCAACATTTAGGTATTATTTGGCTGGGGCTGCGGCTGCAGTGGGCGCCTGCCCCCCACCCCCGGTTTGGGGCACCGCCTCCAGGACCCCCCTAGAGGTGGGGCCGTGCATTCTGCTCCCTCCCCCAAGTGACTGCGGGCAGAGAGGCCCCGCCCCCACTGCTCCCCCGCCGGGAATGGAGCTGGAGCCCAGGTCCCCGCAGAGCCAGCAAAATGTTTTTAAAAGATAGGCTTTAAGGGTAACTTTGGTTTAGAGTCCATACTAATCTTGATATAACTTAGATCACTGGAAATCCATTTTCCACTTAAAAGAACAATACGTTCTCTGATACACAATTATACTTTCTTCGTGCTTTTGGATTTTGCAGATAATGTTAAAATTTTGGAAATAAACCTTTTTGCAGTGTTAGTTGATGGTGAAAAGTAATCTAGATCATTCATATAGTTTTATTTTTCAGTGGTATGATAGCTTATTTCTTTAATCATAGTACATGTTTGGTTATCTGTCACATAATTGGTTTTTCCCTTGCCAATGGAAGAACAAATTTTACTACCAGGTTAAAGAGCATACATGTCCTTAGAGGAATGGACACCATCTGAGAAACACATGAGATTGGTGCCTACTTTTATCCAGGGGCCAAGTGAATGAGTTTTTACTCCCCAGGAAAACTTTTAAGTTGTTTTTGGTTTTTGTTGTCATGTTTGTTGTGTTTCATTTTCATCATTATCAGGCTTTTTTTGAATTGCCAAAGTAGGCAAATGTTCTCTATTAGCTTTATGCTAATATGAACATTTGAGAATTTGTTCCTTCAACCATTGCTTTCTCACCTACATACATGCCCATTAACCTGAGACTAATTCATTACGTTTCCTTCCCAGTACGAAAATTTTCTTGCTCCATCTTGTTCAGATGTTAAAATTGTAAATCTGAATTACCTAATATAATCCCCGAATTCTGTCTCCACTAATGGAAATAACATAGGTTTCATATGTTTGCATTCGTATGAACAGCTATTTAAAAATGGACAGTTCAGGTGGCTCTAGGAATTTCTTTTTTCTTTCTTTGCTTATTGCAGTTTACTTCTCTACCCCGCCATAGCTCAAATCAAAGATATGGCTTATTTTAAAACTGGTAGAGGCAAGGAAAACGATGAGAGAATTCTCAGCCACAATTGTTCAAGGGTCAGAGAGTCTGGATTTTCCTCTGAAATGAAATGACTCTTCAGATGTTATTACATATCGGTCCTTATCATCTCCTTATAACCTTTCTTGTTAAGAGTCTCAAAGGTGGGATGTTCTCTTACCTAGGGAGAATGTTTTCCATATTTGTTTACATTTCTTGGGATTCAACCTCAGTGATTGGGAGCTAAGAAAATATTGGGTTGGCCAAAAAATTTGTTGGGTCTTTTCTGTAAGATGGCTCTAGTAGCGCTTAGTTGTCTTTAACTTCATTCGAAACAATTTTGTTAGACTGTATTGTGACAGCTGTCATATCAATGTGCATTTTAAAAAAGCTTATCAAAATTGGTGAATTTTTGTGTAGCCATTTTAATATTGAAGACGGAAGAAAAACAACATTTTCAGCATATTATGTTTTATTGTTTCAAGAAAGGTAAAAACAACTGAAATGCAAAAAAAGATTCGTGCAGTGTATGGAGAAGGTGCTGTGACTGATTGAACATGTCAAAAGTGGTTTGCGAAGTTTCATGCTGGAGATTTCTCGCTGGATGATGCTCCGTGGTCGGGTAGACCAGTTGAAGTTGATAGTGATCAAATCAAGAAATCGAGAACAATCAACATTATACCACATGGGAGATAGCCAACATATTCAAAATATCCAAATCAAGCGTTCAAAATCATTTGCACCAGCTTGGTTATGTTAATCACTTTGATGTTTGGGTTCCACATAAGTGAAAAAAATCTTCTTGACAGTATTTCTGCATGCGATTCCCTACTTAAACGTAATGAAAACATTGTTTTTAAAACAAATTGTGACGGGCAATGAAAAGTGGATACTGTACAATAATGTGGAATGGAAAAAGATCATGGGGCAGGTGAAATGAACCACCACCAACCACACCTAAGGCCGGTCTTCATCCAAAGAAGGCGATGTTGTGTAGATGGTGGGATTGGAAGGGAGTCCTCTATTATGGGCTCCTTCCAGAAAACCAAATGATTAATTCCAACAAGTACTGCTCACAATTAGACCAACTGAAAGCAGCACTCAATGGAAAGCTTCTGGAATTAGTCAACAGAAAATGCATAATCTTCCATCAGGATACCACAAGACCACATGTTTCTTTGATGACCAGGCAAGAACTGTTATGGCTTGGCTGAGTAGTTCTCATTCATCCGCCATATTCACCAGACATTGCACATTCAGATTTCCATTTATTTTGGTCTTTGCAAACTTCTCTTAATGGAAAAAATTTCCATTCCCTGGAAGACTGTAAAAGGCATCTGGAACAGTTCTTTGCTCAAAAATACAAAAATTTGGGGAAGATGGAATTATGAAGTTGCCTGAAAAATGGCAGAAGGTAGTGGAACAAAAGGGTGACTACGTTGTTCAATAAAGTTCTTGGTGAAAATGAAAAATGTGTCTTTTATTTTTACCTAAAAGCCAAAGGAACTGTTTGGCTAATCCAATACCAGTTGTCTTTCTTAGGAATACTACTTGGTTGGGGGAAGGAGGAGCCACATATTATGTGTTTCTTGATGATGGTGATGAAGTTCTATAGTATGATACTTGAGGTATAATATAAGTTAAGTGAAATTATGTGGACTATACTGAGAACATAAACCTGGTATTATAAAATTCTTCCTATGAGAAGTACTAAAAAGTCAACCAAAGTCTAGAATAACACACTTTTACCTTGGGGACCATTTATAAATGGTTGATTGATAAATGCAATGTCTGCATGGAAGAAGAGTTACTTCTGAAACTTTTTTAATGATTGAAGCTGGGAGATACTTCACAGGGGCTCATTTCGTCTCTTGCTTTGTGTATGCTTGGAAATTTTCATAGTAAAGAAATTGTATTTTATAATAAATGTTATTCATATCTTGTATTTTCTTTTTTTTTATTAGTTGGCATACTTAGGATTTCTGATGCTTTATACATTTGTGGTTCTTGTACAAATGGAACAGTTACCTTCAGTTCAAGAATGGATTGTTATTGCTTATATTTTTACCTATGCTATTGAGAAAGTCCGTGAGGTATGTCTTTAGTTTTTCCTACCAGTAACTTAGTGTATATATGGAGGGTGTTACGTTTTGTTTTGGTTATGTGTGTGGGTATGTGTTATTCATACCCACACACATAACCGTGATGTAGGTGAGTATATTCATATACCCACCTACATCACCCAGTAGGTGATGTTATTGAAGTATAGATTGTTTGGTTTTGCTGTTCTAAAAGTGATGGCCAAAGAATAGAGATTGTGTTGTTTACTTTGTCACAATTACAAACATAATGATTTGTCTCAAAAAATAGATTTGTTTTTGTTTTATTTCCTCAACATTCATATTTATGTTCTTTGCCATTCTCAAAAAGTATTAAATATACATATAGCCAATCAGGTAGATAAATTATAAGTATATTCTTACTTTGCTCTTAGGTTGTTCTGCTCTAAAGTGTACTGTATTGCCCATTGAATTATCATTTAGATTTAGATCCCTATGTCCCTATGTCTATCAGAGTTTTCAGTTTAAAATTGTAAATTTTCTAATATCCTGATTTTGGAAAAAAAGGTTTTTAAAAAATTTTTATACTTTCTGTTTAATCTAGTACCTATATAAATGTTTTATAACACAATTATTTAAATACACGTGAGTTATTTCATGTCTCTACATTAAGAGAATACATGAAATTGCAAAAATAGAAGGCATTGTACTTCCCTCCCACTTAGGCATAATAGGAATTTAATAGCTTATGCATTTTAAATGCCTTTGAGTGCCACAGTCCATATGTTTATGAAATCTGTTGTCTTACTAACATGTTTGAAGAAATTAAGTTGTTAAATTGTGAAAGCAACTTGCATATAATTTTTTTATTCATAAAACAGTTCTGCAAGGATTTATTAGATAGTAATAAAAGTGATTGCCTCTAGTGGGAAGGAGAATTAGTTGGCTAGTGGTGAAGAGTGGAAGGGAGACTTTTCAGTATTTACTTTTGATACACTATGATTTTGAAGCTGTAAATGTATTACCATTCCCCACAAAAAAATTAAAATATTTTTTATATTAAAGAGCTAAGTAGAGCTACTTAAACCATTGAGTTGATTACTTTATGCAAATAAGGCACCTTTGGAAGATCCTACTTGGATATCCTAGTTTTGTTTCAGTGAAAAATAAAACAACTTTTGATAGGTATCTCACATTCCAAGTCTAGAGAATTGTGTTCTAATCTAGGATTTTCAGTGTCTTAGTTGGATGACCTTGGTTGAGCAGGTCATTTATTTGTGGGTCTTTTTTTTTCTTTTTTTCCCCTATATATAGAGAATGAGGATGAGAAGTATCTGTCTTTGATATCTTATTGAATTGTTTTGGTGATCAAATGCCAAGACAGTCAAAATACTTTGAAATATTAAATGATATATAAAATTCTGCTCTGACAGTATGATTGAATTCTGGTATATGTTTTAATAGGAAGAAAGTGATGAAACTTTTTTTTTTTTTTTAACCTGTAGATCTTTATGTCTGAAGCTGGAAAAATAAGCCAGAAGATTAAAGTGTGGTTTAGTGATTACTTCAATATCAGTGATACAATTGCCATAATTTCTTTCTTCATTGGATTTGGACTAAGATTTGGAGCAAAGTGGAACTTTGAGAATGCATATGATAATCATGTTTTTGTGGCTGGAAGATTAATTTACTGTCTTAACATAATATTTTGGTATGTGCGTTTGCTAGATTTTCTAGCTGTAAATCAACAGGCAGGACCTTATGTAATGATGATTGGAAAAATGGTAAGTTGAGAGGTGTCTGATAATACTCATGGGTTTATTGATACTTTTTCTTAAAATCATAAAAATATGTTATTAATATAGTTTTACTTGAACCAGAGAATGATAGTTCATGTTTATTTGCCTTATATTGCAAATAGACCCATTCCTAAGGATATTAGCTTTTTTAAAAAATTATTTATTTATTTATTTATGGCTGAGTTGGGTCTTTGTTGCTGCGCGTGGTCTTTCTCTAGTTGCAGTGAGCAGGGGCTACTCTTTGTTGTAGTGCGCGGGCTTCTCATTGCGGTGGCTTCTCTTGTTGCAGAGCACGGGCTCTAGGCGCGCAGGCTTCAGTATTTGTGGCATGTGGGCTCAGTGGTTGTGGCTCACAGGCTCTAGAGTGCAGGCTTAGTAGTTGTGGCTCACAGCCTTCGTTGCTCCGTGGCATGTGGGATCTTCCCAGACCAGGGCTCAAACCTGTGTCCCCTGCATTGGCAGGTGGATTCTTAACCACTGTGCCACCAGGAAAGCCCAGGATATTAACTTTTGAAGAAAATATTTGAGGGGATAAAGTTAGGAAACCTTATTTTATTTGTTTTCTCTTGAAATACTTTAATTTTTAAATGTTACTTGCTAGGGCTATTTGAAAAATATGAACTTGCCAGCTCCAATCTATGAGTTTCTTTTCATCTTTACTACCACTACCCTAAACCCAATCTGTCATCATCTGGCACTGGCAGTAGTATAGTAATCTGTTTACTCACAAGCACTCTGGCCTGTCTTCAGTCTATATTATAGCTAGAGTAATATTTCAAAATGCAAATCTGGATATGTCAGTTCTCCCTTCTTAAAAAAATCTTTTAATGATTTTGCATTACTGATGGAAATCAGTGTACTTAATGAAACCCATAAGCCTTGTCCAATTTGACTGTTGCTTTCCTTCCTTTCTTCCTCCCTCCTTCCCTTCTTCTCTCCCTCCCTCCCTTTAAATTTTGAGATAGTTACAGATTAACATGCAGTTGTAAGAAATAATACAGAGCTATTCTGTGTACTCTTTACCTAGTTTCCTCCAGTAGTAACATCTTCCTTGCTTTCTTAAGTCTCACCTCTTAACCATTTTTGACCTCTTATTTGTGTTCTAGTCACACAAACCTTTGTCTTTTTCCTTTAACACAGCCCCTATCAGAGAACCAAGAATAGCTCATGTTCTTTCTGTGTAAAATGATCACCCTCATCTACACTCATATCCTTAGCTTTTTTCATTAATTAACTTAGTTTTGTCCTCCAGATCTTGGCTTTAACGTGGTTTTTTTCAGGGAAGCTTTTTTGATCTTTTTCAACTAGATCAAGTTTATTTGCTGTATAATTTCATGGGACCCATGTTTTTCCCTTCAGAATATTTATCTGTGTCTAAGTGTATTTTAAACTACATTTTTATTGTATTATCTATATTCTCCTCTAGACTTTAAATTCCTTGGAGTAGGAACCTTGTCTGGTGTTGGTCACCTTTATATCTCTAGTATCTCAATACTTATCACTTTAGTAGATTTCTCCTTGGTAAATATTTGTTGGTTTGGTGGATAAAGCCATTTCAAATAGGAAAAAAACAACATAAAAATACTGAACATTCGTTGTATTTTCATAGGTTGGTAGTTAAGATTTTTTCCTCTTATTTTTATATCCTTAGCAGCAGATTATAAACTTAAAAAACTGTAGTTGTTCACCAAGTAGTTTTTAATGTTTATTATATTCTCACTGCTATGCAAGACAATGCAGATTGGTTATTAGGATATTGTCCCTGAACTTTGTGAAACCACATTTTTCTTTTTTGACTTTATCAGTCCTGTAGTTATTTTTAACAGTTGCATAATCTAGCTTGAGGAGCCTATCCTATATAAAGTATTTTAGGAAATTATATGAGATATTAGTAAAACTATCAGTGTGGTTTATTGATTAAGTTAATGAGTAGAGGATATAGGGATTCATGGAAAGAGAGAATTTTGTGGAGGTTTTTATTAAAGCAATGGAATCTGAGCCATTCTTCGAAAGCTTGAGAGAGATGGGAGTAAAAAGGAACAGGCTGACTGGAAATTTTTTTGTGATAAGGTATAGTTTGTTAGCAAATTGGATAGACAGGGCGTAGTAGCTTGGAGTATATAGAACATTGAAAACTAGGACTTTAGAGAAGAAAAATATAGGGGAAACTATTGAAGAGTTTTTCCCCCAATTTTTGATTTTTCTTTACCATAAAAGAAATAGGTTGACATTTCTCTGTCTTTCCTTATCATCTTGGAGTGACTTTTCAGTGTATGGATATTGAAAGCAGCTAGTCAGATTGTTCATTATGATGATTTTCAACCAGTGGGGCAGTCTGAAAAAGTCTCACAAGGGTTCCTCATGCTCAATTCCAACCCACCACACTAATCTTGTCCCTTATTAATGCACTTTGCAAGATAATGCTAACTAAACAAATACTGTCAGTGCTTTATGTCTTTAGGTACCTCTTTCCTCCTATCTTTACTGATCGAGACTGTTTTTAAAATTTATATCCAGAACATCTAATCTTTTCCTGATACAATATGCCCAATATTTTGCTCTTTCCCATAGGCTTAACCAACTGGCAAGTTTTGTTTTTTAAATACAGATGTCAGGTTTAATGTGCAATTTTTTATGCACTGAGCTGAAAAAATCTAAAATGTACTGGGCCTACTCCTGCCATAAATTACTTTTGGTTTTCAGTTGAAAAAGGCAAACTCTATTATGCTTCTGTTGCTTTTGTGAAAGTAACTTTTCTTTCCTTATTCTAAAATTACTATTCATTGTAGAAAGTTTTAGTAAGTGCAGACAAACTACCCTACAGAGACATCCAGTATTAACAGTTTGATGTATACCTTTCCATCCTTCAAGACATATATATGAATACGTGTGTTTGTGTTAAACTTCACACGAATAAATGTATATAATAGTTTTATCGAAATGGGCTCATTATGTGTATGCTGTTTCTCGGTTCTTTTTAAAATTGGTCTTCTAGATTAAATTTATCTTTTAAGTAACCCCACTAGCTCACAGGATTATCAGCATTGCTTTGCATCATGAAGACAAAATTTTTACATTTTTTGAATACAGAGTTTCCTTATTATACTTGATTTTCCACACTACACATTTTCCCTCTAGGAGAGTGTATCCTACTCTCCCCAGTTAAGAATTACTGGTTTATTATTTGTCACATCAAAGAAGTACTTTATATTCATCCATTTTGCATTCTTTCATGAAGTAGTGATATTTCCAGGAAAAGTTAGGGGAGTTAAGGTTTTGGGCGAGGAACTGGTTTTAGCCTAATGTTTTAAGGCAAAAAACTGCTCTAGCTCTCATTGTCTACCAGATTATTTAGTGACTTAGTGTTATTGGGTTAATTTAATGGTGATATACAGTAAATGGAAGGTGCAGGAAGTATAAAAGTGAACAATCTTAATAACAGATGGAGATGGGAAAAGTAAGGAAGCCAAGAGAAAGTGGAGCTGTCTGGATTTCCATCTGAATCTTACCTCTAATGTACTCCCAACACTCCCACCGGTTCTCCCATCCCAATTATAGGGAGCTGAAATATATATTTCATTTTCTTCTTTACCTTTGATCTTCTTTAGAACCACCCTCCACCAGGATTATGTCTTTCCCCTTGTCAACCATTTATTTATCATATCATTATCTTTTTTCTCCTAGTGCCATCTTCCCTTTCTGCCTCCTTCAGTACTCTCAGATGGTTAATGTTCTAATTATCTGCTTAAAGTAGATGCTGCAAAGTATAAGAAATCCTTCATTAAAGTATACCTTTAATGAATAAAGGAGATGAATTTTATAGTATGTAGTAGATTCCTAGAGTAACTTAACATTTTTTAATCATTGGATATCTGTCATATGCTATGCATTATACTAAGCTGAGACTACAAAGATGAATAAGACGTGGTCCAGATCCTCATGGAATTCACAGTCTAGTATATAAGACAAGCATGTGAGCAGATAGAGAAAGATATGGTAAACTGTTTTGTGAAGACAAAGCTTTCACAAGGAACATGGTATTTGAAAAAAGTTTAGAAAATAGGTAGGAATTTTTCCTGAGCAGGGAATTTCTAATCAGAGAAAACAGCTTCGTATCTTTCATAAAGATATGAAAGATTAAAGTAGAAGAAATCTTCACATTTGACATCTTTAATAGAGATCAGACTAATGAAAATTACTTGGTAAATGCTGAACTCGTCCTACTCCATATACCTATACATTCAAGCTAGGAACCCTCATTTTAGATATAAGAAATGGGATATTCAGATATTTTACTTAGTTAAATTTAGGTCAAATATAAGGAAGATTGTCAAATAGGCTTTATGCGAAAGGTATGAAATCCAGAGACCTCTGAATCATCAGCCAACAGACCTTGAATAATTTTAGAATATTTCAGGCTTGGGTTTTGATTTGAATTTTTGAGTTGGGCTTTTTCTTTAGTTAATTTAGATTCCAAATTACAGCAAATGCCGCGAATAATGTTTTGATGAATTATTTGTCTTTTAAAAATCTTTTATCCCAAGATTTTGTTTATTGAAAACATACATTCTCTTAGTAGTTCTCCTAAGTGGTCAAATAGGGCATTATTTAACCATTTTACAAAGAAAAAACTGAATCTTGGGGGGTGTATGGGATTTTTTTATTGTAAGTCACAGGGACTCAACTCTAAATTAATTTTAAAAAAAATTTATTGGCAGATCTAACAATTTTAAAGGTAAAGGATCAAGACTAAATGATTATATATAAATATTTTATAATTTCTACATCTAGTCTAGATTTACTGTCCTCTTTACTTTTCACAGTCCTGCCTTCCATTTCTACTCTCACTATATACTTGTTCAAAGCATGAAAATGTCTTAGTAATTTCTTACAGATTGATTTATTACTGCAATTATTGTTAGTTCATAGTAGATTAAAGTACATATTTATTGTAAATGTAGTCTCTTGATCTCCATGGGATTTTCCCCTTAGATTATTATTTGTGGATGAATATTATTACATATTACTAGAGTGACACTACATTCACTTTCTTAGATGTAAGTGCTGAACACTTGTACACATAAATAAGTGGATAGAAATTGAAGCTTCATTATAGCATTTCACTTAATTCTTTGAATTCCTGAGTAATGATGTCAACATTCACATTGTGATTTAGCAATAAAAATTGTTTTTTAATTATTTATTATGTGATAGCTCAGTTAGGCTCTTTTTCAATTTTGTTGAAATTAAAGAATTGCAAACTACGTGACTTGCAAAAGAATCTGTTAACCAGATACACGGGTATCACTTATTTTTTCAACACCCATACTGATAATTCAGTTTGTTTTATTTACCTCGTAGGAGGTTTTCACAGCCCAGGAGACAAGGCACCATGGTAGGGTTCAGGATGGGTGAGAAGAATGCCTTTCTTTTGTGAAGTGGGCAAAAGATACTATCAAAGGAAGGTAGAAAAGATAGTCTGCACCTCCTGTATAAGAACAGAGCAGTTTTAGAAAAGAACTCTCATGGAAATTGGTTCCCTGAATCTGCCCCTTATGTCTGTACTTCTTTAAAATCTTCATGGACATGAGATAGGCAGACTCCAGTTTGAGCCTGTGATATGGTTCATTATGTAGAAGATGCCTATGACTTACCTAATGTTACAGATCAGTTTTTACATAATTTCCTGGATGTTAAGGTTTATGTAATGATGAGGTTTCCTGAATGCTAATGCTAGGAATAAAAAGAAACTGAAAGATTCAAGTTATCTATTGGAACATTAGAAACTGTTTTTTAAGATGAAGGATTGTCTTTATGTTTAAATTCCCGTGTATTTTAACAGTGTTCATTTTTTAACAGGTGGCCAATATGTTCTACATTGTAGTGATTATGGCTCTTGTATTACTTAGTTTTGGTGTTCCCAGAAAGGCAATACTTTATCCTCGCGAAGCACCATCTTGGACTCTTGCTAAAGACATAGTTTTTCATCCATACTGGATGATTTTTGGTGAAGTTTATGCATATGAAATTGATGGTAAGGATTTATATGTACAGATATATCTTTTGGTTATTTCATATTTCACAGTCAAAATCGCATTATAGTAATATTACAAATTTTCACAAATCAAACTGTTAACCACCCTAAGTCCTCCCATGATATATTAGTTAATCCCAGAAGAAACATAACAAAAATTAATTGAAAAAAAGTATTTCAGAATTTTTTTTAGCTGCAAATAATGGAATCTGGCCTAAACCAGCTTACACAATAAGGACATATATTAGCTCACATAACAGAAAGTTCAGAGGTAGAGTGGTCTTTGGGATTGGTTAATTCATGCTAAGGACACATTCTTTTTCATCCCAGTCCTCTGTAATATGTGTCTGATTCATACAGGTTTTCCTTTACAGTTGTAGGACTGTCACAAGCAACAGGAGAAAAGAGACACTGTTTTCCATTGGTTCTCTTCAGGGGTAAAAGTCCCTTTACCAGATGCCTTCTATTGAACCTATTTTTTAATCTCCTTAGCTCAAATTGGTTTCAGTCTGCCTGTTTCTAAACAGGGCAAGGGTAATGGAATTACATTGATAAGTTGGATTGTATATACTCTTTTTTTTTTTTTTTTTTTTTTTTTTTGCTGTACGCGAGCCTCTCACTGTTGTGGCCTCTTCCGTTGCGGAGCACAGGCTCTGGACGCGCAGGCTCAGCGGACATGGCTCACGGTCCCAGCCGCTCCGTGGCATGTGGGATCTTCCCGAACCGGGGCACGAACCCGTGACCCCTGCATTGTCAGGCAGACTCTCAACCACTGCGCCACCAGGGAAACCCAGATTGTATATACTCTTGAATTGTAAAATTCAACTCTGAATACATTGTCTGCATAAAGCTATTCTATTGTTTTAGTTAAAAAGACTAGATAACTTGTGGACATAGTTGATACTGCCAACTTGCAAGGATGTTCTTCTGACCTTCACATTGAGTTATAGAATCTTTATTTTGTTAGTTTGCTCATTATCTCTCTTGCTCTCTCTCTCCCATCTTACTTTACTCCTCCATCACCCCCATTCTGTGTTGCTCCTTACCCACCTGTTTATAGGTGATTAGATCAGGGAATGGTCACATAGTAGTCATCAGTTGTTACGAGATGTTGGTTAAAACAGTGAGGTTTTACCAGCCTGGTAAAATTTTGTGTTTAATGGCTTCCTGTTTAGTGTCATTTCCAGGTTTTTATTGTCTACTTTTTCTTATGTGGCTCTAGATTAGTTATAAAGCATTGGATATAGTTTTTTACTCTCCTGCATTCTCTTTCTTGGGTATTTGCTTCATCAAGCTAATCTGAATAGAGTGGAAATAGATTCATAAAATTTTATAGGAGTGAAAGGACCTTATGCATCAGTTTGCCCGTAAAACCATTTTATGTGAAAGGAATGATACAGCCATGATGAGAATTTCAATGATGTATATTTTTTAAATGCTTACAAAACACCAGATGCTAAGTGTATTATAAATATTTGTATAAAACTTGTCACTAATTCAAGATTATTTAATTCAAATCCTTGCCCTACTTGAATTTATTTTACTTTATTCCTCATAACTCTGTGGTGGCTATTAAAGCTCTTCCCTTCCTTAATTCAGCTGTGTTATGGCTTCAGAAACATTCCAGATGGAGGCAATGAAATGCAAGGAATTCAAATCTAATCATTGTATATTTAAGAGGCACTTTAACCATTCCTTCAGCCCTCCTTTGTGGCATAATAAGCTAAAGTCAGTAATCATTATGTTTGTAGATTTACTATGAGTTTATCATACTCTTTTTTGGTTCAGTTATTTTTCTTATAGAAATGTGTGGCTGAATCTGGGAGTTTTATTCTTCTTAATGCTCCTCTGGCTAAACCCTACCTTGGAGGGTAGACATAATACAGAAATATATACTTCCTTGTGTGGAGTAGAGTCGTAGAATAGTACCCACATCCTTCACAAAATTCTTCTCTTTTGGAATACTCTTTTAAGTTGGTGTTTGTATGGCTGCCTGCCCAGAAGCTTTTGCTAGAATCTGTGAAACAGATATGTACATAATCAAAACTTCCTTCAAACAAATGTACACAGATATTGACTAGAAGCAGTAACTGGTAAATTACTGTTTTAATTTTTTTTTTTTCTTTCTCAAGTTTGTGCAAAGGATTCCACTATCACTGAAATCTGTGGTCCTGGGACATGGTTGACTCCATTTCTTCAAGCAGTCTACCTCTTTGTACAGTATATCATTATGGTCAATCTTCTTATTGCATTTTTCAAGTAAGAATTTTATTTGGTTGCTTATTATAGTGAGATCACTTAATATATAGTTCTCTTTTTGAAGGAACTATACAAAATTTAAAATATAAAGATTTTATTGAGGCTTAAACTACTAAAAATTATTTTTGAAAATTACAAATAAGAAAGCATGCATTTTCAAAATCAAATTCTAAATTTGAGACTCTGTCTTTCAACATGCTGTTCTTTTATAAATTTAATCTTTATTTGGTATTTATTACAAGGTGGCCAGGGAATACACATGCAGTGTACAAAACAGAAAGGCAAATAGAAAATTCTTCAGTAATCCCATTCTTAGTATTTTGGTATACATCCTTTTTATCTTTTATATATATGAACCACTTTTTCTTTTCAAAAATAATGTTTTTATATTTTGTATACTGTTTTTAACTAAGCAAAACATGAATATTATCCTACATTAATAAATATCCCTCTCCAGTTTTTTAATGACTACCTCGTATTCCATGATATAGACTGTAATTTTTAAGCCAATGTGTTATATTGCTCCATTCGATTGTTTATAATTTTTTGTTCCCCAAAACCATATTGTGGTTAAATTTTTTATTAATCCTTATGTATTTCCTTAGAGTGTTTTCCTAAAAGTAGAACTATTCAATATATGTATATTTCGGACTTCTTCTATTTAAGTCAAAATAGGCCTGTGTCTCCAAATCTCTGCTAACAGTAGGTATTATCTTCTTAATGGTTGCTAATTTGACAGTACATAAGAGTCTTGTTTTTATTTGCACTTATTTTGTTACTACTCAGATTGAATATTTTCTTCTGTTTTTGTCATTTATATATAACTTAAAAAGCTTAACATCATATTTTCTGCCTATTTTTCTGGGAGTTTATAATTAAGACCCTCAACAATATCAAACTTTGCCTTATACTGTTGCATGTATTTTTTTCCAGTTTCGCATTTGCCTTTTAGTCTTGTTTATGGTGGGGTACTCCTTTGAATCCTTGTTTAGAGCAGAATTACAATAAAATTTTAGTATTTAAAACTTTAAAATGTGATTAGCTAAGTTTGTTTATTTTTATTCTTTGTTATTCAAGCAATGTGTATTTACAAGTGAAGGCAATTTCCAATATTGTATGGAAGTACCAACGTTATCATTTTATTATGGCTTATCATGAGAAACCAGTTCTGCCTCCACCACTTATCATTCTCAGCCATATAGTTTCTCTGTTTTGCTGCATATGTAAAAGAAGAAAAAAGGACAAGACTTCGGATGGACCAAGTAAGTAAAATATATTAAGGCAAATGTTTTTATTTTATCACTTATCAGTATTACACTGAAAGCTAAGTATTTTTTAAATAAATTATTTATTTATTTATCTTTGGCTGCATTGGGTCTTTGTTGCACACGCGCTTTCTCTAGTTGCGGTGAAGTGGGGCTAACTCTTTGTTGCGGTGTGCCGGCTTCTCACTGTGGTGGCTTCTCTTGTTGTGGAGCACAGGCTCTCGGCACGCAGCCTCTAGAGTGCAGGCCCAGTAGTTGTGGCGCACGGGCTTAGTTGCTCTGCGGCATGTGGGATCTTCCCAGACCAGGGCTTGAACCTGTGTCCCCTGCATTGGCAGACAGATTCTTAACCGTTGCGCCACCAGGGAAGTCCATGAAAGCTAAGTATTAATTTTATTCGGAAGACTTAACTGGTTAATGTTATTGTAAAGGCTTTTGTTGAATTTGCCTAAACATAAAAGAATTTAAAGTGCAATATGGTTATCTATAAAAGTAAATTTAGTATTAAACTTCCTTTTTGGTATGGCATCTCAATTCGGTTTTGTTAAAATGCTAGTGTAAACCATAACACTTGCCGTTCTACAAACCATTTTGACTGCTGTGTAAACAATAACACTTTTAGTACATTCTGTATACTACGTGAGACATAATAAACTCTGCCTAAAATTTTACAGTGGCTTTTTATTCTACCAAATCAGTTCTTATATTCTTCTACCTGGATATGCGAAGGAGAGGTGTGAGAGATAGATGGGGAAGGGTGTTTTATAGGAAAAGGAGATTAGAAAAGGAGGAAGTACTGGAAACTATTCTTCCAACATCACACTGTGAGTGAAGAAAGAAGTAGAAATACTTGTTTAGGGCTTTAGAAACACACCAGTAAAAAGAGAAAAAAAATTGCAGATGATTTACATAGCCTTATGAACTCTAAATAACATAGAACTCATGAGCTAAAGTTTATCTTGATGTCTCTGTTGATATTTTTTTTTCTTTTCCCTCCTTAGAACTTTTTTTAACAGAAGAAGATCAAAAGAAACTTCATGATTTTGAAGAGCAGTGTGTTGAGATGTATTTTAATGAAAAAGATGACCAATTCCATTCTGGGAGTGAAGAGAGAATTCGTGTCACTTTTGAAAGGTTCAGAAACTCTTTAATTATAACTGATTTTATGTCAGAGTGGGTTCTCTTATTTATGTCTCTTACGCATGGTCATTGTTCAATTTATGTTTGTCAAGTAAGTTTAGTAATGGTTTTACATAATATATTGGGAGACAGTTCAGTTCTTTACTTCTAAGACTTCATGTTAGTCAGTCAGTCTCTTAACTGTTTTTTGACCCTTGTTACAGAGGGCAGAAAAGAGTTGGTGGAGAAAAGGTAAACTGTCTTAATTATTTTAAAACATGTTTCTTTGCATTAGTTTTGCTACGTTCTAAAAGTATATGGTATTTGTGTAAGTACAATAATGGTAATAGTTTATGTGTATGTAGCTGAATACACAGTTTTGTGTTACTCTGATGGGGGAATAAATAGCCTATGGTACAAAAGTGTGTTTTAAAATCTTATATTTTTATTATAATAGGATTAGCACTTGATCTTTTTTTAATATTTATTTATTTATTTATTTATTTATTTATTTATTTATTTATTTATTTATTTATTTATTTATTTATTAATTACCGTGTTGGGTCTTAGTTGCGGCGCACGGACTCTTTGTTGCAGTGTGCAGGCTTCTGCCTGGTTGTGGCATGTGGCCTTCTTTCTAGTTGGGGCGTGCGGGCTCAGTCGTTGTGGTGCGTGGGCTCTCTAGTCGTGGCGTGTGGGCTCCAGAGCTTGTGGGCTCAGTAGTTGCAGCACACAGGCTTAGTTGCCCCACAGCACGTGGGATCTTAGTTACCTGACCAGGGATCGAACCTGTGTCCCCTGCATTGGCAGGTGGATATTTCGAAACCATTAATTTTTAACATATGTAAAACTCCTGTGTTTCCCTTACAGAGTGGAGCAGATGTCCATTCAGATTAAAGAAGTTGGAGATCGTGTCAACTATATCAAAAGATCATTACAATCATTAGATTCTCAAATTGGCCATTTGCAAGATCTTTCGGCCCTGACTGTAGATACGTTAAAAACACTCACTGCCCAGAAAGCTTCAGAAGCTAGCAAAGTTCACAATGAAATCACACGAGAATTGAGCATTTCCAAACATTTGGCTCAAAACCTTATTGATGATGGTCCTGTAAGACCTTCTGTATGGAAAAAGCACAGTGTTGTAAATACACTTAGCTCCTCTCTTCCTCAAGGTGGTCTTGAAAGTAATAATCCTTTTCTTTGTAATATTTTTATGAAAGATGAAAAAGATTCCCAATCTAACATATCTGGTCAGGATTTACCTGTAATACCCCAGAGAAAAGAATTCAATTTTCCAGAGGCTGGTTCCTCTTGTGGTGCCTTATTCCCAAGTGCTGTCTCTCCTCCAGAACTGCGACAGAGACAACATGGAGTGGAAACCTTAAAAATGTTTAGTAAAAATCAAAAATCAGGCGGTTCATCTAATAGTATACCACATCTATCATCCCCACCAACCAAATTTTTTGTTAGTACACCATCCCAACCAAGTTGCAAAAGCCACTTGGAAACTATAACCAAAGATCAAGAAACTGTTTGTTCTAAAGCTGCAGAAGGAGCTAATGTAGAATTTGGAGCATTTGTAGGTAAGTTTGGCAACTGATATTTGTATATCAATATTATTTATTTTTAATTATAATTATCACCTTAGAAATAAAAATAAATTGCTAATTAATAAAATCATGTACTTGGGCTTCCCTGGTGGCGCAGTGGTTGAGTGTCCGCCTGCCGATGCAGGGGACGCGGGTTCGTGCCCCGGTCTGGGAAGATCCCACATGCCGTGGGGCTGGGCCCGTGAGCCATGGCTGCTGGGCCTGTGCGTCCGGAGCCTGTGCTCCACAACGGGAGAGGCCACAGCGGTGAGAGGCCCGCGTACCGAAAAAAAAAAAAAAAAAAAAAAAAATCATGTACTTGTGTGACAAGTGGACTACATTTTCATAGAGTATAGTTCTAAAAATTTTTTAAGGAGTCAGAAGTTGGGGAAGTAGGTTGAATTGGGCTATACTAGTTATATTAGCACATACCTCTTTGGTGCAACTTACTATAATAACAATTGTATGGAAAACTTATTTGGACTCTGTCTTTTGAATTTAAGCATAGTCTCTTGAATTTGATCACCTTTTGTTGAAAGAACTTTAATGATGTGTAAGTGTTGCAAAACAAAGGTATAGGGAAGGCTGGAAGTAACTGGAAAAGAGCAGTGTTTTATAAATAGGCTGACCATATGGTGTTTCATCCAAACCAGTACACTTTTGAGAGTGAAAGGGTGTGTTACTAATATTTACATTAGGATAATAGGGAAAGCCAAGACTCTACTTGGAAAATGAGTATTTATGGTCAACCCATTTATATACCCAGAGAGTATATACCCAGAGATCATTTCAGAAAGGGATGATTCATTCTTATACCTCACCTCAAGTAAAATAAGGACTGAAAATATATTTATTTTGGCAATGATAACATGTTATAACCTTGGTGAAAACTGTTTCAGTGAAGGAAGTGATAGAGGAAGAAGCCTGATTATAGTGAAATAAAGTACAAATGGGAGGAGTGAATGTAGAGAGTGACTGGGGGGGGCGACTCTTAAAAGCTTGGCAATGAAGGCAAAAAGAAAGAACTAATATTGTGGTTTGTATGTTTAAGGTTTTATTTGTTTTGTTTTTAATGATGATGTTATTTAAATGTTGACATTATGCCACATGGAAGGAAAAGGTGAAGAGGGAATGCTTTGTAGAGCTAGCTAAGCCCCAAATATTTGTAGAATATAGTGTTGTAACAGCTTTCCTCTTAGATTATTAAAGATAAAAGTATTTAACAGGGGCTTCCCTGGTGGCACAGTGGTTGAGAGTCCGCCTGCCGATGCAGGGGACACGGGTTCGTGCCCCGGTCCGGGAAGATCCCACATGCCGCAGAGCGGCTAGGCCCGTGAGCCATGGCCGCCGAGCCTGTGCGTCTGGAGCCTGTGCTCCGCAACGGGAGAGGCCACAACAGTGAGAGGCCCGTGTACTGCAAAAAAAAAAAACAAAAGTATTTAACAAAGAATTCTTAGAAAACAACTTGGGTTGTTCGTGGACATAACCAGAATGTTCCAAGGTTTGAAGAAGGCACTCTGTCTCTTCAAGTTTGAATTTTTCTTCAGGTGGCTTCCTAACCTTGTCTTTAACACTTATATGAGCCTTCCCAGCCTAGGAATTTACCTAGTCACGGAACATTTATAGAGATGGTTCACAGAATGTTATGTCTATGTAAAAATCTCCACATTAGGGCCAACCCCATGGATTATCTAGGTACTAAGCATGCTGATCTCTACTGCTAGGCTATGTGAGTTCACTGTGGGTTTATAGAGACAACTTTTTCTACATAAAATCTATCCCAATTTATTTTTAAAAAACATATTTTAGTCTGTTAATATATTGCCACTGGTATGGATATGTAGATATAGATATCTATATGTTTGATGTCTATATTTATATGTAATATGTATATATATATATATAATAAATATATATAATGCTTTTTTTTATTGAGAGTAAAAATGATTGCTCCCCCTCTTCTAAATTTCAAGCAGTTCACTTCATATCACATGTTGGATTCTTTTAGGATCCTGTTACTGTAAGCTTGAACTACTCATCTTCTCCAGCTTTTTGATACCTATTTTCAGTATTTATCAGGAAAGCTACAGGAAACTTCAGAGCCATCAAAACTACTTACAAGACAACATACGTCACTTGTTTGAATAGACTAGGCAATGACATTATTTTGATAGAATTTTTAAAAAAACTAGTATTTTGTTGTAATCTTTTCTTTTTTTCTTTTTTAAGGACACAGAGATAGCATGGATTTACAGAGGTTTAAAGAAACGTCAAACAAGATAAAAGAAATAAAAGAAATATTATCTGTAAGTAAATCCTTATAGCAGTGTGATTATTTTGCTATTTTGGAGTTTAGTTCAAAATAGAATTAAACAGGGCTTCCCTGGTGGCGCAGTGGTTGAGAATCTGCCTGCTAATGCAGGGGACACGGGTTCAAGCCCTGGTCTGGGAAGATCCCACATGCTGCGGAGCAACTAAGCCCGTGAGCCACAATTACTGAGCCTGCACGTCTGGAGCCTGTGCTCCACAACAAGAGAGGCTGCAATAGTGAGAGGCCCGTGCACCGTGATGAAGAGTGGCCCCCGCTCGCCACAACTAGAGAAAGCCCTCACACAGAAACAAAGACCCAATACAGCAAAAGTAAATTAATTAATTAATGAACTCCTACCCCCAACATCTTCTAAAAAAAAAACAAAACAAAACAAAAAAAGAAGGTACTCACTAAGGGAATCTAATAAAGGACATAAACTATATTTAAAAAAATATATAGAATTAAACATATTTTTTAGGAAAAATACAGTGTTAGCAGAAACCATCATCAACATGAGAGTTCCAAATATTTGAAAAAAAGAAGAAACAGTTGAAGAATATGAAAAAATGTACAAATAGCTTGCATTTTTTAACTGAAGTTAAAAATCACCTATTTAACATTTCTCTTAAAAAATGCTTCTCCCTATATGGTTTCCACAGACTACTCATTGAACTCAACTTTTTCCCAGGCCCCAAAATTCATTAGAATATAAGCCTGCTTATCAAGAACCCTGTGGTCTAGCAATAAAAAGCTGAATATGCCAGTATCATGTGCAAGTGTAAGATGTTCAATAAATGTTGGTTAAATGAGTTTTAAAGTATACAGAACACCTAGCAAAAAGGTGTGTTTCCTGGCTGAAAATTTTTATTTCTTAACTGTTGCTTTCATAAATTACCAATAACTAATTTGGGCTTTAAGGGTAATTACAGCTACATCAAGATAATTAGGAAGACCTGGAAAAGTGCTAAGCTTCTCCATCCCTTAAGAACTTAAGTTGTAGAAATGATCAAGTGATAAATACAACGGAAATAAAGTTTTTCCTAAAACTAAAGCCAAGGAAATGATAATGATATAAGCTTTTATAAATGATTATTTCTCATATGATCTATAGTTAATTGTGAAATTGCTGTCAGGACATGTTACTTATTACCCTACATCTAAAAGGTAGACTCAAGTGCATTTTTTATCATATAAATACCAACTTTTTTTGGGGGGGTGGGGCCGTGCCACTCAGCTTGCAAGATCTTAGTTCCCTGACCAGGGATTGAACTTGCACCCTTGGTAGTAAAAGCACAGAGTCCTAACCACTGGACCGCCAGGAATTCCCCAACATTTGTATTTTTAATAGCATATATTTTGATTGAAATATTGTATGAAAGTGAATAATTTAATCTAATGTCTATTAACTAGATTTTGTTAACTTTGGATTTAATTGGTGACTCTATGGAAATTGAGATGTAGTGATTCCATGAGATCCCTTTCTTTCCATATTTGCCTTTAAGTTTGTATTTCTTACCTCAAATAAGACCATCAGAATGATGTAAGAAATACGATATGGAGTATTCAAAGATGCGTAAATATCAGGTAAAGTCTCTTTAGTATTTGTGGGAGTCAAAAAGTTAACTTAAAATATACATATAGGGCTTCCCTGGTGGTGCAGTGGCTGAGAGTCCGCCTGCCGATGCAGGGGACACGGGTTCTTGCCCCGGTCCAGGAAGATCCCATATGCCGCGGAGTGGCTAGGCCCGTGAGCCATGGCTGCTGAGCTTGCGCGTCCGGAGCCTGTGCTCCGCAACGGGAGAGGCTACAACAGTGAGAGGCCCGCGTACTGCAAAACAAACAAACAAACAAACAAAAAAATATACATATACATTTAGATGGAGGAAGTAGGTAAGATAAATTTACCATAAGACTGTAATTTGCATGATGTATTCTAACCATTTTAATTCTGTGACATACTTCTAAAGATCTGAATTCTCCATTATATATGATGCCTTACAGAGAAGGAGAGAACTAAATAGGTTGAATGCATTTAGGTAGCATGAGCTGACACATGATGATGAAAAACAAGGGAAGAAAAAATGAATGAGAAAAAGTAATAAGTAGAAAAAAGAACTGACAAAGCTCTACCAGAGTTGGTTTTATAATTCTTAAAATGTAGACGTGATATGTCTACATTCCATATGGGGTTTTTCTTGAACAGGTTTTAACTGAAGTGGATTTTACAGTAAATGAAGTGTTTTATGGACCTTCATAACTTTTAATAGAGTTTTTTTGTAATTTGGAATTATTTAAGTTTAATAAAATTTCTTATCACACTCTCTTTCTCCTATATGCAAATACCCTTTAATTAAAAATATGGACCCAGTATGTTATATTGCTCAATTGTAGAGTCCATTCGTGTCTGTAAGAGAGCCCAATTTCTCTTATTTTAGTCCTTCCTGATAGTATAATTAGTTGTTCAAGAGAGAGGTACATGATAATTTGGGTAGTATATTTGTTCACTTTTTATTAGTGAAAGTAATTTTTTAAATGTTTAAATTTTATAGTTGGGTACTTGGTATCCTAGAATTTTAGAGATATTTATTGATACCTTTTAGCAGTTAGTAATAGGGGCATTAGTGCCTAAGTGGCATTTGACCCCAAGTTTGACTCTAAACCTGTACACTTGAATTTTAGCCAGGAAAATTCTGAGGGCTAGGAATCGATATGGAGAAAGTAAATCTTTGGAGTGATTATGACTTAGAGAATTGACATGACACCACAGTAAAGGTTAGAACTGCTAACTAGCTGGAACTCTGAGAGTTGTCAAACTCACCATGTCAAAACCTCAAATTCACCATCATCTCCCCACTCAGCAGACATATTTCTTTTCCTCCTGTATTTCCTACCTCTGTTAATAGCATCAGCATCCTAGTTTACCAGGGCAAACTTGCACTCTTACTTCTCCCTTCCAGTCAACAGCCAAGTCTACCTGGTTTTGTTTCCTAAATACTTCTTTAGTGTCTCTACTTTTCTCAATCCTTAGTTATAGTTACCCTGACTTAGGCTGTTAATTCTCTAATTTATATTTCATTGAACTTTTAAGGTATCTTTAACAAGGTGTCACAACAGCAGTTGAAGGAATTTGACGACACTCTGACGGCATTTTGCTGTTGTGAAGCACTTGATATATGGTGGGAGGTCATTTATAATAAATGGACATTTCCTAATGGTAAATGGTAGATGTTAGGGTTTCCCCACAGATTGCACCTTTTAACAATGAACCTATTAAATGAACTTAAAACAGGAGTATGCTGAAAATTTTTAAGTGAGCAAATAACTTCCTGGTAAAAACAAGAAGAAATAACAAGTTTCAGTGAGTGGGAAGAAAAGTGGTGGCTATGTTTTAAATTTAACAACTGTGAGTACTTTACTTAGAGGAAAAGAACTGTAATAATAGAATAATGAGCTCTAGCTCATGACGGTTAGAGGTTTTGAGTTCTTGAACATTTGTGGGTTATACATACCTTTGAAAATGTAATGAAAACTACAGACCACCTTCCCAGGCAAATGCACATATACAGATATTTTTCTTTTAAAGTATAGAGTTTTACAAATACCTCGAAGCCCACTCATCAGTCCCACACTAGAATTTCTATCAAAGATGGTTCTATGAAATTGATGTGTCATTGCATCAAAGAGTATATATCAAGGAAAGTACTTATGTAAAACAATCAAGAAATAGCTAGAACTGGTTCCAAAAGGAACAACTAAAAGCAGAAAGGAAGTCAGAGTTGCTTTGTGACAATAGGGAAAAGGTTAGCACTTTTTGCTTGGCTATATATCAATAAATCAGCTGTAATGTGAAGAATGTGAAACATCAAAGATAGAAAAACTTAATTTTCTTGAGATGTTTAAGTTAAATTTATTTAATGAAAGTAATAGCTTATTGTGGTAGTAACATTTTAAAACTCATTGTTTCTGAGGGGGTGGTAGAGGTTTGGAAATATTTTAAAGTTACATAGTAGTATGACCTGTGTATAGCTGAAAAGAAGAAACAGGGTGAAGGTATCAGATCTTCTGCATTAGTTTAATGAATTTCGTTAGTTCATCTGGAAAAACGAATAGGTAAAAAGAAGAAAATGGGAGAGAATTAGTTGTTAGATACTAAGATACCTATACAGGTGGTACAATTGAAACATGAATATTTAGTGAAACGTTTCAGTGACTCCAAAATAACCCTTATACAAATACAAATTTAATAAGGGTTGGATTAGAAAGTGATGAGAAAAGGAATGCTTTGTCAGTAAACACACAAATTGGACAACTGGGTAGAAATTTGGAAACGTCTGTTTCATATCGCTTCATAAGCTCAGATGAATTCCGGATTTAAATATAAAAACTCAAAGTGTAAAAAAAACTTAAGAAAATAGAAATATTAAGTCAGTAAAACCAGGAGGGCTTTTAAAACAAATATTAAGGGACGGGTAAAGAGATGAGTACCTAAAAATATGAAGCATAGATAAAACAAATCTGAAAAAAATTGAAATTTGACAAATAATGACCAGATAGATCTTTGTTATACAAATAGCTTATACAAAGCAATAAGAAAGCTACCAAAACTCCCCAAAATAAATTTCCCCTCCACTTTTTTACTCTCCAAAGAAGAAAGTATTGCTGTTTCAATTTTAGTGTAAAATAGTAGTTTTTCCTTTTTAAGGTGAATTGATAAATGTTTTATTATTTTCCCTACAGTTTCCTATTTTCCTCCAATTTTTTAAATGAACTTGTATTGCTATGAAAAAGGATTCATTCAGATGGATTTATGAACAATAAGCAAGTAGGGTGTTTTGATGGCAGTTTTTGAAATTGACATTGAAGAAAATAACTGTAATCTGTAATATACCCCTTGGTGTCCAGGTAGATTAAAGCATATTGAGCTAAATAGATCCAGAGACTCTTATACTACTTAGAGCAATGATTTGAAATTTAGTTCAACTGTTTTAAAATTGTGTATATGTATGATATGCAGAATGATATTCCTTCTGAAAACACTCTGAAACATGTGAGTTCTCATGCTGGATTTACTGAGTGTCACAAAACTTCTATTCCTCTTCATTCAGAGCGAGGTGAGTATTTTGACTTCATGAATTATGCTAACACAAACATACTCATTTAAGCTTTACAGGTATTTATGGACATCATTAAACTTTAAATGTATTTTATGTATGTCACACACTTGAGCAGTGAATGTTTCAGAAGTCAGAAAATGAAGATTCTGGTCCATCATTGTTGTTCTTAACCTTGAATAATACATAATCTGCACATTCTAATGTTTTTCAACAAATTGTTTAGACTTAAAAGATGAAAGGCAAAGACTCGCTTTTTACTCCTGACTTTTTTACAAATGAGTTGGTTGTATTTTAATCTGTATAGTCATTTAGTCAACTTATTTTTCTGCTTTAACCTTTAAAAATAACATACATTTATTTGCTTCAGAATTAAAATACACACACACACACACACACACACACACAAGCACTTTGAAAATCAGTCTCAGTCTCACTCCAACCCCATGTGTAACCACTGTTATTTTTGTTTTTTCTCTAGAGTTTCATGCTTATGTAGTCATATATGACAATAGTCTTTTTTACCTCTTCATCTTTTACACAAAAGGTAGCATGCCATACATGTTGTCCTGCACCTTTAATTTTTCATTTAGAAAGTTTAATGATCTGGAGATGTTTCCATATCATGCTTTTTTGGGGTCATAGTTATATGCGTATAAATTTGTTATCTAACTTTTCAGTTATGTACATGTAATCTTTATAAAGTTCCTTAAAAAAAGCAGTACTTCCTTATTCCCCTCACCATCATTTCTCCTTTTATTCTCTTCAAGTTGGGTTTATTCCAGGAGTGAAAATTAGTTTAACATTCAAAAATATAAGGCATGATAGTAACAAATTAAAGAAGAAAATCATATGATTATCTTAATAGCTGCAGAAAAGGCTGAATTTGATGAAATTCAACATCCATTCATGATTAAAACTCCTAACAAAGTAAGTATAGAATGGAGTGTCCTTAATCTGAATAAAGGGTATCTAACAAAAACTTACCACAGATACCATACTTCATAGTGAAATATTGAACACCCCAGAAGGAGAACAAGACAAGGATTCTATTTAACATTTTAGCCAAAGAAGAAAAGGAAGAAAAATAAATGGTAGAAGGATTAGGAGGGAAGAAATAAAACTCACTATTTTTGGATAACATGGATATTATTTCTAAAGTTAGGATGCCTGTAATTTTATGTCCTTGTATTTCAGTTTTAGGCAGTATCCGTTGACCTCCCACTAAAGAAGACAAGGATTGAGCTCTTCCCCACCGCCGTCCCCACCCATCTCTGTTCCCTAGCCCACATGCATGCACAGATGTCTTTACCCTTTCCCACCAGTGTAGTTATATCATGATTTTGGTTAGATCAACACTGGATTCTCTGCTCTTTGAATAAATTTCTTCAAAGTATTCAGTTTATCATCTTGAAAAAGTTTTGCCCAGAGTCTCCTAATATATCTCAATCTGTTCTTTTTGCCCTCTATACTTGGAACATTCTAAGATTTCCTTTCACCATTCATTCTTTTGTTCTAAGATTTCTCTTCACTGTTCTTTCTGTGGTTTTCCTTTATTATGTCATGAGATTGTAAATTCTAAATTAATTTAAAATTTAACATCCACTTTTTTTGGAAAATAGGCTTAATTCTAAAGTTTGTTTAGTATAAACAAGCAAAATGTGACAAAAGTGGCATCTTAAATGAGGGGAAAGATGAACTATTTTTTTCCATTACTGTAAAATGATGTTTAAGATTATTAATTGCAACATTGTTACAGCAAGAGATTGAAATCAGGCCAAATGTCCATCAATAGGAGTTTGGTTAAATAAATTATTGTATATCCATTGTATGAAGTTCAGCATAATATCAAAATAGAATAGAGAAATCCTCTGTGTACTGATATTGAAAGATCTCCAAGCTTAAAGTTAAAAAACCAACAACAAAAAACCTGAAGATATATATATTATACTAGCATTTATGTTAAAAAAAGATTCAGGGGTATATATAGAAACACAAAATATCTTTGGAAGGATACACAAGAAATTTGGGAACAGAGGAAGAGCAAGACTTTTTTTTTCCATACTCTTTTATTTCATATTGCCTTTTCACAAAAATAAATTGAATAATTTTTATATCCTGTCAAGAGACCCGTGAGACTTATATAACTCTTACATTCAACAGTATTGGGGAGAGGATAAGTTATCTTAGGTAAGTTATATTATGCCTTGAAACACTTTGTGTTTGGTTAGTTGGTATTAAAAAAATTTTTTTTAGTTGTATAACTTTTTTATTTTTTTAAATTTTCTTTTAGTGGAAAGTAACAGTAGAAGGCCATCTATAGAAGACACTCATGAAGTAGATTCCAAAGCAGCTTTACTACCGGTTTGTATATTTCAATTAAACATATGCATATTTAAAAATATTTATTAGAGAAGAGCTAAAAGATGGTGATATTTTATCTGAGATTACATCTAGCTTTCAAAAATTTTTTAACATTAGAAAACTGACCTCAGTGCATAGTAGCAGTTATGGAAAAGAGTTTCTTCCTGTAGTGAATAGTCAGAAATTATTAAAGAAAAATGCATGCAGAAGAAAGAAAGGTAGGAATCTCTGTTTGAATTGAAGCTAATGATATGAAACTATTCCCAGCCAACTGGAGTAATATTTGATTTTACAAACACTCTTTTAAAGCAGACTTTGGCAACCAAGACAGATAGCTTGGGAGAAAGCAAAAACAGTTGCTCCTTTCGAGTCAAGTATAGAAATTAGTGCTCATAATTATGATCCTGGATCATCAAGAACATATTAACTTGGCCCCATCCCTCTGGACTGAACGCTACACATGTACTCACACCCTCTTGCTTGCTCCCACCCTGGCAAGCAAGGCAACCATGAGAGCCTGGAGGTTCTTCAGAAGACAAAGAGGTCATTCAACCAGGTGTTAACAGCCCCAGGTGGGGCAAGCAAAGGTGATGGAGAAGATTCCAGGAAGCTGCCAGAGCAGGCAGGGGAGAAATCCCAGGTTGTGCATAGAACTGGGCACTATAAATGGTTCAGTGTGCGAATGGGTTGTGGATTCATCTCCGTGATAAACTGAAAGGGAAACCCTTTGGATATTCCAGTCAATGTATTTGTACACCAGTTTTTTGTTTTTTTTTTTTATCTTATCCTGTTAGAAGTCTTTGACCTGCTGCTGCTATTGTTTCACTCATTTCCATCATCTTATGCAGAAAGGAAACAAGAGGATCTTCTAAGCCCATCAGATGCCCATTCTTTTTTTTTTTTTTTTTTTTAGTATTACTGTATTTTTATTCATCTCATTTATGCATGTTCCTTTGTTGTGGCCACAGCAAGGGGGTTGGGGGAGAGAAAACTTCACGCATGCACAAAGGTTGTGATGTTTACTGAAGATGATGGGAAAAATTTTTCAACGCTCGCACCAGCTGAGGCCAGCCAGCAGTGAACCTTGGAAGTGAATTCTGGTGCCCACAACCGGCCCAGCATAGGGATTGAGGAATCCATCCCCTCCCCGGCAGTCGTACCTTGCCCAGGAACATTTGAGAAAAGTGTGGTCCAGTCTGCAGTGTGTGACCCTGAGTGGAGAAATGCTCACCAGGAGGATCGGGTCCATCAAGGAGTCCCGGCCACCCAGTGATCCCAATCTGCCCTGCTCACTCGCCTGCCAGTTGTCCCAGATGCCCATTCTATTTTTCTTTTTTTCTTTTTTTAATATTTATGTATTTATTTCGCTGCATTGAGTCTTAGTTGCGGCATGCGGGATCTTCATTGCAGCATGCGGGATCTTTCATTGCAGCGTGCGGGCTCAGTAGTTGCGACACTCAGGCTTAGTTGCCCTGTGGCATGTGGGATCTTAGTTCACCAACCAGGGATCGAATCCGCATCCCCTGCATTGGAAGGTGCATTCTTAACCCCTGGACCACCAGGGAAGTCCCCCAGATGCCCATTATTATTAAAACATTTTAGAAGCCTGAAGAAAAGAACATATTAACCATATTAACTTACATTGTGCTGTAAGGAGATAGATTGTATTATTAAAAATCATTTTATTAAAAATATTATTTCAATGGGAAGGGTGTTCAGTGAACTCAGAGTTTCACAGTAACAAATCCTCCTTTCTGGAAGGACTCATCCTGAACCTAAGCTGCACAGTTTTGCTACAAATAAGGTTCCATTGAAGATGACCTCACAATGCCAAATTACAAAACTTGTGGAAGCCAGCTTATACAAACAGTATTAAATCTCTGATAACTTGAGATAGTAGAATTATTGGTTACAGATTATAAAATAAGTCTGATTAAAGCCATTAAAAAGTATTATAAACATTTCTAAAAAAGAAAAGATACTACTCAAAAATACTGGAAAATTTGGGAAAAAATAAAAAATCTCAGTTGGGGGTTTCCCTGGTAGCGCAGTGGTTAAGAATTTGCTTGCCAATGCAGGGGACCTGGGTTTGAGCCCTGGTCCGGGAAGATCTCACATGCCGCAGAGCAACTAAGCCCGTGTGCCACAAATAGCCTGCGTGCCTAGAGCCCGTGCTCCTCAACAAGAGAAGCCACCGCAGTGAGAAGCCCACGCGCCACAACGAAGAGTAACCCCCGCTCGCCACAACTAGATAAAAGCCCGTGTGTAACAACAAAGACCCAAAGCAGCCAAAAATAAAATGTTAATTTAAAAAAAAAATCTCGGTGGGGGTTAAAATAACAGATTGAGCACAGCTGAATGCAGAATTTTGCTAAATTGGACCACAATGTAACATAGAATTATAATTAGGTGGAAAATGTGTTAAACGTAAAGAGATGGAAAAATACCTCTAAATTGGCCTTGAGAGAGTAGACAATTTGAAGAGATTATAAATGACTTAGAATTTTCCAAATTGATGAAATATATGAAGATTCAAATTAAGGAAGCATAAGTCCCATAGTGGGGAGGTAAAAATAAATCCACACCTAGAAAAATAATTATAAAACTGCAGAATAAAACCCACCACATACACACACAAAAGGGCTTCAATGAAATATGCTTGTTATTAGTGATTTCTTTGTCACAGTTTGCATGATTTTAATTTTTCTCTTTATACTTTGATGTGTTTTGGCAACAGGCACATATTTTTTTTTAGAGTCATAGAAACAAATATGTATTTTAAGAAAATAAAATTGTCAGCAGACAATTACAATTATGTTGTAGGAAATAACACTCATGAAATTCTTTATTCTACCTTGTGGAATGGCCTTATGGTAGCTTTTATACCAGTTTTTTATTTTATTAGTTCAGTTGTATAAAACAAATTTATATTAACTTTTCAACCCTTCATTCATCAAACATGTAGGATACAAAACAGAGATAAACAGTTATGCTTTATCTAGAGACTTTTTTCTTTAACTTTTTGTTTGTGTTTGTTTCTGACTAAAGGATTGGCTACAAGATAGACCATCAAATAGAGAAATGTAAGTAAGCCTTTTCTCATCGTTAGTGTGAAAAGTATCATAGGTATTAAATGTTGTTTTTTTCCTGCTCTTTGCATCACCTTTTTAACACTTCTTGAAATTATTGCTGATTATTTATTTTGTGATCTCCTGTCTTTACATAGAAAAGATTGGGAAATCATTTATTATAAGTTAATGTATATATTTAATTTATGATTTTATATAGTTATATTAGTCATAAGCACAACTCAACTAAAATTTTCATTATAATGATACAATTATGATTTTATTATTTAGTCCTGTTTCCAACTTGCTTTTGAATAAACTTGTTCGACAACTTAGTTTGACACTTTAGCTAATAATTTCTCTGCCCATCGTTCTAATCAACAAGCCTTTCTTCTGCTTTTGGAAATCACTTTGATATTTAGAGCAGTAATACACAGTGTACATTAGAAAGCCTGCATACAGGAAGATCCACGAGAAAGCTGATGTGGTAATCCAGAACCAAAAGTAGAAACAAAAGGCAATCTTACAAGTAGTCATCCCCAGAAAGTGAAAATTTTCAGTACAGATTAAACATAAAGAAGAATCAAAGATAATCTCTCTGTTTTCCAGCCTCGAAATTAGTATTTTAGGATTCCAAAGGACATTAAAAAAGAGTAATTAAAAAAGAGTAGTCTTGTCTTGACACCCTTTTGATACTAGAAGCATGGTAAAGTTACTCTCCAATGTGAACTGCTTGAGAAGGGAAGCCAGTTTGAGGGAAATTATTATATATTATACAGTGTTTTCCCTATTTCCTTCTCTGTATCAGAAATAGATGTGAATATATAGAGAAGAAAATAAACCAGGTGCTATGTGGGTATGCAGTTGTTCAAATTGTGGTGGTATCCTGGCCCTGAATGGCACTTGGAAGACCTATTTATAATCAGACCTCTTCAGAGAATAATGTCTTTTATAAGTAGAACTGTAGGATGTAAATGCAGAATCTACTTAAAGTTGATGTTAATTCAGCTAACAAGAGAACACTGAGTTACAGAATGCTGACCCATAGAAGTACCCAGAAAGGTGGAGTTGGTCAGTACTCTTTGGGTGCTAAGAGTGGTTTATCAGCAGTAGACAAAGGGCTGATGCTAGGGTCAAAGTATTTCCTATAGGAAATATTTATGTTACTAAGGTGAAAGCCAACAGGAAATATCAGGATCAGATAGAATGTAAGAGCTAGAAAGAGATTACCAAGGTCTCCTACTCAAGTGGTCCTTTCTGGATCTAGTCCTTTTAGTCCTGAGCAAGGCCACATAACTGTATAATGGGAGAGCTAAGCTTCTAATCTATTTTTCTTGATTCCCATTCCCCTTTCCTTTCCACTACACTTGTCTCTAATTTGCACTGGAATCTTTGGGATTAATAGAACCTACACTTGGTACCAGTATATGTTGTTATAAATAAACATATTCAACATTGGAAAAAAATTTTTTTCAACATTAGCAATTGAATTTTGCAAAATGATATACAAATGCTGTTCTCTCTGTTCTTTGCCCATCAATTCTGTTGAAGTATTTTTAGAATCCTGCGAAGTCATTTCAAGTCATTATTAAAGTACTGGAATGAATCTCCACAAATAGAGGAGTCATGGAATATTTTACTGTATTAGTACTGAACCTTCAGTTTGGTATCAAACTACTAATAATATTTATGTAGGCATAAATTGGAGGTAAAAGTTGTTGATAAAGTATATACATATGGATTTATACATATCTGTGTATGAATTTGGTACAAGCTTAAGGGAAGCGGCAAATATTCAAACAAAAGTGAATCTGAATCTCAGAATTCCTTTAATAATGTTATATTAAATAACAGTAACTTCATAAAATAAAAAATTTTGTGGTAGCCAAAACTAATTTTAAGTTACTAAAATTGTAACATATTTTTTGTTGTTTCTTTAGGCCATCTGAAGAAGGAACGTTAAATGGTGAGTCTGTGTGGTAGATTTAATGTGAAAAACTGAGGATTGTATATGATCTACTTTAGCAAATACTACATTGTCCTAAGTAAGAAACTTTAGACTTCATATTTGAAAAAGCCAAGGTAGTAGAAAGTTCTCCCCTCAGCTTGTTTCTCTTCATTATAAGTGTTTCACAAATACAAGAACTCACCGTGTGAATGATGATCGTTTTACAAAAGTCTCCCCACTCCCCTTCATCCTTGCTACCCAGGCTGCTTCTTCCCTTATATTCCCTGTGTTAGTGAATGGTACTTTCTCAGTCAGCTAGGTGAAACCTGAGCAGGAGGTATTCTTGACACCCTTGACCTTGCACTCACAAAGCCCTCTTCCTCTGAGATATCCTTTAACCTTTCTTCAACCAGGAGACATTTGGTACCCCTCCTCTACAGTCCTGTATTGTGTGCATGTGTGAGAACACACATACGCACACACATACACACTATATTTTATACTTCTCACACAATGATATAACTGTTAACTAGCTTTCTTCTTCTGCAAGACGATAGGTTCTTTTTCATTTATATTCTAGAAATTTAACACAGCAGGTTCAATTTATTCTCCATCTTTCTCAGTACAGTTAAAGAGTGAAGTCCTCGGGAATTCCCTGGTGGCCTAGTGGTTAGGATTCCGGGCTTTCACTGCCACGGCCCCAGGTTCAGTCCCTGTTTGGGGAACTGAGATCCTGCAAGCCGCACAGCATGGCCAAAAAAAAAAAAAAAGTAAAGTCCTCAGATATACTTAGAGATGGAAGAGGGGCTTTTCTGTTATTTTATATCTTCTCATGGTCAACCCATTAAAATGGTTACAGGGCTACAGCCCCACACCCCAAAGGTCTGATACTTTTCTTTTTGAGTAGGGAATAAGGGAAGAATGCAGTTTATAACAGGAGAGTGTGAAACATCATGTGCTTTTTCCCTTCCAGGTGTCATACTACACAGTTACCACTAATCTGGCATAATGAAATAGGGTAATAAAGCACATGATGGTCATAATTTATTACTGTTTTTTTCTGTTTTTGTGAACAGAGTTACATGAAGGAAACTTGGGATGATTAAATGAGAGTGCTTGAACAAAAATTTATGCTGCATTAGTACTTTTAAAAGGGTCTCATTTGTTTATTTACCGTTTTAGGTCTTGCTTCTCCATTTAAACCAGTTATGGATACAAATTACTATTACTCAGGTTAGTAATAGTAAATATTAAAAACAAAATTTAGTAGTTCATAGAGCTTTTGGGGATTTCATTATTTCTCTCTCATTTTTATGCAGCTGTGGAAAGAAATAACTTGATGAGATTATCCCAGAGCATTCCATTTACACCTGTGCCTCCAAGAGGTAAATCCAAAAAGTAAAGAAATAAGAGGGAAAATAAACCTTTAATTAACATGTGGTTTTAACTGTAATATAGAACATGGATGGTGACGGAAAGAGGAAGGATCACATTAAGAATTGTTAATTTCATATAAATTTTAATCAGCCTGATTACTACAAGATTCAGGTATGTTTAAACTGAAGGAAGCATCAGAAGTATTGATTTTCTCTATTTCTGGCATATCGGAAGCAGTGGTGTATTTTAATTTAGAAAAGCTCTTGATCCGTAGTTTAGCAATGAAAGCGTTGATAAATTGATATCACAGGGTTTGTGGAACAGATCTAACCTCCTGTTAAAAAGTTTAGCTTAGGAGTGTTTAGAAGTCTAATTGCTTTCTAAAAGTTTTTCTCGAAAATGTTCATGATTTCAAAAATGCTTATTATTAGCAAATACAGATGAATTTAGAGATATTAGATCCTTGGTTTCTGAGTATTTCTTGCCCTTAAACTTCTTTTATAAAACTACAACTTGATCCATCTCATCTTCTATTCCTCACTTAATCTTAACTAAAGATACCTGCCAATTTCTACCTTGTGATTTTCAGAGTCATACTTTGACTTTAAAATATGTCTATTCATGTTGCAGGTGAGCCTGTCACAGTGTATCGCTTGGAAGAGAGTTCTCCCAACATACTGAATAACAGCATGTCTTCGTGGTCACAGCTAGGCCTCTGTGCCAAAATAGAGTTTTTAAGTAAAGAGGAGATGGGAGGAGGCTTACGAAGAGCTGTCAAAGTACAGTGTACTTGGTCAGAACATGATATCCTCAAATCAGGACATCTTTATATTATCAAATCTTTTCTTC
Organism: Mesoplodon bidens; assembly: GCF_964165515.1. Taxonomy (NCBI): domain Eukaryota; kingdom Metazoa; phylum Chordata; class Mammalia; order Artiodactyla; family Ziphiidae; genus Mesoplodon; species Mesoplodon bidens. The sequence goes on from NC_138178.1 coordinate 85,428,237, forward strand.
CTGAGGTGGTTAATACATGGTCAAGTATTTATAAAGAAGATACAGTTCTTCATCTTTGTCTTAGAGTAAGTGCTAGTGAATGCATACAGTGAAGCATTATTTGAGCTTCATGTTTTCACTTCTGAAGTATGATAAATCAAATAGTCTTAATTTCAGTGTTGAACGAGGGTTTCTTTTTTCTGTTCTGTAGGAAATTCAACAACAGAGAGCAGCACAAAAGCTCACATTTGCCTTCAACCAAATGAAACCCAAATCCATACCATATTCTCCAAGGTAAATCTTTTAACATTTTTGAGATCTTTTAGTGTTATGTGGATAGCATTCTCTTTTGGCCTTCATTATTGATGCTGAATATTTCATTATTTACCCATTTTAAAGATGGATTCTAATTTTATTAAGAAAACTACTTGTATAGGCTAAAATGACTAAATTGAGCAGGAACCTTTCTGAGGGCACTGAACTTGAGTTAAAAAATGTGAATAGGGGGCTTCCCTGGTGGTGCAGTGGTTTAGAGTCTGCCTGCCAATGCAGGGGACACGGGTTCGTGCCCCGGTCCGGGAAGATCCCACATGCCGCGGAGCGGCTGGGCCTGTGAGCCATGGCCGCTGAGCCTACGCGTCCGGAGCCTGTGCTCCGCAACGGGAGAGGCCACAGCAGTGAGAGGCCCGCGTACCGCAAAAAAAAAAAAAAAAAAAATGTGAATAAGTGTAGGTGTTTGCAGAGCTGAAAGAATTATATATGGCATATTTTGTGTATTGGTTAAGATTAAATCAATAAAAATTGTCATTTGGTTGTTTATCATTAAAAAAAACTACTAGTAATATCTATGACTGTTTTTCATAAGGTTCCTTGAAGTTTTCCTGCTGTATTGCCATTCAGCAGGACAGTGGTTTGCTGTGGAAGAATGTATGACTGGAGAATTTAGAAAATATAACAACAATAATGGTGATGAGATTATTCCAACAAATACACTGGAAGAGATCATGCTAGCCTTTAGCCATTGGACTTATGAATATACAAGAGGGGAGTTACTAGTACTTGATTTACAAGGTAAATTTATTAAAAAACTGCTAAAAGGGAATTATGCATTAGGTTCTCATCTATTCATGTGTTATGAGCAATATACAGAAATCTGCTAATTTATGGATGGGTAAAATCTTAGGTCAGCAGAAGCTGTTAAAAAAGCAAGTCAGTAACAGCCATGGTATATAGCTATCAGGGCCCTGAAGAGTGGGATGCTATCTTAATTGTTATTTAGGTAATACAGATGTTTTAATAAGCAAAAACGTGTGAAATCCCCTATTCCACTCATAGATCTGTAGCCTTAATTTCTTTAAAAGTATAAAGACCATTTCTTTAAAACAATAACAACTATCTGTATTGTTCCTGGTGTTTATGTTATCTATTACTGTGAACTAAACTACCTAATAGTGGATTAAAACAACCATTTTGCTTGCTTACACTTCTTTGGTTCAGGAATTTGGGGATGGCTCATCTCTACTGTCCCCTTGGAGGGTTTGAATGGCTGGAGACTAGTTTGGACAGCTTGACTGGAGCCAAATGTCTTAGGTCTCTGTTCAAGACAGCTGAATTCCTCAGTTCGCCACGAAGTGATTTTTCCACATGGCTGGGTAGCTTGGACTTTTTGTAGCATGGTAGTTTCAGGTAGTTAGACTTCTTACATGACAGCTGGCTTCCTCCAGAGAGAAAGCAGAAACTCTTAGGTTAGGACCAGAGTGGGCCCACATCCCTTCTGCCACATTTTACAGGTCAAGGTAAGTTATAAGGACAGCTCAGATTCAAGAGGTAGGGAATAGATTCAAGCACTTGGAAGGTAGAGCAGCATGTATACAAGGAGGGAAAAACAGCATAGCTATCTTTGTAGACAGATTCCTTCATACATGTAAAAGGGGAAAAAATTATGACTAGGAGAGCAGTGATTTGCTTAGAGTAATGTTTATGCAGCTTCACAGAAAGGTCAAAGAAAAATGAAATTGAGCAAATTGCCAGCTCTGCCTGGATGATACTTTCACATTATAGGTTCCATTTTTTTTTTTTTGCCCCTAAAGAGCAGCTTTAATTTCAAATGTCAACATAGACCAGATTTCAAATCACATAAAAACAGTTGTTTAGAATATTTGTCACTTGATGACTTCTTTCATTATATGGATACTCCCAAATATAAACAATTTGTTGAAAAGCAAACAGTTGGTATTGAGTTTCAATACCAACTCAAGAAAGAAAATCTGTGTAAAAATAGCTGTCCTTTTTTCAGTAAATTCATCATTTTACATAAATGATTAAGTGATATATATAGTGAAATCTCTGATGTATATTATTAGACAGGCGAATCCATCTTCAAATATGCCTAGAAAGTGAGGCCACTAAAAGTTGGCAGTTATTTTTAATAAGCAGAGTAATAGTGACGTTCTCTACAAAATTAATGTGTTCATGGAGCCGTTTTTTTCATAGAAATATTTTAGACAATTACTACAAACAAGTTAAACAATATAGAAATATATAAAGAACAAAATGTTCCCATCTTTATTGTTCCTCTACCTTTGTGAAGACAAATTACAAATTTTTAAACTTATTTTTAATCATTTTGTGTTGTGATTTTCCTCCAGCTGGGATCATGCTATATATATGTATGTGTGTGTGTGTATTTCACTTGTTTTGTTTTGTTTCTACCTAATAATACATGATAGCCATCTTCTGGATCATTACTGATAAATCTGAGTCATTCCTTTTAACAGCTGTAGTATGGAGGCATAGCATTATTTACATCCTCTGTTATGAGACAGTCACCCTATTTTTAGTTTTAGAGATGAGTACAATTTCAATAGCAACGGCCAGGTTACTTTTCCAAAAGGTTATATGAATTCATACTCAGCACTGTGATCACTCATCACTGTGCCCATTTCTTCACCATCTCTTCATTACTGAATATTTACTGAATCTTTGCCAATCTGAGTAGAAATTAGACTCATGTTTTAATTCTAGCTTTTCCTATTGTGAAATTCTACCCATTTTATTAGGTTTCATTCTAATGGGTTAAATATTTTATGATTATTCAAATATCAGTAGTTGTTCTTTATATGAATGAATAGATGAGACTGAAAAGATTTAACCACACTTTTAACACCTCTGGAGAGGGCTGGAGATGAAGGAAGATGTTCACAATCTTACTCTTTATGAAATCTGAATCTTTTGCAAGAAAATGTATTTATATGTTAGCCTGTGATTTTAAAAAATCCAAAAGACTTTGAAAATGACCTATAGATCATGCCTTCATGTACCTAATTGTTCTTTGCTAACTACGGTGAAACAAGGGCAGATTGTAAATAAGGAGATATTTACTTCCAGCTTGGCCTTGTTGCATCAGAAACTGGTGTCACCAAGAGATTAGATGCCTACCTACCTATTCTGACATTTAACTGTTGTTCATGTCGTAGGAACTGTGTTTGTTCCTAGTGCAATGTTGAGGTCATAAGTCAAGTTATGAAATATCAAGAGTGAAAAACTATCCTCTTCTGAATAATTTAACATTGTGTAATGGTTGATGATGCTATAGAATCTCTTGTGACTTTTTATTATACTTATGTATTTATATCCATTATATAACATAAATTGTCTTTTTAATATATACATATAAAGGTGTGGGTGAAAATTTGACTGACCCATCTGTGATAAAGGCAGAAGAAAAGAGGTAATAAGTTTTAATAATTTCATTAAGACATTTTTGTAATTTCAAATTCTATATTTCTATTTGCATTAACTGACTTTTTCTTTTAACTACCAATTCCACAGATCCTGTGATATGGTTTTTGGCCCAGCAAACCTAGGAGAGGATGCAATAAAAAACTTCAGAGCAAAACATCACTGTAATTCTTGCTGTAGAAAGCTTAAACTTCCAGGTAAGCATTTTCTTAATCAGTATAATATATAAATTGTTAGCAAAGTTAATTACTACAGAATTTCATAAGGCCAGAAGCATAAATACATATTTTTGGTTATAAATGGATCTATGCTCTCATTAATTACTTATAAAACCACAAAGTCCATTCACTTAATACATATTTATTATGTGTCTGCTGGATGCCAGGAATTGTGTTAGATATTAATGCACAGTGAACAAGACAAACATGGTCCCTGCACTCGGTGGAGTTTAGCCAGGTCTTGGATACTGACAAGATAAACAGAGAATTATAGGACGATCATAAATGCCAAGCAGAAAAAATAGAACAGGTAAGCAGATCACTTAAGACAAACTTAGAAGTCAGGGAATGCTACCTGGGGAACTAACAGATTTGCCTAAAACTGAAGGATGAATAGACTTTCAAGTTAGCCTGGAAAAGAGTTGGGAAAAGAGTATTCTGTGAAACAGGAAGAGGAACTGCAGATACAGTCTCTCGTGATAGTAACTTCATCTTATATTTGAAGAATTACAAGTTATTATTGAATCATAAGTTATATCACAAACCAGTTGTTCTCACCCTCTGGTGTGTGTCAGGATCCCCTGGGGAACTTTTTCAAAATTACAGGTGCCTGGCACTCACCCTTGAGCTGTATTTTTAAAAGTCCCTATCATTATGACCAATAATATAGTAGTAATCAAGAGCTTGGACCTGGGAGCCAGACTCCAGGGCCTCAGAGAATACCTACATCATGGAGGTTTGTTGTTTTTTGTTTGTTTGAGGATTAAATGAGTTGGTATTTGTGAAGTACTTAGAACAGTGACAGGCACATAGTAAGCATGTTAATACTACTGTCTGTAAATTTTTAAAAATTGTTCATTGTTCATAGATACAGAAATTATTTATTTTTGTATAATGACCTTGTATTCTGTGTTCTTGCTAAACTCACTTAGTTCTAGGAGGTTTTTGTTTGTTTGGTTCTTGTTTATTGTTTGTAAATTCCTTGGAATTTTCTGGGTAGACAATAGAGACAGTTTTATTACTTCCTTTCCAATCTGTATGCCTTTTATTTCTTTTTCTTGACTTTTTGTAATGGCAAGGAATTCAGGTACAATGTTGAATAGGAGTAGTGAGAGTAGACATCTTCCATGCCTCATTTCTTGAAGACGCTTATCCTAAATGTTCACTGAATTTGTCAGATGTCTTTTCTGCATCTATTTGTATGATCATTTGGTTTTTCTTCAACTGGTTAGTATTACATCGAATTACATTGATTGACTTTTTAAATGTTGAGCCAGTCTTGTATTCCGAGGACAAACTCCACTTGTCATGGTATATTTTATATATATACATATATATATGTATATATGTATATATATATTTTTTGGTTGTGCTGGGTCCTTGTTGTGGCAGGCGAGCTTCTTAGTTGCAGCTCATGGGCTCCTTAGTTTCAGCATATGAACTCTTAGTTGCAGCATGCATGTAGGATCTAGTTCCCTGACCACGGATTGAACCCGGGTCCCCTGCATTGGGAGTGTAGAGTCTTCACCACTGCGCCACCAGGGAAGTCCCTGTAATGGTATATTATCTTTTTTATGTGTTGTTGGGTTCAATTTTCTAATATTTGTTGATGATTTTTATATCTATGTTCATGAAGAATATTGGTCTATGGGGTTTTTTTCCTTGTACTGTCTTTGTCTTGTTTGGTGTCAGGATAATACTGACCTTAAAAATAAGTTGTGTTTACACCTCTTTTGTTTTGGGGAATAGATTGTATAGAATTGATATTATCCACTTCAAATGTTTGATAGAATTGTCTTGCAAAACCATCTCAGTCTGAAGTTTTGTCAGATGCTTTTTAATTAAGTTTAATTTTTTAAAATAGATGTCAGTTTCTTGAGTGAGTTTTAGTAGTTTGTGTCTTTCGGGGAATTGGTCCATTTTTTTTTTCCAGTTTCATTGAGAAATAATTGATATACATATCTGTAAGTTTAGAGTGGATAGCATGATGGTTTGATTTACATATATTGTGAAATGATTACCACACTAGATTAAGCTTACACCCATCTTCTTGTATAGATAGAATAAAAAGAAAGAAAAAAATGTTTTTCCTCACGATAATTCTTAGTATTTACTCTCTTAACAGCTTTCCTGTATATCATACAACTGTGTTAGCTGTAGTCACCATGTTGTACATTACATCCGTAGTACTTATTTATCTTATAACTGGAAGTTTGTACCTTTTGACCACCTTCCTCCAGTTCTCCCTCCCCTCACCCTCTACCTCTGGTAACCACAAGTCATCTGTTTCTGTGAGTTTGTTTGTTTTTTTAGGTTCCATGTATAAGTGAGATCATACAATATTTGTCTTCATTTTATTTGAATGGTCAAACTTATGGACATAGAGTCAATGATACTACTGTTATTTTTTTTAATGTCTGTGGGGGCGTCTGTGGTGAATCCCATCTTTCATTAGGGTAATTTGTGCTTTTTGTTTTTTGGTCGGTGTGGCTAAGGTGTATCAGTTTTATTGATACTTTCAAAGAACCACTTTTTGTTTTCATTGTTTTACTCTATCTTCTGTTGTCAGTTTCATTGACTTATTCTCTATTATTTCCATGTTTCTGATTGCTTTGGGTTTAGTTTGTTTTTTCTCTAGTTTGTTAGGGTAAAAATTTAAAATATTCATTTGAGACTTTTTCTCTAACAAAACATTTTAGTGCTGTAAATTTTTGTCTAAACATTGTGTTAGCTGCATCCCACAAATTTTGGTATTTAAAAAAAATTTTTTTGGTATGTTTTAGTTTTATTTTTTAAATATTTCTTATTTCCTTTGAGATTTCTTCTTTGACCTATGGATTAATTACAGGTGTCTTTTTTGTTTGTTTATTTTTGGCTGCATTGAGTCTTCATTGCTATGCATGGGCTTTCTCTAGTTGTGGCGAGCGGGGGCTACTCTTCATTGTGGTGTGCGGGCTTCTCATTGTGGTGGCTTCTCTTGTTGTAGAGCAGGGGCTCTAGGTGCGCGGGCTTCAGTAGTTGCAGCACACAGGCTCAGTAGTTGTAGCTCACAGGCTCTAGAGCGCAGGTTCAGCAGTGGTGGTACACGGGCTTAGTTGCTCTGCGGCCTGTGGGATCTTCTCAGACCAGGGCTCAAACCCATGTCCCTTGCATTGTCAGGCGGATTCTTAACCACTGGGTCACCAGGGAAGTCCCAATGAAGGAAAGTTTCCTGATAGTGCTGTTCTGGTTTTTAATATCCTTGCTGATTTTCTGTCTATTTATTCTATTTATTACTTAGAAGAAAGGTCTGTAAGTATAATTGTTGATTTATCTGCTTTGCTTTCAGTTCTATCAATTTTTCCTGCATGTATTTTGAAGCTTTGCTCTTAGATACATAAAGATTTACAGTTGTTATGACTTCTTGGTGACTTAATTCTTATTAAATTAATGCCATGGTAATTCTCCTTGTTCTAAAGTCTGCTTTGTCTGATATTAACATAGTTTGTGATTAGTGGTTTCATCAGGTATCTTTTCCCATTCTTTTTACCTGTATATATTAATTCTATTTAAATTGCTTTTCTTATAGACAGCATATAGTTAGCTCCTAGGTTTAATTTGTTTTTTAAAATCTAACCATTTCCACCTTATAATAGCTGTTTTAGACCCTTTACATTTAATGTAATTATTGATATGGTTAGATTTTGATCTGCTGTTTTATTGTTTTCTGATTGATGTCTCTGGTTTGGTTTTTTTTGTTGTTTTCTCCACCCCACACCCCACACCCCACACCCCACACCCCTCGCTCTGTTTTAGTATTCTGTTTTATCTTTATGTTTAGTTTTTTTAGTGGTTGATCTTAGTTCCCCTTACCTAAGAATGTGTTTCACTTTCATTCCTGAAGGGTATTTTCACTGGATCTAGAATTTTAGGTTGACATTTCTTTCTTTCAGCACTTAAAAAATGTTCTGCTGTCTTCTAGCCTCTGTTATTTATGATGAAAACTCCAGTCATTTGAATTGTTCTTCCCTTATACATGATGTATCATTATAATCTATCTTCTTTCAAGATTTATTCTTTATTTTTGGTTTTGAGCAGTTTGATTCTGTGGTTATGTTAACTGCAGGTAGCAGTTACGTCTAGTTGTAGCTTTCTCTGAGTTTATCCTGTTTCAGCTTTACTAAGCTTCTTGAATTTGCCAATTTATGACTTTTATCACATTGGGGGAGTTTTTAGCTATTAGTTCATCAAATATTTGTCTGCATCAATCTCTTCTCTTTCTGGACTCTCATAAAAAGAATGTTAGACCTTTTGATATTGTCACCCAGGAACTTGTGGCTCTGATTACTTCCTTAAAAATTAATTTTTTTCTTTTGTTCAGATTGGATAATTTCTATTGATCTACACACACATTCACTGACTCCTCATTCTTTATTTCTTCATTCTGCTATTAAGCTCATACACTGAATTTTTTATTTCAGTTATATTTTTCAGTACTATAATTTCCTGTTGGTCTCTTTATACTGATTATTTCTCTGCTGAAAACTTATTTTTCCTTTCATTTCAAGTCTTTGTCCTACGTCATGGAGTATGGTTCTAGTAGCTAGTTTAAAGTCTTTAATTATTCTACCATCTGGGTAACCTTGGGATTGGCTTCTCTTGGTTGTCTTTTTCTTTTAGAATCTTTGAAATGTTCTTGTTTTTTGTATCTCTAGTAATTTTAGAATGTGTCCTGGATATTTTGAATATTATATTATAAGATTTGAGGTCTTATTAAAAATCCTCTATAGAGGGCCTCCCTGGTGGCGCAGTGGTTGAGAGTCCGCCTGCCGATGCAGGGGACGCGGGTTCGTGCCCCGGTCTGGGAGGATCCCATATGCCGCGGAGCGGCTGGGCCCGTGGGCCATGGCCGCTGGGCCTGCGCGTCCGGAGCCTGTGCTCCGCAACGGGAGAGGCCACAACAGTGAGAGGCCCGCATACCGCAAAAAGAAAAAAAAAAAAAAAAAAAAAAAAATCCTCTATAGAGAATTTTGAATTTTTGAATTTTGAATCCTTGAGATTTTTGGTGTTAGTAGGCAGTCAACTCAGTTAAATTCAGTTCACAAGTCCCAGTCTATTTTCTGTGTGGCTGTGCCTCTAATGTCAGTTTAGTTTTTAAAGCCTTTGCATTATTAATCAGGTCTCTCTCATGTGTGTCAAACAAGGGCAAGTCTGGGACACGAGTGAAGGTCTGCACCATAGTTTAGTTCTCAAAGCCTATGCTATGCCGTCTTTCCACATATGTGCCACTCAAGCATGAGTCTGGGATTTCATATATAAATTTAGGGTATCTCTCTCTCCATTTTCCTCCTCTCCATGATTTCTTCCTTACTTTGTGACTCCCGGGGGCCTCTTCTTTCCTATTTTTTTTTTTTTGGTACACTGACTACAAAGCCAGGATTTTGGCATCCCTGCACTGTCACACACATTCTGCAATTAGGTCTGTTTCTGGTGCTGAAAATAATACTTTTTGGATCATAGAGGTACCTATTGTCAGTTCTTCTGGTCAGAGAGAAGGGTTTTCTCTTGGAGTTGTAGGTTCTTGCCCAACTGCCACCACTATAGGAATGCTTCTTCATGACCAGGGCTTAGGTAAAGGGCAGAAGAGCAAAAAGAATAATGAAAAAGGGAATTCCCCTCAACATTTTCCATCCCACAGGGTCCTCCTTCCTTATCCTGTGGCCAGAAGGTCTTGGAGCTTTTTGTGTCCATGCTCACTGTATGTTTCTGTGATTGAGCTATCTTCAAGTCTAAGCCCAGAAATAAGAGATGGGAAAAAAACAGGAAGCTCACCACCATATAAATCGTTCTTCAAGTTCTGATTTTCTTCTCCTATATGTCTGCTGTTACTTTTCAGAAATCTGAGATAGTTGCTTTATGTATCATGTTTTTACTTGTAATCAGTTTTTACTTGTAATCAGTGAGAGAGAGAGAGGATGGAATATGCTTAGTCCATTTAAGCCAGAAGTAGAACACACAATGATGAATTTAACAGGCAGCCCAGATATAATTTTTATTTGGTTTTGATACAATGCAATATTTAATAGCATATCTGTTTTTTAAATTGTCATTTACAGGATTTTACAGCTTGGAAGGGACCTTAAAAGCAACCCAGTCCAAATCCATCATTTTACAGAACATAAAATAAGAGTTTACATGATTTGCCCATGGTTACACCATTAGTTAACAGCATTATAATGGTGAATTGAATTATAATTGTGTTTGAATTATAATTGTGTTTTTTCTGTACATTGTTCTTTGTGTACACTTCAGCTACAAATTAATTTGCATTCCCTAAGGCCTTACTGGCAAAGTCTTGAATTTAAAGTTTATCAAAAATTGTTCATACTGTAGTAAATATGTATGTGGATCATTGAATATAGACTATTACTGAAATTAAAATTAACAGTTCATATTCTGAGTGTTAGTTCTGTTTTACATGGAGATAAAAGTATAAGTATATGCACGACTATGGTTTGTTTATAAAGTATAAATTTGATACTACTACATTGTTTTCCAGTTCTGCAACCATTGTCATATATGTCTGTTACTCCCTGAGTTCATCCTATCCCATAGCTATAAAGGCAGTCTACATCCTGATAGTACCAAATTTAACTGAAGACTAACTTTTTTCCTGAGCTCCTGTTTCTATATTGAGTTTCCTACATTGCTACTTGAATTACTTTTAAGTAACACTTTTGCTCCAGAACTCTTGACTTTCATTTTCCACCCCTACCCACGAAATTCTGCTTCCCTGTCTCATTAATGGTTACCCAGTTGCTCAGGCTCAAAACCTAAAAGCTAGCCAGTTCCTTTGTTTTCTTACTTTTCATAACCAATCTGTCAAATTCTGTCTGCTCAAATTCTGAAATCTTCCTAGAATTTATCAATTTCTCTTCATCATCATTGCCACCATTTTGTTTCCTGGATTCTTACCAGTTGCCCTCTAACAAGACTTCATGTGACGACTGGAATGGTCATTTTAAACAAATTTGATTACATTCCTCCCTTAAGACTTCTTAATACTTTCCAGTGGATTTTCACCGTAATCTGTACTTAGCTTGCAAACCATGAATCAGAGGTCAGCAAACTTTTCTGTAAAAGACAAACAAAGGAAGTATACATTTTAGTTTAGGCTTTGTGGGCCATATGGCCTGTGTCACAGCTACCCAACTCTCCCACTGTAGTACAAAAACAGCCATAGACAATCTGTAAACAAATTTCTATGGTTGCATTCCAATAAAACTATTTACAAAAATAAGTAGGCCAGATTTGGCGCACAGGCTGTAGTTTGACAACTGCTGACCATTAATGATTGTTTGACCTCATTTTCTCCTAGTCTTTCCCTCATTCACTACATGCAAGCCATGCTGCTTCTTGCCATTCTTGGAACACACCAAGTCCATTTCATTTTTGCAGTCCGCAGTTAACTTTCTCTGCATAGAGTACTCTTCCTGGGACTTTGATAGGTCATTTCTTAGTATTCAGGTCTTATATGTTACCTCCTGTGGCTTTTCTGCCCAGCCCTATCTAAAAGAATCACCTTATACCATCTCCCACCTGACCCTCATCACACTATTTTCTTTAAAGCATTGCTACTACTTATAATTGTCATTTTTCTATTTGTTTTTCTTCACCTACAAGAATATAAGCTCCATGAGAACAGGGACCTTACCTGCCTTGTTCACTGCTGCATTTCTACACTTACATGAGTTACTGACTCATGGTCGGAGTGTAATAATTATTTGTTGAATGATTTCATTTTTATGTGTATAAATTTTGTGACTTTTGAATTTATAAAAACCTTGTAGAAAATAGATCTGGCATGTTTAGAGGGAAATTGATTTAGAAAATGTTCTTAATTTTCTGTTTCTAAGCGATACTGACTCTTTTTCTTTTTTTTGTTGGGGGTCATGAATATAGATCTGAAGAGGAATGACTATACACCTGACAAAATTATATTTCCTCAGGATGAGCCTTCTGATTTGACTCTTCAGCCTGGAAATTCCACCAAAGAATCAGAATCAACTAATTCTATTCGTCTGATGTTATAATATTACTGAATCATCGGTTTTGCCTACACCTCACAAAAATGTTACTGTCACTTTTCATTTAGGAGGGAATTGTTTGGTAATAAAGAAAAGCATGTGCTAATTGAATATGCTGAACTGGCACATTTAAAAGGTCAATATTCTTTTGACCTGATTAAATTAGTCAGGAACTCCCTATACAATACAGCTGGCAGCTGTTAAATTTTAAAGGTAAAGAAAAATTAGTATTTATAACTTTTTAAAGGGCTCTTTTTAACAGAGGATTTCATTTGACTTTGTTCTGATGAGGGTAATACCCTCTCTTCATGTGGTGCAATACCATTAACCAAAGTTAGGTGTCCGTGCAGATTTTATTGGCAGCTGGTTTACTGCCATTCAGCTAGCGAAATGAAGAAATCACCCAGTCTTTTGGTTAAATGGCAGTCAGGTGTCTTCCTCAGTGTGTTTTAGTGTGTTCAGTGATGATGTCACTAGTGCCCAGCTAGATGCCTCTTGTTTCCCATCTCATGGGAAAGGAGATGGCTTGTTACAATTCTAGATCTACAGGGATATAGAAAGCCCAAGCCGAAAACCATTTTCTAAGAGGGACCTTATGAATCAGGGTTAGGCTCCTATTTAAAAGATAGAGCCAGTTTTTTCGTTAAATAGAGCCCAAATTGTGCAAAGTATTAGTGCTTTTTTTTTTTTAAACATTGTTAAGTAGAAGAAAGCCATGGTAGACTGGTATAACCTAAATATATCAAAGGAGAAACTTCACTGTCTAAGAGAAGTTACCTTGTGAGAAAAGTTAAAGTGCTTTTTTCTTATCTATATCTACTATAGTTACAACTTGGAAGTTACATACTCGTCAAAAGATTTTATTGACCAGTATATCAAATCAGAATGTAAACATGAATTCTTGCATATATTTAAAATTGTGTAGGAACATCTGAACATGCATATTGTTTGTGGTACTGAAGAAATTGAATTGGATTATCATTACGTGATGTTGGGAGATTGCAATGCAACTTTATGCCAATAAAATGTAATTTAACTGCCCCAGATATTGTTGAATACTCAACAACAAGAAAAGCTTTTCATCTGTCTGAAGTACTTTGCTTTGATTATTTTTCTTTCTTTTTTTTTCCCCTAGGTACTAATTTTAATTTTTATTTGGGAGGGAGCAGTGTAAATCTTATTTGTATTCAGTAGTGTATCTCATAGATACAGACAAGGGAAAAAGAGATAAAGAAAAAATGTATAAAAGATATTATACTATATACATTTTGTATATCATTAAATCTTTAAAAGAAATTAAATAAATTTATTCTTGTTTAAAGATGTTTTACTGAGTATAGTCATTCTGAAAAATTAATATTTTCAGTGTTAATTTTTTTTCACAATATCAGGTTCTTTTCAAATGAACCATTTGTACACCTGTGCATTTTGATCTGTCCTATACAATGTTTAAAGTGATCTTGATTTCCTACTGTGTCTTTATTTATTTTTGGATCTGTTTCTTGTTATGTCAGAAAAGAGGGATATGAATTGTCTACTGATATTTAATTTTTTGTTGATTATTTTCCCATGATAATAATAGTAGTTGAGGGCTTCCCTGGTGGCTCAGTGGTTAAGAATCCGCCTGACAATGCAGCGGACACGGGTTCAAGCCCTGGTCCAGGAAGTTCCCACATGCCGCGGAGCGACAAAGCCCGTGAGCCACAACTACTGAGCCTGCACTCTAGAGCCCACGAGCCACAACTACAGACACCCGCGTGCCTAGAGCCCGTGCTCCGCAACAAGAGAAGCCACCGCAATGAGAAGCCCACGCACCGCAACGAAGAGTAGCCCCCACTCACTGTAACTAGAGAAAGCATGCACGCAGCAAGGAAGAACCTACGCAGCCAAAAATAAATAAAATTAATTAATTAATTTAAAAACAATAATAATAGTACTTAAACACTTATTTAGTACTTAATATGTGTCAGGTACGCTTCTAAGTACTTTACATACATTAACCCATTTAATCCTTACAACAATCTTATGAAATAGGTGTTATTCTTATCCTATGATGCTGATTAGAAGATCACGGCATTAGGTAAAGCAACTTTTCCTCAGATTCTTGTACTTAGTAAGTAGCAGCACTAGAATTTGAACACAGGCAGATAGGCTTTTTTGTTTGGTTGGTTTTTTATACTGTAGGTTCTTATTAGTCATCACTTTTATACACATCAGTGTATACATGTCAATCCCAATCGCCCAATTCAGCACACCACCATACCCACCCCACCGCAGTATTCCCCCCTTGGTGTACGTACATTTGTTCTCTACATCTGTGTCTCAACTTCTGCCCTGCAGACCGGTTCATCCGTACCATTTTTCTGTGTTCCACATACATGCATTAATATATGATATTTGTTTTTTCTCTTTCTGACTTACTTCACACTGTGTGAAAGTCTCTAGATCCATCCACGTCTCAACAAATGACTCATTTTCGTTCCTTTTTATGGCTGAGTAATATTCTATTGTATATAGGTACGACATCTTCTTTATCCATTTGTCTGTCGATGGATATTTAGGTTGCTTCCATGACCTGGCTATTGTAAATAGTGCTGCAGTGAACATTGGCGTGCATGTGTCTTTTTGATTTATGGTTTTCTCTAGGTATATTCCCAGTAGTGGGATTGCTGGATCATATGGTAATTCTATTTTTAGTTTTTTAAGGAACCTCCATACTGTTCTCCATAGTGGCTGTATCAATTTACATTCCCACCAACAGTGCAAGAGGGTTCCCTTTTCTCCACACCCTCTCCAGCATTTGTTGTTTGTAGATTTTCTGATGATGGCCATTCTAACGTGTGAGGTGATACCTCATTGTAGCTTTGATTTGCATTTCTCTAATAATTAGTGATGTCGAACAGCTTTTCATGTGTTTCTTGGCCATCTGTATGTCTTCTTTGGAGAAATGTGTATTTAGGTCTTCTACCCATTTTTGGATGGGGATTCGTTTCTTTAATATTGAGCTGCATGAGCTGTTTGTATATTTTGGAGATTAATCCTTTGTCCGTTGATTCGTTTGCAAATATTTTCTTCCATTCTGAGGGCTGTCTTTTCGTCTTGTTTATGGTTTCCTTTCCTTTGCAAAAGCTTTGAACTTTCATTAGGTCCCATTTGTTTATTCTTGTTTTTATTTCCATTACTCTAGGAAGTGGATCAAAAAAGATCTTGCTGTGATTTATGTCAAAGAGTGTTTGTCCTATGTTTTCCTCTAAGAGTTTTATAGTGTCCTGTCTTACATTTAGGTCTCGAATCCATTTTGAGTTTATTTTTGTGTATGGTGTTAGGGAGTATTCTAATTTCATTCTTTTACATGTAGCTGTCCTGTTTTCCCAGCACCACTTATTGAAGAGACTGTCTTTTCTCCATTGTATATCTTTGCCTCCTTTGTCATAGATTAGTTGACCATAGGTGCATGGGTTTATTATCTCTGGGCTTTCTATCTTGTTCCATTGATCTATGTTTCTGTTTATGTGCCAGTACCATATTCTCTTGATTACTGTAGCTTTGTAGTATAGTCTGAAGTCAGAGAGTCTGATTCCTCCAGCTCCGTTTTTTTCCCTGAAGACTGCTTTGGCTATTCGGGGTCTTTTGTATCTCCATACAAATTTTAAGATGATTTGTTCTAGTTCCGTAAAAAATGCCATTGGTAATTTGATAGGGATTGCATTGAATCTGTACATTGCTTTGAGTAGTGTGGTCATTTTCACAATATTGATTCTTCCAATCCAAGAACATGGTGTATCTCTGCATCTGTTGGTATCATCTTTAATTTCTTTCATCAGTGTCTTATAGTTTTCTGCATACAGGTCTTTTGTTTCCCTAGGTAGGTTTATTCCTAGGTATTTTATTCTTTTTGTTGCAATGGTAAATGGGAGTGTTTCCATAGTTGGTCTTTCAGATTTTTCATCATTAGTGTATAGGAATGCAAGAAATTTCTGTGCATTAATTTTGTATCCTGCAGCTTTACCAAATTCATTGATTAGCTCTTGTAGTTTTCTGGTGGCATCTTTAGGATTTTCTATGTATAGTATCATGTCATCTGCAAACAGTGACAGTTGTACTTCTTCTTTTCCAATTTGTATTCCTTTTATTTCTTTTTCTCTGATTGCCATGGCTAGGACTTCCAGAACTATGGTGAATAATAGTGGTGAGAGTGGACATCCTTGTCTCGTTCCTGATCTGAGAGGAAATGCTTTCAGTGTTTCACCACTGAGAATGATGTTTGCTGTGGGTTTGTCGTATATGGCCTTCATTATGTTGCGGTAGGTTCCCTCTATGCCCACTTTCTAGAGAGTTTTTATGATAAATGGGTGTTGAATTTTGTCAAAAGCTTTTTCTGCATCTATTGAGATGATCATATGGTTTTTATTCTTCAACTTGTTAATATGGTGTATCACATTGATTTGCATATATTGAAGAATCCTGCATCCCTGGGATAAATCCCACTTGATCATGGTGTATGATCCTTTTAATATGTTGTTGGATTCTGTTTGCTAGTATTTTGTTGAGGATTTTTGCATCTATATTCATCAGTGATATTGGTCTGTAATTTTTTTTTTTTTGTAGTGTCTTTGTCTGGTTTTGGTATCAGCGTGATGGTGGCCTCATAGAATGAGTGTGGGAGTGTTCCTTCCTCTGCAGTTTTTTGGAAGAGTTTGAGAAGGATGGGTGTTAGCTCTTCTCTAAACGTTTGATAGAATTCAGCTGTGAAGCCATCTGGTCCTGGACTTTCGTTTGTTGGAAGATTTTTTTTTTTTTTTTTGGTGGTATGCGGATCTTTCACTGTTGTGGCCTCTCCCATTGTGGACCACAGGCTCCGGACGCGCAGGCTTAGCAGCCATGGCTCATGGGCCAAGCCGCTCCGCGGTATGTGAGATCTTCCTGGACCAGGGCACGAACCCGTGTCCCCTGCATTAGCAGGCAGACTCAACCACTGCACCACCAAGGAAGCCCTGTTGGAAGATTTTTAATCACAGTTTCAATTTCATTACTTGTGCTTAGTCTGTTCATATTTTCTGTTTCTTCCTTGTTCAGTCTTGGAAGGTTATACCTTTCTAAGAATTTGTCCATTTCTTCCAGGTTGTCCATTTTATTGGCATACAGTTGCTTGTAGTAGTCTCTTAGGATGCTTTGTATTTCTGTGGTGTCTGTTGTAACTTCTACTTTTTCATTTCTAATTTTATTGATTTGAGTCTTCTCCCTGTTTTTCTTGATGAGTCTGGCTAATGGTTTATCTATTTTGTTTATCTTCTCAAAGAACCAGCTTTTAGTTTTATTGATCTTTGCTATTGTTTTCTTTGTTTGTATTTCATTTATTTCTGCTGTGATCTTTATGATTTCTTTCCTTCTGCTAATTTTGGGTTTTGTTTGTTCTTCTTTGTCTAGTTCCTTTAGGTGTAAGGTTAGATTGTTTACTAGAGATTTTTCTTGTTTCTTGAGGTAGGCTTGTATAGCTATAAACTTCCCTCTTAGAACTGCTTTTGCTTCATCCCATAGGTTTTGATTCATTGTGCTTTCATTGTCATTTGTCTCTGGGTATTTTTTGATTTCCTCTTTGATTTATTCAGTGATCTCTTGTTTATTTAGTAACGTATTTTTTAGCCTCCATGTGTTAGTGTTTTTTATGTTTTTTCCCCTGTAATTTCTAATCTCATAGCGTTGTGGTCAGAAAAGATGCTTGATATGATTTCAATTTTCTTAAATTTACTGAGGCTTGATTTGTGACCCAAGATGTGATCTATCCTGGAGAATATTCTGTGCACATTTGAGAAGAAAGTGTAATCTGCTGTTTTTGGATGGAATGTCATAAATATCAATTAAATCTATCTGGTGTATTGTGTCATTTAAAGTTTCTGTTTCCTTATTTTCATTTTGGATGATCTGTCCATTGGTGTAAGTGATGTGTTAAAGTCCCCCACTATTGTGTTACTGTCAATTTCCTGTTTTATAGCTGTTAGCAGTTACCTTATGTATTGAGGTGCTCCTATGTTGGGTGCATATATATTTATAATTGTTATATCTTCTTCTTGGATTGATCCCTTGATCATTATATAGTGTCCTTCCTTGTATCTTGTAACATTCTTTATTTTAATGTCTATTTTATCTGATATGAGTATAGCTACTCCAGCTTTCTTTTGGTTTCCATTTGCATGGAATACCTTTTTCCATCCCCTCACTTTCAGTCTGTATGTGTCCCTGGGTCTGAAGTGGGTCTCTTGTAAGCAGCATATAGATGGGTCTTGTTTTTGTATCCATTCAGCAAGCCTGAGTCTTTTGGTTGGAGCATTTAATCCATTCACGTTTAAGGTAATTATAGATATGTATGTTCCTATGACCATTTTCTTAATTGTTTTGGGTTTGTTTTTGTATATCCTTTTCTTGTGTTTCCCACTTAGAGAAGTTCCATTAGCATTTGTTGTAGAGCTGGTTTGGTGGTGCTGAATTCTCTGAGCTTTTGCTTGTCTGTAAAGCTTTTGATTTCTCCATCAAATCTGAATGAGATCCTTGTCAGGTAGAGTAATCTTGGTTGTAGGTTCTTCCCTTTCATCAATTTAAGTATATCATGCAACTCCCTTCTGGCTTGTAGAGTTTCTGCTGAGAAATCAGCTGTTAACCTTATGGGAGTTCCCTTGTATGTTATTTGTCATTTTTCCCTTGGTGCTTTCAGTAATTTTTCTTTGTCTTATTTTTTGCCAATTTGATTACTATGTGTCTCGGTGTGTTTCTCCTTGGGTTTATCCTGTATGGGACTCACTGTGCTTCCTGGACTTGGGTGGCTATTTCCGTTACCATGTTAGGGAAGTTTTCGACTATAATGTCTTCAGATATTTTCTCGGGTCCTTTCTCTTTCTCTTCTCTTTCTGGGACCCCTGTAATGCGAATGTTGTTGCGTTTAATGTTGTTCCAGAGGTCTCTTAGGCTGTTTTCATTTCTTTTCATTCTTTTTTCTTTATTCTGTTCCACAGCAGTGAATTCCACCATTCTGTCTTCCAGGTCACTTATCCGTTCTTCTGCCTCGGTTATTCTGCTATTGATTCCTTCTAGTGTCGTCATTTCAGTTATTGTATTGTTCATCTCTGTTTGTTTGTTCTTTAATTCTTCTAGGTCTTTGTTAAACATTTCTTCATCCTCTCGATCTTTGCCTCCATTCTTTTTCCGAGGTCCTGGATCATCCTCGTTATCATTACTCTGATTTCTCTTTCTGGAAGGTTGCCTATCTCCACTTCATTTAGTTGTTTTTCTGGGGTTTTATCTTGTTCCTTCATCTGGTACATAGCCCCCTGCCTTTTCATCTTGTCTATCTTTCTGTGAATGTGGTTTTTGTTCCACAAGCTGCAAGATTATAGTTATTCTTGCTTCTGCTCTCTCCCCTGTGGTGGATGAGCAGCAGATAGGCTTTTATCTGTGCTTTTAAGCCCCGTGTTGTATTAACTTTCAAGCATAATGATGACTGATGATTTCTGTATGAGTTCCTAGTCACTTTTTTGAAACAATTTTCTCCATTAACTTTTTTGGTTAATTCTAGAAAGTAACAGTTTACCTGAAAACCACATTTCTCTTTCCAAAGAAGTGTTGTTTTTAGAGTACTCAAGTTCATCATTATTACTCCATGGTCTGAAAGTGTCATTTACTTTAATCTCTTTAACATTTCTTGTCAGTCTCATCCTACTTAGAACAGAGCTCTACCTCTTTACCAAATATTACTTCATAAAATATCTTCTGCAGATGTTCTCTAATAATATGCCTTCCTCAGTCTGGTGGTATATGTGAGCCACTATTATTTTAAAAATAATGCATGTTGTTTGTATTGGAACATATGGAAACAATTTTAAGTGTAAAGAAAAATATAAAATTTCCCTCATTTTCGACCTTTAAGTTGAACTTTGTGGCTTTCATAGTTACTATGTGTCTTTATACCCCAGTAGACTGTACAATTCACAGAGGAAAGGACCCTTAAGATTTTTCGCTGCTGTAGCACCCACCACCTTGTATACCACATGCCTTGTGACGGACATTTCATTAAAATAATTGAGTTTTTAAATGTTTTTCCACAATATCAAACTTTCTCTTGAGGAAGATAGATCAAAATGATACCATCTTGTGTATTTATGTACACAAGGCAAAAGCACCCAGTAAATAGCTGTTTATCACAAGACAGATGAAATAATTATTTGCAGAAAGGGGTGCATCTGTGGGCAGGGAGGGATTTTTGAGTACTTGTTTACCACATCTGTTTTGATTGTTTCCTAGGTAGATTTCACACAAGGCATCTGTATTTGAGGAGCCCAGATCCTCAGATCTGTCACGATTAACCACCTAGTTAAATACTCAGTAATTATATATTGGAATAAAACTCAACAACTGTGTGTGTCTCTCAAAACTAGATCGTCTGTGTTACCAACAAAGAGTTGTCTTATTTTTGTATTTCCCTTGGAGCCTTGCTGGATTTCGTAGCATACAATATAGGTATTCAATAAGTACGTATTGAAGAAGTACCACAGAATATTTCCAATATTAGATGATCTGTGAGCTTTTTCTTAGGAGAAATCCCAAGGTAAGGTTCTGATCCTCTCTGGAAAATGTTTTCCTCCTTCTAGGCCTTTTGGAAATTCCTCAAAGCAGAGTTCCTTCCTGGGGTTCTTGATTCTACCTTAGTGGGCATGAGAGGGGTGGGAAAGGGTATGGTTATTCTTCAGAAAAGCTACATGCGCCAGTTTACAGTAACCAGTACTTTTCATCAGGGTACTTTCATGCACTGTCCCATCCCACATTTAGCTCTCGCCCTTGTTTTTTCATTGGAATTTCTGTGGAGTCCTGCATTATGGAACTTGACTTTCAATTATAAATGTTTTAGTATATGTTTCTGAAATACAAGAACTGTAGTATCTTCACATCTAAAAAGCTTAAGTTACTTAATATCAGATAATATAGTCATTCTCCAAAAAAAATTTTTTTTATAATTTGCTTGAATCAGGACCCAGATAAGATTCATGTTTTGCAGTTGCTTGATTTGTCTTTAAATTCTCTTAATACATAGGTTTCTCCTCCCACCTTTTTTCTTCCAGTTTATTTTTTTAAGAAGTAGCTCATTCATTCTCAGAAGTTTCCCACATAAAAGGTTTTGCTGATTGTTTGCTTAGTTGTCATTTTATGTTTATGTTTCCTATATATGCCATAAACTAGTTGTTAGGTTTAGTGGCTTGGTCAAATTCAAGATTGATTTTTTGAGAAGAATGCTTCATTGGTGGTGGTGTATACTTCCACTAGGAAACACAGGTCTTGTCTTTTTGGTGGTCATTGCTTAGATGTATTAATTAGGTCAGTGGTTCTCAAAGTGGACCATAGACCCTGAGAGTCCCCAGGACACTTTCACGGGGCCTACAAGGTCAAAACTTCTCATAACTCTAAGTTATTATTTACCTTTTTCAATGTGTTGAAAGTTTTATTGATGTAGCAAAATTATTGACGGGTAAAGCTGCTGGTACCTTAGCATGAATCAAGGCAGTAGCACCGAACTGTACTATTGTTCATTATAGTCTTCACCTTCATGCCAGTTTATTTTTTTAAAGTTCATTTCAATTTTTAATTAATCTTGACCTTGAAAACATGTCTTTAATAGTCTGTGGAACAAAATGAAAAATATGCATAAAGCACTTTTGCTACATGATGAAGTGTGATGATTGTTTCAAAGGAAAGGCAATTATGTGATTGTGTGAGTTACAAACTGAACTAGTCACTTTTTTCATTGAACATATCTACTTGGAAGAATGACTGGCAGACAAACCAGGGTTCTTCTGACTTGTGTGTTTGGCAGAAAACTAACAGTACTTGTTACTGCTAAAATTTGAACTTTCAAGAGAAAGTTGGAATTCTAGAAAACTTGCCTCTTAACACCGTAGCATGACAGCTTCCCAGTACTTTTCCAATATAGTCAGTGCTGATTTAACAAGTTATTTTTGATAGTTTATATGAAATGTGTCAACATTTGGATGATCTGCAAAACAACCAATGTTCTCCAAATGCTCTGTGCATGGATTACAAAATGGTCCGTGAGTGAAACTCTAGCAGGGTAGAAGAAGTTTACAGGGGTTTCAGATTCTACACTGCAGCTGACCTTTAAGAAACCACCATTTGTCAAATTTTGGTATTGTCTCAAATAAGAATATCCACAACTATCTAAAAAGCCTGCTAAAATACTCCTTCCCAAACAAAGCTAGACAAGTCAAGACTGTGTTATGCCTTATAGATTAATAAAATAGAATTAAGAGTCTAGAAATTTGTGGTTAATTTTGGCACCCTATAAGGGTGCCAAAACAGCTCAGTGGGGAAAGAATGGACTTTTCATTAAATTGTTTTGTGACAACTATATACCCACTTGCAAAAGAATGAAGTTGAACAAGTACCTCACACCATATGCAAAAGTCAACTCAAAATGGATTGAAGGGACTTCCCTGGTGGTCCAGTGGTAAAGAATCTGCCTTCTAATGCAGGGGATGTGGGTTTGATCCCTGGTCAGGGAGCTAAGATTCCATATGCTGCGGGGCAACTAAGCCTGCGCGCCACAACTGTTGAGCTCGGCACCTCGAGAGAGCCTGCTTGCTGCAAACTACAGAGCCCATGTGCTGTGGAGCCCACACACCACAACTAGAGAGAAAACCCACATACCGCAACTAGAGAGGAGCCCAAGCAGACAGCATACTGTAACGGAAAGATCCCGCATGCCTCAACAAAGATCCTGTGGGCCTCAACTAAGACCCAATGCAGCTAAAAAAAAAAAAAAAAAAGATTGAAAACCTAAATGTCGGAGCCTAAATCATGAAACTCTTAGAAGAAAATGTAAGTGTAAATTCTTGTGATATTGGATTAGGTGATAGTTTCTTAGATATGGCGCCAACAGCAAAGGCAACAAAAGAAAAAATAGACAAATTGAACTTTGTCAAAATTTTTAAGTTTTATGCTTCAAAGTACACCATCAGCAGTGAAAAGACAACTCTCAGCATGGGAGAAAAATTTTGCAAGTAATATATCTGATAAAGGACTTGTGTAAAGAACTTACATCAATAAAAAGACAACTCATGACAAAGCAGTTTTAATCTTTGGTGTATGTTTATACTCAAGAGAAATGAAAATGCACAAAACCTTGTATGCAGATGTTGATATCAGTGTTATTGATAACAGCCAAAAAGTGGAAACAACACAAATGTCCATTGGATGAATGGATTAATAAAATATGATATATCCAAAAGTAGAATATTGTCTGGCTATAAAAGGAAGTACTGATATATCCTACAACATCCCATGGGCCTTTCAATTCTGTAGTAACTGTGTATACACCACAGTGCAAAATGAAGCTGGGTTGACTCGGATTCTTATTCTTGCTCTGCCACTTATTCCATGACTGACCAACTTATTGAGCAAGCCTCTTTGACAATATTTGTCTCATTGTTGTGAAGGTGCAGTGAGTTAAGTACTCAGCAAATAAAAGTACTCAAATAATAGGTCTCTTCATGCTACCTTTTTATCTCTTGGAAGTTCCAATAGAGGAGGGTATGATGAAGAATAGAGAACATTCTGAGAGTGATTTTTCTCTTTATAAAGGAGCTTATTATCTTGTAGCTTCTTTTGTTAGTATAGTTAAAATATCAGCACATGCTTAAGAGACATGTATATGTGTATAATGTGCTCAAAGTGTATGTGTTTTCCATCTTCATCTCAACATTTGAAGGCACTTTTATTTTTTTTATTTTTTATTTTTTTTATTTTTTGCTTTATAACAAATTTAATCAGTTATACATATACATATGTTCCCATATCCCCTCCCTTTTGCGTGAAGGCACTTTTAAATTATCCTTTAAGACTTAGAGTGAGATTAGGAAAAAAAAAAAGATTTAAGAAGTTGCCATAAGCACAAAGGTAAAACTAAAACATCAAGAGAATTCAAGTCAAGTAACCATACAAGTGCAAGTGTACGAAAGTCAAAATAATGGAAAATTTGTGGGAAGAGTTGAAAGCACAGAGAATAAATCTAAGTGGTCAATAGACTGTGAGTTATATGAAGGTAGAGACTTGTATTTTATTCACTGCTAAACACCCAGCACAGAGACTGGCACAAAGTAGAGTCACAATAAATATCTTCTAGATTAATAAATGAGATATAATAACTATTTAATAGGCATTCCAGATTAAAAGACCTAGAAGAGAGGAAATAAGTGAAAAGACCTACTTAATGCCACATTTTGGTCACTCCGCAAATGAGCAAAAAATTAAGTATACAGGGCCTCCCTGATGGCACAGTGGTTGAGATTTCGCCTGCCAATGAAGGGAACACGGGTTCGATCCCTGATCTGGGAAGATCCCACATGCCATGGAGCAACTAAGCCTGTGTGCCACAACTACCAAGCTTGTGCTCTAGAACCCAAGAGCTACAACTACTGAGCCCATGTGCTGCAACTACTGAATCCCATGTGCCTAGAGCCCATGCTCTGCAGCAAGAGAAGCCACCGCAATGAGAAGCCTACACACCACAATAAAGAGCAGCCCCTGCTCGCCACAACTAGAGAAAGCCCATGTGCAGCAATGAAGACCCAACACAGCCAAAAATAATTTTTTTAAAAAAAGGTAAGTATACAAAGGAGAGAAAAATCAGATTGACAAGAATTTTCACCTGTCCTATAGTATCTAGGAGACAACAAAGCAATATTGTTAAGTGAAAAGGGGGAGCTTGAACCCAGCTATTTAATGGCTTTCTCAGAAAGTTCACAATTTTCTTGGAAAATATTAAGGGTAAACTCAAGCAAAAAGAAAAATAAAATCTAATTCTTGCTTCAGCAGCACATATACTAGAATTGGAATGATACAGAGATTAGCATGGCCCCTGCACAAGGATTACACACAAATTTGAGAAGTGTTCCATATTTTTCCCCTCAGACCCTGGCCATGCCCTCAACCATGGCAGAGATTGCCATTGCTCCTAGAAGAAGCCCAGCTCCCTCAGGGCTCCTGCTCCAGCCCCTTGGGCCCTGGACTCGCCCCCCTGATGGCAGCAACCACCACTGAACCAGAAGAAGCTCTAGCTTGCAACTGACTCTAGCCCCTCCAACCCTAGGCCTACTTCCAAGGAGGCAGCTGCCGATGCACCCCAGGAGAAGACATGGCCCCTGTTCACTTCATGTCCCGCTCTCCCACTAAAGCCACTGGCCATACACAAACTGCATAGGGATGTTCCCATACACCATGAAGACTGGGATAGGTAACTTCCACCTAATTTCATAGAGACAGAGAAAATCAAACAAAATGAGAAGACAGGAATATGTTCCAAACAAAAGAGCAAAATAAAACCTCAAGGGGGGAAGAACCCTAATAAAATGAAGATAAGTAATTTACCTGATAAAGAGTATAAAGAAATGGTCATAAAGATGCTCATTGAACTCGGGAGAAAAATGGAGGAACTCAGAGCTTCAACAAAGACAGAACATATAAGAAAGAACCAATCAGAGCTGAAGAATACAGTAACTGAAATGAAAACTATACACTGGAATGAATTAATAGCAAATTAGGTGATACAGAAAAACGTACAAGTGACCTGGAAGTTAGAATAATGGAAATCACCCAATCAGAACAGCCAAAAAAAAAATTTTTTTTTTTAATGATAGTTAAAGCGACATCTAGGACAACATAAAGTGTACTAAGGTTCACATTATAGGGATCCCAGAAGGAGAAGTGAGAGAGAGAAAGGGGCAGAAAATGTATTTGATGAAATTATGGCTAAAAACTTCCCTAAACCAAAGAGAGAAACAGATACCCAGGTCCAGTAAGCACAGAAAGTCCCAAGCAAGATGAATCCAAAGAGAGACCAAGACATACCATAATTAAAACAGCAGAAATTAAAGAGAATTTTAAAGGTAGCAAGAGAAAACAAAGCGGTACATCCGGGACATCCCCCATAAGACTATCTGCAGAAACTTTGCAGGCCAGAAGGGAGTAGCATGATATATTTAAAGTGGTGAAAGGAAATAACCTATAACCTCAGATACTCTACCCAGCAAGATTATCATTCAGAATTGAAGGAGAGATAGTATGCCTGACAACAAAAACAAAGAGTTCATCACCACTAAACTGGCCTTATAAGAAATGTTAAAGGGTCTTCTTTAAGTGAAAAGGAAAAGGCTATAACAAGAAATAAAATATATGAAAGGGAAAATCTCAGTGGCAAACGCAAATAACAGTAAAGGCAGTGGATCAACCACTGAAATAAGCTAACATGAAGATTAAAAGACAAAATTGTAAAATCAGCTGTAACTACAATAAACAGTAAAGGGATAGACATAAAGAAGTTAAATATGACATCAAAAACATAAAACATGTTGGGGGAGTGAAAAATGGAGATCTTAAAATGTATTGAACTGAAATGACTATCAGTGTAAAACAAGTAGATATAGGTCAATATATATGAACTTCATGGTGACCACAAATCAAAAACCTAAAATATATATTCAAAACTTAGAGAGGAACCCAAACATAACACTAAATAAAATCATTAAACAACAAAGAGACTAAGAGAACAGAAAAGAACTACAAAAACAACCAGAAAACAGGTAACAAAATGGCAATATGTATCTACTATCAATAATCACTTTAAATGTAAGTGGACTAAATGCTCCAAAAGACATAGTGTGGCTGATTGGATTTAAAAAAAACAAACAAGATCCATCTGTATGCTGCCTACAAGAAGCTCACTTCACAGCTGAAAACACAGACTGAAAATGAAGGGATGGAAGATGTTCCATGCAAATGGAAACGAATAAACCTGGGGTAGCAGTACTCATCAGACAAGGTAGACTTTAAAACAAAGTCTATAATAAAAGACAAAGAAGGGCATTATATAATGATAAAGGGGTCAATCCAAAAGAGGCTATAAATTCGTAAATGTGCACCTATCTGCACTTAATATAGGAGCATCTAAATACATAAAGCAAATATTAACAGACATAAAGAGAGAAATTGACAGTAATACAATAATAGTAGAGGACTTTACCACCTGACTTACATCAGTGGATAGATCATCTGGACAAAAAGTCAATAAGGAAACATTGGCCTTAAATGACATGTTAGAACAGGTGAACTTAACAGATATGTACAAGATATTCCACCCCAAGAAAGCAGAATACACATTCTTTTTAAGTACACATGGAACTTCCTCCAGAGTAGATCACATGCTAGGCCATAAAACAATTATCAATAGATTTAAGAAGATTGAAATTATATTAAGCTGCTTTTTGACCACAACAGGATAAAACTAGAAATCAATTACAAGAAGAATGGAAAAACAAACATTTGGAGACCTAACAACTTGCTACTAAAAAAACCCTCAATGGGTCAATGAAGAAATTGAAGAGGAAAACAAAATATCTTGAGACAAATGAAAATAAAAACACAACTTTCCAAAATCTATGAGAAGCAGCAAAAGCAGTTCTAAGAGGGAAGTTTATAGCAATACAGGCCTAACTCAAGAAATAAGCAAAATCGATAAACCTTTAGCCAGACTCATTAAGAAAAATGAGAGAGGGCCCAAATAAACAAAATTAGAAATGAAAGAGAAGTTACAATCAATATCACAGATAAGATATACAATCATAAGAGAATACTTCAAATAGTTGTACAACAACAGACATTTGCAGGACAGACCCATGTTTTTTGGGTTCTTCCCATGACAAAGTGTGAGTGACCTCTGTGGGCATTACTGGCCTCTGTCAGAACACTTGCAATCTACCCACATGTGTTAGAATTCTTTTCCCACACGTCTTTGCAGCCTGTTCCCACTGAAAGTCCGCTAAGACTTGCCTGCAATTGCTGACAGCTTCATCCCACCCCAACACTTGTACACTCACTCTCAGGCTAAAAAGCCATATTACTTAGTTTCTGGTGCAGTTTTAGTGAAGTTAAAGCCATCTGAGAAAAGAGACCAAAAAAAAAAAGTAATCCATCAAAATCAGAAGCAGAAGATAACAGGGAGAGCCTGATTCCTTTCTTTTTCTCTTCCTTCATTCTTTCACACTTGAGTCTAAAAGCCATAGTTGAGACCAATCTAGTTAGGCCTCATATTGTTGCAGGGCAACAGTGACTTGATGTGCGGTGTCAGAGAAGCAGGGTAAGGATGGTGTCTGTGTGTAGTGTAATAGGGTGGGGATCAGGGGTGGCAGCAACAGGAGATAATTTACATGCATAGGGGTTGATCAAATAAGGAAACATATTGAGAGTAATGGGGGGCTGTGACACTGTAATAATGTGAGTATACCTAGCTCCCAGATCTTCTAAATACTGTTCTCCTCAAACAGGAACCAGGGCTCTTTGAGAAATGGCTGACTTCAGGACTGGGACAGGGACAATACAAGGTAAGTCTGGAAGACCTTGCTGTACCAAAAAGTAAGGAAGAGCCCAAAGAATGATGGGGACATGTCAAATGGGTACAAAAAACATCTTGAAGGGCCTCCTGCTGGCTAATCTTGAGACGATTTATACATCAGAAATAAATGATAATAATAACAGATTCTAATCCAGTGAATAAAACAGAAATTCATGAGTCCACCATGATTAATTTTTTTAAAAAAAAAGGAAAAGAGAAAACTTATCTTTATAGTAGAGGATCAGCTAATGAATGTAATTGGAATAACAGCATTAGGAAATCACCACTTGGCAACCACCATAGTGATAATTAATCCAGCCAAGCAACATTGATTAATGTGTGAAAGTTTGAGGAAGAATGGACCATTTACACTGTCTCTAAGTCCTCCCCACAAAATACTGATTAGAAAAAGGAAAAGTAACTACATTGGAGAAACCTGGAAGGCCCCACTTTATCTGAGTGATTGGAGTTAACATTGCCAGTGCTGGGACAGATCAAAATTGTGTTGCACCTAATATGATGCAGTAAGAACACAGCATCACTTCTGTGATATTTGTATTACAAATGCATGAAGTGAATCTGATCATGAGGAAACATCAGACAAACCCACATTAAGGGGTATTCTTCAAAATAAGTGGCCAGTAATCTTCAAAAGGGTCAAGTTCTTGAAAGCCAAGGAGATATATAAGAACTGTTTCAGGTTGAAGGATCCTAAAGAGATGTGATAACAAAATGCAATATGTGATCCCAGCTAAGCCATGCCCGGACTCCGACCTACAGAAACTGAGATAATATTGTAAATGGGTGTTGTTTTAAACCACTAAGTTTTTGGTAATTTGTTACACAGCATAGAACACTAATCCATGGGTGATCTTACTCATGCACATAGATACAAAAATCCTGAACAAAAGATTAGCAAATAGAATCCAGCAATTCATGAAAATGATGCTACATCACAAGTAAGATAGGTTTCTCTGAGAAATAGAATATGGGTTTAATATGTGACCATCATCAATAATTAACCATGATAACAGAATAAAGAAGATAGAATCTCATGATTACCTCAAAAGGTACAGAAAAACCTGATCACATTCACAATCTATTCATGATTACAACTCTCAAAAAAACTATGCCTTTAGTAAGAATCACACTTAATGGTGAATTATACAAAGCTTTTCCTCAGTTCAGGAATGAGCTATGGATACCTACTATCCCACTTGTATTCAATGTTTTACTAGAGGTGCTAGCTAGTTCAAAAGATAAAAAATAAAAGGCATAAGAATTGGAAAGGAAATAATCCAAAGAACCTAAATAAAAATTAGACTTAAGTAAGTTTATAAAGGTTCCTGGATACAAGATCAACATATGAATATGAATTGTATTTTTACCTTCCAGCATCAAATTAAAATGAAATTTTAGCAAGACTATATTGATTAGGAGAAACTGAAGGTCTTGGGAGAACTTCACTGACAAAAGGAGCAGGATGATAGGATTCACATCCTCCAGAATCACCACTGTGGTGACTTCAAGAAACTCCTCTGTAAATAGGCTGCAAAGATCAAATAGCTGCAAGAGTTAGCACCTCTAGTTGCCAGGATCCCTTATCCTGGCATCAAAAAGTGATTATTCTTAATGTCTTTGTGTAGCCTGAGTATAAATATATAAATTTAAATGTATATGTATAACCATTTGGATATACTATAGGCAAACTCTTAAGCACCTTGCTTTTTGACTTACCAGTACTGTATCTTGGAGATAAATCCAAATTACAAATATGTCTACTACATTCTCATTATTTAAACTTTTTAGTTTGAGATAATTTCAAACTTACAGAGGATTTCAGGAAGAGGATAAAGAACTCCAATATACCCTCACTCGGATTCACCAATTGCAGCCACTTGGGCTGCATCTGCTTCATATTTGCTCTATCACTTCCCCTTCCCTCCTTTCCTCATGTGTGTCTGTGTCTGTGTGTGTTTTCCTGATCCATTTGAAAACAGGTTACATAAATCATGCCCCTTTATCCCTAAATCCTTCAGTGTGTATTTCTTAAAAACAAGGACATTATCTTTAATAAACAGAATACAGTTTTATAAAATTCAGGAATAAAACTATTCTTATATAATCCATATTCATATTTCATCAGTTGTCCCAATAATGTCCTTCGCCGTGGCCTCTCCCGTTGCGGAGCACAGGCTCCGGATGCGCAGGCTCAGCAGCCATGGCTCACGGGCCCAGCCACTCCGCGACATGTGGGATCTTCCCGGACCGGGGCACGAACCCGCATCCCCTGCATCGGCAGGCGGACTCTCAACCACTGCACCACCAGGGAATCCCCCAATAATGTCCTTTTATACTATTCTTTTTCCTGACCAAGGATCCCACCCAGGATTGAGTATTTGTCTTGTTTCTCTAGTTTCTTTTTAATCTGAAATAGTTCTCAGCCTTCTTTCTTTCCTGACATTGACAATTTTGAAGAGTTTTTTCCTTTTGTTACCTCATTTATTTTACTAGATGTAGAGTGGAGAAAAGATGAATTGAATTGGCCCTAATGGCTCTTTCTTTACCTACTCTTTACAGATTCTAAGTTAGCTCAGAGGAAGAACATGTTGGTATTAGCTCCGGAACTCCAGAGTCTCCCCCTTTCTAACAAGGCCACTTCCTCGACCAGGTTGCTATCACTGCTATTGGTCACATGTATTCTCTGACCCCTTTTCATCTAGACAGAGCATTGGGTAGAGGTTCTTTGCAGGGGTTGGGGGGTTCCTCTCTATTGAAGTGCTTTTTTTTTTTAAACATCTTTATTGGAGTATAATTGTTTTACAATGGTGTGTTAGTTTCTGCTGTATAACAAAGTGAATCAGCTATACGTACACATATATCCCCCATCCCCTCCCTCTTGCATCTCCCTCCCACCCTCCCTATCCCACCCCTCTAGGTGGTCACAAAGTACTGAGCTGATCTCCCTGTGCTATGCGGCTGAAGTGCTTTCTTAAGCACAGTTCTCTGTGAAGAAAATGAGAGCTCAGGAGCTCATGTGCGCTTTGGTATTTCTCAACTTATAACTTCTTCTTTGGTGAATATTTTTATTTGCCCAGTGTGGCATTAGTGGAGTGTGTGTGTGTGTGTGTGTGTGTGTGTGTGTGTGTGTATACCTCTTTTGCACTGTAATTGATGACCGTGAAGGGAAATACTCCAGTCTATACCAATGCTATGCATTTTGGGAAGCAGCGAAAGCCATCTGCCTCTTTCCCCGGTGTGAGACAGAGTCCCTCAAAGTCCCTGGAGTGGTGTGGTCACTGGGAAGCTGGATGAGTGCCCTAAGGGGACAGAGTTGCCATAGTATCCACTGATGTGGAGGCAAATCTTCTGTGTATGTGTGTGTGTGTGTGTGTGTGTCTGTAATATATATATACAAGAGAAACTTGGAAAGATGAAGAGAGGTTATATGTTCAGTTAATTCTCTGAAATCTAATCTTTTAAGTTTTAAAGCAACCAAGTAACAGTATCTCAAGCATCATTCTAGAACTTTGAAGTGTAATGTAAAGGATTATGATGTATGGGAAATCCAAGTTGGAAGGTACCTGAAGTATGGATGAAATCAGTTTGCAGCTACTGAAAGTAGGAAGGAACATATGAGTTGTTTATTACAAACAAGAAGAGCCAAAGTAACAGGCTTGGAGAAATGAAGTTAAAAGGATTAGACGTAGCTCCTGAATAGAAGTGAAAGACCAACGTCGTTTCAATAAAATGGCTTCACAACAGCCTTTCACTGCAGATGACTCTGGTATCTACTATGTCCTGTGAGCCTCTGTCTACTACAGTTTTCTAGATAAGCTTAGCTGGGCTGGGGTGGGGTGGGGGGAAGCCATGCTTAAAGGGGTCAGGCGGTACATGCCGAATTTTGAATGGATTCCTCAGGGTTGACCCATTGGGGGTCTCCCAAAGGGAAGGGATGGGAAGATGTTATTTAATATCTAGCCAATAGTTATTCCTAAAGAGTGACAGCCCAGGGCCTCCTGTGACATTGGTAAATAAAAGGGAAAATGTCCCTCCGTGTAAAAGAGAGCACTTTTCAAACTGGCAGGATTGTAAGTAGAGGTACTGACATGAGGTAGCTGTCTCCTGGAGTCCCAGTTTTAGATACTATGTGGAAAGAAAACCCAAAAGGATGAAGATACTGGGCTGCCTGGTACAGTAGCCAAATTACAAAAGGGAGCTCTGTGTGCAAAGAAGAGGACCCTCTCCTCTGTGCAGGTCTGGTTGATCCACATGGACACACGAATTCCGTAGCTACTGTTAAGGACATCCTGGATCAGTCATTTCTTTAAAGAAATATTTTTAGGTTACCATTAACTATGTAATCTGTGCCTCGTTCCTTGCATTGTTTAATCCTCACAATCCAACAATCCTATAAGGCAGGTAACATTATTCCTATTTTATAGATGAGAAACAGATATGAGTCCCAGATCATGTAACTAGTAAGTGACCATCAAAATTTAAACTAAATGCTCTTTCTCTCCCCCTCTCTATGTATGTGTGTGTGTGTTTATATATGTATGTATTATATATACATATATAACATACACACATATGTATGTGCTCTTAATATATGTATATATTCTCTTAATATGTGTATATATTATGCTCTCAAATGTATATATGGCATATATATGTATATACACACACATATATACTCCTAATATTTGATATATAAATCCAAATAACTCTTGACAGACAGATGATGGATAGGTAGATAGACAGATAGATAGATACCCCTTCTATGTGCCACTGCACATGCCTTAGTATATTACCATGGGCAAATGATGAAACCATTTATTTACACATGATATCTCACCTGTAAAACAGGATTTAAAAATAACTGTACCTACCCCATAGAACTGTTGAAAGAATTAAATGGGAAAGTTCATGTTAAGTACTTAACATAGTGTCAGGTCAATACAAGATAGCTATTGTTATTAACTATCTATTGTTATTATTATTACTGCTAATAATAATTAAATTACTTGCCCAGCAAAAAAGGAAATACTTTGGTATTTAGAGAGGAAGTCTGCATTTTAGCAAAGCAATTCTAGGTCTCTGAAAGGCCAATTTTTTCTGTTCTCTTGCTTTGGTTTTAGGAAGAAACTTTATCTCTGCTTATTTGGCCGCAGGCACTGTTCAAAGAGTCCCAAACAAAGTAATGCAATTTTAGACTCCAAGTCCGAATGCTTCTGTCTTTAATAGGGAATGTATTTGGTGGAAGTCTTATAAAGGACTCTTCTTTGTGTCATTAGGTTGAGACGGCCTTATTTCATTTGTACGTATTTTGTTTCCTCAAAATGCTGTCCTTTCTTCCATGTGGCACCAACACAGCACGGAGTGCACAGATCACTATGACCCCTTTCCAGTTAATGAGGCTGATGAGAACCAGCCCCATATCCAGGGCGTGACTGGTCTGTGGAACCTGGGCAACACATGCTACATGAATGCCATCTTACAGTGTCTCTGCAGCATCTCACCGCTGGTGGAATACTTTCTCTCTGGAAAGTACATTACCGCTCTTCAAAAGTAAGATCATTTGCCATCCCTGCAGCCGGGCCCTCACCCCTGCTTTCCAAGGTGAGGTTAGGGAAGGGACCCTCTGGTGTCCCTATGAAGGGCTAAACCAGTTAGGAGAGGCTACAGTGCCCCAGATCCCATTTCTAGGGTGAGTAAAATGGGAAGGTCAACCAAGAAATGAATGAAGCTTTGTTTGGGGTCTGATGCCACATGCTTAGCCGGAATCATTTCCCTTCCTTCTTCCAAGGGATTGCAGTGAGGTTGCCACTGCTTTTGCCTATGTGATGACAGACATGTGGCTTGGAGACTCTGACTGTGTCTCACCAGAAATATTTTGGTCAGCTTTTGGCAAACTCTACCCAGCATTTATGAAAAAGATGCAGCAAGATGCTCAGGAATTTTTGATTTATGTCCTGAATGAACTTCATGAAACTCTGAAAAAGGTAAGTAGAATTAATGGCCTTGAAATAGACCTTTAGCTCTATCAGCAACTTACACTTTTCATTCTTTTATTTGTTCAGTCAGTATTGCCTACTCTGTGCTGAGCACAGGTGCTGGGGTCACTATGGGGAACATTCAAGTTAGTATTTGAATGGGCCTGTATTTCCCCAATTTAGCTGTTTATCAGAATCACCTGGGGAGATTTTATGGCACAGCTTCTTAGGCCCTCTGGTGTTCTTGAATTAGAATGTCTGGGTTGTCTTCTGGGGAAACTCACTTGGGATTTCCAGTAATCAGCAGGTGAGGGGACCACTGGTCTAGTTTCCTTTGCAGTAACATCTGCATTGACTATTTTTTTAGAGTGAAAATTACATTTTTTTATAAAAATATATTCCTCATGAGGTATAATATATAAAATTTACAACTTAAAACAAGTGTTCTTGGTAGCTACAAACCCGAGGGAATATTAAGCTTGGTGTAAGGTGAAAGGACAGATCTGTAAACTGCAGTTTCATCTTTATACTAAATGTGCCTAACCTGAGTTCTTCGCTGGATTAGGACATATATTTAATAGAACATGAAGTTGCCAGTTACTAAGGAGGTTGCCTTTATTTATAAGACTCACTACCTTCAGCCTTGATATGAGACCCACACTCTCCAAAGATATGCCCTAGACTTTATGCAGTGTCTTTGTGCTGCTGTTAGCTTACCTCATAGCCAGGAGACATTTATCATGAAAGACCACAAACTATTACTGTTAATCCCTCTCATCTGCAATCCTCAGCTCCATTTTTAATTTTTACTGAGATATTCACAGCAGCACTTTTTTTAGCCAGAGGGGAGGGTGATGGTCAGTAAAAATCACTGAGGTCCTCATCTGCAGCCAGTCTGAAATAAATAGCATTCTGGTTCTCAAGGTTAAACTTAGAGTTAGAGGCATCAAAATACTGTCAGGTGGAAGACACGGGCAGGTGGGTGTGATGAAAGAAGCAGCCAAAGCGGAGCCTTGTGCACAGTTCCAAAGCATAGCTGACCGTGGAGCTAAAGCGCCTTCAGAATGTATATTCTGCTGAGGCTGTAGAATCACCAGTCAGGGTGTGCTCCCGGAAATACTGTTCCTGAGCATCAGCTAGATTTAAATCAGGCTACAGGGCTAGTGAAATCGGGCTGCCTTTGGAGTTTAAGATTTGCTCTTTAAAAAAATTTTTTTCTAACAATAAAAGAAGAGACTAAGGAACATAACCTGAAGGGACTGGAGGAGAGATCCAATTCCTTCATCTTACCTCTAGATCAGCTTGCATGACCAGAAGCTAGTTTGCAGCTTACCCTCTGCCCAGGAAAAACTGCCTGCAGGACCCTATATCACATTATCATTTACTGTCAGTTTATGACCATGGACATGTGTTTTTACCAGAGTTAGGGTGTCCTTGTTCCTCAGCTTCACTTAAAGAGGGAAATAACTGAATTATCAGAAATCACACATATGCTCTTAAGAAGTTCTTATTCTGTTTATTTTCTGAATCCAAAACTAAGTGGTTCTGGGTAGCATTCTGTTAGAAAAATCAGGTCATTCTATTAAAAAATTTTTGATAACCAGTAGTTGATTTGGGGTGAATTTGTTCCTTTATTCAGTACCACCGAAGAAGATCATATGAAAAAAGATCTATTCCGAGATTCTGTAGGAAGATGATTGCCAACGAGTCCTCCATCATCACCCGGCTGTTTGAAGGGCAGCTCAATTATAGCATCATATGTTTAAAGTGTGAGAACTGTACCTACAGGAACGAAGTCTTCACCGTCCTCTCCCTCCCCATTCCATCCAAATATGAGTGCTCTCTTCAGGTAGGGATTCTTACTCCTGGAGACTTCTTTTGTCTTCCTCTAACCCAGCCCTGGGTTTTCCCAAGGCTGTTTCCTACATTTTCTAGTATGAAGGGAGCTACTTTATAACTTAAAAAAATTGGAAACCCGTGATGAGAACGTTTTGTAGAAAAGTGACATACAACCAAAAGTTGCTATGAATTCAGATGCATCTCTAAATGTGTTCAATGAAAGAGCCTTACTGTAAAACTGGAAAGATGGGTGGGCTTTATTCAGTCTATTGAGATAGCTTGGTGCATATAGGGAATTTATACATATAAAACTTTTATGGCCCTTTCTCATCCCAGAGGTCTGTAGGTACATATTAGGAAATGACTTTGACTCTTATTCTTGAGCTCTTATGTTTTGGAAAAAAGCTGAGGAATCTGGGGGGAAGATAGAATGGAATAGTGCCTTGGTTTACCTCTCGAGTTTTCTTTACCATAATACCAAAAGTTAATCTGTAAACGGAGGAGTGGTGGGAGTGGGTGGCAGGGGTGGGTGGAAGGTGGCAGTAAAAGCCAGGGAATTGTGAGGAGGGAGGGAGCAATAAGTTTCCTTGCAGGAAAACACACATTTATATTTTTCTTCTTTTTTTTTTTTTTGCGGTACGCGGGCCTCTCACTGTTGTGGCCTCTCCCGTTGTGGAGCACAGGCTCCGGACGCGCAGGCTCAGCGGCCATGGCTCACGGGCCCAGCCGCTGTGCGGCATGTGGGATCTTCCCGGACTGGGGCACGAACCTGCGTCCCCTGCATCGGCAGGCGGACTCTCAACCACTGCGCCACCAGGGAAGCCCCTATATTTTTCTTCTTAAATTGCTAAAAGTCTTGAAATACCAGAGTTAGAGAAAATAATCCTACTACTTGTTCAGAACTGGGCTTTGTTCTCAGATCAAACTGCTAAACACTACTGAAGATGAATTCCAAAGCCTCTAAGTGAGGTGCTGGCAATCTGTGCTCATCTTCCTCTTTAGGTTAATGGTTTGCAGAGCGGGGAGCCTGGCTGGTTGAGGATGTCTCCTGTGGGCATGAGATCTAATTCTCTCTGTTCTGCTGTCTTTATTATGGGCCACCCCCAAATACAGGGATACGGTCATTTTTCAGTCCCCAGATCACTTTTCTGATGAGATGAATAACTTAAAGCAGCTGCCTGACTTGGTTAGTGGAAATTGCATAGTTGGTATTATTCTGAAACAAACCAGAAATGTTAAAATGCTGATTCAGAGATTAGAAATGAGATGGACATTTGGATCTATTTCAATAACTCATTGAGAAGGCAGCACCTCCTTTGCCAGGTGGACTATATCCAAGCTGCAGCTTGCGGCGCTGGCATCTCTTGGACTTGGAGAAAAGCACCGAGGATTACATTTCCGCAGCTCTTTCAGAGTTCTAATATAGACAGGACCCCAGGTTGCAGTGGATTCAGTTTGGTCACCAAATGCTTTTTCCCTCAACAGGACTGTCTCCAGTGTTTTTTTCAACAAGACACACTGACCTGGAACAACCAAATTTACTGTTCCTTTTGCGAAACCAAGAAAGAAACAACTGTGAAGGCCAGTATATCTAAAGCACCAAAAATAATTGTCTTTCACTTAAAAAGGTATGGATTTTGAAATTTTGTGAGAAGATTTTTTGAACAGCTTTATCATGATATA
This sequence comes from Mesoplodon bidens, assembly GCF_964165515.1. Lineage (NCBI taxonomy): Eukaryota > Metazoa > Chordata > Mammalia > Artiodactyla > Ziphiidae > Mesoplodon > Mesoplodon bidens. The sequence goes on from NC_138178.1 coordinate 85,466,203, forward strand.
ATTCACATACCATGCAATTCACCTATTTAAGTGTACAATTCAATGGTGTTGAGTATATTACATTAATTTTTAAAAATCTGTGGTAAAATATATATAACAAAATTTGCCACTTTAAGTATATAATTTCACTGGCATTAATTACATTCACAATATTGTGCATCGATTTTCCAAAACTTTTTCATCACCCTCAACAGAAACTCGGGAACCATTAAGCAATAACTCCCCATTCCTCTTCCCTCCCAGCCCCTGGTAACCTCCAGTCTACTTTCTGTGTCTATAACTTTGCCTGTTCTGGTACTTCATATAAGTGTAGTCACACACCATTTGTCCTTTTTGCTGGCCTATTTCACTTAGCATGTTTCCAAGGTTCATCCTTGTTGGGACATGTACCAGAAGTTCATTCCTTTTTATAGCTGAATAATACTCTATCGTATGTATGTACATTATATTTTGTTTGTATGTTCAACTGTTGATGGACATTTGGCACTCACTTTGAGTGCTTTTAAAAAGTAAATTTCCTATAAAGATGTTATAAAATAAATAAATAAATTCCCTAGCTCCACCCTTGGGGATTCTGTTCACACAGGTCTGAGGTGGAATCTAAGCATCACTATTTAAAATTTTAACACCCCCCCACCGCCCTCAGTTATTATTTTTATTTTTTAATTTATTTTTGGCTGCATTGGGTCTTTGTTGCTGTGCGGGCTTTCTCTAGTTGTGGAGCGTGGGTTGCGGTGCGCAGGCTTATTGCGGTGGCTTCTCGTTGCGGAGCATGGGCTCTAGGGCACACGGGCTTCAGTAGTTGTGGCTCGCGGGCTCTAGAGCACAGGCTCAGTAGTTGTGGAGCGCGGGCTTAGTTGCTCTGCGGCATGTGGGATATTCCCGGGCCAGGGCTCAAACCCGTGTCCCCTGCATTGGCGGGCAGATTCTTAACCACTGCGCCACCAGGGAAGTCCCAGTTTTTATTTTTAAAAGTTACAAATCTACAGAAAATTTGAAAAGGTATATAATGAATACCCATATACCCTAGAATCTTCATTAGTTGGTGCCACTTTGCCACATTTCCTTTTGTTCTTCCTGTCTGTCTCTTTCTCCTTCCAGCCCTCCCTTCCATTTTGTTAGCTGAACCGTCTAAAGTAAGATGCAAACACCATGGCATTTCATGCTTAAATACTTCAGCATGTATCACCTGAGAATAGGACATTCTCCTACATAATCACAACACCATTATCTATAGCCCAAGAAATTTAACAATAATTTTATATCACCCAAGATACAGTCCATATCTAAATTCCCCCATCCCCAAAATATCTTTCATAACTTTTCTTCCAATCTAGTATCCAGTCAAGAGTCAGACATTGCATTTGGCTGTCTCTTTTAATCTAGAAGACTCCTTCCCTCTTTTTATATATTTAAACATTTTTTTTCTCATTTTAAGTTTGTTTAGATTATGTCACCCATCCTGGATTTGTCTAATAGTTTCCCCATAGTTAGATACAGGCTAAACTTTTTTTTTTTTTTAGCAAGAATTTGCCATAGCTGATGTTATGGACTTGTCATTACATTACATCAGGAGGCAAATAATAAAAGTTTGTCCCACTATTGGTAATGTTAAGTTTGATCACTTAGTTAAGGTAGTGACTATAAGATCTCACCATTTAAAGGTATAGTAGTTTTCCCCTCTGTAACTAGTATCACTCTGGACTCATGGATATTTTTAAACTTAATTGGTTTAATATCCATTACTATTATCATTCCTCTCCATGTTCAAATTGTTAGAAGTTGGCCAGTGGGATCCCCTTCAAGCCAACTCCTGTGACCCCATTAGTTAATTTAAGTTTACTTACATATATAAAATGTATCCTTCTTTTATATAGTTCTATGAATTTTGACAAATGTAATGTAACCATCACTGCCAACAGAGGTTCTTTCCATCACCCCAAAAAGTTTTCTCATGTTCCTTTATAATCAATTCCTTCTCCCACCCTCAGCCCCTAGAAACTTCTGATCTGATTTCCATCTTTATTGCCTTTTCCAGAATGTCGTATGTTATACCATATATGGCCTTTTGAGTTTGGCTTCTTTCACCTAGCACAATGAGATTAACCCATGTTGTGGAATGTAGTCATGGTTCCTCCCTTTTGATTGCTGTGTAGTATACCCTTCTATGAATGTATCAAAATTGTTGATCCATTCACTAGTTGATGAACATTTGAGTTGTTTCCAGTTTGGGGCAGATATGAATACAGCTGCTATAAATTTTGCATATAGGTTTCTGTGTGGATGTAAGTCTTTGTTTCTTCTGAGATGATACCTAGGCATGGGATTGCTGGGTCATATGATATGATATTCCCTTAGTTTTTGCAAACAAGATTTCTTGCTTTCTGGCACAAGAATATCTCAGCCTCACCCAGTAATTTCCTTTCCCCTGACCTAAACCAGCTGTTTTTCCAAAATGAACATAATTTATTCTTTAAAAAGCTCTGGGGTGATTCTGATATGAACTCAGATTTGGGAACTGCTGATCTGTATAACACATAGAGAATGTGACAAGATTTTCACAAAATTTTATCTTATTAAAGATATATTAAAACCTCCAAGTTGGAAAACAGGACACTGCGAAGACAGTGTGTGCTGAAATCAACATAAGGAAAAGCTGAGTCAGCTTGGTTAGAGTGAACAGCATCAGATGGAGGGAAGACTTCTGGAAGTTATCAATGTGATTTCTACTCCCCCCGACGCTGAGCTTGGCTTCATCCCTTTCTTTTTCTCCCGCTAGATGACTCTACCCTGTCTCACTCCCTGACTCAGGTTCTTGGCCCACTTCAGCCTCAGTTTTGGCTGTGGAGATTCAAATATATGTAGATAAGAAAAAAATAATTTATGTATAGGTCTACACCAAATAATCTTTCCAAGAAATTACTTTTAACTGTACTTGGAACTTGTGAAGGTATGTGGACTTCATTCATGAGTGGTTCACAAACTTACTTTCTATTTTACACATTTATTATATCTCTGCAGGTTTGACATTCTGGGTACAATGAAAAGGAAACTGAGGACAGATATTCATTACCCGCTCACTAACTTGGACCTTACTCCTTACATTTGTCCAGTTTTTCGGAAACATCCTAAATATAACCTCTGTGCACTGGTGGTGAGTAAAATACTGAAACTATTTAAAGTAACACAGGTTTAAAGAAAACTGTAGAATTATCTGCTTGAATGACTACTACTTCTATCTCTCCCTGACTTCTCCTATACTGCCCTTTTTAAAACAAAATATAGAGCCTGGAAACTCTCTGCTTTGACCTTGAACAGTAGAGCAGTGAAAGAATACATGAAAGAATACAATGTCCTCTATGCTGCCTCCCCACTGTCCCTCTATACTACTACAGAGTATTTGTTTATTAGTATTTATACTAATAAATAATACTATAACAATAGTAGAGACAGGCTATTTCAGATCTAGGGACATTTGTGAGCTGTGCTCCGGGGGCAGCAGAAGTCGGTTCCAATAGCTTTATGTTGAATAATCACGAGCCCCTCTATGGTGAAAGCCCCAAACACTAGGTACACGGTAGCCATAGACTCACTGCCTGTGTGCGTCAGTCCTAAGGAAACTCTGGGGGTTCCCTTTGGCTCTAAATCAACTGTCATCATTGAGGATTCCCTGAAGGAAAGAAAGCATGGAGTATAATTCAGACCAACTCACCTAGAACTTCCCACAACATCAACCACCCCAAGCAACAGGACATTTTCTGGGTTTCTATTCTGGATCACAGTGTTAAAGATCTGCTTCAGAACATTCAGATTTCAGTTGAAACTGGAGGTCCAGTTGTGTCCAATGTCAGATGGGCGGGGCTCCCACTGGAGCCCAGTATGATTCACCAGAGCCCTCCGGTGTACTGAAGTCTAATTCCCCTTTTGGGCTTATCACTGAATTAATATAAAAAGTTGATCCCACTGGTCTTTCTCTTTAACATCTCTCAGAACCATACTTCAAACTTAAAAAAAAAATCCCTCTTTACTTTTTTCTTTTTACTTCAAGCCTTGACATTCTCCTTTCTAATTTATCCTGCCCTTAAATATGATTTTCCTTCTCTTACTCACCAATTTGGAAATCTAGAGTGACATCTTCTTCCCTATCATAAAAGACTCTAATGTGAATTCCAAAATGATACGCCCCCCCATATTCTACTGTTTTAACATCTCATTATAAGTGTTTCTGCTTCAAAAAAAATCCAAAAGCAGAATTTATAAAAAATTATGTGGTAATTATCTACAGTTACATAAAAAGAGTCACCCAAGCTTCCTATAAATTCTTAACCCTTTTAGTGTTTAAATTATTAGTTAATTGAAGGGTAAAAATTGGTTTTGAAAGAGAAATATATCTAGAATTTTCTGCAAATTGATGATTGATCAGAAACAAGAACTAAGCATCTTAGAAACTACGATGTATGGTCATAGGGAAAGGCCAGCCATAGCTCTGTTACTCAAGATGTCGTCCCCAGGAGACACCTGTTAGAAATAAGGAATCTCAGGCTCCACCCCACATTTACTGACTAGAAACTTGCATTTTATCAAGATCCCCATGTGATTCGAATGCATATGGAAGTTTGAGAAGTACTCAGCTAGACCAGAAGGGAAGGATTACCTCCACACCACCCTTAACAGAGATTTATCCAGCTTTTGAATAAGCACTTAAAGAGCTTCCTGCTTTATTAGGAAGATTCTTTATCTGCCAGATTTGTTTGATTTATTTTACAAACATATAGTGCTTGCTATGTACCAAGGACTGTTCCAAGCACTTTATGAATAATCAATCATTTAATCCTTATGTAGCCCTGTGAAGTGTAGGCACTATTATTATCCCCATCTTACAGAATGGGAAACAGGAACAGAGGTTAAATAATCTGCTCCAATCTACTGCCTACAAAGGGCAGAGCCAGGACCTGAAGCCAGGCAGGCTGGCTCCAAACAGTCCTGCTCTCACTGCCATGTTATGCTGCCTCTGACTGTTAACTTGTCTCTCTGTATGGGGCACAAATCTACCTTCGTCCTTGTAACTCCTTCTATTTGTCCTAATTCTGTCCTCTGAGGTAGTAATAGTAGTATGTATGTGGCTTTTTGGTTAACAAATGCTTGTACATATGTGTTAGTTAAACAGAACACATTCTTCTTTCTTATACATGATGACCCTTCAAATATTTGAAAATAGGGCTTCCCTGGTGGCGCAGTGGTTGAGAGACCACCTGCCGACGCAGGGGACGTGGGTTCGTGCCCCGGTCCGGGAAGATCCCACATGCCGCGGAGCGGCTGGGCCCGTGAGCCATGGCCGCTGAGCCTGCGCATCCGGAGCCTGTGCTCCGCAACGGGAGAGGCCACAGCAGTGAGAGGCCCGCGTACCGCAAAAAAAAAAAAAAAATTGAAAATAGTGATCATACACCAACAATGTTTACCTCCTTCAACCCTTTTCAGATGACTGGTTTCTAAAAAACTTTTTAAAATTATGAAATATTTCACGCACAGAAAACAGAATACAGTAAGTGTGCACACAGATGTTAAGAATAGAATATTGTAGAAAAAATCAAGCCCCTGTGTATCTTTAACAACCCCACTCCCCTCCCTTCTCTGTCCTGAATTTGGAGGGAATTATACCCATGCATTCTTTCGTATGTGTCTATACTATACTTTCATACTTTTATCACACGTGTGATATAGTGTATTTTGCGTGTTTTATAAATCTAGTATCATTAACTGTACATATCCTTCTGTAACTTTTTTCCTCAGCATTATTTTTATGATATTAATCCATACTGATATATTAGCTTTAGTGCATATATTTACCTGCTTTACTAATTCGTTGTGTCTATTTATTTATCATTTCTCCTGTTGCTGGTTAGGTTGTTTCCAGCATTCTGCTCCTACAACTTTGTATAATGCATTGTCATGTGCTAACACATGAAACTTTATATATATGTGTGTGTGTGTGTTCTCCCAGATCACATTTTGAAGATAACTGACCTGAATCTCTCCTTTAATCTATTAACATAAAACACTTAATTTCTTTTTTCTTTGCTAAAAATGTTTTCACATTTTTTATATCTATTTTCACAGTCGAGAAACTAACGTGTAACTTTCTCATACTGTTCTTTTCTGTTTTTGTCTTGAGGATCAGCCTGTTTCTAGCCTCATAAAATAAACTGGCCATTCTTTTCTATTCTTTGGCACCGTCTGCAGAAGATAAAAATAACTTGTTTTTTGAAAGGCTGGTAGAATTAAACAAAAAAACTATCTGGTCCTGAAATTTTTATTCTTGGTGGGTGGATTTTTAAATATTTGGTCTATTTGCTTTAGCCAGGATGACTATTTCAGGAGTTTCTGTTTCTTCATTTTTGAAAAAATAAACTTTTTATTGAGATAAAACATACATATAGAAAAATGCAAGCCATGAATGTAAAACTCAATAAATTTTCATAAAGGTAACCTGCCCATGTAACCAGAAAACAGTTCAAGTAGAATATTACCAGCACCCTAACTGCCCTTGTGCCCCCTTCTAGTCCAGGAGACCACTGGCTGCTGACAGAATAGGTTTTGCCAGCTCTTGTGCTTTATAGAAATGGAATCATACTGTGTGTACTCTTTTGTGCCTGGCTGCTTTTACTCAAAATTATGCAACATTCATTCATATTGTTGCATGTATTGTAGTTTATTCCTTCTCATTGCTGTATAGTATTACACTGTGTGAAAATACCACAAATTGCTCTACTCAAAGATCATGAAGACACTTACCTATTCTATCTTATAAAAGCTTTGTTTTACTTTAGCATGGTTTAAAAAATTATTTTTAAAACTTCCCATTTTTTACATTTTCAAATTTATTGGCATAAAATTGCTCACATTATACTCTTGAAATTTTAATATCTCTATTGAATTCTCAGTTCTCCCTTTGTTTATTCTTAATATTATCTGTGTCTAATCTGTTTTTTCTTGGTCAGTCTTGCCAAAGTTTATCTATTTTGTTATCTGAAAGAACCAGCTTGTGGTTTTGTTGATTCTTTATTCCGTTGTGTTCTATTTCATTAATTTCTGATCTTTATTTCCCTTCTTATACTTTCTTTGAGTTTCCATCAACATGTTATTTAGAGGTGCATTTGAAAAATTCCAAACATAATTTTATTTAGTCATCTTTTTGTTACTAATTTCTAATTTAACTGCATTCTTATCAGAAAATATGGTCCAAATGTTATCCATTCTTGGTACGTGTTGATACTCACTTTGTGTCATAGTTTTGTGTGTGCTTGAAAAGAATTTTTAAATTAGGTTCAGGGTTCCATATGTCCATTCAATATAATTCATTAATTGTGTTGTTTGAATATATACTCTTAATAAGTTTTTGTTTGCTTTAACAAGATTAATAACTGAAAGATATATGATAAAAAAGACTGATTTTACCAAAATTTTCCAGTAATTGTCATAATTTGAAGCTATGTGTGCAATTTTACATCTTTGTAGTGAATTGTTCCTTTTATCATGCTAGGGGAATCTTTTAATACTTAGCTATACCATTTCACTTAAAGTCTGTCTAGTCTGATATTGAAAAAACTATTCCAGCTTTCTTTTGGATGATATTATTTGTTCTTTTTCTGTCCTTTTCTTTCTTTTCTTTTGTTTTCTTCCAGTTTTATTGAGATATAATTGACATACAGCACTGTATAAGATGTACAGCATAATTATTTAATCATGAAATTATCACAGTAAGTTTAATGAACATCCATCATCTCATTTAAATACAAAATTAAATAGAAAAAAAGTTTTCCTTGTGATGAGAACTCCTAGTATTTATTCATAACAACTTTCATATGTGACACACAACAGTGTTAATTACATTTATGTTGTACATTTCATCGCTGGTACTTATTTGTCTTATAACTGGAAGTTTGTACCTTTTGACCACCTTCCTCCAATTCCTCCTTCCCCCACCCCCCGCCTCTGGTAACTACAAATCTGGTTTCTTTTTCTATGAGTTTGTTTTTCAAGTATAATTGACTTAAAACAATATGTTAGTTCTTGTCACACAACAGAGTGATTTGATAGTTCTATACATTTCAAAATGATGACAGTGTCTAGCTGTGCTATATCATTACACAAAGATATTATATAGTTATTGACTATATTTCCCACACTGTATATTTCATCCCTGTGACTCATTTGTTTTGCAACTGAAAGTTTGTACCTCTTAATCTCCCTCACATCTATCTTTCCTTTGCCTATGCCTCTCCCTTCTGGCAACTACTTGTTTGCTCTCTGCAGCTATAACTCTGTTTCTGTTTTGTTTGTTCATTTGTTTTGTTTTTCATATTCCACATATAAGTGAAATCGTGTAGTATTTGTCTTTCGCGGGCTGACTTATTTCACTTAGCATACTACCTGCTAGGTCCAACCAGGTTGTCACAAATGGCAAGATTTCATTCTTTTTCTTTTATGGCTGACTAGTATTCCATTGTGTATATATGCCACACCTCTTCTTTATCCATTAATCTACTGATGGGCACTTGGGTTGCTTCCATATCTTGGCTATTGTAAATAATGCTGCAATGAACATAAGGGTGCATATATTTTTTCAAATTAGTGTTTTGGTTTTCTTTGGATATATGCCCAGGAGTGGAATTGCTGGATCATATGGTAGTTCTATTTTTAATTTTTTGAGGAATCTTCATACTGTTTTCCATAGTGGCTACACCAACTTACATTTCCACCAACAGTGTACTAGGGTTCCCTTTTCTTCACATTCTCACCAACACTTTATCTTTTTTAATAATAGCCATTCTAACAGGTGTGAAGTGATGTCTCATTGTGGTTTTGATGTCCATTTCTCTGATGACTAGTGATATTGAGCATTTTTTCATGTACCTGTTGGCCATCTGTGTGTCTTCCTTGGAAAAAATTCTATTCAGCTCCTCTGCCCATTTTTATTTGTTTGTTTATTTATTTATGGCTGCATTGGGTCTTTGTTGCTGCACGCAGGCTTTCTCTAGTTGTGGCGAGTGGGGGCTACTCTTTGTTGCGGTGTGTAGGCTTCTCATTGTGGTGGCTTCTCTTGTTGTGGAGCACGGGCTCTAGTCGTGTGGGCTTCAGTAGTTGTGGCTTGTGGGCTCTAGAGGGCAGACTCAGTAGCTGTGGTGCACAGACTTAGTTGCTCCACAGCATGTGGGATCTTCCCGGACCAGGGCTTGAACCCATGTTGCCTGCCCTGGCAGGAGGATTCTTAACCACTGTGCCACCAGGGAAGTCCCTTATTCAACGTCTTGTTGCTACTACACTCAGGGTAATTTCCTGTTTTGTTTCTATTGTTTATTCATTCTCTCTTCAATTCTATGTACTACTTACTCTCTATATTAAATTTTTAATTTCAAGTATTTATCATTTCTGAAAGTTTTTAGGTTTTCAGTTTGCTTCCTTTTCTTAAATGTCTATATACTTTCTGTATAGTCTCTATTACCTAAAGTCCTTGGAGTTTTTAATCTTGCTATTTATTGCCTTCTAACTCTTACTCATGGTGAATTGTTTCCTTGTGAGCTCTTTAATACTGAATTGTGAGTTCAGCATCACTGGGTTTTATATGTGGGTATCCTGTGCAGCCTGAACTAAGGTGCATCAATCAGAAAGTAATTCTCTTTTCTTTTGCCAAGCAACCCCCAGATACTTTTCATTGTCACCTTAAATTCACAGAATTCTGAGACACAGACGGTAGTGTAAATTTGAATCCCAAACCAAAGAGAAGCCAGGTCTGTGGTAGTGACTTTCCAGGAATGACTTTTATTCTTTGTACCCAAAGCCTAAGCTAAGCTACGCACTGGAGAATGGATTTGTTCCCCCCCTAGTTTATTCTTTTATTGAGGGTGACTCTCTTTAAGAGGTTGTGGCTATGTGTGTGGATTTCAATCCAACTCCTCACCTTGCAGGGACTTAAGACTTTACCTCCAGCCCTTGTGAGACCTTTAAAACCCAAGCACTGTGGTTCCAGGGACCAGGAACTGTCTTTGCTCTCAGGCAGTCACAGCATTAACCACACATCATGCTCATCTTTTATTTCCTCTGTTCTTGGCCCCTGGAGATTACTCTCACTATACAATCTTTAAAGTTAGCCATATATTTCAAAAGGTATTTACCATGTTTTATCCAGCATTCTTTTTTTTTTTTTGGCTGGTTGAGTCTTCGTTGCTGCACATGGGCTTTCTCTAGTTATGGTGCGCGGGGGCTACCCTTCTTTGTGGTGCATGGGCTTCTCATTGTGGTGGCTTCTCTTGTTGCGGAGTATGGGCTCTAGGTGCGTGGGCTCAGTAGTTGTGGCTTGGGGGCTCTAGAGTGCAGGCTCAGTAGTTGTGGTGTATGGGCTTAGTTGCTCTGCGGCATGTGGGATCTTCCTGGACCAGGGCTCGAACCTGTGTCCCCTGCATTGGCAGGCAGTTTCTTAACCACTGTGCCACCAGGGAAGTCCCTATCAAGCATTCTTTACAGTTTCATAACTGAGGCTTTCAGGCTAGCTAATTGTCTGCCAAAATTACTGGGAATGGAAGTCTAGAATGACTACCCTATTCTACTATGTCAATTTTTTTGTTTGTTTACATTGTCATCAAAACAGAACATATTCCAGCCATAATCTGTCTAGTCACTTTAGAACATTACTTCATCATCTGGATCCACCAGATGTTTTGTTTTTCTCAAATTACATCACACTATTATGGGCACCATTTTATAAATAAGGAAGTTTAAGCATATCAGCTTAAGGTCACATGGCCAAGACCAGGACCAGAGCCTGAATCTTTAAAATGTCAGCTTTGGGATATTTCTCTAAGGTTTAACAGGAGATGTGGGGAAGATGAAGAAGGTCTAAGGGAACACTTAATAAGTACCTCCTATGTGCTAGCACTATAAGAGAGATAGTAGTTGTATAAGACAAGGTCTTATTACCCATTTTAAAAGACGGGAACTAAAGCTCAGAAAGGTTAAGTAATTGCCTTAAGGTCATTGTGTAGTATTAGAGCTGAATTCATAGAATTGACGAGAAAAATCCATTTTCTTCCCTCTACCCCAGGGGTCAGCAAACTTAAAAAGCTAGATAGTAAATATTTTAGGATTTGCAGGCTATGTAGTCTATAGTCTCTCTTGTAACTATTCAACTTTACAGTTGTCGTGTGAAAGCAGCCACTTAAAAACAAACAAGTGAGCATGGCTGTGTTCCCATAAAACTTTATTTAAGGACATTGAAAAATCTGAAGTTCATATAATTTTCACACATCACAAAATATTATTCTTCTGATTTTTTCCAACCATATAAAAATATAAAATGTATTCTTAGTTCACAGGCCATATAAAAACAGGCAGCAGGCTGGCTTTGACCCATGGGCAAATGGTTTGTCAACCCCTGCTCTATGCCATACCACCTTCTGAGAAGTGAGGTTCTCCAATGCCTTTGTTTCAAACATTGCTTTACTGGGTTAGGGAAGACATGGGAAAAAGAGAATAGAACAGGTTCTTTTCTGGGCCTTGGATGACCAAGGGAGCTGTTGCTGTACAACCTCCGCAAATTGTGTGGTAGCAGTATGCAGTTGTTTTAATGTCTTGTTCCAATGTTAAATGTCTTTTTCCATGTCTATCTTAGAGTGTCTTCAAAATTAAACTATAAGCTCATTTAGGAAAGATGACTATTTTCTTATTTTAAAATTTCCTTTGATGTTTAATAGTCTATGTACAGTTGGTACTCAGTAAGTATTAACTGATAAATATTAGAAGATGCCAAATACTATCCTATTTCATTCACAGAGTCTATTAAATAATCGATGGACACAATATATAACCATTTCAGTGACATGAAAAATATACCAGTCAGGCTATATGTATGATTTGACGTAACGTATGATTTAGCTTTTAATCCTTTAGCTTGTATAAGGGACAATTATAAAAATATTTCTTGGCCCTACCGTTTGGGTTCTAATAGTTAAAGTATTCAAATGTAAATACTGTGTGACATTCCTTTCTCCCCTAGAACCACTCTGGCGATCTGGATGGTGGCCACTACACTGCTTTCTGCAAAAACTCAGTGACTCACGCCTGGTATAACTTTGATGACACACAAGTCAGTGAGATTCCAGATACTTCAGTTCAAACTGCTACAGCATATCTCCTGTTCTATAGCTGCCAGCCCTTTTCTATACCTATACAAAAACGCAAGAGCTAGGAAAATGGTGTTTCCTGAAAATTGCAAAACTAGCAGTTAGAACCTAGTACTTAAGTTTTGCTTTGTCATTAAAACTCTTGCAACTTACTTGCATCACTGACATTTTTAAGTCTTTCTGGCATGTTATGCAACCTTTCACAAGGTAAGTCTATAAAAAGATGGGTCCTGGCCCACTGAAAAAGGCAGCATGAAAATGATGCAATGCTAACGAATGGGGACCTTCAAAGCAATCAGATTATAAGTATCGTGTTCAGGTTTCAAAGTACAGTGTTTATTAGTGTGTATTTTTATCATAAACTATCTCATAATAATTATATATATCCCAAGAAATTATTTTCCAAAGATACTTCATGGAGCTAAACCAAAATAACTTTTGTTCAAGTGGCTCTGTGAGGTTAGGAATGTGATTTGAAAATATTTAATTGTTCAGACAATTTAGGCAAGAAACTATAATCTCTCAGACTAATTGCAGAACATGAAAAGTTGTCAGTTTCACAATTCAACACCATCCTTTCATCTTCTTTCTGGGAGTCCATTAATGGTGACATCTTTCAGAAGCACCTTTAGAATCCCGTTTTGATGTATTATATATTGACTTTACCTATAACAACTAAGTCCCTGAGGTAAATGATAAATTCTAAGCTCCTCTATCCCTTTTAATACATCACTTTGTAAAGATGTGGTTTATAATGCAGTTCACTTTGCAGTCATGTCTGACTCATCTCTTTTTATATTAATCCTAAGAATTCTACTACTCTTGATAGAATGAGTCTGGGCATTAAGTTATTTATAACTTACTCTGACTCCCAACTCTGAGAGAATCATAAGTGCTATATGCAGTTCAGGGTCAAGGTGAAGGATGAGTGGAATCAAGTGATGCAAAGGAATAAGTGTACTAAATTTTAAGTCATTGTAGTGGTATAAAGAGTGTATGTATAAAATCTGTAATTCTACTGTTCTATGTTTAATAATATAAAATTAAAGACAGAACACTTACAGGGTTTTAAATTATTTTTCTCATTAAGATTTTAATGTAGGTGTAAATGAAAATTCTCATTTAAAAAATTAAAGAAAAGTTTCAATTTATTTTTTTAGAATAAAGATTTAGTGCACAAATACAGCCCAAAGCCAACAGAAAAATAGCTTTGCCCTGTCATTTCCCTAAGAAAGCACTGCAATTACTCAGAATAGGCCAAAAGGAAAGAAAGAAAAGAAAAAAGCAATCCTCTGAGTTCTAGGCTTCACAAAAGGACCACATATTATACTATGTACATCGATTTGATGTGCAAGTGTGCAATAAATATATACACATACATCCTATCTGTTTTACATCATTCTAGAGTATTCATAGAGCAAGCTGGGATTTAGAAATGTAAAAAGGCCATAACAGTAAAAAGGAAAATAAAGGATACAATGGTTTTTAGACCAGTAGAATAATTATGCTTAGCTAATTATTTTAACTTTGGAGCAAACTAAGAAAGTTGTTTTGAAATAAATGGTACCTGTAAGGAATGCTTACTGCAATACTTGTTAAATGTTCTTGGTCAGTTTTTTGATAATAGCACTGACCTGAAGTATATGGTATAGTAACACAACTCTCACTGTCCTAGAATTCCTTTAAATGGCCAGCTATAGCTATCCAGAATCTTTAAGCATTTCAAGAATTGTGTTGCTCAGCCTGTTAAAAGATAAACTAGCTTATAACCTACTTCTCCTTATGTGGCTACATCAGTTACTCGTGGTCCCAATGACGTATAAAAGAGGATATAAGCTGCTGAAGATTTCACAGAAGAAACGGAAATATCAGAAACTTCATGATCATCAAATTTAAACCACCGCTGTCTTGCTGCATTTTTACAATAGGCAGTGTAGTGGCCTCCATCCAGCCCACCATAGTGATTCTGTGCCAAACAAGACAGAAAATCAAATCAAATTGAATTATTTAAAATATGTCAATAATTTCAAAGAATTATGTTGTTCTTACTTTCCTATGAGGTAAGGAACCACCTGAAACTGGGTTTTTTAGTTTGCTTCAAAAGAAAACGTATTTAGTTTAATGAGATACTTACCGAAACAGAAAACAAGTTATATTTCCTCAAATTGTTCTTTGGACCAATAACATACTGTGACAAGTCAAGATTTTCTAATGGGAAGTCCACAGATGTCTGTAATTTTTGCTTCCATCTGCCATCGTAGGAAAAACTGTAGAGCATAACATTACAGCAATTACACTGACAGACCAAAGACATCAGAATGAACCCTAATTCATTCATTAACAATCCAGATTTTTAGACAGGACCACAAAATCCATTTCAAACACACAATCAGAATTTTAATAGTGGAGGGACCTGTTAAAGACACCTGGTTTCGGACTTCCCTGGTGGTCCAGAGGTTAAGACTCGGCGCTTCCAACGTAGGGGGCGTGGGATCGATCCCTGGTCGGGGAACTAAGATCCCACATGCCGCGTGGCGCAGCCAAAAAAGAAAAAAAAAAAAAGAAGAAGAAAAGATAATGTAAGTCCCCTACAGACGAATCTTCAAATTGTGAACTTCCAAAGATGTGAATGTGCTCGTGTATGCCAGCTGTTGTACTGTACTACTATACTTTTCAAGGTACTATACTGTAAGATTAAAAATGTTTTATTTTTTGTGTTTGTTTTTTATATATTATTTCTGTGAAAAGTATTATAAACCTATTACAGTATGCCTAGTACTATATAGCAGACTTAGTTGGGTACCTAGGCTAACCTTATTGGACTTACAAATGAATTGGACTTACAAATGCACTCTCAGAACAGAACTCGTTCATATGTAGGGGACTTGCTGTACTTGGTTTCATTTGTTTTACAAATGAAGAAACTGCCGTTCACAGATATTAACACATTATCGACCAGAGACGTATTAATATGTCTTTTGTTACCCGAACGTATTGACTGTAGGCATTTCAATATTCATTTACATAACAAATCGCCAGCCGCAGGCGTTAGTTTCTGCAAAAATCCCCCATCAATAATCAGTTAAATGTCTAGCCACAGGTCAAACAGCTAGAGTGGTAGAGGTAGGGCCATACCTTGGTCCCTTAATCCCTAGACCAGCTAAAGCTGTTAGATTAGTCTTCTACAAAGGTAAAAAGTTATGAAAACCCCCATTTATAATGCTAATCACCACAAAAGTACAGAGGAATGACAGAGGAGAGCTGCTCTAGATTTAAGCTTGTACTTTTGGGTACACTAGAGCTGGTAATTGCGAGCATATAAATTAGTGACTGAAATAATGGCATTCCATTATCCTGACATATTCTGCTTCTTTAAACACCAAAATACTGGTATTTTGGTTGGTGTAATACGGTTATTTCAGAATTATTTTTAAAAAATGAACTCTGAACCATTTATACTTTTAGATATTCTCCAAGAGTAATACACAGCATTAAAAATTTTAACAGAACAAATGTGTAATCATTTATAGAATGTTTATACCTCCACAATCTGCAAGAAGCAGCAAAGGACAACTGATATAATAAGCTTTTGTTAGAAAATTTACATAAGAGGAATTTGAACATATCAATGTGGAAATTAACATAAATAACTGCCTAAGAATCTCCAATAATATAAGATGAAACAAAAAATTAAAAAGAAATGTTTTCTTTGAAACAAAAATTAGAGCTCTCCATAAACAGATGAAACTTCCTTTTAAAGTTTTTCCAAAAAATGACTTAAAGTTATCACTCCACAGATGGATACCATAAAGACAAAGAATCAGAGCAAAAGACCCGGCACATGTTTTACAACTCTCGCCATTATTCTTCTACTGCTATAGGTCCAGATCTTTTTCATTGGCTGGAAAAATCTGGGCAAAAATATGTGTGCACTCTACAATGGCATCCTTAATGTTTTACCTTTAAAAATTATACTTTTAAAAAACTCATATATTTCATTTTCAGCACAGTATTCTTTTTTGTTATGTTTACTATATTGTTTGAATGATAAATTTTATCTAATAGTGTGTTAGAGTTATATTGTATAACATTATTTTTATACATTTTCACTGAATGCTTTGTAATGATTTAAAATTTTCATATTTGAAATGCAATAATTTAGTTTCACTGATTTTTAAAACAATTTTATATTGGAGTATCATTGATTAACAATGTGTGTTAGTTTCGGGTGTACAGCAAAGTGATTGAGTTATACATATACATGTATCTATCCTTTTTCAAATTCTTTTCCCAGTTAGGTTCTTATGGAATATTGAGCAGAGTTCCCTGTGCTATACAGTCGGTCCTTACTCATTATCTATTTTATTAATTTTTAATTTTTTATTTTTTTGGCTGTGCTGCGTGGCTTGTAGGATCTTAATTCCCCGACCAGGGACTGAACCCACACCCTTGGCAGTGAAAGTGCAGAGTCCTAACCACTGGGCAACCAGGGAATTCTCTTGGTTATCCATTTTAAGTATAGCAGTGTGAACATGTCAATTTCAAACTCCCAATCTATCCCTCCCCGCTAGTTTCACAGATTTTTAAAAACAGAATTATATGGAAGAGTGGTGCTGTCACTTTGCCCTGTTATTACAAACACTAAGGTGAACTAGAATCTAATCATCTCTGCCTAGTTTCCCTAGAGATACCGTAACCAGATAATCTTCCTTTGTTATACATCCTAAGCAGGTAGTACAACAAAGTGTTTACAATAAAAGACTTAGAAGTCCTTCATCTAAAAAGTACTAAACACTAAGAAAAACGTGTCCCTTTTACCGTTTCAGATGCACTAAAAGTACAGGTGGCAACTTCCAGATTTCTATCTTTTTTAGCGAATCCCGTCGAGCTCTGCAATGACTGCAATAAAACCTGTTGTTATCTGTGAGTTTTTCTTCTTTGGAAAATAATCTAAGGCAATCCTGGAGGCAAAAACAAGTAGTAGATACTTGTTAATATTTTCAACACAGTTTCCCTGAGCATCTATTCAATCAGTTACTCTGCCAGGATGAGGAATACAACAGTAAACTATTACAAAACAGTTCCTGCCCCCACAAAGTTTATGATCTAGTGAGGGATGCAGACCCAGATGGGAGCTGACAGTGACACAGAGTGTGGCGAGTGGTGGTGCTGCCTATGGTGGAGGGAAGAAGTCCTGCATGCCCTGAGAGCACTGAGGAACAACTTCTACCTGGTGGCTCAGGAAGTTCTGACTAACAGGAAGCCAACACTAAAGGGTGTCAACAAGCTCTCTAAATCACACCGCTGTTGTCTGCAAAACGTATTTCTTCGATATACCCATGTAGAGCGA
Organism: Mesoplodon bidens; assembly: GCF_964165515.1. NCBI lineage: Eukaryota > Metazoa > Chordata > Mammalia > Artiodactyla > Ziphiidae > Mesoplodon > Mesoplodon bidens. The sequence goes on from NC_138178.1 coordinate 85,483,729, forward strand.
ATTCCTATAAAACTGTACCTAAATTAAAGTCAACATACAATTTTCCAAATTAACTTTTAAAACTTCTACAATAAATACAAACTTTAAAAAAATGATTAACTCTAAAAGAATATTTTATAGGAAAATCTTTTAAAAAGGAAAATTTCTTTTAAAAAATGCCGTTTTTTTCCTAATCTACAGACACCTAATTAAAACAAAATTTTTGTTTTAAGTTTTAACCTATAAAATGTTTATGGGGAAAACAAGAGAAATAAATTACTGGATAAAGTACACCTCTATGTGCATATGAACAGAATTTTTCTTCAACAAATCATTTTCTCTCAATCCTAAACTTACCTGTAATGTACATTTACTTGTAGATGCTAGTGGTAGAGACAGATACATGAAAGCCTCAAATGTCCTAGACTTTTTGTGGCAGGTGAGGCACTGTACTGTGGATTTGAATTGACCCTGAAAAAGGGCAACAATGATAGATTCATTGAGCTGCTTGTGCTTCTGCCAAGCATTTTCTGCAGCTTTAAAGTCATCGAGATGATCATTATTTTCTTCTTTATGTCTCTTCCGATTATCAGCCTGGAAATAAAATTTAGACTCTATATTAATATCTCAAAGTCAACATTTAATATAAAATTGAAAGAGTATATTAAATACAAACACTCTGCAGATTTAGAAACACTTCTTGTTCTTTTCAGAAAGGAATTCTAATCTCATCAAGTGCCACAAAAAAATTCTAGCCAAAAAAACCTCCTAAAATACCAAAACCCACTTTATCAAAAGGATGTAACTTGTTGCAATTTCTTAACAAATTTTTATTTAAAGAGCTGAAAAGTCTGGTTTTGAAAAGACATGCCACATATAGCTGGGAGTTAGGGCTACAACTAGACAGATGTTATTTTGCTGTCCTAGTCTCATGGATGGATACATCCTATCTATTTATCTATCTATCTATCTATCTATCTACCTTCACACACATATACACATAGACACACAACATACATATATTCACACACATACATATACATATATAAGTGTGTGTGTCTATCTGTGTATGTATATGGTTGCTGGTAAGAAAGGTGACCCCAAAGGTATCTGAAAGAGGACAGCTTGGTGCTAAAAAGCAGCCACAGTACACAGACAAAGATGCCTCAGTAATAACTTTTCACATGAATCACTTGGTCACGTGGGTCACAAACACAGCATCTCTGACAACTATTTTTACAAATTTACAACATGTACAAACTTCTTGCAGAAATACAACCTGTTAACATTTTCATAAGTAAATACAAATTGCATATACTTCCTTTCAAATATTAGACCTATCAGATATATTTGTTTTAAAGTTCCATGCCATAGTACAGAGTCACTAGGTTTCAATAAATTAGCACCGAACAATCACCAACTATAATTTTAAATTGCTATAAAAATGAGTACAATGTTAAGCAACCCTAAGGAGCCTTTGCAACTTAGAAATATTTCTTACTTTATTAAGATCTTCATGGAGACCATCCATTAGGAACAGAAGCAGTTCTTGTGAATCTTGCTGGCTGTATCCTGCAAACTGGTCATTGATCTTCCCAATAGTGATTTTAAAGTCTTTAGGACTGATATACCTGTACTGTCCTGTCCACAGGGCTTTCATGATTATGCCAAATTCTTCCGCCACTTCACCTTTATGCCCCAACAAATTTGACCTTTGCAAATAAAATTAAAGTTACAAAAAAGCAATACAGGAATTATAAAAAGCCAAGGTATAGTGGGTTCTTGACATCAACATTAAACTATTCACATACTGTAATATGTGACCCTACACTAAAATACTTATTCACAGGTTTATTACCAAATACCTATCTGAATCTTACTTTGATTACACCCCTCCAACTTGCTTCCTTTTGGCTGCCAGCCCTGCACGGTCTCCTATTCCTTATCAACAGGCTCCAGTTTATGACAGTGAGGTTCCACCTTCTTGTACTGTTCCTTTCCTGTCTGTCCTTTACCAATCAGAGGAGGCTTTTCTCTACATTGTTTTTTTTTTTTTAAACATCTTTATTGGCGTATAATTGCTTTACAAATGGTGTGTTAGTTTCTGCTGTGTAACAAAGTGAATCAGCTATACGTATGCATATATCCCCACATCTCCTCCCTCTTGCGTCTCCCTCCCACCCTCCCTATCTCACCCCTCCACGTGGGCACAAAGCACCAAGCTGATCTCCCTGTGCTATGCGGCTGCTTCCCACTAGCTATCTATTTACATTTGGTGGTGTATATAAGTCCATACCACTCTCTCACTTCGTCCCAGCTTACCCTTCCCCCTCCCTGTGTCCTCAAGTCCATTCTCTGAGTCTGTGTCTTTATTCCCGTCGTACCCCTAGGTTCTTCAGAACCATTTTTTTTTTTTAGATTCCGTATATATGTGTTAGCATACAGTATTTGTTTTTCTCTTTCTGACTTACTTCACTCTGTTTGACAGTCTCTAGGTCTATCCACCTCACTACAAATAACTCAATTTCATTTCTTTTTATGGCTGAGTAATATTCCATTGTATATATGTGCCATGTCTTCTTAATCCATTCATCTGTCGATGGACACTTAGGCTGCTTCCACGTCCTGGCAATTTCTACACTGTTCTTAAGAATATTTTCCTCTTTCCTAATTTGACATCTCTGGAACTGGCTGGTAGGGAAGCGTGGTTAGATCACCCTTTTAATACTGTACTGCAAAAAGTATGATATTTATTTACCTATTAATATCATCCTGATAACAGTTGCGGTTGAAATAATCAGCCAGATGTGGAGTATTACATAGGCACTGCAGTATTGAGTTCATATAACAAGTATTTCCTAAATTACGAAGTCCGGTGAGAGCTGGTCCAGATCCTCCAAAAACAGGATTGAGGTTCCGAATTTGCGAAGCAGAAAGCCTTGTGATCTCAGTTTTAGGGTAGCTTGTTGGCCTAAGGAAGAAAAAAGTGTACAAGATACTTTAAAATGTACAGCACCTGAAATGAAGGTTCATACTACAAAGGGCAGTAAACTCCAGCATCTGTACCAGAGTATTCAGTAATCTTGCAAATAGTTATTAAGTTAGCTCATAAGGTAATGGGTCTTACAGGACATTTAGTATCTAGGTTAACACTGGTTATATTCTGTGACCCTCCCATGAAACAAACACCTTTAACCTCTTATGTGAGTCCATGGTTTTTTACAGATACCCCGAGATAGATTCTCTGGCTTCTCATGAACAGGTAGAGTCTTCTAGTAGAGAAGTCTCTTTCAAACTTCTTTAAATGATCCCAGGAAGTTTAGCATTACCAAATGTTGTATTCAACCAGAATGCCAAACAAGGAATCAAAAAAAAAAAGTGTATGTGTGTATATACATATGGTACTGTGGAGTATATTATTAAGCAGGCAGAGGTTAATTGGGTACTAAAACCTAAAGTCTAGAGCTGTGCTGACAAATATGGTAGTAGCCACTAGCCACAGGTGGCTATATAAATGTAAGATAAAATTTAAAATTTAGCTTTTTAGTTACATTAGCCGCAATTCAAAATAGCCACTACCATACTGGACAGCACAGATACAGAACATCTCTATCTTCACAGATACAGAACATTTCTATCAACATGTCTACTGGACAGCACTAGACTAGAGAATGCCTCCAAGACTTTTTTTTTTTGCTGTACGCGGGCCTCTCACTGTTGTGGCCTCTCCCATCGTGGAGCACAGGCTCCGGACGCGCAGGCTCAGCGGCCGTGGCTCACGGGCCCAGCCGCTCCGCAGCATATGGGATCTTCCTGAACCAGGGCACGAACCCGTATCCCCTGCATCAGCAGGCGGACTCTCAACCACTGCGCCACCAGGGAAGCCCGCCTCCAAGACTTTTGTTACTTAGTGTATTTGATTTATATGTGGAACTTCTAGAACTGCTACAGCATTAAGAGAACTCCTAAGTGATAAGTCTTTCTTTTATTATTGATCCTAAGTATATTTCCACCTCTGAAAGGAATATTGAGAACAGATTATATTGCAACCACCTTTTCTTTACACATGGCTCAGGTGTATGCACTCATGTGCTATTTCTCTGTTCAACACAGATAAAAAAAATACATGAACTGCATATGCTGTAGTTTTTAAAACTGTCAAACTAACAAACTTTCATAAGAATGATAATTCAAGAAGGAATTACACCTCACCAGCTTTAATAGTGAGCCCTAAAATCTACAACTAGATTTACCGATTTTACAAAATCTCCTCCAGCTAAGTCCTACCTGGCAGGGAAGGTTCTCATGAGGAAAATATATTAACTACTTTTTGTGGAGGTGATTCTGAAGAGGCCAAAAAGCCTAGTTAGAATTCCTTAGCAATTAAGAGAGTGTATTTAATAAATAGAAAAATTCATTTATTTTCACTTCCATCTATCCTACATTCCCCAAAATTAATGATCAGAAGTGGTAAATAGACTAACAAACTATCTTCTCATAATCCTATCAATCATAAGCTAGGAGCATTAGAGTATTCAATAAGGGATAAAGCCAGGAATACATCTAAATGAGTTACTGTTTTGGGGAAACCTAAATGAATCACGTATTGATCACCACTTGTGAACAGAGTAACAGAAATACAATGAAGGAAAAGGAAACAATACGGATTAGAAGCTGATACACACTATAATGCTCATTATTTTAATACTATATAAGTTCGCTCCCACATTACTGGCTGAGTTAAAAAAAAAAAGTTTGGAATTGAAGAGCTGCAACAAGACATACTCAATAATCCTATAAATTATGGTCCTCAAAAGGAGATTTAGGGATCACAGGAAGTTTATGAAACACATCTAAGCAGTCTATGGCACACTGCCTTAAAACTTAACAAGGTGTATATTTTTATATCTACATTATTACGTAAGATAACCCTCTGTGATATATTTAAGTTAGCACTTGGGAGAAAAACCAAGGACATTTAATCCATTTATTTCTTTTTTCCTCTTTAGTAAATAAAGGCTGGGATAGCCATCCACAGAATTTTCTGATGCCCTGATATTAATAAACTGATATGTTTATAGTAGAGGTTTTCAAATACAGCAGATGATTCTGTTTCTAGGAGTTAGGATAAACTTACTTGTTTTCCCGATTAACTGTTGGAGTTACTGCTGGCCTCCTCTTCTCTTCCTCTTGAATGGCTTGGGTTATATCTGGGGAGGAGTAGGAGCGCTTCAGCTTGGACGGTTCTCTATCCCGCTCGGCAGGAATCTGTGGCTTGGCTTTATGAGTTGGAGGGGTGGAAGGAGGTGCAGATGAAGGAGCCATTTCCGGTGGATACATATGAACAGTGTTGGTGGGCGAATGATAGTAACGAAAAGTTCCAGTGATAGGGTCAAGAAACTTACATGGGAAAAAAAAAAAGACAGGTCAAAAAATGATGAACATTGAGTGAACAACAACAAAAAAACACTCAAAAGTATTTCACTGCTAAATTTACTTCTGGATTAAAATTATTTGAATAAAATGGTGATAATCACTTCTATAATTAAACTTTCAAAGAACTTTAGGTTTTACAGTGATACACTGTTTCTCAATGACAAATGCCAGGATGTTCATATACTGAAGCCAGCATTCCAGATTGGATATTGAAAAATCTAACCCTGCTATAATTAGGGAAATGAGCTATGTCCTTTATAATGAAGAAACAGAATCGACTCTGCATTAGAGAAGATGCAGAATAAACAAATACATGTTTTGTTTTTTAAAAAAACAGTGACCATGTAATTTATTTCTGTGCTAATTTTGAATTTTACCTTGGCCCAGCCTGAAGGCAGTCCTGGTACGATCCTCCCCATTTCTTCACTTCGTGCTCTTGTCAAAGGCTCTCGAGACTAGTTTAAAGAAAAAAAAACAAAAAAGTAAAAGCTTTTTAAATTACATTTTGCCATATACAAACTTAAGCTACTTGTACCAAAGAAACAAAAAGCCTTGTGTTGCTGCCCTTAATATTTTTTAAAACAATATTTTTTAAAACAAGTTCAAAGATGAAGAACTATACATGTTTTCTTTCTTTTTTAAATAGATCTTTATTGGAGTATAATTGCTTCACAATACTGTGTTAGTTTCTGTTGCACAACAAAGCGAATCAGCCATATGCATACACATGTCCCCATAACCCCCTCCCATTCTCCCTATCCCACCCCTCTAGGTCATCCCAAAGCACCAAGCCAATCTCCCTGTGCTACATTGCTGCTTCTCACCAGGAACTATTTTGCATTCGGTCGCGTATATATGTCGATGCTACTCTCACTTCACCCCAGCTTCCCCCTCCCACCCCAAGTCCTCAAGTCCATTCTCTATGTCTACCTCTTTATTCCTGCCCTGCAACTAGGTTCATCAGTACCATTTTTTCTTTTGTTAGATTCCATATATATGCATTAGATTACAGTATTTGTTTTTCTCTTTCTGACTTACTTCACTCCATATGACAGACTCTAGGTCCATCCACCTCACTACAAATCACTCAATTTCATTTCTTTTTATGGCTGAGTAATATTCCATTTATATATGTTTTCTTAAAGTCCTAAAATTATCACAGCAAGGGGAAGGAGTGTGTGTGCACAAGCCTATAATAACGGTGACTTTTAAAAGTTTCTCTAAAAAAACAGAAACACAGGCTTCCCTGGTGGCACAGTGGTTAAGAATCCACCTGCCAATGCAGGGGACACAGGTTCGAGCCCTGGTCCGGGAAGATCCCACATGCTGCAGAGCAACTAAGCCTGTATGCCACAACTATTGAGCCTGAGCTCTAGAGCCCGTGAGCCACAACTACTGAGTTCGCGTGCCACAACTACTGAAGCCCGCGTGCCCTAGAGCCTGTGCTCCGCAACAAGAGAAGCCACTGCAATGAGAAGCCCGCCTACCACAATGAAGAGTAGCCCCTGCTCTCTGCAACTCGAGAAAGCCCGTGCAGAGCAACAAAGACCCAATGCAGCCAAAAAGAAAAAAGAAAAAAATATATTTATAAAAGAAAAGAAAAAATAATAAATTGGACTTCATCAAAAACCCCCCAAAAAACAAAAAAAACGGAAACACAAAGACAATTTCACTTCTAGGTGCCAACCCAAAAGAAATGAAAATAAATTTCCATACAAAGATACTTAGATGCAAATGTTCATAGCAGCATTATTCATAACAGCCCCAAAGCAGAAGCAATCCAATGTCCATCGAATGTGGTATATCCATACAACGGAATACTACTCAGCAACAAAAAGAATAAACTACTGATATGTGGTACAATATAGATGAATGTCAAAAAATTACGGTAGGTGAAAGAAGAAATATACAAAAGATTTGTATGAAATGCCTAGAAAAGGCAAATCTGTGGAGACAAAGATTAGATTCATGGTTGCCTGGAATGGGGAGTGACTATAGCTGGGCACAGAGATCTTTTTGGTGTGATAGAAATGTCCTAAAATTGGATTGCATTAAAACTGTTTCACAACTCTGAACTGAAATCACTGAACTGTACACTAAAAATGGATTACTTTTATGGTATTCAAATTATACCTCAAGAAAACTCTTAAATAAAAACAAAGGCAAAGACATCTTATAAAAGGCCTAAATATTTTAAAAATTGTGATGAAATATAACATTTACCACCTTGAACATTTTTAATTGTATAGCTAAGTGGCATTAAGTATATTCACACTGCTGTGCAACCACTCTCCAGAACTCTCTTCATCTTGCAAAACTAAAACTCTGTACCCATTTAAACAACTCCCAACTTCTCCCAACCCCCAGGTCCCTGGCAACCACCACTCTACTTCCTGTCTCTATGAATTTAACCATTCTAGGTACCCTATATAAACGGAATCAAAGAACATTTGTCCTCTTGTGAGTGGTTAGTGTAATGTCATCAAGGTTCATCCATGTCAGAATTTCTTTTCTTAAAGCTGAATAATATTCCATTGTATGTATATACCACATTTTTTAGAGATTCATCTGTCAGTGTATACTTGAGTTGCTTCCATCCTTTGGCCATTATGAATAATACTCTATGAACATGGGTGTATAAATAGCTCTTTGAGAGTCTGCTTTCAATTCTTTTGGGGATCTAACCAGGAGTAGAATTGCTAGATCATACAATAAGGCCTAAGTATCTTTTAATTTCATAAAATGAATAGAACATATCATCTTACTTTAAATAGGAAGATAAGGATCTATTCCCTTTAGCATATAAGTGGATCCATCATGCAAAAACAAGCAAAAAATGCTACCAAAGATAGCAAAGATTCCCTCAGAAAGAAGATCTTAAGATGGAGGAGGATGATATGGTAGAGATAACCACATGGTTATAATCCATGTTTTTTTTCCTATCCAATGAACTGTTGCTTACTTTATTTCTTTCAGTGCCTTCTGTATTCTCTCTAAAAGTTCCAGTCTTTAGAATTCCACTTTCTGGTTGTCCTTTAATCTTAACAGGCTGTAAAATTATTAAAATCAGAAGTGAAACAAAACTTTAACTTTTCCCCAACATAAACCTACCTATCACTAGCTAATACAAGCAAATCCATCAGACTGCAAGTGTAAAAAGAGAGAAAAAAAAATGAGGCTCTGAAAAGTTTATTTGATTTTATTGTCAAATTAGACACTTAAAATTAAAGGTGGCAGGGCCCATGTGGGATTTCCTAACTCCAAAGGTAAAGAACTAAGAAACTTTGATGAATCAGTGGTGGGGAAGAGATGTGAATCACAGTGGGTTATGAAGCAGTGATTCATAATATATGGCCAAGTATAAGATGTTGGGTCATTAGTGCACACACACCATGGCCTCTTGTGAACATTATCCTTTTATTTAAATCTCTTATGATTTTGGCTACCTTGAAAGTGGTAGTGATCTAAGATCATTAACGTATTAAAGAGAATGAAGCGATTATAGAATTTCATACAGAGCAATATTCAGGAGTGCAAAATTCATTTTATATCCTCTTAGAACTTCTCATAGATGCTTTAAAAAATTCACTTTAATTTTATAGATTTTAAAAATAACTACAGTAAAGTAAAAACTTAAAAGTGTGATAATTTAAATAAAATTTATTCCAGAATAAATCACACATTTTGCCTACTTTTAAAAGGACCATACAATGAATGCAATCTTAACTTTCCTTCAGTGTGTTACATTATAGGAAACATAAAAAAACTACATGTGATCATCTCAGGGCTATTTAGACTTGTATGCATATTTGGCACCTAAACTAAATGACCCCAGAAATAAGAATGCTTTAAATTCTTAAGACTACCTGCCTCTGGATAGAAGGTGGCTTTGGAATTTAACTGCATATGTGATTCACAGGCAACTTACTTAACCTCTAAGCTTCAATTTCATCTGTAAATTGAATTCCTCATAGAGTTATCATTAGGAGGAATAAGTAAGATTATGTATCAATAGAAGAAATATCTGGCATATACTAGCTACACAATGAATAATATTTAAGTGGTAAGAGCTCATAAGTTCTGATTCTCCTATGAATAAAGTTAGAGAATTTTAGAACATGGGCTTCATTTTCCTAACTTTGGATGTTTAGAAGGCTTTTGCATGGGACCTACATCTTTGATAATTAAAGTTACTAGGTTAAGTGTTCCCTGGATAAATGTGGCACTAATATGAATTGTTAATTTGGGTATATGCATAAACTGCTGCTTGAGAAGTATAGAAATTGACATTCAATAAAGACAGTATTTTGCCTCCAATTAAAATTCTTTTCACACTACCAAAAATACATTTCCATTTATATGAAATGTAAAAAGGGCTAGCTGTTCTTGCTATTATAAAAACTTATTTGTTAGAAGATGACATGATACTATACATAGAAAATCCTAAAGATGCCACCAGAAAACTACTAGAGCTCATCAATGAATTCGGTTAAGTTGCAGTATACAAAACTCATATACAGAAATCTGTTGCATTTGTATACACTAATAATGAACTATCAGAAAGAAATTAAGAAAACAATCCCATTTACAATTGCATCAAAAAGAATAAAATAGGGACTTCCCTGGTGGACCAGTGATAAAGCATCCACCTTCCAATGCAGGGGACGTGGGTTCGATCCCTGGTCGGGGAACTAAGATCCCACATGCCACAGGGCAACTAAGCCTGCGTGTCACAACTACTGAGCTCACACGCCTCAACGAGAGAGCCTGCATGCCTCAATGAGAGAGCTCGCATGCCACAAACTACAGAGCCCATGTGCTCTGGAGCCCACACACCACAACTACAGAGCCTTCATGCCCTGGAGCCCACATGCCACAACTAGAGAGAGAAGACCACACCACAACTAGAGAGAAGAAGCCCACACCACAATGAAGAGCCTGCACTGCAACGAGAGATCCCATGTGCTACAACTAATACCTGATGCCACCAAAAAAAATTTTTTTTAAATAAGGAAAAAAAATAAATATTAAAAAAAGAATAAAGTATATAGGAATACATCTAAGTAAGGAGGTAAAAGACCTGTACTTGGAAAACTATAAGACACTGATGAAAGATAATTGAGGATGATCCAAACAGATGAAAAGATAATACTGTGTTCATGGATTGGAAGAATTAATATCGTTAAAATGTCCATTCTACCCAAGGCAATCTAAAGATTCAATGAAATCTCTATCAAAACACCAATGGTGCTCTCTATTGTCTTCTCTGCACTGGGAGCAGCTCTCCTGCCACGGCCCTTCAGCCCCTGAAAATGTATACTTGCGCCAAGTTCGTCTCCATCCCCTCCTTGATCAGGAGAACCTCTCCACTAATGAGCTGATCACTGTCTGCAGTGGTGCTGAAACGACTGGAGACGCTGACAGATGAGAGCCACAGCAGCTTGGCAGCCCTGAGTCCCCTGACCACCTCACTTATTCCTAGCCGCTGCCAAACCAGTGCCATTTCAAGGGACACTGACACAGCAGCCAAGTTCACTGGAGCTGGGGCTGCCACAGTAGGGGTGGCTGGCTCTGGGGCTGGAATTGGGACTGTGTTTGGGAGCCTCATCATTGGTTATGCCAGGAACCCTTCTCTAAAGCAACAGCTCTTCTCCTACACCATTCTGGGCTTTGCCTCTCAGAAGCCATGGGACTCTTTTGCCTGATGGTGGCCTTTCTCATCCTCTTCGCCATGTGAAGGGGCTGTTTCCACCTCCCATAGTTCTTTCTCCCATGTCTTGTCTGCCCTGTATGTTCCTTTTCCTGTACCACCCCAGGCAGCCTGGGGAAAGGGGTTAGCTCAGGGTTTGACAGAAGGAAGACAAATGAATACTATATTAATAAGAAAAAAGAAAAAAAAACCAAAAAAGACACCAATGGCATTTTCCACAGAACTAGAACAAATAATCTAAAATGTTTACAGAAACACAAAAGACCCCAAATAGCCAAAGCAATCTTGGGAAAGAATAGAACTGGAGGAATCATGCTCCCTGACTTCAACTACAAACCTACAGTCATCAAACCAGTAATGGTACTGGCACAAAAACAGCCACACAGATCAATGGAACAGAACAGAGAGGCCAGAAATGAACCCACACTTTTATGGTCAATTAATCTATGACAAGGGAGGAAGAATATACAATGGGGAGAAGACAACCTCTTCAATAAATGGTGTTGTTGATGGATCAGGTCTTTGAGATACATAAGGAAGTAATTTTTTTCCACACTTCTTTTTATTGGATGAAATAATTCAAAGTACGTATGCATTATAAAGTTCAGCATTCAAAGAGCAATGACATTTTATTAATATTAAAAATAAGCCAGGAGTCCCCTGGTGGTCCAATGGTCAGGACTCCACGCTTTCACTGCAGTGGCCCCGGGTGCAATCCCTGGTTGGGGAACTAAGATCCCACAAGCTGTGTGAAGCAGCCCCCAAAAAACCCAAAACCAAAACCAACCAACCAAACAAAAAAACCAAGAGAAAAGATGTAAAACAAACCAAAAAAACCCCCCAAAAAACAAAACAAAAATGGTGTTGGAAAAACTGGACAGCTACATGCAGAAGAATCAAACTAGACTATTCTCCTACAACATGCACAAAGATAAATTCAAAATGGATTAAAAACTTAAATGTAAGACCTGAAACCATAAAACTTCTAGAAGAAAACACAGGCAGAACACTCTTTGACATTGGTCTTAGTAATATTTTTTTGCATATGTCTCCTCAAGGAAAGGAAACAAAAGCAAAAATAAACAAATGGGACTATATCAAATTAAAAAGCTTTTGCACAGAGAAGGAAACTATCAACAAAATGAAAAGGCCACCTACTGAATGGGAGAAGATACTTGCAAATAATAATATCTGATAAGGGGTTAATATCCAAATTATCCAAAGAACTCAGATAGCTCAACATCAAAGAAACAAAAAACCTGATTTAAAAATGGGCAGAGGGGCTTCCCTGGTGGCGCAGTGGTTGAGAGTCCGCCTGCCGATGCAGGGGACACGGGTTTGTGCCCCGATCTGGGAAGATCCCACATGCCGCGGAGCGGCTGGGCCCGTGAGCCATGGCCGCTGAGCCTGCGCGTCCGGAGCCTGTGCTCCGCAACGGGAGAGGCCACAACAGTGAGAGGCCCGTGTACCGCAAAAATAGATAAATAAATAAAAAATGGGCATAGGATGTGAATAAACATTTTTCTGAAGAACACATACAGATGGCCAACAGCACATGAAAAGATGCTCAACATCACCAGTCATCAGGGAAATGCAAATCAAAACCACAATGAGATATTACCTCACACCTGTCAAAATGGCTATTATGAAAAAGACCACAAATAACAAGTACTGGCGAGAATGTGGAGAAAAAGGAGCCTTACTACAACACTGTTGGTGGGAACGTAAATTGGTACAGTTGCTATGAAAAACAGTATGCAGATTCCTTAAAAACTGAAAAATAGAACTACCATATGATCCAGCAATTCCACTCCTGGTTATTTATCCAAAGAAACCAAAAACAGTAACTAGAAAAGATACATGTACCCCTATATTCATTGCAGCATTATTTACAATAGCCAAGATATGGAAGCAACCCAGGTGCCCATTAGTCAGCCATTAAAAAAAAAAAAAAGAATGAAATCTTGCCACTTGTGACAACATGGATGGACCTAGAGGGTAGTAGGCTAAGTGAAATAAGTCAGCCCCAAAAAGATAAAATATTGTATGATTTCACTTACATGTAGAATCTAAAAAACAAATGAACAAACATAAAACAGAAACAGTTATAGATACAGAGAACAAACAGGTGGTCATAGGGGAGGACAGTGTGGGGAAGAAAGAAATAGGTGAGGGAGATTAAGAGGTATAAACTTTCAGTTGCAAAATAAGTGTCACAGTGATGAAATATATACACTGTGGGGAATATAGTCAATAGCTATGTATCCTTGTACGGTGACATACTGTAACTAGACTTATTATGGTGATCATTTTGAAATGTATAGAAACACCAAATTGCTATGTTGTATAACAGGAACTAACAGAGTGTTATAAATCATTTATACTTCAAAAACAAACAAACACATAGGAAAAAAAGATCAGATTTGTGGTTATCGGAGGTGGGAGGTAGGAGTAGGGGGAACTGGATGAAGGTAGTTGTAAGGTACAAACTTCCAGTTATAAGGTAAGTAAGTACTGGGGATGTAATGTACGACATGACAAATATACTCAACACTGCTGTATGTTACATATGAAAGATGTTAAGAAAGTAAATCCTAAGAGTTCTTACCATACAATTTTTTTTTTTACTGTTTCTTTAATTTTGTATCTCTATGAGATGATGGGTGTTCATTAAATTTACTGTGATAATTATTTCATGATGTATGTAAGTCAAATCATTATGCTGTACATCTTAAACTTATACAGTGCTGTATGTCAATCATATCTCAATATAACTAGAAGGAAAAAAATAAAGTAGGATTAAAAAAACCCAAAACACTTATTTAGTTTAGTGTTCAAAAGGGAAAGGCATTGTTAATTGCATAATAGACAACAACAACAGCAACAAAATAAAACAAAAAGGCAAAAAAAAAACCCAAGAAAAGCATACATATTATTAGGTTAAAAAAAAAAAATCTCCTCCAGGGGACTTCCCTGGTGGTCTAGTGAGTGGTTAGGATCTGGTGCTTTCACTGCCATGGCCAGGTTCAATCCCTGGTCTGGGAACTGAGATCCTGAAAGCTGCACAGGGCAGCCAAAAAAAAAGAAAAAAAAAAAATCTCCTCCAAAATTATGAAAATCAATGTTGGGGAATAGCCAAGGGCAGAAAAAGGCAACATTAATGGGGTTATTGCCAATATTATTGACTAGATGAATCAACAAACAAAATGACATAGTCCTGACAAAAAAAATCATTATACACAAAGATAAACGTTCATTCAGATGTCACTGATTTTGGACATATTCTAAGCAGAGACAAACTTCATTATATAAATATTTGGCAGCAAATTCCTCCATTCGGAGATCGTATTATATCTCATTCCAGTCTTTTGATGATCATACATCAAGAATAAAAATAAAGAATGTAGAACTTCCCTGGTGGTGCAATAGTTAAGAATCCACCTGCCAATGCAGGGGAAATGGGTTTAAGCCCTGGTCTGGGAAGATTCCACATGCCGTGGAGCAACTAAGCCCATGCGCCACAACTGCTGAGCCTGTGCTCTAGAGCCCATGAGCCACAACTACCGAGCCCATGAGCCACAACTACTGAAGCCCTCGCACCTAGAGCCCGTGCTCCGCAACAAGAGAAGACATCACAATGAGAAGCCCAAGCACTGCAACAAAGAGTAGCCCCCGCTCGCTGCAACCAGAGAAAAGCCCACGCACAGCATCGAAGACCCAATGCAGCCAAAAATAAATAAATAAATTTATTTAAAAAAAAAGAAGAATGTAGCTATTTATCTCAATTATCGAAAATATGTTGCATTTCATAGACACAAAAAGCAATTCCATTCCCAACCAATCAAATAAGAGTAGGGGTAAGCAAATGTAGGTGGATCAGTACAAATCTATCATCTCCTAAGAAAATTACTTAAAATGCCTGCCCTGTTTATGGAATGCTACTGGTGTTATCTTTTTACATACATTTTATTACACTTAGTTGGCAACTTGTACGGTTTGTTTCTGCTTACCTTGCCTGAACTCGAATCTCCTGCCACAGAGGCATGGGGCACATCTCCCATTGACTTTTTCTGCACTTCTGGGGTTGGACACCTTTTCCCCCTATCTTCCACAGATTTCTTGGCATCAGTAGTTTCATGTTCACTTTTACTTTGTCTTTTTACTCCTGTTATTTCTCTGCCCTTCTTTGCTGAGGTTTCTTTATCTTCTTTCTTGGGCTGTTCACCTTCTTTCTTTTCCATTTGTTCTTTTGCTTTTTGTTGCTTCTCTGTGATTTCATTTTCTTCAGCTTCTTGTTTCTTTCTGTCTTTTTGTTCTTCTTCTTCTTTCCTCAGTTTCTCTTTCTGTTCCTCTTGCTGCCTTTCTCTAAGTTCTTTTTCTTGTTTGTTTTTCTCCATTAGAAGAGCAGTTTCTGCATGAATACGAGCTTTTTCTTCATCTGTTAACATGGCAGTTGGAAGGGGAAATATCGGTTTTGTGGACCGATCAGGAACAACTTTTCCATTCTGAGGAGACTGTTGCTCATTATCTGTAATTTCAGATTTTATTCTATGATCTTCAGGCAATTTGACTGCCGGTTTTTTAGTACGATCAATCTGTATCAACAAAAACAGAGAAAAACATACTTTTGTCAAAATCCAGGAACATAGTAACCTCAGTTCTTGATATCAAGTTGTGATAAAAGAATCATCACTGTGTGGAGACAACATCTACCAAAACATCTACTTGTAAATTATCCAATGTCAAGATTTCTCAGAAGGCACTTGGCACTTATGTCCTCTTGATTCCACACTTTCAATACCCTGATATGTTCTGTATATGAAGAGTTCACTCTAAAACGTAAAACCCAGACCTGGGCATACCTAAAGTTCCATTTCTACATAACCAACTGCCTACTCAATATCTTCATGTGAGTGTCTCACATATACCACAAACCTAAAATGGCCAAAAGTGAATTCATGATTTCACCCCACAAACACATGGGTGTGACCACTGTGCAAATAGTTGCTCAAACCAGAAAATTTATTTCTCCACACTGTTACCAGAGTAATCATTTTAAAGCACAAATCCGAACACCAACTTAAAACCTTATTTTAAATAGCCACTCACTGTACTTAGATTACATCTAAAATCCTTGCCATGCCTGTGTGGTCTCACTTCTGCCTATCTCCCCAGTCTTATCTCATACCACTTGTTACACCAGCCATACTTGCCTCCCTCCACTTAATTCCTCAAAGATGCCATGCTCCTTCCCAACTCAGGTCTTTATACCAGCTGTTCTTCTAGATAATCCCCACCACAACATTAGATCTTAGCTTAAATATCTCTTCCTTAAACACTTCCCTGATCCCTAAGATTAGCCAAGTCCCCTGATATATGCCCTCATAATACCCTATTCTTTTCCCTCATAGTACTTACTGGGATTCTGATTAAATAACTATAATTGTCTGTTTAAAATCTTTCCTCCCTCTGAGCACATAAGCTCCAGGAGGGTAGAGACTGTGCCTGACACTTAGTAAATAAATGTTGCAGGGCAAATGAATAAAATATTCCATAACAACTTTCATAAGAGATAAGATACTAGTAAGACAAACTGAGTAATTACCTCAATTTAACAACATACTAACCATACGAAATTGTTAAAAGTGACCCTAACATCATTTCTTGAGAATGAAGTTTACTGAAACAAAAATGAGAATATCTGCCAGTAACAACCTGTGTAGTGTTCTTACAAAATGAACTATGTTTTTCCATTAGAAATACTACCATAGCAAGAAGGAATCATTCCTTTGCTCCTTACTTCTCTTTTTGCCTCTTCACTTAAAATAAAAACAAAACTATTCCCCGCCCCCTTTTCTAAATTTATTTGAGAATGAAGTGAGAAGAACCACTATGAGAATGAGGTTAATAAAAGGTGAACAAGAACCAAAATAAATGTTTTCATCCATATTTTGGCAACAATCCATTTTCCACTTATATTAAAAGCATAGCTAAGATCTTGTTACTTTCAAGTTTAAAATTCTTTAATGGTTTCCTTTCACCTACAGGATAAAATTCCAAAAGAGATCCAAGTCTCTCTTGATGACTTCTGTCCACTTTTCCAATCTTATCTACTATCACACTCACCTGTCTCCAACTGAGAGCTGTGCCCAAGCCTGTCAAAATTACTCACTGACCCCAGAACATGCTTTGTGCCTTCAGTCATACAATTTTCCACTTGTTTCTCAAATCCTACTCAATCCTTAAAACTCAGATAAAAATACTACCTCCTCCATGAAGATCCCCTGATGATACCCACTCTCAGTCAGAATTTCTCTCCTTGCCGTGTGCTCTAGTGACTATTAAAAAGTTAGGATATTCTGCATTATGCTGTGGCTGATTTTGTCCATGTCTCTCCTAAACATCAGACAGAATCCATGGCTTACCCATATTTGTAAACCTTCATGTTTTGTTTCATATAGGAAATCCTCAAAATGTGTTTGATAAATTGTACATATCTTGGAAAGTCACAAAGGGATTAGGGTGCAAATAACATGTTGATTAAGTTGAAAGGAAGTGCAATATCATAAGCTCTTTTTAAAATTTCTTAAATTTCCATTTTAAGAATAATTTATTCAAATACTATTTAGTCTTAAGATTTAATCAGAAATATTAAAAGCAGGCCGTAAAAAATGAAGAAATGAACCACTTCATTTTATAACAAAAAAATGACTAATTTTCTGTTCCACAAACCAGATGTCATCCACTTCAAATGTGAAATACTATTTAAATATACCTGAGGAAAAAAAATTAAAAGTAAATGCTAAAAAATCTTGTTGGAAAACACACAGGAAAGAATCAGTTAACCTTCCTTTAAGTAAAATCGAATGAAGAGAAAGATGCTACAAGTTTTTTATCGTAACATCTTTTTTTTAAAAATAAATTTATTTATTTTATTTATTTTATTTTTGACTGCGTTGGTCTTCGTTGCTGCGCGCAGGCTTTCTCTAGTTGCAGTGAGTGGGGACTACTCTTCATTGCAGTGCGTGGGCTTCTCATTGTGGTGGCTTCTCTTGTTGGGAGCACAGGCTCTCGGCGTGCAGGCTTCAGTAGTTGTGGCATGTGGGCTCAGCAGTTGTGGTGCACGGGCTTAGTTGCTCCGTGACATGTGGGATCTTCCTGGACCAGGGCTCGAACCCGTGTCCCCTGCACTGGCAGGCAGATTCTTAATCACTGCACCACCAGGAAAGCCCCCTATTGTAACATCTTTTATTTAAACTCTTTTAAATAATTATTGTTAAAACATGCCTGTTATTTATGTGTCAAATTCTAAGGAAATGGAACTAAAATACTATTTCAAAACCAAAATATTGACATCACATATCTATCATCTATAAGCCAAATTATTTGGGAAAATACTATGAATTAAATTATAATAAAAAACACCTGAAAAGTGTTGTTCAACTTCACTGTGCTAATACTGTCTTT
Organism: Mesoplodon bidens; assembly: GCF_964165515.1. Classification (NCBI taxonomy): domain Eukaryota; kingdom Metazoa; phylum Chordata; class Mammalia; order Artiodactyla; family Ziphiidae; genus Mesoplodon; species Mesoplodon bidens. The sequence goes on from NC_138178.1 coordinate 85,502,321, forward strand.
CATTAGTACTGCCTGTACTAAATGGACCCAGCTGGGTTTAAAATCCTTCCAATTAGTTATTCTAATATTGCTGTGGCAGTAAGATAAATACAATGAAAATTTTTTATAGCAGAAAAGGTACCAAAACATATAGATATTTCTCAATATTTTTCTTTCTAAAATATTGAAGGCATATATATGCTAGATACATATTTCTGTACTATATATTTAATATAATATTTTAAGAGACAATAAAGTTAAAAGAAAATCAAGAACATACCTGTGGAACATTCTTTATAATAGGCACTGGCTGAATTATGAGTGAAACATCAGATTTAGAAGCAGCAATTGGTTCAACTGGAGTTGATATATTCAGTGGTCCCACTCTCTCATCCTGATTGTTTATCAATTCTATGTTTTCATTGACTTCTGTAGGAGGTGTCATCTGGGCAGTAGGTTTAGAAGGAACTGATTCTTCCAGTGAGGGGTAAGTAAAATCCACTAAAATCCCCAAAAGAATAAAAATATTTTTGAAAGAACTGCAAACCCCATAAATAGTACTTCATATCTCATGCATGTTATACGTGATAGTTAAATGTAAACTAAGAGATGACAGCCACAACAGCCTTAAAGAATTAATAAACATTAACTTCCAGGATGGGGACATCTTGTATTTTTATGCCTAAAAGCAAACTGCTGACAGGACAAATGCACACACAACCAAGAACATTACCCTGAGAACATAAATAAAGTTTATTTTACCGAAGCAATTTTAAACAAAAATTTTCACATACATACATGAGACAGACACCTCTTCATTCTTGCCTCGTGGGGGTGGAGTGACTTTAGCATTTGTTGTGTACTGTGGATAACAAAGAAGCCAATTTTCATAGCCTCCTTCTAAAACCAAAGGCTCATTGTGCAGGACAGTTTTACTTTCCCACTATAAAATAAGGAAATAGTACGTTTAACATGGAGGCAGCCTCTTGACAGCTAAAAACACAACAAAACTGAATATTAAAATTGCTCTTAAAAGATTCATCTTCTAAATGATTAAAAAAAAGAGAGAGCTGAATTCAAAATTCAGCATTAAGTGAAACAAATGGATAGATCAGATTTTTAAAACCACATGAGTAATCCATGATCTTAGAAGAAAAATAGGAAAACAACTTAATATACAATAAAAATCTTCTATAACCTCATCACCCAGAGGTACCACTTTAACATTTTAGAGTTTATTTTTACAGTTTTCTACATAGACATACTTCTTTTTAAATTTTATTTTTATAAAACAATGAAACTTATGCTGCTTTTCTCTTACATGAACATGTTATTAAAGAACTATCTCATCATCTGTAATGAACAGATAATATTGTATTTTATACAGACATACACACACATGCCAAAACTGAATCAATCATTTGAACAATTATTATTTTTCCTATTTAATTATAAACAATGCTGAGATAAAAACTAAAGATCCTCATACATGTACACACCCAATCAACTCCATTAGGGAAAATCCCCACAAGTGGAGCTGCTAAGCCAAGGGTCATGAACATTTATTAAGGCTTTTAATGTATATTGCTAATCTCTGAAATGATCTTTTAAAAATGTTTGTGTATTCTGTACAATAATTTCCTAGGAGAACTGTTGGCTTAAAAGTTTGGTAGATGCCACCAAACTGCCCTTCAAAAAGACAATACCAATTTACACATTTACCAACAGTGTATGAGAATGCCCATTATAAGTCTTTATAATTTTTATCAAACTGGTGGACATAAAGTGGGTTGTTTTATTAATTAATTAATTAATTTTGGCTGTGTTGGATCTTCATTGCTGTGCGTGGGCTTTTCTCTAGTTGCAGCGAGCGGGGCCTACTCTTCGTTGTGGTGTGCGGGCTTCTCATTGTGGTGGCTTCTCTTGTGGCGGAGCAGGGCTCTAGGTACGTGGGATTCAGTAGTTGTGGCACGTGGGCTCAGTAGTTGTGGCTCATGGGCTGTAGAGCACAGGCTCAGTAGTTGTGGCGCATGGGCTTAGTTGCTCTGCGGCATGTGCGATCTTCCTGGACCAGGGCTGGAACCTGTGTGCCCTACATTGGCAGGCAGATTCTTAACCATTGTGCCTCCAGGGAAGCCCAGGTTGTTTTAATTAGTATTTATTTGTGAAGCTGAACATATTTTAATATGTTTATTAACCCTTTATATTCTATGGCTTAACTAATCTCATCTTTTGCCTATTTTTCTATAGAATTTGCTATTTTCTTGGTAAACAGTGAATGTACTCTGAATATTAAGGAAAATAAGTCTTTGTCATATTTGTTACAAATATTTTCCCTTAATTGACTTTTCACTTTATTTGTGGTGTTTTTAACATGGTCAAAAATATTAGCCTCTTGGTTCAGGATCAAGGTAATAAAACACTTATCAGGGGCTTCCCTGGTGTCGCAGTGGTTGAGAATCTGCCTGCTAATGCAGGGGACACGGGTTCGAGCCCTGGTCTGGGAAGATCCCACATGCTGCGGAGCAACTAGGCTTGTGAGCCAATACTACTGAGCCTGCGCGTCTGGAGCCTGTGCTCTGCAGCAAGAGAGGCCGCGATAGTGAGAGGCCCGCGCACCGCGATGAAGAGTAGCCCCCGCCTGCCACAACTAGAGAAAGCCCTCGCACAGAAATGAAGACCCAACACAGCCAAAAATAAATAAATAAATAAATAAATTTAAAAATAAATAAAAACAAAAACACACACACACACAAACAGTTATCAATGCTTTTTCCTAGTAGTTCATTGTTTGAATCAACATATTTATATCTTTTACCCATTTGGAATCTAGTGTGGTCTAAGAAATAAGGTAGGCATCCCCTTTCTTTTACTTGTTGGCTAGCCAGCTGTCCTCAAACCAGTTATTTCAATCCATCTTTTCCTCACTGATCTGTTATGTCATCTTTATCATACACTAAACTTTCAGGTAACTTTATGAAGCTGCCACTTTTTTAGGTCAAATCCCCTACACACGAACCTTCAAGTTGTGAACTTTCAAAGATATAAATGTGCATTCTATCAAAGTCAGGCGAGAGTGAAATTGCATCTTGCCCTCCATCTCCTATTGCTGACGATCCTTCTGCTCTCCCATCTCCCACCTCCTCTCCCTCCTCCAGTCAGTAACTCTTCTTGCCTGTTCACTCGATGCCAGCCCCTGTTTGCCAGCTGTTGTGTTATACTACTGTACTTTTCAAGGTGCTGTACTGTAAGATTAAAAATGTTTTGTTTTTTTGTTTTTTATGTAATACTTGTGTGAAAAGTATTATAAACCTAATACAGTACAGTTCTACATAGCCAATTGTATTAGTTGGGTACCTAGGCCAACTTTGTTGGACATACGAACAAAGTGGACTTACGAACACGCTCTTGGAACAGAACTTGTTCGTATGTAGGGGACTTAACTGTAGTTGAATATTGGCAATCTCATATGTTGGCCTATATCTGGGTATATTTCTAGATTCCTTACTTTGAAGCATGATTTGTTTCAAGGCTTTTAAGATTACTCTCCTGGAGGGCAATGTTCCATCAATTGACCCTCCTACCAGCAGACTGAGTTTTATACTTACCCATGTTCACCAGCATTCAGTGCTATTATTGTTTAATAATTTAACAAATTAAACCGAGTATTATTTTTTATCTTTGTTAATTTGATCATGAAAGTGGCATTTACTGTTTCAATTTGCATTTCTCTGATTACTAGTCAAGTTGACATTTTTATGTTTTTGTCACTTGCATATCTTTTGTTCACGTCTATCTGTGTCCACTGCTTATTTCAACATTTTATCTTAAGTAGTTGTCTTATTTACTTGCAAAAGCTCTTCAGATTTTAGGTGTTCTAAATCACTGCCATATTTGTTGCAAATATTTTTTTTTGTCTTCTGCCTTCAAATCTGGTATTTTTTTTGCACACCTAAGTTTTTATTTTATTAAGTCAAATCTATCAATCTCTTTTTCCTTAGTGACCTTTTCTTTGCCTTTATGTTTCATAACAAAAAATAACACTTTTTTCCAGACAATTTATGTTTCGGAAAATTCTAATATCCTACTTTATAAAGTTCAGTTTATTGTTATTGGGTGAGTCAAAACTGGTCTTTTAAATCTGAATTTTTTAAAAGTCTACAACCAAAGCATGTCGGATCTTCATGTCCTTAAGATAATTAACTAGTTGACATACCTTTCTAACAACCAGAGAAGGCTTGCAATTACAGTAAACTAACAAGGAAACTTGCTAACCTTGAAAAGTGCATCTTTCAGACTCCGTAGAGTTGTTCCAAGTTGTAAATCTTTTGCAGTACTAAACCAGTCAAGAAGTACCACGTAATCCACATTCCCTCTCTTCTTCCATGTGTCTTTAGAATCATCTGGGAGGTTTGCTTCAATCCAACTAGCAGTGACTCTGAAATGTATTAATGTTTGTATTGGGGCAAAAGTAGATGAGAGGTCCTAACATACTAATATAAGACACTGAGTTTTGAGTTTTGTTCTTCAGTCTTTATCATACCATAGCAAACGTTTTTGTTTTTGGCCATGCTGCGGGGCTTATGGGATTTTAGTTCCCCGAACAGGGATAGAACCAGGGCCCTCATCAGTGACAGCTTGAAGTCCTAACCACTGGACTGCCAGGAAATTTCCCCCATACCATAGCAAATTTTAAGACAGCTTCCTTTCTAAGGTCAGACTGTATGTTATGATAGTATATAGCCTAAAGTGTTTAACACCTTTACCACTGCATAATATTGGAATATATTTTAGTAATTATTAGAGACTGAAATAAATAGACTCAGTTGACCCTTTATGTAAAAAAAAAAAAAAGGGCCAAAAATGAAAACACAGGAAGTCATCTGAGTATGTCTCAGCCAAATATAAATAATTGGTGGTGGTGGTGGGGCACCTGGGTAACACTGTTTATATTTCAGTTCTCTTATACCTATAGAGATAATTAATAGTTAACCAAATACCAAAATGCTTATTTAACAAACACATACAGCATTTACTATGTGCCAGGTGCTATTCTAAATGTTTTCTCATTGACTCTCACTAGATCCTCACTATACTCCTATAAAACAGGCATTATTATCCTCATTTTATACATGAGGAAACAGGCCCAAAGAGGTTAAGTAACGTACCCAAGGTTATAGTTGCCAAGGGGAGCCAGAATTCAAATTCAGGCAATCTGGCTCACGTCTATGCTCTTAGCTGTTATGCTGTGCTGCCTTCTACATCATCACCTGTGAACAATACCAACTCTACACTAAAGCACGCTGTTCACGTTCTCCTTCACTCACACAAAAGCTTAAGTTCTTACCTAAAGGCCTTCCCATGGCCCGATGCATGGCCCCTCTCTCCAGTCCTATTACTTCAACTTCCTCATCACTAGTTACTAACTTACTCCCTCTTTCTCCACTCTACCCTTGGCTCCATTGTAATTCCTGGTTTATGCAGGTATGCGCCTGCCTAATTACCTCTGCTCCTACTGTCCACTCTGTCTGGAACCCTCTTCCCTCGGATAACTGCATCACTCATTTCCCTTCTCTCAAGATTAGCTCAGGAATAACTTCTCCATGAAGCCTTCATGGATTAAAATTTTCAGTGCTCACCCCAACATACACACTTGACACATCCATCTCCATAGCACTTATCAACAGCAGATACACATTTTAAGATTTATTGCCTGTCTCACCTATCCCACCTCCTTGTTAAAATATAAGCTCCATGAAGCAAAGATTTTTGTCTGTTCAATGATTTAGCCCCAGCACTTAGAACCACAGTAACTCAGCCCATAATAAGTGCTCAGTAAATATCTGCTGAATGATGGAATGAATAATACAGATTTGCTCCTCCAGGAAAGGAACTCCATATTATTCCTAGCAAAGCACCTAGGTATTTCAGATATTTAACTGGTGGTATTGGCAAGCTGGGCAGAAACTTGTATTCTAAGTAAAACTAAATGGTTTAACTAATTGAAGGGGGAAAAAATCCTGTTCCTATATAATAATGTTGGTTACCGTACCTTCTAGGAAATAAAGAAAAAAAAAGAAATATAAGATACTGTTTCGTAATAAGTCTCACTTGATATATAGAGATTAGAAGGATGCCTGGTCAACAAAGAATGAGAAAAACTGAAAATGATATTCTTAAGGACAATTTCTGACACTAAGGATATACCTGCCTAAATCACTCTGTCTAAAAACTCAACATTAGTATTCTGCAGAATACTAGTTTGGGAAACAATAATATCAGTCAGTACTCCCCAAACTTCAGTCTTTCATGTAACCCCTTCACAAGCTGCTGCAACTCTGCTCTACCTTGTCTACTGTATAATGTTTTAATTTAATTATTTAACTGAAAGTGATCCTTCACTTAAATTTGTTTTAACAGGAAAATGTATATTCCTATATACATGGAAAATAGCATCATATCCAATAAATAAAGGATAATCCTAAAAGTAAATAAAACAGATCAGTAAATTACGCTATGTTCACATAACAGATCACCATATAGCAATGAGAATAAATGAATTACAACTACACACAATCATATACATGACTCTCATAACGTAAGGTTGAGTACAAGAAGCCAGACATAAAAGACTTTAGACTGTATGGTTCCATTTATATAAAGTACAAAAACAAATCTATTCTATTGGTGGTTCCCTTGGGATAAGTGACAGGTGGCATAAGAGAGGCTTCTGTAGTGATGGTAATGTTCTGTTTCTTGGTCCAGATGCTAGGTAAATGGATGCATTCAGTTTTTGAAAACTGACTGGGCTAAATACTGAGGATAAGAGTGATTTTGTGTGTATATTATGCTGTATTAAAATTTTAAAACAGACAATGAAAAACTAGTAATGTAGTATTCACTATCAGCTAGCTGAAGATACTGTTGCCTACAGTGAGCTCTGAGGCCTGCTCGCCAGTAAGAAAGGGATATTATCAAACACTAAAAAGGAATGCTAGCACCAAATTGAAACTTCTTTTAACTAATTCAGAAGGACTGAAACAGAAATTAAAAGGTAATAATTTTCTTGGTATGCAATTCATCTTCAATCTTCAACCTAAACTCATCTTGAGTTTCACATTAGTCAAATTCTCACATTTTGGGAAACAGTTAATAAAAGTCACCAGCTTTCTGTCAGTAAAGATTAGATCACCAAAGATTAATCATAACTTTCTCTTTCCAAATCCTGGAAATATATTCATACCTACTTGATTAGACTATGCACCCTCATCTCATTTTTTTTTCCTTTTAAAATTTTTATTTTATTAAAAAAAAATTTCTTGTCTTTTTTCTTTTAATTTTTTGTTTTCCTTTCTAATCTCATTTTTAAATAGCATACTTACAAAGCACTTTATTCTTCAGGTCGAACATTCATAAGCCTCGGCAATATGCTAAAAACCATGCAAATTTTATTACCTAACTTTAAAAATATATCTTTTTAAGGTTGCTTAAGTTAGTACTGGAATGGACCATAGATTTTAACTAATCCAGTCCCATAAACTAAGACCTAGAGAGGTTATATAATTTTTATAACGCTCCTAATAGTTGAAAATAGCCCTGGACTGGAGTTTTAGTCCTATCACTATTATGATAGTTTCTAATATACCGTATATTCATGCAATTAACTTTAAATTATTTTACAGATTAAAGGCCTTCTTATCAAAAAAGAAAGAAAAAGGTATTTTTTTTAGTAAGTCCTTACTAGTGCCAGGCACTGTGTGATCTGTGTGCATATATAAAATTTGTCATTTAAACCTCTCAAAACTTCTGAGATAGGTACTATCATTATTCCCATTTCACAGATGGAAACATGGGCTTAGAGAGGTTAGGCCACTAGCTAGAAGTAATGTAGCTAATAAGAGACGGAGTTATAATATATAGTCCGAATATAGTCTGATTTTACAGCCTGTATTTTTTCTTGATCACTTAGCTATCCTGCTTCTTCTTCGAAAAAGTTATTTGTGTAATCTTTTACCACAGATAATAGTATGGGGAATTTCAAAATAGAAAGCAATTCAAATAAAAAATAGCAGGAGAAATTAGTCAACAAACACCTGGGGAAAGAGGACACACAAGGGAGTTTCATTTCTCTTCTGATAAGACTCCAAATGCCACAGATAAGAAAAAACAGCCAAACTGGAATGTCCTTTACAGTACCCTTCAGAAAGGGTAAGGTGTGCCACTATGGAGTAAAGAATGAAAAGGTCCACAGGAAAAGAAAAGACCACTTTATCACATTTAGCTTGGATGCTAAGTAGCAATATTTACTACTGTCCACAGTTTACCATTTTATCTAAATACACAGTGACCCACCCTGGACTGATGGCTTCTTCAGGAACACTGAGAGAATTTGAAATGTGGGAATCCAGATAATCCTGCATTCTTCGAGCATCCATTATAATCAAGCTGATGTTTTTATCCATCCTCATTGTGTAAAGCTCCTTTGCTGTGATTGCTCCTTGGAATCGAGAGAGACAATATAAGTGACAAGAAACACCTAGTTCCGTGTGCTATCATATCACTAAATACAGGACAAGCATAGCTTTTCCTAGAAGTGTCATATACTTGCTATTCTGCCATATTATTTATTACCTTTTAAACTAATTTTAAATACAATTTATGTTTTTGACATTTATCCAAAAACTAGTTCAACGCTTTGTTTATAAAGACTTAAATACCAAAACTTGCTGGTGATGTTACAACTACATCTGGTGTGGGCTCTGCTGCTGTATAAAATAAATTAGTATGTGTGTCTCATGAAAATATTCTATTTTAAAAAATCAAGCTATTTGAGAAATGTCAACCAGAAGAAATACCTGTGGTTCAAAAGTTCTTGAAAGGTTCTAAATTCTTTTTAAAAAGTCTCCATGGGGTCTCATGGGGGCTATCTGAAAAACTTGTAGGTTTCCTAGGATAATAAGCCAAAAGTTTGTTATCTGCGTTCCACATCTGGGGTTGGTAAACTATGGCCAGTTATTTTCACTGGAACACAGCTTCACTCATTTGTTTACATATTGTCTATGGCTGCTTCCATGCAAGGACAACAGGGCCCCCCAAGCCTAAAGTGTTTAATATCTAGCCCTTTAATATTTAGCCAAAATAAATATTCCCTATATTGCTATTTTCCTCTTCCAGGTTCTACCACCTGAAATGAAAGATTAAAAAGCCCTAAAAGGAAGCTTAAACATGGAAAGAACTATTTCAGCAGTAAGCTGTACGAAGAGCACAGTCACACCATCTCCTAAGCTAAAATACCCAGTTGCTAATAACCATCTTACTTCCCTTTCTAACCATCAATATCATTCTGATAACAAAACAATCTAAAGTGGAGAACAAACCACCAAGACGTGCAACACCTAAGCAGGGTGAGATACAAAGGAACATATGAATAGAAACTAATCTCAGGGCCTCCCTGGTGGCACAGTGGTTAAGAATCCGCCTGTCAATGCAGGGGACACAGGTTCGAACCCTGGCCCGGGAAGATCCCACATACCGCGGAGCAACTAAGCCCGTGCGCCCTAACTACCAAGCCTGTGCTCTAGGGACCGTGAGCCACAACTACTGAGCCCACGTGCCACATCTACTGAAGCCCGTGTGCCTAGAGCCCCTGCTCCACAACAACAGAAGCCACCACAATGCGAAGCCTGCACACTGCAACGAAGAGCAGCCCCTGCTCGCTGCAACTAGAGAAAAGTGCGCACAGCAACGAAGAACCAAAGCAGCCAAAAATAAATAAATAAAATAAATAAATGTATTAAAAAAAAACTAATCTTAGAATGAACTGATAACAGCTTTTAGGAAGGTACCTTACTACACTCAGTTTTATTTTTTAAATTGTTGTATGGAAACATTTAAAATAGATAATTAATTTTAGTGTTACATATAATTAATGTTTAAATTAAACCTTTTCTGAGAGAGGAAAACTTAGGCAATTGCCTAATAAGTCTTGTTGTTTAGGTCACATACTTGTTACTGGAGCATCAACACTACCTACGGATAACATCCAAATTACTGGTTTAGATTTTTTTTGAGGGGAGTGAAAAAGCCTTTAAATATTTAAGTTTTCCACTTAAAGTCATAAGTACTAACGGCTACTTATATGAAGTTTACTGTGTTCTAAGAGTGTCACATACATTAACTCAGTCAATCCTCATAATAACACTATGAAATAGATGCGATTATTATTCCCACCTTACAGATGGGGAAACTAAAGTAGAAAGGTGAAGTAATAAGCTCAAGATGATATGCAAACTCAGAAGAACCTGTATTCAAACCTAGGAAGTCTGACTTCTGAGAGTCCATGCTCTTAACCACTATGCTAAACTGTATCTTGAAAAAAAGCAATGACAAGTACCAACTGTAGTTTTCATGTTTTCAAATGCATATTACCATAAATATTCCCCATGACATGTAAATACAGAATATAATACATTTTCAATATTATTGTACAGGTTAGGAAAAATGATAAAGCTCATATATAAACTAAACGCAATGCTAAGAATCTCATTGTCTAAAATCTGAAGCTTATTCTGATTAAAAGATCTCAATAATAGCCTAAAAGAACTCCCTCTTTCTGGGCACACTTACCTTTCTCTGTAGTCTCATTTTTTTCACTCTTTTCACCATTTATCTATTTCATAGGAAAAAAAAGTTTCAACTTTAATAGAAACACACATTTTTATAGAAAGAAAAAGTTCAACTTTAATACTTCTTTGAAACTGAAAGCCTTCTAGGAAATGAAATGTGCAGAGTACTGGCATTTTATAAAAATACAGATGAACAGTAATAGCATTAACAGATTACTCTGATAACAACTAAAATAACTAGTAGCATATCACAATCATATGTCATTAACTCAAAATTTTCTCCAGTTAAAGACCAAATATGATTTCAAAGCACAGATTATTAGAGAAATTTAGTATTTAACTTAACGAGAGAGCACTTCTTACAATGAAATAAAAATTCTAGTCAATCCCTTCAGTGTCCTCCATTACAGAATTAAAGGAAAATGAAGTGTTACAAAGTTTTATAAATTTGCATTTCCTAACCAAGATAACATAGGATAATTCTCTAACGTACTAACTCATTTCATAGATGGGAAAACTAAGGACCCACTAGAACCTACTGATCAATTTCTACATCACTAAAAGTAAAAAAGAAAAGAAATGTATATTATGTGCCTCCTAATATGATACAGTATGCAGTACACAGTATCACCTATGAAGCATTCTGGCCAAAAAACAAAAACTGAACCTCAATCTAATTAAGCTTTTAGGTTGAACTTCCAGCCTACAGGAAATACAGGAGACAGAAGAACAAGTTAAGTGACACAAGGAGGAAGTAATCAGACAAATCTACAATGTGGCTGATTTTACAGAACTGATCCAGTATTAAAAAGCCAAATGCAGGAAATGAAAAATGAGAAGGAAACTCAATCAGAGAATGCTATAGAGACTTAAGAGAAATTGCAACCAAAAGACAATGAGTGGACCCTGTTTGGATCCTGATTCAAACATACTGACTCTGAAAAATCATTATGAGACAAGTGGGTAAAATATCTGAATAGATTGGGCTTTAGATTATATCAGGGAATTATTGTTAATTTTGTGAGGTGGGAAAATAGCACTGCGGTTATTAATAAAATGTTCCTTTTGGACTTCCCTGGTGGCACAGTGGTTAAGAATCTGCCTACCAATGCAGGGGACACGGGTTCGAGCCCTGGTCCGGGAAGATCCCACATGCTGCGGAGCAACTAAGCCTGCATGCCATACCTACTGAGCCTGCGCTCTAGAGCCTGCAAGCCGCAACTACTGAAGCCTGCATGCCACAACTACTGAAGCCCGTGCACCTAGAGCCCATGCTCTGCAACAAGAGAAGCCAACGCAATGAGAAGCACGCACACCACAACGAAGAGTAGCCCCCGCTCGCTGCAACTAGAGAAAGCCCACGCACAGCAACAAAGACCCAATGCGGCCAAAAATAAAATTTAAAAAAAAAAAAGCTTAAAAAAAATGTTCCTTTCTTTTGAGATGCATACTCAAATATTTAGGGGTAAAATGATATGTTGTCTGGAATTTGACTGAAGAGGTGAGAGGTGCAGATAAAAAAATATGGCAAATGTTAGTTGATTACTGAAGCTGGGTGACAGGATTTAACTGTATTCTCTTTTCAACATAAAAAGGCTAAACAAGGGCTTCCCTGGTGGCGCAGTGGTTGGGAGTCCGCCTGCCGATGCAGGGGACGTGGGTTCGTGCCCCGGTCCGGGAAGATCCCACATGCCGTGGAGCGGCTAGGCCTGTGAGCCATGGCCGCTGAGCCTGCGCGTCCGGAGCCTGTGCTCTGAAACGGAAGAGGCCACAACAGTGAGAGGCCCGCGTACCGCAAAAAAAAAAGGCTAAATAAAAAAGTAAAGGTAACGAAAAGTAGTTGGCCCTGCTGTTGGAAAAGCAACAAAATGAAGAATTTGAAAAGTCCCTTTCATACAGTTCTTTGGAATCTTGGTATTTTTTTTATATCAGCCATTTGACCTATAAATGAACATGTCTCTAAGGCAGTACTATTAATCTTACATTATGAGTTCCTAAAATCAAAAGACCGATTTCTTCACTTCTTTTTACATAGGGCCTAGCCCAATGTCACAAGCAATTCAACTACTACTTCTTAATGAAATCAGTGATAACCCACATACAAGTGATAGCTGAAAGCTACAAAATGCTTAAGAAAAATTAAATTAGAAATCTTTCCATGAATTTCAACAGTGCAGAAGAAATTGTATTTTAGAAAGAATAGTTTCTGAGGAGGCGAAGGGAGGGAGATACAGTGACAGCTAGCAGGTACAGGTTGAGTCACTAACAGTTTCTGGCAAACAAATGATGTAGCTGAAAAGACTACAAGTAGTCGCTGAACAAATGGAACAAGAGGGAGAGAAAGAGGAAAGGGAAACTGAGGCAGAGAAAGGAGGAAAAAGGGGAGAGAATGAGACGCCAGAAATAGAAAAAAAGTTTCACATCAAATAGTGTACCAAATCTTTCCCTAATGTAAATTACATTTATTAGAAAGGAGAGACCTTAAAGATCATCTATTTCAAGATCTTAATTGGCCAAACTGAGTCCCAAAACAGTTAAGCAAGACTTGATATGGGACCAGAACTCAGATATACTGAATCACAGCCCAAATGCTCTTTCCACTGCTCTAGTCAAGTCTATAGTGACTGCTAAAAACAAATACACACAACATATTTCTTTAGAAGTTTCAAGAAAAACCTAGAATCAACTAAAGCTAGAATAATTAATTCAATTTCTAATAAAAACACATTAAATTTTATCCTTTTTGCCCAAAAGAACAATATAGTGGTATCTCAATTCTTCTTAAGCAAATCATCTGACAAAAAGAACCAGTCTTTTTACCTAGCAGAATAAATCTGGAATACCTTGTGGGTTTTGTCTTTGGCATCCAATGCATTTTCCAAAGAACTTTTAGCTGATGTGCCACCATCCTCTCTTCCGGCTTCCTGCCTTTTCTGTTTCTGCAGCTGCTCTTTCTCCTGTCTGTCCTTTTCTTCAAGTTTTTTCCGAACTTCAGCTTCTTCATATCTAGTTGAAAAAAGAAGTCAGGATGTCTTTTATTGGCATGATGGTGGAAAGTAAAGGATTTCCAGTTCTATAAAGTTAATATCCTGCCATGAGGTATTTTATGGCTGCATTCTTTCTCCCTCCAGTTGAAATTCAACTCTGCCAGTGTTCCATTATAAATCACAACTCACAAATTTGTCCTCTGTAGATTTATTTCAAATTGCTCAAAAATCTTGAAAAGAAACACTATGCTCTCAAGTTGAAGTTGTTCAATATTCTTTTTGCTCTTTCCCTCCCACTAATTTCAACACTTTAAAGATTCAAATATGCTGCCATTTCCTTTTCAAAGGATTTACAATCCTAAAATCCTAAAATTAACTATAAAGCCCGATTTACTTATTAAATAGCTCAAAATACAAAAAAAGTACAGACAATAAATAAGTGAAAGAACCTAAAGCCCCAAAGATAGACGAGTAAAGAACATGATTATTGCTAGCAGTAGTACAATTAGGGAAAAACTAGGCAATCTAAGAGAGAACAGTTAATAATGGGTAACCCAAAGATTAGGAGAAATTCTATTCTACTTAGTTGATTAACTGGCTAAAGGAGAAAGAGAATAGTAATTCTAAATGACTTCATCCACCTTAACATATTCCAGCCTCAAGATTAGTAACTGGGGAAAGGACCAAGGAACACACTAGTTGAAAAAGATAAGTTCTAAGTAAAGGCTATGATACATTCAAGTATCTCTGCTTTTCAGACGTTTTCTTTATGCCACTTCGCTTTTACAAAAGACCTACATTAGTACTTGTTTTTACTAACCGAAAGAAATCTGAAGAGGATATTCACTTATGGAAAAAGGTGAAAAATGAAAATAGCGTTTAGCAGTTGTTCTGCAGCCAGCTGTTAGAAGTAGCCACACCGTGATCAGACAGTGTGGCTCCTTCACCGCCAAGCTCCTTCCCCAGGAATTACACAAGCATCTCAGCATCAAGCTGCCATAGCTTTGAACTGTGTCTGTGAGCATCTGTGCTTTATCTTGATTTATTTTGTGCATCTTGTAGCAAGACGTGTCCTGAGGTAGTTGCTTCTTTGCCTTACGCCATTTTGGCTTAGGTAAAGTTTCATAGGAACACTTTACTTTCAGATGGCAGGGGAAAACCTGTGTAACTATAGCAGTTAACTGATCCAAGTTTAAAAAAAATAGTGGAGTAAAAATAGTTCCCTTTTAATTTTATTTAAAGAGTGACTAATGACTAAAAATTGAAACATACTGTTTTTAATTTCTAATTATTTTATAAGCCTGATAAGTCAGTCATGGCAAATACTAGAGTTAGATTTTTTTTTTAATATGTAACTTCTGCAACCAGGCAAGTCAAAACTAACATTAAATACTTCATTCCCACAAGTACAGTGTACAGTAGCACATTATGACATGAAGCATATGAGAATATTATGTTTTTCTGAAGAATCCTGTCAGAAACTTAGAAAAAACTGGACCTGAGCTATAATCTAATAGACCAATGCTTATCTTAACAATGTTATTAGTCTAAACATTTAAAAATTTTCAGTAAAGAACATTAATGGTAACACATGAATATAAGACTTCTTCTTAAGAATTGGGATTTATATGCATGGTCATATATAAATGGACAAATTCTAAATATAATTTTATTCTTCTAAATTTACATTCTTTTAAAGATTTCATAATAGTGTCTGTACCTGAGTTTAAGGCTTTCAGAGAGTCTCTCAGCTTCTTCAATAGCTTTTTTGATGTTTGCAGGTCCAAGTATTGAATGAAAGTAGTCCTAAAATTATAGGAAAACCATCTTATACTGTTAGTACTAGCCACTGTACATAGCACTAATGCTAAAAACACAAAATTATGGTGTTCATATAAACAAAAGTTTAGATAAAAATATTATGACTGAATAAAATATTTCTTAAACCTTTTAACCTACAAAAGTGTACAACTTATTCTCCAATTGTTTCAAAAATATTTTTTCATACTATTAGTAGGTTAAAAAACAAAGCCGGTAGGTAATAATTTTACTTATTTGTGAGGCACCTCTACGAAGTGTAAATACTATTCTTATTGTTTTTGAATAAGTGCCAAAAAGCAAACCATATACGTTAGGAGCAAAATATATTTTCCTACTGTAAATATGTTACTTAGTTTTTTCTTTTAGTCTCAGAAGCAGTAAAGCAAATTCTGTATTGATCCACAGCATAGAATTTGTTTTGTTTTACTTGTTTTAAACTGAGATGTTTCCTTCCACCTGTATTTTATAATACCTGCCTACCTCCCAACTGGAGTCAAATCACTTTAGACATAAAACAAGTTTTACACTTGAGGAAACCCTGAGTAACTGAAAATCAAAGGGTAGAAAATAAATCAATAGTATGATCTACGTTAAAACACACACACACATACACACACAAAAGGTTTAGCACATAATTTATTAATAAGCATAATGAATTGAAAAAAATAAATCACTTCCCTAAGGGGTCACTCATTAGATCTTGCAATCAGAGATATTTCCAAATCAAGGCTGGTTTAACATGACAGTAGTGCAGTGAGACTCAGCTAACTAACTAGTGGATCTAACTTGCCACAACTTATCACTATGACTTTGCCTACTAACACAGTTTATCACAAATGATACTGTAATCAGAAGTTATAGAAAGAGAGGCCAGGAGGCCAGAAATATCCATCTCTGGATGTTTGAGAGGCAGTTACAAAGAGCTGGTAAGATAGATCTGTTGATAACAGTTATCATATGTCTGTCTATCTAGCCTAAAAGTAGATCATGTTTTATTTGATTTTATTCTTCTAGATTCGAGATAAAATATATAAAAGGGCCATTCACTATGTAATTTTTAATAAAAGTATATAGTTTGTTCAATATTATATCAACTAAAAATTACAGTGGAAACTGTAATTACTTCCATTATCACAATGTCCTGACTTCTGATGCAATACTTTTTTAAGAGAAAACAAAATTAGCCATTACTGTAATATTTCTCTGATAAAAACAAAATACAAAGTAAAACCAAAAAACACTATGACTTTTTTAAAAATTAATTTTTATTGGAGTACGGTTGCTTTATATGACTTGTTTTATTAATTTTTTGACATGAACTCATTTAAAAGCCCGGCTTAACACTGCTGAAATGCTGAAAAAATCATGTTTGGGCATGTCTGGTACAAACTCCCAGAAGACACTCCCCTAATATTAATGAAGTTTCTTGTCAATAATTACCTCTCTCTGTGCTCTTAAAGGGACACAGTTGGAGTAAGTATAATTTTTTTCCAATTTTCAATAGTATTGACAATTGGCAGAATAAAAAAAAAAAGTCCAATTCTTATACAACTAAAAACATTTGCTTCTTAGGTTTACTTAGTAGAACTTTCCTACTCCTGAACACACAAATTCAAGCAATTCCAATGATTTCCCAAACAAAATGGTTCACTAATAATAATATTTAGCATTAATTATCATGATTGCCATGGATATTTAAAAATATTCTAACTGTACCTAGACTTTGCTATACTAATATTTTCAATATATTTGCCTTCTCCCCCTTTTCAAATAACCCTGAAAAAATTGTTCATAAACTAATTTTTTTCAACGAGTAAACAATAATGTAATGTGTTTTCTACTAGTGAGTTTGCTAAATTAAAAAGTCTTATCTAAATCTTAGTGTAAAACAAGTGAAAAATGTAAGTTTCTGAAGAAGGCTGGTCACATTACATCCTGTCACTTACTGATTTAAAGGGTAAAAACCAGAAAATATGTAGTTACTAAATTTAACACTTCACATACTTAAAATGCACTGGAGACATTGAGCTAAATAAAATAAAACAAAAAACAGTTCTAAGACAGAAGCAGACGTGGTACCCTGGACAGAGCAAATGGAAACAGTCCCTTTACTAATATCAGGAACTGAACATCTACAGCATATGAAGTAACAGCCTGGGTTACTTGAGCCTTTGCAGGGAGTTTCCTAACCCGAACAACTCCTGCCACTTTCAACTAGATACTCTCTTTGGAAATCCAATAGATACTCTGTGGAAATGGAAAAATTTCTTACTGATTAAAATTTACTCCCAACCTTCTCAAGTTAAAAAAAAAGGTAGCTACAAAACCACTCCCAATCTTGCCACAGAAAAAAAGTAACAAGTTAGAAAAATAAAGCAAAAATTAAATAAGTACATAAAAAATTGGCCCTACCACAACAGACAAAAAAGGAAACATCAAAACTTCCGAAGTTCTCCAAATTCGCAAATCTTTCAAAAATATTTATTTCAGTAAATACTTTTACACTTCTTTTTAAGCAGTATCTTTTTTTAATTTTATTTCTGACAGGGTTCAGATTTATGGGTTTTTTTCAGATTTATGTTTTAATAAATAAAATATACATTTACAATAGTAATAAGCAGAATAATTGCCACCATTCATTCACCCATTCAATATTTATAGAATACTTATAGTATGACAGGAACGATAATACAAGACTTATCTTCGATTCTTATAGCAACCCACCAAGAAGGTCCTCTTCAGAGATGAACGTACTGGGGTCTCAGGAAAGATGAAGTAAGAGAGCCCAAAGTGAGAGAGCACATTCCCAACCCAGGTCTACTCTTCCCCAGTCTGTGATGTTTTTGTCATGCCACCAGGGTCTTCCAGCACTGGGTTTCTCTTTATTATCTCATAAATAAGCCAAACTTTTAGTTGTGGGTAGTCCTTCATATCCCATAGATCATGTATATAGCAGAGTAGCTTTTTTTTTTTTTGCGGTACGTGGGCCTCTCACTGTTGTGGCCTCTCCCGTTGTGGAACACAGGCTCCGGACGCGCAGGCTCAGCGGCCATGGCTCACGGGCCCAGCCATTCCGCAGCATGTGGGATCTTCCCAGACCGGGGCATGAACCCGCGTCCCCTGAATCAGCAGGCGGACTCTCAACCACTGCGCCACCAGGGAAGCCCCTAGCAGAGTAGCTTTTATTCAATTTTATGTTGGGCAGAAACAACATGACTCAAAAGACTCTCTGAGTAAAATGACCATTATATCGTTGTTTTCTGAAACCTTCCAGTGGGGTTAGGAAAAATATCAGTGATGACAGAAAGTATTAAACACATGAACCGTATCCTGGCTCTAAGCAGTATCTTTTTAACAGATACTGTAAAAACCATCAAAGAGTGAGCAAGAGAAGCCTCTGTCTCTATCTGCAGATAAGCATGTCCAAGAATGTTCCAAGGGCAGGACCAACCCAGCCATTTGTAGACAGGAAGATGAATCTCCAAATGCAAGGAGCTACCTTTCCAAAGCTAGATCTAAAACCCCATAAAGATTATCAGCATAATTTTGCTGGTGAGAAGAAACACCAGCAATCATTTGTCACCATTAAATAAAACAGTAAAGTTATCCCATAACCAACAACCAAAAGAAATTTTATTAGTCCCACTGCTGTGGACAAAAAAAGGTTATTTTGAAGAATAAGAGAACTTTTTCTTTTTTTCACTTCTATAAGTCAATTTAAATGAGGCAGGAAGGTCCCACATGTCGTGGAGCAACTAAGCCCGTGCGCCACAACTACTGAGCCTGCGCTCTAGAGCCCGTGAGCCACAACTACTGAGCCCACACGCCACAACTCCTGAGCCTGCACGCTAGAGCGCATGCTCCGCAACAAGAGAAGCCACCACAATGAGAAGCCTGAGCACTGCAACGAAGAGTAGCCTGCGCTCACCGCAACTAGAGAAAGCCCATGCACAGCAATGAAGACCCAACGCAGCCAAAAATAAATAAATAAAACAAATTAAAAAAAAAATTTAAATGAGGCAAGACAATTCTGCCAAAAGTGAACTAAATAAAAATCTTAATATTAATTCAAGAATGGCTTGTCTTGGACTTCCCTGGCAGTCCAGTGGTTAAGACTCCATCCACACTTCCAACGCAGTGGGCATGGGTTTGATCCCTGGTCAGGGAACCAAGATCCCACATGCCACATGCCGTGGCCAAAAAAATAAAAGAATGGCTTGTCTACCAGGTAAGAAATCTATAAGCAGTATTTTGCTACTATTCTCTAGTAGCAAGATCATTCCTAGGTAAAGGTGGAACCACCAACACAATATTATTCCCATTTCTTTAACCCACTCTCTATTTTCTTCTTTTGTTTCTGATGTAATAAAAATGCAACCATCTTCTCTAGCAACACTTATCCTAGTCATCAGTTCTCTTTACCCAGTTACACCTCTCCCATCCTCCCTCCCTCCTCACGCTTCAGCAAATTGGAAGAAAGGCACCTGGCTCAAAAGATTAAAAGCAGGGGGCTTCCCTGGTGGCGCAGTGGTTGAGAGTCCGCCTGCCGATGCAGGGGACACGGGTTCGTGCCCTGGTCTGGGAAGATCCCACATGCCGCGGAGCCGCTAGGCCCGTGAGCCATGGCCGCTGAGCCTGTGCGTCCGGAGCCTGTGCTCCGCAACGGGAGAGGCCACAACAGTGAGAGGCCCATGTACCGCAAAAAAGAAAAAAAAAAAGAAAAAGATTAAAAGCAAAAAGTAATAAATAGATAAAAATGATTATCTAAATTAAATAGATTAATCAACATTAATTTTGCAAACTGAGATCTTTAATATGGCTATAATGTCAATTAAATATAAAAAGCTGTCACATAAAAACAAGTGACTAAACCTTGACCCTTGAAAAAGTACAACTATAGTTATATTTTTCTTATTGAATGCATGAGTAAACTGAATCCTTCTATTTGACCTGGCAGTGATTTATTACAACAGAAGACTAATCATGAGTCTGTATGTTGCTATAAACCTGTACTAATCCAAAGCAAATTAAGTATGTGTATATAGTGTGAGTGTAACCATACATATACACATATATTGCAAATAATGAAACGAAATCTTTAGTTTGCTTTTTCTATCTGCAGAAGTTTAAACTTGCTGCTACATAATGTCTAAATTTCAGTATTATTTTAAAATTTTAGAGATCAATAGCTCCACTGTGTAAAAATAACTTAGCAAATAAAAACATAGAAATAAAAGGTACCTGCTGTTGCTTGAAATCAGGCCTTTTTTTGATAAGATTATAAACAGTCACATATTTCATATATAGCACATAGGCCCTTTCCTCATCACGATCTAATCTGCTTTCTTCAGCGGTCTTGAAGATCTTCAGGGCACTCTGTACATAACTTAAAATTAGAGAAAAAGTAATTAAAACACTTGACATCTGGGGGAAAAAAGTCATGTATAAAGTCCACAGAGAATCTCAATAAAATACATTTCATAATTTAGGTTGCACTACTTCAGAATTATACAAAGTTAGATATAAGTTTGGATGCAACATGAAAATTTCCCTTATACTACAATTAAATACTTATGTTTCATTAATAGTTGTTTGTATGTCACCAAACTGTACAAAATGCATTCTAAATCCAGTTTTAAAAGATTTGCTACAATAGATAATCCTGAGGCAAGTGGTCCTTCGGCATCCATATAATAGTCATACTCTATAATTAAAGAACATAGCTGCATACTACTTGTACTGAAGTAGGGGAGCTAAAATATTTATTATTTTTATGTTAAAACAAATACTTTTCAATTCTCCTTACTCCTTTCTAACCATGATGTAAAATTCTCCCCACCTAAAAACTCAAGAAACTAGGGACAGGAAAGGGGACATGAGTTCAATCTTTTAGAGTTTTCTATACAATGGCTGAACTGCACTCTGATTCACTGGCCCTGAAAAGAGAAGAGATTTAAAGTCTAAAAACATGTCATCTTAAAATTCCACTTCAGTAAAATAATTTGAGGGGTCTACGGCATTCATTTATTTTTTCTTTAAATAAATTTATTTATTTATTTATGGCTGCATTGGGTCTTCATTGCTGCGCGTGGGCTTTTCTCTAGTTGCAGAGAGCGCGGGCTACTCTTTGTTGCAGTGCGCTGGCTTCTCATTGTGGTGGCTTCTCTTGTTGTGGAGCATGGGCTCTAGGTGCGTGGGGTTCAGTAGTTGTGGCACGCGGGCTCAGTAGTTGTGGCTCACGGGCTCTAGAGCGCAGGCTCAGTTGTTGTGGTGCACGGGCTTAGTTGCCCCATGGCATGTGGAATCTTTCTGGACCAGGGCTCGAACCCATGTCCCCTGCATTGGCAGGCAGATTCTTAACCACTGTGCCACCAGGGAAGTCCACTACAGCATTCATTCTAAGGACATTTTCCTGGTTTAAGAGTCTTCAGAAAGCAAATTAATAAAACATACATTTCTGCAAGAGGAATTCATTTACTTAGGACTAAAGTTTTGGCAACTAAGTTGTAGTGCCAATGCTAATACACAATATGCTTTATCAATAACTTATTTCTATAAATCAGTGCATCTTGTTTTCTATATTTTTCAAACTGTGCCCTACGATTGAGACATGGATTAGTGATGAAGTTGGTTAGGCCAAGGAACTAGAACACCACACAAAGGAACAGGGCCAAACTGGTCTTTAAGACCAAAGGCGGTCCTACACAAGGACAATTTCAGTCAGTGTGCATGCCCTGCTAAGCATGGCATCAAAGTCCCAGGATAGAGGTAAGTCAAACCAAAGCTAGTACGGAGATTCTCTAAGAGTTTAGGAGTGGGTACAACAGTTCTTAGGTTTTTCCTAATTCCTTTCATTATGATGCATGTATATCTCATGGGCCCATATGTAGCAGACCCAGCTGAGATGGCTGCAATGTCACTGTGAGTCCAGTGAACCAGCCAAATATCCTAAAAGGATTCTAGCATTCTCTAGAACAGTGCTACACGTTGTGGTGGTAGATTTAGGCCAACATACCACTTCCTGTGGGATCAGGGTAGTCCTAGAGCTAAACCAGACATTGCTAAAACAGATTTATCTGTTTTAAGATTAGATGAAGCTCTCTGAGAAAGCTTCAAGGTGGTTTTACCCTTCTCACTATTTTCTATTTGAAAATCATTCAAAGTGAGTTAAACAGCGCTACTTTCTCTATCACCCCATCAACATTACCAACTAAGCTCAAGAAGTAGGCCAATCCCTCTCTTACTCTTCCTATCCCTTCCCCACCCAAAGATCTCTCTCTCTCTTTTTTTTTTTTTTTGCGGTACGCGGGCCTCTCACTGTTGTGGCCTCTCCTGCTGTGGAGCACAGACTCGAGACGCGCAGGCCCAGCGGCCATGGCTCACGGGCCCAGCCACTCCGCGGCATGTGGGATCTTCTCGGACTGGGGCACGAACCCGTGTCCCCTACATCGGCAGGCGGACTCTCAACCACTGTGCCACCAGGGAAGCCTCAAAGATCTTTTTAAAAGCCCATTTTATACTTAGTAATGTTTAAGAATATTAGTTCTTTCTGAGATTTTCTTTCCTGACCTTCTTTAAAGTTCTTACTACTCTCCTGTCTTCATCCTTAATGTTTTATTTCCTTCCCATCTTGCTTATTTCCTCTAGAAAATGACTCATAAAGATGTTTCTGTGCAAACACAGGTTTAAGATGCCTCTTCACAAGTTCATTTGGGATCATACATATCATTTTTTAGAGCCTCACATTTATCTCCAGCCACAGAACACCTGTTTTCCCCGATTTCTAAAATCTGCTTACCTCAAGTGTAGGGTGTAAGGCTGGCTAGACCCACCTTTCTTTCTGAAACTCTTACTCCCAGCTCTATAATAATATAGTTATATATCTCTAAATCTTCTCCTTTGTTGGTCAAAATAAATTCAGAGGAAAAGTTCCCCTATCGTCTCCTGTCACTCCTTAACAGAGATAAAACTATCAACAAGTTAACAATTTTAGTGATATCCCATTTTTAGCAAAATAACTTCCAGTAAATATCAAAATAGCTGGACCTCTCCATCTCTATTATATTTTATCTCAGGACAAATTCTGCAACTGTTATCAGGAAAGTATCACCTCTAGCCTCTACCTCAACATGTAGTCTACCCCAACATAGATAGACTACGTGCCCTCAAAATAAAAATACATAAAATAAATCATTAGGGGACTTTCCTGGTGGTGCAGAGACTCCGTGCTCCCAATGCAGAGGGCCTGGGTTTGATCCCTGGTTAGGGAACTAGATTCCACATGCACGCCACAACAAAGATCCCACGTGCCGCAACTATGACCCGGCGCAGCCAAATAAATAAATAATAAAACAAACAAGACTTAAAAAAAAAAAAAAAGAAAGAGGATATATAAGAATCCGCCTGCCATTGCAGGGGACATGGGTTTGATCCCTGGTCCAGGAACATGCCACATGCCGTGGAGCAACTAAGCCCATGCACCACAACTACTGAGCCTGCACTCTAGAGCCCGTGAG
Organism: Mesoplodon bidens; assembly: GCF_964165515.1. Classification (NCBI taxonomy): domain Eukaryota; kingdom Metazoa; phylum Chordata; class Mammalia; order Artiodactyla; family Ziphiidae; genus Mesoplodon; species Mesoplodon bidens. The sequence goes on from NC_138178.1 coordinate 85,526,249, forward strand.
CCACAACTACTGAGCCTGCGCGCCGCAACTACTGAAGCCCACGTGCCTAGAGCCTGTGCTCCACAAAAAGTGCACCACAACAAAGGGCAGCCCCCATTCGCCGCAACTAGAGAAAGCCGGTGTGCAGCAATGAAGACCCAATGCAGCCATAAATAAGTAAAATAAATTTTTAAAAAATCGTTAGGTTAAAAGTTCATGTCAAATTGGTAAAAATTAAATACTTTGCTGAATACTGCATAAAAAATACGTATCTCTTTTTTAATCAAAGACTATGCTAGAACTAGATCTTATATGTGAAATACACAAGGATAAAAATGATCTTTAATTAAGAAGTACTTTTACACTGTTTTAGGAAAAGACATTAACTGTGGCTGAATGAGCTTTGTAGAATCCTTGCAGTCTTCATCTCTTAAACTTATGATGTAACATACTGTCCAGAAAACAGATAATATGCTTATTAGCAGAATATATATGTATTCTGCCAAGATAAAATTAAGAACTTCTCTAACTCATTTAATAAAATGGAAATGAACTAAAAGTTAACAGCTATCCCCCACTTTTCAAAAGTTCACTTTACACCACTTTGCTTTTACAGAACACCTAAGTACCTTTTTCACTAATCGAAAGAAATGCAGAGGCAATTTTTGCTTTCATGAAAAAAGTTAATTGTTTCCTCACTTTATGTCATTTTGGCTTACAAAAGGCTTCATAGGAACACTCTACTTTTGAATAGTGGGGGATACCTGTATATGACTCAAATTAGCAAAGTATACATACTTCCTAGTGCTTATTTTCTCTGGTTTAACTTCTGTCTTCTTATTGAGGTCTTTTAGTGAAGAACTGAGGTAGAGTTCTTTAGGAACTGAAGCCACAGCAGGCATGATGAATAATCTTTACTTCTCCACTTTTCACAATGGATGGTGTACTTCATTAAAAGTAGTTCTTTTCTGAAACAAAATGAACACAAATAATCCCATTAGTTTTCCTCATTAACAATAAAACAAGTGAGCAGTTTAAAAAACAAACTAACCTCCCAAACTGTGTCCTTTGCTAACAGAGTTAATTTTCCATTATCTTGAATATTTATTTTTGGAGTTCAATATACAGGGTATCAATAAACAATCTACTTTCCTCTCCAAATTTTCATTAATGAAATGAATTACTGTTTGTATCATTTTGCATTAAGTATTAGGAATCTTTCCTGTCAAAGGAACAGAATAATAAAAGCTTTTATATTTTTCTTCTGTTAAATCTGCATTAACGTATAGTTTACAAACAGAAGGAAGTTTCATTTAGAAATATTTCTCATCAGTTTACAAAAAGAAACAAGTTGAGGGGAGGGGTAGCCAGGGCACATTATATGAAGCTGGGGATGTATGAACATGTTTCTGGTAGAATACACCCAAATACTTTGGTTTACTTTGAAAAGGTCTTTAATGTTTCATGACATTCTTTGTTTTCTCATCTGCTCTGGGAGATTCTGACTGGGAAGATGGAGGTAGTAAAAAAAAATGAAGAAGAAGAAAGGCTAGGTATGTAACAATTAAGTTGTGTGTGTGTGTGTACCTGTGCAGGGATGCATATAGATGGGGCAGATCAGGGGAGCACACTAAATGGGAATCTTGGCAAGATCATAAGTGTCACCAAATGAAAACTTCAGGAACCCAAGTAAATTTATACAAGGTCTTCAGTTGTAAAGAACTAATTACAATTTGAATAAATAGCTGCATTAATACATTTAAGAGATTACAACTTTTTTTGATACAGCCACTATGGAAAACAGTATGGCGGTTCCTCAGAAAACTAAAAATAGAATTACCATATGATCCAGCAATCCCACTCCTGGGAATATACCCGGTCAAAACTATAATACAAAAAGAAACATACACCCTTATGTTCATAGTAGCACTATTCACAAGAGTCAAAACATGGAAACAACCTAAATGTCCATCGACAGATGAACGGATAAAGATGTGGTAACATATATACAACGGAATACTCAGCCATAAAAAAGAACAAAGTGATGCCATTTGCAGCAACATAGATGCAACTATTATCATACTAAGTGAACTAAGTCAGAAAGAGAAAGACAAATACCATATGATATCACTTATATGTGCAATCTAAAATATGGCACAAAGGAACCTATCAACAAAACAGAAACAGACTCACAGACACAGAGAACAGACTTGTGGTTGCCAAGGGGGAGTGGGGTAGGGAGAGGGATGGACTAGGAATTTGGGGCTGGTAGATGCAAACTATTATATTTTGAATGGATAACAACAAGGTCCTAATGTATAGCACAGGGAACTATATTCAATATCCTGTGATAAACCATAATGGAAAAGAATATAAAAGAAGAATGTATGTATGCATAAAATTGAGTCACTTTGCTGTACAGCAGAGACTGGCACAACACTCTAAATCATCTATACTTCAATTTAAAGAAAAGAGAGATTACAACTTTTTTTCTATCACTTATTTCCACTACCTTACTGCTCTTCATTCTATCAGTTCACTATTATTAGACGAATGGACATCAATGAACACTGAATCCTAAAATGCTGAGTAAGGTACAACCTTAGGGGTGAAACGGCTTCTGTTCACCTATGTGAAACTCCAAAAGCACCCCAATTTGCTTTGATTCTTGTCACATTTTATATTAAATATTAATACTTTCTCATTTCTTGATTAGGTATATAATCCATCAACAATGCACCACCAAAACAGCTAAGAGCATCCATTAAAGAATATGATAGGGATCCCTGGATTTCCTCATACTTATACAGATAACAGTATTGAGTGTCTTACCTTGTAAAAAAACATTATGTTACACGTTAAAGACACGAAGGATACATAAGAAGCGGTCCCTGACCTTCCAGGATAAACAGTTTAACAAGAGAACATTCCCTACTCCCCCATGCTCACCACCTCCTCAACCCCTGCTTATCCCCCTAAAGCTGAGTGAAAAAGCAGGAATACATATAATGTGACACCATTTGTAAGAAGTTTTAAAACAAACTAAACTGAGCAATATATTGCTTAAGGATACAAATCAGATAAATTTATAAAGGCAGGAAATGGTAAATATAAAATTCTATTTCTGGAGAGGTAGAAGATACAATAAGGGAGGCACACACAAAGAGCTTCAGCGATATGTAAGGTTTTATTTCTCAAGGTGGGTGGTATGTTCACAGATGCTCACAGATGACTGTTTTGTTTTATGTATTTATTAAAGTATAACTGATGTACAACATTATATGTTACAGGTGTACAATATAGTGATTCACAATTTTTAAAGGTTATATTCCATTTATAGTTATTACAAAATATTGGCTATATTCCCTGTTGTACAATATATCCTTGTAGCTTATTTTACATATAATAGTTTGTACAGATGATCATTTTATTATCAGGCTTTTATAACATAAAATAATACATAATGTACTTAATGTATTTCATTAAAAATTTTTAAAGAAAGCAATTATATTATATAACAATGCAAATATGAATAAAAATATCCAATTGTCTACAAATATGAAAAGAATACCCAGAGAGATGTAAAAGTTAGGAAGTTATGGTTGAAACAAGCAAACATAAAATATATGTTTTTAAATACTCATTAAGAAAAAAACAGATTTGGAATATTTTTAGAGCCTAGTATATATAACCTCGTTGAGCACAGCTTCCATACAGTGGTGTGAGTGGAAGCAAGAGCACAAGCATTAAGGAATAAAGAAATGGAAGTAGACTGTAGATAACTTAAAAAAAATTGGCAATGAAAAAGAAAATGATGGGATAGAGTGGTGCTTCAGGAACATGATTTCTACTGAAACATAAGAAGCAACAGTTGAGAAACAATACTTTTGACTAAGGGAAAGCACAGTAAGGCCAAGAAACTAACTTTTCAGGAAGATGCTTAAGAAAACTTGAGTCCTTACTGATGCCACAACAGACACCATGGTGGCAGAGGGCAGGGGATGCTGGAGCTTGGACTATTAAGGAGGGCTAAAGGACAGTAAGATAATAGTAACAAGAGTTATCCCTGACTTTTCTGCCCCCACCTAGCTCAGCTAGGATCTTAAGCTTACTCAACCACGAAAAGCCAACATATGCTCCCCTGATATAGGCTAGCTCTTGAAATGTCATTTCCAAAAAGCCCAATGATTTTTTACTGGCAACACTAAATGTACTAAGATAAGGATTAACGCCAGAGTTAGGCAGAGTGACCTCGTACCAGTCTGACAGTATCTGTTTTTCCTACTCTATCCTTTACCTGCGTCTTAAGTATTAGCCGTCTTACCACAGGACATATATTCAAAAAGTCAGGTAGAGTCTATTTTGTTGATTCATGACAATTAGGTTTCTTGGTTGGGAAAAGAAAGCTATTTATTTGAACCCTCTAAAATGAAGGTCTAGAATATGTCTCAGTCAAATCTTTTTCTCATCATTACCTTTAAAGCTTGGATCTTTAAAAGACAAAAGAATATAAAAACTATATATGCTACCTAGGCAACTTAAAATAATAAATCATTAGCTATTTCAAAGTTAAATTCCATTCAAACATTCACAGGCATCCTACTGTACAGAAGACACTGTGCTCCCAGGAACTCAAAAGTTAGATGTGATCCATTTCCTCACAAAGTTTAAAAAACTACTGTGAAAGAGAAAGTTGTAAGCAGTGTTAATACAACATGTATTATATCAAACTATAAAGAGTTACAAATAATGTACAATAAGAAAAATTAACAAGATCAAGTATGACTAGAGGGATCTTGGGAGGCATCATGGAAGAGACAGCATTTCTGTGAGTCTTGGTGAGAGAAGGCTTTTGATAGAGGTGAGAAAGAGTATAAGGAAAAAATCAAAAAAGTAAAGAACATCTTTAGGAACTAGCTAGTATACAGAATGAACAAGGATTTGCTAGGCAGTAAGGTCTGAAAAATAGTCTAGGAACAGATAAATGGAAGGCTGTGAATGTCACATTAAAGCATTTACTTTGTTTTCTAAAGGTAACAGAGAACCAGAGCAGGATTCTAAGAACAGAGTTATATGATCTAAACTAACAGTACAAGGTTAGGCTTTAAAAGACTGGAGATAAGGAAGACATTAGTTACCCATAATGATCCTAAGGAAAGATGATGAAGGTCGGAACTAGGGCAGTAGAGATGGAATGGAGGAGGCAGACAGATACTAGAGACACTGCGAAGGTAGAATGACAGGATGCCGACTGAGTGACAACCGATCAGACACACCAATGGAAACTACAGGGATAAGATTATGATGACAACAAAGTTTTTAATGAGGGTTTCCAGGAAAAAGATTGTGCTTTTTTAAAGTTACTTTTTCTGTCCTTATTTGATTTTTGAGAACAGCTGAAATAAAGAACTTGCTCTGATAATGTCATCAAAGGACCACAGTTGTTTCCATTTTCCTTCATTAAATTATACCTTATGCTGTCAAATAAGATGTCTGGTGTTAAAAATACTTCCAGCATTGTCTTAATTGCTATTTTAGCCTCTACAATCACATATACTTCTGCAGAAGTCAAAGCACAAGGTAAAGGGTATTTTTCCCTAATCATGTGAGAAAGCAAAGAATACATATCCAACTTAAATGTATGTAAACTTTAATGTATTAAATTTTTGATAAGTCACTCTGCTGCACTTTGCCATTAAAGAAATTTCAAAAGAGACTGCCATAAAATAACTTAAGGCCAGAATGACTGAATGGATTTACAATTTCCTTATTTTGGTTGCAACAGTAAAAACAAACCCACCGATACTTATACAGGAATGATCAATAACTACAGAACTCAAATAATTTTAAAATCTACTTGTTTAGCTCTAGAACTAAATACAATATATAACCCACTAAAACTATGTTATACTTCAAAAAGGACTGTAAGTACAAAAACTAAAATAACTAAGTATATGTAAGAAAAAGTTCTCCTAAAAAATTTTTTTTAAGATGTGTAAACCTGATAAAGATTTAAGAACAACAGCTTAATCAAACAGCAATGCTCCAAAAATGAAATACAGGCACTGCTGAAAATGAGCTGACAATAGGGAGAAAATGGAAGGCATATATACCCCTCTCTCTCTCTTTCTGACATTTTTCTGATCCTTCCAAAGAAAGGAGTAGAGACTGGACGACCTGAACCAGAGTGATGACTAAAAAGCAAAAAAGTAAAGACTGATGTTTGTTGTCATTCAAACTGGTCCTGATATCTTAACTAGGGCCTTACACCAGCCACCGCCAAGGTTGCTGGCAACACTGAAAGGAAAGCAGTTTGTCTTTGTTGGCCATCCATCATCTCATCTCACCCCATCTCTGGCCTTCAGATAGCAAGAGTATTCACTACATCATCTGACTATCTTAAATTTCATATAATCCATTCTATACTCATTCTAGTTAAAATGCCAAGACAAGTAAGTACTGATGAAATAATCTGCTTTAAAGCAATCCTAAAGTTAAGGCTCAACCCTTTTAAGAATTAATCACTGCTAAAAAAAACCTCTAGTATTTTCTGAGTATCTACTATGAGTCTAGTGACAATAGCAGTGTTTTTTAAAAATCCCTTTAGAAGGTCACAATCACCATTAAAAAAACAAAAACAAAAAAAAACCTGAAGAGAAAATATCAGAGCATGTCACACATAGTAAGGTTAAAACTGTTTCATGAAACTTTAGTTTTGGCTGTGTACCTGTGTATGCACATATAGAACACTGGGTATAAATGTGAAATGTCTATAGGTTACAACTGAAAGTGTAAAAGTCCTGCAGAGCAATGCTACTCCAAGTGTGCTCCACAGACCAGTGCTGGTTGAGGAACTGTTGGTTACCAGTCTGTGATAAAATAAGCTTATAACAGAATGTAAACCTATTAGGCGCACTGAATTTTTCATAGCAGCAAAACTTTCTTTACAAAGAAAGCAATGTACTGATTATATTCTAGCACAAGCTGCAAGACTGTAAGAGATTGGCTACTTTGAGTAACACTGCTCTAGGGAGACAGAGTATCACAGGGCTTCTGATCACAAATACCTTAGTCTGTTTATCAAGACCAAATTAATACTCATTAAATAATAAGCCAACAATTAATTCCTACACTGTACATTAATATGTGACTCCAGTCATTGGGAAGTCAAAAGGAGGGAAAAATTCACTATAACTTGGGGCGAGGGGGGAGCTTCATCCAGTCCAGAGTGTACTCTTTTGTGCTGATCCCTCGTCCTGCAAAAACCAACTTAAGTTCCACCTCTTCCATCCTTGATGGTCCCAGCTCTTGGAGTTTATTTCTTTTTTTTAATATATGTATAAATTTATTTATTTTATTTTTGGCTGCATTGGGTCTTCGTTGCTGTGCGCGGGCTTTCTTTAGTCGCGGCAAGCGGGGGCTACTCTTGGTTGAGGTGCGAGGGCTTCTTATCATGGAGGCTACTCTTGTTGCGGAGCACGGGCTCTAGACGTGCAGGCTTCAGTAGTTGTGGCTCGCGGGCTCTAGAGCGCAGGCTCAGTAGTTCTGGCACACAGGCTTAGTTGCTCCACAGCATGTGAGATCTTCCCGGACCAGGGCTCAAACCCGTGTCCCCTGTGTTGGCAGGCAGGTTCTTAACCACTGCGCCACCAGAGAAGCCCTGGAGTTTATTTCTTGATTTAAATCCTATACTATCAATATTTGTTATCTATAGCATTCCTTTAGTACAGAATTTGGACCAAATGACAATTATGACTAGGCTTTAAGATACTCATACCTCATAAGCATGCAGTTTCATGATGCTGTGATAGAGACAGAAACTGGCCCTAAGGATAGGAGTTAGCTATGAATAGAGTGAGAAAGGAGGGCATGCCAGAAGAGGAAATCAACACGAACAAAGACACAAAATGAGAAATCAGTATGGGAAGGTAATAAGAAAAATAAAGAATGCTATAGGGATTATTAGGAAATAATCAAATTAGATCAAGGGATTATACTAACATGTCTTTATAAGTCATTCGTCTAACATGCTAGATCTCTAACATCTACCTTAGTAGTCCTTATAGGCAACCCTTAATAACTGTTGGCTAACAATAATAAATTCTATTAGGTAAGGAAATGGAATTACATAATGGAGGATTTTGAAGCCACCCAAAATTGTTTATATGTAATTCAGCAGGCAATAAGAAGCCAGATCTTGAAGGGAAAATGGTATCTCTGGGCAGGTCAAAGTGGGGATATGCAAGACAGATTTGAAGGAAACGGGAACAAGGGAATGATACTTTAGAAAAGAATAACTAGCAGGCCATGGCAAAACAGAACATAAAAAGGTAGAAATGTGCTTTGACTGAAACAGTATTTTCTCTCTTGAGTATACACACACACACACACACACACACACACACACACTTTCAACCCTGAGAAATGTGAAGAATGGTAGTGCTGTTAACAAAAATAAAAAGTTTAAAAAACTGATCAGTTTACAGCAGCATTTCTCAACTTGGGCACTACTCACATGCTGGACTGAATAATTCTTTGTTGTGGGGCTGCCCTACACATTGTAGGATGTGTAGCAGCATCCCTGGCCTCTACCCACTAGATGCCAGTAGTATCCACCCTTCTCCAGTTGTGACAACCAAAACTGTTTCCAGACATTGCCAAATGTCCCCTGGGCGGGTGTGTGTGTGTGTGTCAAAATTACCCCCAGATAAGAACCACTGATTTACAAAAAAATTTGAACATGGTGAGTGTATGCAAAAGGAATAACATCTAAAGAAGGATGCCTTGATAGAGATGTAAATACATAATCAGACATCAGGTTTACAAAAAGACCAGATATTAAATCAACTATTAAGGCGTTAATGTTACTTTGATAATCCTCAGTGTTTTGGGAGACAACAAAGTATTGACATTGAAATAATATGCCATCTAGGATATAGTTTAAATGATTCTATGCTCTTCACTTTTACGTATATTTTTAAACTTCTGTAATAGTTTTAAAAACATAGACATCATTTACACTAGTAACTAAAATCAGGAGAATGAATCACTAAGGAAATGAGATCTTGTTTCTCTACAGCTGACAAGATACCTGAAGGGCTCAGAACTTGGGGAGTGGGGGTGGTTCCTAAAGGAGGAAAGAAACACAGAATGAAGGAAAACCAGGAAAGTGAAATATCATGGAAACCAAAGAAAAAGAGAAGTCCAAAGTTACAAAGTTCTTACAATGCTAAAAAGAAAAACAGAGTAAAATAACTAGCCCTAGTTCTGAAGAGTGATTAAAAACCAGCTTCAATGTGGTAAACATTTAGAATACCTCCATCTATTCAAAGTGTAGCACTGGGGGCTGCAGGGGACACAAAGAATATACCTCCTAACATAGTTTCTACCTCTTAGGATGAAAGATGAGTACACAGTGGTAATACAAAGCAAAGTACCATATTACAGGCACTAACGTACCATGCCCCAATTTTTTGGTTTTATTAAGGACCATTCCTAGAAAAAACACGAGGGTAATTGTTTTACACAATAGGTGTCTATCTACCTATATAACCTTGATCCATTTCTTATCTCCTCTTCCTCTTTATCTCTTTAATTTTTTTTTTAGCAGAGGCAAAATGGATTAGCTGGGAACCCAACTGTACTTAGTAAGTACCAAAAAAAGAGCTATAGTTCTCAACCCTAGCTGTATATTAGAATCACCTACAGAACTTTAAAAAAATATTGATGCCCAGGACCCATTTCTAAATGGTTCAATCAGAATCTCTGAGTGTGAGACTTGCACATAGGTATTTCTATAAAGCTCCTCAGGTGAATTCTAGCGTGCAATCAAGACGGAACCATAGGCATAAAGAATGGATATAAGCATGTTACTAGAAGCAATAAAACGCTATGAAGACGACAATTAGTTTTCAGCTGAAATCAATTTTTTTGTGTTTTTTGCGGTATGCGGGCCTCTCACCGCTGTGGCCTCTCCCGTCGCGGAGCACAGGCTCCGGACGCGCAGGCTCAGCGGCCATGGCTCATGGGCCCAGCTGCTCCGCGGCATGTGGGATCTTCCTGGACCGGGGCACGAACCCGTGTCCCCTGCATTGACAGGCGTACTCTCAACCACTGCGCCACCAGGGAGGCCCAACATTTTTTTTTGAAGGTAGAATTTTATTTTTATTTATTTATTTATTTTTAACATCTTTATTGGATTATAATTGCCTTGCAATGTTGTGTTAGTTTCTGCTGTATAACAAAGTGAATCAGTTATATGTATACATATATCCCCATATCCCCTCCCTCTTGCCCCTCTCACCCTCCCTATCCCACCCCTCTAGGTGGTCACAAAGCACTGAGCTGATCTCCCAGTGCTATGCAGCTGCTTTCCACTAGCTATCTATTTTACATGAAATCAACATCTTAAGTTATATAACTCCCAACCTACCAAAATTATGAGAAATCATTTTAATTTTTAATATTTTGTAATTAAGAAATTAAAAACCCCAGGATTCCTACACCCACAGCTTTTCAATTTGTTTTGAAATTGGTATTATAATGCATAATAATTTCATTTTACTACATTACAAAGACATCAGGTCAAATGTTATATGGTATTACACGTAGAATCTAAAATGATACAAATGAACTTATTTACAAAACAGAAATAGACCCACAGACACAGAAAACAAATTTATGGTTACCAAAGGGAAAGGGGGTATGGAGGGATAAATTTGGAATCTGGGATTAACAGATACACCCTACTACATATAAAATGGATAAACAACAAGGACAACAAGGACCTATGGTATAGCAGAGGGAACCATATTCTACATCTTGTAATATCCTATAATGCCAAAGAATCTGAAAAAGTATATATATATATATATATATATATATATATATATATATATATGACTGAATCACTTTACTGTACACCTGAAACACTGTAAATCAACTATACTTCAATTTAAAAAACAAGAAAGACATGCAGGTTCACATCACTGTTGGTACATTTCAGAGAATTTAGTATTATGAAAGACTAAACTGTAATGTGTTAGAAGAGGCAATGTTTAGCTATCTCAACACTAACTTTATTCACTGTACATGAGTACTGTGTTACTTGAATTAGTATGGTTATAAATGTTATTACAAATAAGTTTAACATAACATTTCATCATTTACTAATACATTTTATATTATAAAAGTCTAAGTCTCGGGCTTCCCTGGTGGCGCAGTAGTTGAGAGTCCGCCTGCCGATGCAGGGGACACGGGTTCGTGCCCTGGTCCGGGAAGATCCCACATGCCGCGGAGCGGCTGGGCCCGTGAGCCATGGCCGCTGAGCCTGCGCGTCTGGAGCCTGCGCGTCCGGAGCCTGCGCTCCGCAACGGGAGAGGCCACAACAGTGAGAGGCCCGCATACCGCAAAAAAAAAAAAAAAAAGTCTTAGTCTCATTTTCCACTTATTATTATACAACTCTGGGCAAATTCCTTAAATCCTCCACCACAACCACGGCCACTGCTCAGTTTATTATCATCTGCAAAATGGGAATAATTCATTTGCTTCTATAGAGTTTTCAAAGGTGTCAATGAAATAATATATACAAAACATGCTCCGAAAATTATAACATGCCATGAAATGGCTAAAGAAATCAGAAGCGTAACTTATTCTGCATCTACTGTTATATCCAAACATCAGTCAACAAAATTATGGTAGGCTAAAGATGGCCACAAGTCCTTCGGCATTCTCCTCTTCAAAAGGTCTGTTATCTGGTTGGGGGAGGGCTCTAACTGCTCTAACCAATACAGAATGTTGGAAGTAACGCTGTGCCAATTTCTGGGTCCAGGCTTTTAAAAGACTTTAAGAGAAAGCTTCCACTTCCTGACCCTTCAAACACTTGTCTTGGAACTCAGCCTCCATGCTATGATCTGTCCAAGACACATGAAGAGGCTATGTTGTAGGCACTCCAGTCGACATCTCCAGCTGAACTCCCAGCCAACATCAACTACCATCCATGGGAATGAGCCACCTTGGATGTCCTGCCCAGCTGAGCTTTCAGATGACTCCAACCCTAGCTGGATATCTGACCACAAATACATGAAACCCTCACCGAGAACCAACGAGCTGAGTCCAGTCAGCCCACAGAAACATGAGATAATGAACTGTAGTTTTAAGCCACTTTGTTTTAGAGTGATCTGTTATACAGCAATAGGCAACTGGGACAATGACCAAGATTAAAACAAAAAAGACTCAATAATATCTAATTTTATTAACACCTCATATTTAATAGACACTTTTTTCCCTTTCACCTCTACAAAATAAGTACATTTTTATGTAGAAAATGTTCATAATAAAATATAATGCTAGACATTTTATGGGAAAAAAATCTGATGTATTGACACTTTACAAAAGCCATTTTGGTTCTTTCCCATTATGTTCACGCTAATAAACAAATGACCATAATGACTGACAAAGTTCAAGTAAATATATTAAAAATTAAATTCTAGAAAGACATCTTTAAAATATTTTTGTTTTTCTCATGCATTGTTTTCTCAAAAACTACAATGCATACCTATGTGCAATTAATATAAATTTATATCATTAATCACAGGTTGTTGTTTTTTATTATAGAGTCCTTACTATCTAATTTAAAAGATGCACCTAATGTGTCACAAGAAAAGGAATACACATTTCAACATGTTAAAGACATAGCACAACCTATGGAACCTTTCAGACAGGCTGGTCCAGTACTCTGGAATCATGAGAAACGATCTAAATCCATCATGCAAGACATTCAACAATGAATCTTAAACAGAATCTGTTGAAATGCAAAATCTGCTTACATAGCAAAGCCGCAGAGCAAGCCTAGAAGAGGAACACTTCCCCAACAAAAATCACCTGACATTCTTCATGGCTGCAGCAGAAAGTATACAAAAATTAGGATGCTTGCTGATATATAGAGAGTAAAATCCTTAGTTCGGCATCCCCTACAGCTGAAACCCTCAGGGCTCTTAACAAATATTAAATTCCTTAGACTCTGCAACACCTCTGTCTTCAGGTAAATATTTTGTTAGTGATTAGGGACTTGCTCCAAGGTCACAAAATGAACTGGAAGCAAGAAATAAACCGAGAAGTGTGGTCTGCAGCTTTAAGCACAAATTCAGGGTTCTGATAATTTCCGAGGTGAAATTAACTTGTCCCACAACTCTAGGAGAAAGGCCACATTTTAGGAAAGACAAGCTTTTATTTGGGGAAGTCACAGTTTTAACTCTGATGCGCTCGCAGGTTCTTTAAACTCATACCTGGACTTCTTTCACTACAAGCAAGTTTGACTGGATCAGAGGAGGGACTGGAAAACACTCTGAGAGGTTGTATTAAGGCCTGGGAATGTGGCTCGACGGGCAGAAAATCTGAAAACGGATGCAAGAGGAAAGAGGTCAAAGTCGGTCTGAGTGTCCAAGAAGGTGGAATAATGGTCAAGGCCACCTTCTAAGACCGGAAAAACCGGAGCCCACACGGAACTCGCTGGGCAACCCTAGGTGGGTAGCGGGAAAGACTCGAGGTAGGGCCCTTCCTCCAAAAGCCGATTCTATGTTCGGGGTTGTCCCACCCCCTCCGAGGACACGGCTTGTCTCCCGGGTGACCAGCAGCTGGTGGAAGGAAAGGGGTTCACTGCGGACGGATTCCCGACAAAGGCCAGGACCCAGGCCCACACTCACCTTGGCGCCGGGCGCGCTTCACTAATGCCGACCTCCTCGCCAAAGGCCCATCTCCCACCAACCCGAGGAAAAAATCTCTTTCCCGACGGAAGTCAGCTCAGCTCATCCCTCTTTCCCAATTTGCACTGCGTTGCGACGCGTCGCGTCTCTGACGTCACGCAGGGGCGGGGCTGCGGGCGCGCGGGCGCGTGCCCGTGCCCGTGCCCTTGACTATTTGCTGTTTCCCAGCCTCATCCTAGCCTGTGAGGGCTGCGCGGGAGGGCGGAGGAGGGCCGAGGAGGACGTTTTGCATGGACGGTCTGGGTAGTGTCCAGGCTACACTAAGCTGGGGCGAGCTTGTCCGCCTGTCCCCTGCACCCTGCATTTCTCGGGCTTAGTTCTGTCACCCTGGTGTTACTCGCATCCTGGGTCTTGCTGTGAAGGAAGCAGGGCTGCTCTTAACGCCTTAGCTAAGCCTCTTCCTCTTCAGGTTGGAGATTTAAGGCAGACTAGAAAAGGGATTTGAATCTCAAATTCTGATTAAAAGTTTAACGTTCTCCGAAGCCACGCCTCTGGTAAGAGAAGAATAGACACAGTTCTAAAGCACATTATATATACACATACACAGTTAAAAGCCCAATCTTACAAAAACAAAACGAGAGGTCTGAACTTTCTCGCGAGGTGATTCTTTGTAGGTGATTGAATGCTCCGATTATCTATAAACATAAAGTTGCTTGGATGGAGTTGCGGGCCATGGTCACTAAGTCCCCAGGGGCAGTCCAAGTGTCTCAGGGATGGAAAAGATGGAAGGCGAGGTCTAGCAAATGCGTTAAGTGAAAGTGTGTGTCACATAGGTGTTCAGTAAACGTGTAATGAATAAATGAAAGGACCTAACCCAATAGTGTTTCACATATAGTGGTCTTTCCATTAATGGTAATTTCCTTTCCATCACAATGAAATACCTGCAAAAATATGGTAGCTCTTTTATACCTATGCTATACAGTATTTTCCCAAAAGTTTTTTTTTTTTTTTGCGTTATGCGGGCCTCTCACTGTTGTGGCCTCTCCCGTTGCGGAGCACAGGCTCCAGACGCGCAGGCTCAGTGGCCATGGCTCACGGGCCCAGCAGCTCCGCGGCACGTGGGATCCTCCCGGACTAGGGCACGAACCCGCGTCCCCTGCATTGGCAGGCAGACTCTCAACCACTGCGCCACCAGGGAAGCCCCCCAAAAGATTTAAGACATATAATAAGAAATATACTATACTACCTGAGACTACTAACTAGGAAGCCTTAGCAAATTTTTCATAACTAAGGGGAAAAATTGCATCCATCTTTCGAGGGTGGATCTTAAGAAAGTAAATTGGTTGTTTGCTTTTTGTTTGTTTGTTTTTGGTCTGCTGAGCATCTTGATGAATTTGAGTATGCAAAGAAAAATCCAGAGTTGAGTTTGGGAGTAGGAACCAAACAAAGACAGAGGAAGAAAAGTTCTCTGAAGACAATCTCGGAGAGGGAGGATCCTAGGAATGTGAGGTGATAAAGAAAGATCGAAGCCCATAAGAATGAATCTACCAGTGAAGAGTCTCCTATGGTGGGATGGCAGAAAGGTTTTAATAAATAGGACTCTTTAACATTCACCTAAAGTTATTTTTGTTGCTCTGATGTAATTGCCCCAATCCCAATCCCATCCTCTCAGTAGGTGGAATTCCCCAACTTCCCTAAAGCATCAGTCAAGTTTGCTAAAACATAAGTCATTTGCATGCGTTTTCTGAAAACTAAGAAGTTCCCACATGTGGGTCGACAGGTGTGGGAGAGAAACCAGGCACAAGACGACAAGATGATTCCAAAACTGAACTGAGTTGGTGAAAGCAGGAAAAAACAAAACATTCCTGGGAAATTCACAGAAATCTGGGGACGGGCTCTGGACTTTTCAAAATTAGTGGAATGAGAGTTCTTAAGGAGCAGGGTTACCTAGATGAAACTATGCTTATTGAATGGAATTATAAACCCTAACACTTGTTCAAATTTGTACTGTAACAAACCAGGCGGCAGTATCTATGGTACCCAGGCCATCCAGCATAAGCAGTAGTCCAAAACGTACTGAACCTGATTCACCCTCCATCCATTCAACAAGTATATGATGAATATGTATACTATGCCAGGGATTATTTTGGACTTGGGTTATAAAGTCCCTCCTCAACAGAGAGCTGACTTATATTCAGATGGGCAAGAAATATGATAAGCAAATACATACACAACATGAGTTTGAACAACGTGAGTTTGAACTGCCCAGGTCCATTTAAGTGTGAATTTTTTTCGATAGTAAATACTACAGTACTACACAATCTGACATTGATTGAATCTGTGGTTGCGGAACTGAACTGGCGGATCCGGAGGAACCTGGGATATGGACGGCCAACTCTAAGTTATACTCGAATCTTCAACTCTGCAGAGGCTTGGTGCCCCTGGTCCCTGTGTTGTTCAAAGGTCAACTGTATACTATGTTAGGTGTTGTGAAGTGCTAAAAAGAAAAATAAAATAGGGTAAACAGCCAGCAAAGACAGTGGTATTTTTGGTGAAATAGGGAAGAGCTCTCTGACAAAGTGACATTTCCATAGAGCATTTAGTGAAAAGAGGGAGCGAGCCATGGATACGTGTGGGGGAGAAGCATCCAGGCAACGGGAGCAGCACAGGTGAAGGCAGTGAGGGAGGAAAAGGAGAGTGTGCTGGAGGGACAGCAAGGAGGACAGTATAGCTAGCATAGGGTGAATGAGTGGGATCGTGATAGAAGATGATCTCAAAGGGGTGGGGAGAGAATAGAGCACAGATTATATAGGCCTTGTAAGCCAATAAAACATGTTTATCTCAAAATAACACAAGAAGTGAATCACAAGTTAATATTTTATGAGAAAATTTAGCTTTCATATGTATAATAAAATGTACAACATTATGTACATATGTTCATCCCAATTATCTTTTAGCCAAAGCACAAGTGTCTTGTGGTTTTTTTAATTAATCACTTATTCTTTTCTATCCATCTGGGTTTTATTTCCTAAAATCATAATGATCATCGCATTGGGCCAGTTGCATGGCCCATCAAACATTTTATCTCTAGGGAATGCATCACCAGAAAAGGGGTGGTAAGTCTTGGCTATTCTCCTGGATATCAACTTCAAAGTTTAGGCACTCACCACTCTTTGTACTTCACTAAGACTCTACCAGATTGGTTTATCTTAAGTTGTAAAAGATTTACTATATCACCACTTAAGGTGATTTGAGTTCTTTTTTTTTAATGTGAAGTTATACTTCTTTTTTAAAAAAATTTATTTGGCTGCATCAGGTCTTAGTTGTGGCATGCAGGATCTTCCATTGCAGGGCGTGGGCCCTTAGTTGTGGCACACAAGCTCTCAAGAGTGCGGGCTCAGTAGTTGCAGTGTGTGGGCTTAGTTGCCCTGCAGTGTGTGGGATGTTAGTCCCCTGACCAGGGATTGAACCTGCGTTCCTTGCATTGGAAGGCAGATTCTTAAGCACTGGACCTCCAGGGAAGTCCCTATACGTCTATCTAATTGGCCTAAACTTAATAAAGTTTTAGAGATATGTCCTCATTCTATGATTTCAGGGTTTAATGAACAACTATACTTACTTTTTTCAACCCTTAATGATTTTACAGATTTAGGTCTTCTTTCCTTTCTCCCTTTGATTTTCTATCTAAACTGAAAAGTTTTAATCTGGTTATTATGTTCTTCAGTGGTTCCCCATTGTAATGTTGTCTTCTGGATCTTCCTGCTTCCATTAGATTTTCCTTGCAGAAAGATATTTCCTTGTAATACTCAGAATACAATATTACAAATGGTGATGCACATGGTTTTATCCCAACAAGATAAAGTTTTCACTTTGTTGATCCTATCACAGAATTTTCACCTACTTGACTGAGGTCATCAAAGAGTTACTTAAACTTCTTAAGAATTGTCTCTGCAGTTTTGTCATGCTAGCTCTAACTGGCAGAAAGAGAATCTCATTCAATAACCACAGGAACTGTTGAGCTATCAGTGTACTGAATTGAGATCATAGAATCAACACACATGCTTAAGCCTTTTCTACATATTTACAAAAAAAAACTTATTAAGCTTTCGATATAATGACATTTTAATGAAGCACCTAATTTAAAGAAGATACTTTTTTTTTTTTTCTCCGGTACGCGGGCCTCTTACTGTTGTGGCCTCTCCCATTGCGGAGCACAGGCTCCGGACGCGCAGGCTCAGCGGCCATGGCTCACGGGCCTAGCCGCTTCGCGGCATGTGGGATCTTCCCGGACCGGGGCACAAACCCGTGTCCCCTGCACTGGCAGGCAGGCTCTCAACCACCGTGCCACCAGGGAAGCCCTAAAGAAGATACTTTTTAAGTCAAAATTCCAAAAAAGTCTTTCTGTAATTTATTCCCATTTATACAACTCTTAACTATCTAAAGTAATGTAATGTCTATGGGAATAGGGGTACGATTTTTGATGTGGTATTTACGTCTTCCAAATTATAGGTAAATATATTAAATAATACATGCCCAGTGGTTCAAACTTCAGTATTATCAAGCAATATGTGGCTTGAATAAACACAACAACAATGCAGACCCAAAACAAAAATTTACAGACTCTGGGCTAGCCCAATGCTTGGGATCCCTGAGCTGCTAGCCAACACATGGAGACTTGTGCCTGGGCGTGGCACAACTGGAATGCACCTTGGGAAATGTTCTGGATGAGGGATCCCAAGTCCCTGCTTCATCACATACTTCTGGAGGAGTGGAGAGGGAGCAGGGATCACCCAGCCAATTTGGAAAACTAAGCTTTTTTATTGGGGTTACAATTTTATCGGTTTAAAAAACAAGGCTTTTGAGACCAATCGCCTGTGAAGTTTTCCTTATCAATTCTAGTTTCTGCCTGAGCCTTTAGAGCCACCCTGCTGAGCTAGCTTGTTGCTAGGCTGCAGAAAGAGAGCACCCAGGTTATCCAGCAGACAGACTAGTGTATCTTTACTCAAGTGTGCATAAGAACCAACCTCTAATTTACATTTAGTAGATAAGGAAAAGGAACAACAAATTTGTGTTTAAAAATATCTATTGTGGGGGCTTCCCTGGTGGCGCAGTGGTTGAGAGTCCGCCTGCCGATCCAGGGGACACGGGCTCGTGCCCCGGTCCAGGAGGATCCCACATGCTGCGGAGCGGCTGGGCCCGTGAGCCATGGCTGCTGAGCCTGCGCAACCGGAGCCTGTGCTCCGCAACGGGAGAGGCCACAGCAGTGAGAGGCCCACGTACCGCAAAAAAAAAAAAAGAAAAAAAAATCTATGGTGATACTGATGCTGGCGGTCATGAATTCCCCCTGAAGAAATGACAAAACATTCTCTTCAATCTGAATTTACTTTTGTAATAGCTGTCTGTGAGAAATCGTATGGAAGATTTTTGAGATTTTAACTAGAGGATGAGATTCTTTATACATTACTGGGGAGTATATAATCTTGCCTGTAATATTTTAAAATTCTAAATCCATCAGTATGTCATTCCACAATCTGCTAAGTGCAGAGTTACAATGCCCAAGTCATTTTTAATGGTCCTTTTTGTGGCTGAGATGTGTAAAAACAGGGTGCCACTCTGGCTGATGTTTCTTCCATGTCCGTTATTCTGTTAGGGTTTTATTACAAAGGTGTGAGTATATTGCATATATAGATATGTAGAAAGAGTAAGAACATGCATCCTCTCAGTGGGTCATATTAGTCTGTGAACTGGGTAAATATCTCAGTGATTATGCAGTACCTCTTTAGAGAGGTGAGCATATTTCAGAATGTAACAGAGTGAGTGTCTCTGCCTGTCTTTATACAGGATATTCACAGGTAAAAATGGGATGACTGGATGAGCCTATTTACCAGTCTGTGTCTAGGAATGTGATGATTTGGGATAAGGGAAAAATGCATAAGTAGATTTTTTCCCCACTGCTTCATGATTGGACTGTATGGAAAAGATCAAATGATTTATACTTTTATGGATTTAAAAGTATAATTAAAGGATTATAACTAATGCCTGGTACATAATTGGCCCTCAATGAATACGCTACCTGACTGTAAAGGTGGCTGGCACCTAAAAGGAAAAATTGAGGCGTGGTTTAATACCCTTTAATAGACTCCATCAGCAACCACCCCCCCCTTTGTTCTTTAATGGGATCAGTTAACATTTTTATCCGTTTTTTGGTAAAGTGACATGTAAAAGCAACTTTAAGCCTGTCCTTCCAACAGTTCCAGTGCTCCCTCCTATACACAAACTGTGGAACCGCCAACAGCTCTCTGACTCACTGACATGTGTTGTCTTTGAAATAATCTTGCTTTCTTTCTGCAATTTGTTTTCCACAATTAATTTAGTTCTTCTATCTAGTAGTAGCAAGACAGACAAGGTCATTTTTAATCCCTCCTCTGACTTATCATGGTATTAGAAATGCTACCATTAAAGATTCATTTCTTCATATGAAAATGGAGCATCTCTGAAAAAACCTTCCTTCCTAGCATTAAACTAGTTTCCCATATCAGGCAGCCTTCTATTAAAGAGGGAGAATTAAACAGAGGACAGGTAAATTTTGATAGGATTTGGAAAGTGAAGATAAGAAGATGGGAGTATTGTGAGAACCAAGGTTTCATAGAAGGCTTTGGGCAGCTGAGAGGCAGCACAAAGAGATTTGAACATATGAACTCCTCCTTACCAAAGGAGAACACATGGGTGCACAAGGGAAGTTACATGGGCTAAAGCTCCCCACTTTTTTTGTTTACAAACAATTTATTCCGTTTATTGTACTTAAGTTCACAGGTAAATGCACAGAAACAAGCAAGGTATTTCTGGGTTAATACAGGATCCACTGGGGTTACACAGCACTGAGCGTCAAGTCCAAGGACAGAGCACTGAGGTTTCAGAGTCAGACCAGGCCAGAGACCCTGAGCCAAGGGTGGGCGAATGTCCCGATACTGACAGCTGCTTTCTTCTAACATCTGGGCATACTGCAAGGCATGTCTTCAACACTACATCATTTCATTGATTTCAGGGGAACAGATATTAAAGAAATGGAATGCATGTCCTCATGCATCTCACCTGTTGTTGCTTTGTAAGTCACATGCTAGCATGTGAGCAACAATTTTATAATATTCCAGTAACAGTGGGCCACAGAGTGATAAAACCTGTATGTTTCTCCCTCAGTGCTTCCTTGCCTGTTTTTATTCCTACCCGAATTCCCATCCTCAAGCCATCTGCCTTGATGTTCAATGTCTCACATATAAAACAGAGTTTTCTCAGGTGACAACAGCTATTTCCAAAGCAGCATCTTGTGCAGAAAAGTTTATGACATCAAGAAAGTGTCTCTGGGACTTCCCTGGTGGCACAGTGGTTAAGAATCCGCCAGCCAATGAAGGGGACACGGGTTCGAGCCCTGGTCTGGAAGATTCCACATGTTGCGGAGCAACTAAGTCCGTGCGCCACAACTACTGAGCCTGCTCTCTAGAGCCAGTGAGTCACAACTACTGAGCCTGTGTGCCACAACTACTGAAGCCCATGCGCCTAGAGCCTGTGCTCCATAACAAGAGAAGCCACTGCAATGAGAAGCCCCCGCACCGCAACGAAGAGTAGCCCCTGCTCGACGCAACTAGACAAAAGCCCGCACGCAGAAACGAAGACCCAATTCAGCCAAAAATAAATTAATAAATTAATTTTTGAAAAAAGAAAGTGTCTCTAGTCAGCTATCCTCTGGGAAAAGAGTCATCCACCGCTGGCTAATGCCTAATTGAAAGTATAATTTAGAAGGCAGATTTAGGAAGTGGAATATGGTTAAAAATAGGAAACAAACTCCAAAAAGCTATGTCTATGAGGCCCAGATAACAATGAATTCACGAATGGTCTCACTTGAACACTACAAAATTGTTGCTTACGCAATTATTAGAAACATTAGAGTCCACAGCTGATAACATGCAAACTGTAGGTTAAAACTCTTTGTCTATAGGATGAGATGGTCAGAGTCTAGCTCAAACCTTCTCTAACCCTCACAAAAAATGCTGAGTTGGAAGGGAAGCCACACCACCTACAGCATTTCAAAGGCAAGAAAGACCTGTTAGGATATAGAAGGTGCACACACAATATTACACTTTTAATTTTAAAGGGCACCTTGAGTTCTATTTATCACTTTTCTAAGTTTATGTGTCAGGAACAGACTTAAGGACATTTTACTGGGATTTAACTTTTTGGCAAAATAGAAACTTTGTTTATAGCCATGGTTCTATAAAAATGTTTAAAAGGAGTTATTTCTAACTAAAATAATATTTTTCACAAGTGATACATAACAATAACAAGAAAGTAAACATATTCATAACTAACGTAAGAGTAGAATCTCTCTTTTTTTTGTGGTCAAGCCACACGGCTTGCAGGATCTTTGTTCCTGGTCATTGAACCCATGCCCTCAGCTGTGAAAGCGCGGAGTCCTAACCACTGGACCACCGCGGAATTCCCAGAACCTCTTTACTAGTATCTTATTTTAAATACAGCAAAAGAGTCAGTAGAGCTTATGAACAGGAGTGGGTTCTCTTATAGGGAATCAGAAAAATAGTGAAATAAGGCAGAGCCTGTTTTTGTCACAGATCTGTTAGGCAGTAATGTTCTTTCTGGAAGGCACAAGTTGGCAATCTTTTTTTAAAATATTTATTTATTTATTTATGGCTGTTGGGTCTTTGTTGCTGCATGCGGGCTTTCTCTAGTTGCAGTGAGCGGGGGATTACTCTTCATTGCGGTGCACGAGCTTCTCATTGCAGTGGCTTCTCTTGTTGCGGAGCATGGGCTCTAGGCACGCAAGCTTCACTAGTTGTGGCACGTGGGCTCAGTAGTTGTGGCTTGCAGGCTCTAGAGCGCAGGCTCAGTAGTTGTGGCACATGGGCCTAGTTGCTCCACGGCATGTGGGATCTTCCCGGACCAGGGCTCGAACCCGTGTCCCCTGCACTGGCAGGCGGATTCTTAACCACTGTGCCACCAGGGAAGCCCCACAAGTTGGCAGTCTTATTACCCAAAGGTTTAAAAAGTGGTTCTGAAGGTAATGTCATATGAATAAGTAAACTATGAACTTCTCCAGGCCACAGCCCTCTTATCTATAAAGTGGAGACATTAATGCCCTACCTGACTGAAGCTAAAGACATTCTGAAGTCCATTCCAACTCTAGGGTTTATTATTCTCCAACACTCATAGAGCCGTGTCTTCCTCTGAGAGTTGTTATCTATCACCACCCATATCTCTTTTAGTCCTAGGCTACTTGTATTCTATATCCCATTCCCTCATGCCTCCTCAGGAACCCTGCTTTGTCAATTACCCTTTTTTTCTTGTAACTTCTATCTCTGTCTCTCTCTTATTGCCCTTTCCTCTCTGAACATGAACATGTTCTTCTTATACACATACCTCCCCCCAACTTTTTCCATCCCATATCCTCCTTTACCATCACTGTCTTACCCTTTTTCCTTTCACATGCAAGATTCCTTCACATTCTTAATAGAATCCCTAAATTCAGGGTCTCTCTTTCCTCACCTCTCTCTCAGGAGTAACTCTTCTTTTTTTTTTTTTTTTTTTTTTGGCGGTACGCGTGCCTCTCACTGTTGTGGCCTCTCCCGTTGCGGAGCACAGCCTCCGGAGGCGCAGGCTCCAGACGCGCAGGCTCAGCGGCCATGGCTCACGGGCCCAGCCGCTCCACGGCATGTGGGATCTTCCCGGACCGGGGCACGAACCTGTGTCCCCTGCATCGGCAGGCGGACTCTCAATCACTGCACCACCAGGGAAGCCCAGGAGTAATTCTTCTAGCTGAGGTCACCAGGGATTTCCTAAATGCAAGATCCAGTGGAGACATTTCAGTCCTTATCTCCCTTGGCCTTTCTCTAGCATCCATTCTAACTCTCTCCTCCCTTGATTTCTGCGACTTTATGCTCTCTTGGTACCTTTCCAACTTCGTGGATAGCTCCTTCTCAGTCACCTTCAAAGATATCACTTTCTTCATCCACCCCCTCCCTAAGATGTTGATGTCTCCCATGGTCCACCCTCAGTGCTCTCCCCATCTCACACTGTTACTCTCTGCAGGAAATTTCATTCATTCATAACTTCAACTACTCCTTGGCTCTAAGTTATTCAGCCCAGTACTCCTTCCAGATCTCCAGATACATAAATAAATATATAAACAGCTCACTAGTCACCTATGCCTGTATGTTTCCCCATTGTGACATTTAATTTTATTTGTTAACTTGGCTAGATTACAGGTGTTTTTGTAGATGTGATTAACATTTTTTAAACCACTTTATTGAGGTATGAATGGCATACAAAAGCAGTACATATTTAATGTATACAACTTGATAAATTTAGATAAGTATATGCCTGTGAAACTATCACCACAACCTATGCTATAAACATACCCGTTACCTCTAAAATGTTCTCCTTGCCTTCTTTATGATTATTAACTTTTTGCTAGTGTGTGATAAGAACAATTATAAGATCTACCCTCTGAGTCAAATTTTAGGTATACAACACAATATTGTTAACTACAGGCTCTATGCTGTATAATAGATCTCTAGCACTTATTCATCTTATGTAACTGAAACCTTATATCCTTTGATCAAAGGAGTGCATGGTACCCTTGTACCTTCTTGCTTCCTCCCCTAACCAGCCCCTGGCAACCACCATGAGTTTGACTATTTTAGATTCTTCATATAAGTGGTGTCATGGTTTGTCCAGATGTGACTAACATTTACACAATCAGTTGACTTAAAGTAAAGTAGATTACAATCCATAATATGGGTGGGCCTCATCCTCATCCAATCAGTTGAAGGCCTTAAATGCGAAAGACTGAGGTTTCCCAAAGAAATTAAAAGGAATTCTGCCTCTAGATTGCAACATAGAAATTCTGCCTGAGTTTCCAGCCTTCAAACTCAAAACTGCAACATCAACTCACCTGAATCTCTAGCCTGCCAGCTTGTCCTATGAATTTTCGACTTGCTAGCCTCCACAAATACATGATCCAATTCCTTAGAATCATTTCTTCCTTCCCCCTCCCTCCCACCTTTCTTTCCCTCCTCCCTCTCTCTCTCTCTCTCTCTCTTTCTCTATCTCCTATTGGTTCTATTTCTCTGGAGAACAGTGACTAATACACCCATCATCTATACATCATGTCTGAATCCCTTAGCACACCCACTTGAATCTTCATGGTCTGACTGTCTTCAACTTATTCAGCCTCACCTGCCATTTTTATACATCCATCTTCTCCTCCTTTCATACTGACTCTTTGGTCATTCCCACACTCTTCTATACCTCTGTAACTTTGCATTCTGTTCATCTAGAAAACTTTTCACCCTTCAGAACACAGCTCAAGCTTCACCTAGGCTGTGAAGGAGGCAGGCAGAACAAGCAACTTCTATGTTCCTATTGCACCTTGTACATAATACTTCCTTTAAGCACTGGTCACATTATTTATGGAATAATTCCTTATAAATCTTTTTTTCCCTTCTTTTAAAAATCTTGTTTGAATTTCTAGCATCTAGCGTAGGGTCTGGAACATGGTAGGCAACTGGTGATCAAAAAATTTTTGATTAATTGATAAGTAAAACTTCTCTACTTAAGATATTAAATGGCTGCCCATCACTTTCAAGATAAAGCTCCCTCAGTGCAGCAGCAAAGAGGCTTTGTTTGTTTATTTGTTTGTTTGTTTTGGCCACACCTGCAGCATCCTAACCACTGGGCCACCAGGGAACTCCTCCCTCTCCAATCTTATTCCCCATCAGGTCTCCACAGCACTTGAATTTCTAGTCATGCTGTACTAGCTGCAGTTCTCTCAGTAAGCTTAGCTTTCTTACATTTACTTCTGTACCCTTTGTTCACCTGGAATATTCTCCCTCCCCTGAAACCATTTGGCAATTCCCACTGTCCTTTTAATCTTCATATCAAGTTTTCTCTCTCCTCTGGACACTACTCTCATCCCCTTGCTTTTGCCTCTGAGTTCCCTTAGCATTGCATACTTGTCCTACTTGGTGTGATTGTCTGCTTCTTAGTCTACCAACTGCAGCCTATAAATCACAGTCTATCTCCCCCTCCTATTCTGCAGTTCCTTCCTCTCACCAGGCACTTTCTGCTTTCATGCTGCCACCCTGTCATTCCCAGCTGACCCAGCCTACCTTCCTACTCTCCACTCCCAAGGTCATTCCTCTTCACGGACCTTTTGGAATCCATACTTCCCATCAAAATGAATCTTGCTATCTCATTCTATCAGCCAAATGATCTGATGGTCTTTGCAAAATATAATGGATGATCTTCTGGAAATCTTCAAAGACATTGCCTTTGAACCCAGACCATTCTGTTCATAATGTCTATGTCTTACCCCAAGGTGCACATTCCCCTTATTGGGACACAGAAGTGCTCTAGATTGTCTACAGAAGTTTCATAACATTTACTAAAAATGTCTTTAAATTTTATGTGTCTCTGCCAATTCTTTCTTGTTACATAATAGTATATTGTACACTCAATGTTTCTTCTTATGCCTTTTTCTTAGGCTTTCCAGGAAATATCTTTCCCATGCAAATGGTATCAAACTGAAGAAGCTAAATCTTTGGCCAATTGTAACAGAAAACCTCCAATCGAAAAAGATTGAAATCAACTAGAGTGTGCAACTTGACATGCATAAACTGAGAATCCTTTTTCACTTTTCTTTCCTTCTTTTTTTCTCTTTCCTCCCTTCTTTCTTCCTCCCATTTACTCAGCAAGTATAATTCGAGGTCTAGAGCAAAGATTTCCTGGATGAAATGGCAGAGCAGCATAAGGTAATATTTAAGAGAGGATAGGCTCTGGAACCAGATGGCTGTTTTTGAATCCAGGCTCTGCCAGTTAATAATTATGTGACCTTGGCCAAGTTATTTCACTGCTCTGCAACCTCAGTTATGTCATTTGTAAAATGGAGATGATAACACACCTCACAGGGTGGCTCTGGGGATTAAATTATTTAGTACCTAAGAAGTGCTCCCTCTAAATATTAGCCAACTATTAACTGTTGCTAATTCTAGATGGCTAATGGGAATTCATTAGAAGTGCAGCTGGGAGTGGGGAAAAAGAGCTTTCTAGATAGAGGAAACATCATATTTAAAGTCCTGAGGCAGGAAGGAGGTGCAGGGTGTTTGGGAGAACTGATAGGAACTGAGAGTGGCTAGAGTGGGCAGGGACCAAATCATCTGGGGCCTTGTAGACCATACATAGGATTTAGGACTTTGGTTTTATCCTAAAAGCCATGAAAAACCTCTCAAGGTTTTTTTTTTTTTTTTGCGGTACGCGGGCCTCTCACTGTCGTGGCCTCTCCCGTTGCGGAGCACAGGCTCCGGACGCACAGGCTCAGCAGCCATAGCTCATGGGCCTAGCTGCTCCGCGGCCTGTGGGATCTTCCTGGACCGGGGCACGACCCCGTGTCCCCTGCATCGGCAGGCGGACTCTCAACCACTGCGCCACCTGGGAAGCCCCTCTCAAAGGTTTTTAAACAAAGGGATGGCATGATCCGATTTGCTTTTTTACAGATAACTCCTGCTATTGTGGGAGAGAATAGTTTGAAGTAGGTGAGAGGAAATGTGGGGAGATCGGGGGAGGGGAAAAACATGATGCTGCTGAGGACTCTAACTTGAGCCACTGGGTGGATGATAGAGCCATTCATTAAGATGGGGAACACGAGAAGAGGATCAGGCTTGGGGAGAAAAGGGAAGGACTCACTGTTGAACAGGTGTTAGCTTGTAATAACACTTAACAGTGTATAATCTGTAAAAATACTGAATCACTGTACTGTACACCTGAAACTAATATAATATTATAAAACAACTATACTTAAAAAAATAAAAATAAAAAATTTTAATTTAGTCAGCCACGGTCCCCCATCTCCTCCCGGCCATGAATATGTGGATTTGAAGTGGCTAGGAGACCTCCAAATGGAATTAGATATTTAGAGAAATTGGATACATGGGTCCAGAGCTTAGAGATAAAATTTGACTTGACCTCTCTTGAATTCACAGAGTCAAGGTGAAAAAGGAAATTCTCACTCAAGTTAAAGTAGACAACTTCAGTTAAGGATGGAATAGTGATCAGCAAATAAGTACATTTGGTAAGAGAGAAAAAACTTTCCTATCACTTTTGATTGAAGCACAAGGGACAATTAGACAGCTTAAAATAGCAAATTTCTAGCAAGCGTTTCAGAAAGTGACAATTTAGCTTTTGATAATTGTCAAGTAAACAGTTTATCAAGTTAAGAATTATTTTATTTACTCAAAGAAAGGGGAAAAAAGGACAGAGAGTTTCTGTGTCTAGTTTTGAATACTTTTCTGCTACAGGTCAGAACTATCAACCAAGACCTACTAATCTTTTTCAAATTGAAAACTCCCACAGGCTTAGATTTTAAGTGGATACGTGAGGTAAGTATAGTGCTTTCTGAAGTCTAAAAGGTCACTATTAATCTTGCTGAAACATTCCAGGTTAAATTAGCAGAGGCTTGTACTTGCTGCATAGCTTTAAAGTTAATCTTTTAGAGACTCTTCAGGTGTTAGATAAAGTCTTTCAGAGATTTTGAGACCAAAACTCCAGTTATGACGAGATACGGGTTCATATTTTAACAAAGAGCAGGTTATATAAAGTATTATGTCCATAAGGGTGTCAAAAAGATATTTTTACTATAGGAAATGTCACATGAAAAAATAGAACAGTATAATGAATACCCATGTGCCCATCCCCCAGCTTCAACTACTATCACTTGTCTGCTTGTAAAAAGATAAATAATTGGGGACTTCCCTGGTGGCACAGTGGTTGAGAATCTGCCTGCTAATGCAGGGGACGTGGGTTTGATCCCTGGCCCAGGAGGATCCCACATGCCACAAAGCAACTGAGCTCGTGTGCCACAACTACTGAGCCTGCGCTCTAGAGCCTGTGAGCCACAACTACTGAGCCCACACACCGCAACTACTGAAGCCCGTGCACCTAGAGCCCGTCCGTGCTCCACAAGAGCAGCCACCGCACCATAACAAAGAGTAGCCCCCGCTCGCTGCAACTAGAGAAAGCCCGTGTGCAGCAACGAAGAACCAATGCAGCCAAAAATAAAAAATAAATAAATTTTAAAAATAATTGTATTTTTTCTTTCACAAAAGTAATACTTATTCGGGCTTCGCTGGTGGCGCAGTGGTTGAGAGTCCACCTGCCGATGCAGGGGACGCGGGTTCCTGCTCCGGTCCGGGAAGATCCCACATGCCGTGGAGCGGCTGGGCCTGTGAGCCAGGGCCGCTGAGCCTGCACGTCCGGAGCCTGTGCTCCGCAACGGGAGAGGCCACAGCAGTGAGAGGCCCACGTACTGCAAAAAAAAAAAGTAATACTATTCACTGATGAAAATATAGAAAATACAGATTACCCAGGAGAAGAAAATATATACTGGTCACAATCCCAGGGCTATCAATAGTCCAGTTGATGCTTCTGAAAAATTCAGAAAAAGATATCCCCTTCCCTTGGCTGTAGACAGCCCTGTGCACAAGGTGCAGAGCTAGGCGAATGGAGTAGAACTTGACCTCTGCTCTAACTCTCCTTCTGCTAAGCTTCCTATGGAGAGCTCAACATGCAACATGGACATGGCACAATTGCCTTCTAACCTCCTTTCTCTGCAAAGGCACGCATACATTTACACAATTGTGTTGTGCTATACATATTGATTTGTCATACTCCTTTTCACTTAATATTTCATGAACACTTTTCCTTGTCATTACTGAATTATTCTAAATATCATTTTTAATAACTGCACAATATTATTCAATAATTTCTTAATTATTTAACTCTACCATTGGACACTTAGAATATTCCTATTTAACAATATTATAAAAAGCACCGAATATAAAAACATATACTCTTATGGATTTGTAATATAAATATTAGTGTACATCCATGATAAACTCCTTAGAATAATTTTCAGAAGTGGCATTTCTGGGACAAAGGGCAGGGCAAATCCCAAGCTTTTTTATACCTGTTATCAAACTGCCTTTTAGTGAGGTTGAACTAGCTCATACCTCATTATCAAGCATTTTCCCAAAAGCTTGATAACATTAAATGTGATGATGATATGGATTCATATTTTTACAATAAAACCCCCAAGAGTTTGTCAGTTTGACTATTGAAGAATAGTACCCAGTGTTGATTTATTTGGGTTTCTTTGAGTAGCGGTAGTGAAAAATGTTTTTATATGTATATTAGTCTTTCGTTTTCCTGAATTTCCCACATGTATCATTTATCCTTTAGCACTTTTCTACTGGTATATTTTCTGATTTCATAAATCTATGTGGGTAAAAATTGGATACATGTGTCACACTACCCACACATTACTATAAAAGGCAATTATTAAGAAGCAGTGAATACCATGTTTAAAGAGATGTAAGTATTTATTTGACTTATTGGCACTGAATATTTTGAAGAAAGAGATGTATATGAGGTTGAACCATGTGAAATTGCCAACCCTATGTGGTAGTGGCTCTCAAACTGTGGTCTGGTGATCCCAGGAAATTACCAATTCCATTTGGGGGGTCCACAAGTTCAAATCTATTTTCCTAAGAATACTATGACATCATTTGCACTTTCACTTTCATTCTCTTATAAATGTACAGTGGAATTTTCTAAAGGCTGTATGATGTGTAATATTCTAACAAATTGAGTGTGGAAGCAGATGAGAATCCCTCTATCTTCTATTAAGCCAGACATTGAAGAGATCTGCAAAAACGTAAAACAATGTCACTCTTCTCATTAAATTTTTTTGGTTGGAGAAAATACAGTTATTTTTCATAAAATATATTATTTATGTTAACATAATGGGTTTATTATTATTTCTAAGTGATTTAATAATTTTTTTCAGTTTTAATTTAGATTATGGTGAATGTCAATAGACATAACCTACATAAACAGAAGCTCTTTAGGGCCGTCAGTTTTAAGAATGTAAAGGGTTCTTGAGTTAAAACGCTTGAGAACCTCTGCTCTCTGGCATTTGAACATGGTTGCCTTTTATTTCAAAGACAGAGCAAGAGATGTGAAGTGCTTCCTTGACAAGTAAATGAAAATAATCATGGGAGTGATTGTTAAGGGTTTCATCCCATCCTGAGTGTCGGAGACACTTCTGTGTTCTTTAATAATTTATTTTTTCCTGGGCCTAATGGCAGTACTGTAGAAGGGCAATAATAATGAGAAAATTAGCTGATTAGAGGTAACATATTAGGACTTTCTTGGTGGCACGGTTGTTAAGAATCTGCCTGCCAATGCAGGGGACACGGGTTCAAGCCCTGATCTGGGAAGATCCCACCTGCCGCGGAGCGACTAGGCCCATGCGCCACAACTACTGAAGCCTGCGCTCTAGAGCCCGTGCTCCGCAACAAGAGAAGCCACCGCAATGAGAAGCCCCGTGCACTGCAACTAAGAGTAGCCCCCGCTCACCACGACTAGAGAAAGCCCGCATGCAGCAACGAAGACCCAACGCAGCCAAAAGTTAATAATAATAATAATAATAATAAAGAATGCTTTGCCTTTCTTCACAGTGTCGTGAGGATGAAAGCTGTGAACCAATAATTTATAAATTAAAAAAAGAGAGATAACATTAATATTTTCACCCCAACAACAGAATGGTAAAACACGACCATGTGTTTCTCTTCTTTCCTTTGTCCCAGCCAAAATAAAAAGACAGATTTATCTGAGGCTACATGAGTAGGAAATCTTTCTTTCCTGAATTATACTAGCAGAGAAACAATTTAAAGAGGTTAAAGGATTCACTTTGTGCTCATTTGGGCTCCCCTGGGAGCCCTGAGTCCCCAGGAATTTCAAAGTCGTCACTCGTGTTTACTTAGAAATTAATTAACGCAGTAAGAAATGGGCAGGGCCTAAATGAGAAATCTTTAAAACTTTACTTTTTTTTTTTTTTTTTTGTATGCGGGCCTCTCACTGCTGTGGCCTCTCCCGTTGCGGAGCACAGGCTCCGGACGCGCAGGCTTAGCGGCCATGGCCCACGGGCCCAGCCGCCCCGCGGCATGTGGGATCCCCCCAGACCGGGGCATGAACCCGCGTCCCCTGCATCGGCAGGCGGACTCTCAACCACTGCGCCACCAGGGAAGCCCAAAACTTTACATATTAGAACAAGAAAATAAGTGGAAAGACACACCATGTTCCTGGATTAGAAAATGGAACATTATTAAAAATGTCATTTCTTGCAAATCACATTTTCAGTGAAATGCAATACCAAGCAAAATGTTCATGCCCTCCGAACCAGTAATGCATTATTTAAAAAATACCAGGAATCCATGATATTAAGCTTATTTTTATTCTTTAAAACTTAGTTCATGTTTCATTTTTTTCCCTTTAGTACCCGGATGTTCATATTGAAGGTATTTTTGCATAGTTACTTGTCTCTCCAGAATGGTGAATAACTAATAAACCACGAAGCTGCCCCAAACAAGGAACTCCTGACCTTAATATCCCTCCATTATCATTATTTTCCCTTGAACTTGGTGTTAACATCCAAATGTTCTCAAGGAGACCAGAAGACTAGCATGTGGCAACAAGAGGCATCAAAAGCACTGAGCAAACCGAGGATGTCCATAGTTGTAGTAGTGCTGAGAGGACTTTATGGTTGTGAACTCCAAACTAAATGGATGTTATTATCCATTTGGTTATTTGATCAATTTCATTAGAGTTGTGTATTTTAAGGGAGATACTCTGTGCTCTATAACACAAAAGCACAGACCACAAAGCACAGAACTTGGGGTAATATTCTCTTGTGTGGAAATCATTAAAGGGTTTCAAGATGTGGAGAGCTGGGCAGTTAGAGATTTGGAAGGTAGAAACTGAGAAACATGAATAACTTAAATAAATATTCATAGATTAAATCAGAAGGAAAATGATAAATTACAATCTTGATCTTGTCTTGATTTAGCTTATTATGGAAACAAGGTTGACAGACTTGAGAACTCTGACGAAAAAAAAAATCCTGAAGTATAGCAAGCACACAGAAAAGTGCACAAATTATGAATGTACATCTCAATGAATTTCACAAATTGAATGCACCTGTGTACCTATTGTCAGATCAAGAAAGATAACGTTACCCATCCCCATTAATTTCTCTTGCTCCCCCTTTCAGTAGCTCCGTTGCCCCCCCGCCCCATCACACACACACACCATGGGCAACCACTATCCTCTTTTCTAACTGAATAGATCATCTTTGCTTGTTTTTGCACTCTCTACAAATGGAATCATACAGCATGAACTCTTTTGCCTCTGGCTTCTTTTGCTCATCATGATGTAGTATAATTCACCCATGTTGTTGTATGTAGTTGTGGTTCATTCATTCTAATTGTAGAGTAGTATTACACTGCATGAATACACCATATTTATTCATTCATTCTACTAGGACATTTGCATAGAATCCAGTTGTTTCTGCTGAGTAGATACATAGGATTGGAATTGCTAGGTCACAGAGTATGCATTTGTTCAGCTTTATGAGATAAGAGCAAACTATTTTCCAAGGTAGTTGTACCAATTTACACTCTCACCAGCTGTGTATGAGTGTTATAGTTGCTCCAAATCCTTATCCAACACTTGATATTTTGAGTTTTCATTTTAGCAGTTCTGATGGCTAAAATATTTTATTGTGGTTTTAATGTATATTTCTTTGATGACTAAAGAAGTTGAGTACCTTGTAAAATGTTTATTGGTCTTTTGGATAATCTCTTATGAGATGCCTGTTCAATTATTTGCCTATTTTGTGATTGAACTTTTTCTTACTGATTTATAGACATTCTTTATGTATTCTGAGTATGTGTCTATATTATTTACATATTGAGAACATCTTTCACTCTGTGTCTTGGTCTTTTTTATTGTCTTATTGATGTCTTTTGATGAACCAGACTTTACAGTTGTTTAATAGTCCCAGTTTATCACGTTTTTCCCCCTTTATGATTAGCGGGTTTTTGTCCTTAAATTAAGAAATTTTTGCCTATTCTAAGGTCATGAAGCTATTCTATTATGTTTTCTTCTAGAAGCTTTATTCTTTTACTCCTGACTTTTAAAATGTCTGAGTTGGGAAAGTTGTGAAAATCAACATCTATCCAAATTGAAGAGCTTTTTTTGAGGAGCCAGTCACAGGGTATTGTGATATCAAATCTGAAGTGGTTGAACAAGCAGCTCTCTGTAGCAGGAATACTAGGGAAAACAATTACACAACTCCCACTCTACTGCAGCAAAGTGTCTCTTACTAAGTAGGCCATGTTGTTAGCCAGTCAGAAATTGGTTTAATTGACAAGGGACTGGAAAAACAAAACAGGGTGAGATTTTCCATACTGGAAAAAAATTATCTGCAAATCATCTGACATCATCTTAAGTAGAAACTGGAATTCTTCACCTCTTATGCCTACAAATTATTGTCACAGAAATAGTTCATATCCTTTCCTCCACTAATACCTCTGAAACTATGACCTTGCTCCATCATTTACCCCCTTCTCTTTCATCTTCAGTTTTTGGTCTGCTCTTCATTTTCCCTTTCCACCTACAAATTAGCTCAATCTCTCCAGTTCATCATACAGTGAAAACCCTCAAGATTTGCCTCATAAACTCTTTTCCTTCACTGCCAAAGTTCACAAAAAGTAGTCACATTTGTTGTCTCTTTCTCACTTCCCATTTCTCCTTAACCACTTGTCCCATCTTGTCTATTGTTCCTACCAGTCTATTGCAGATTCTCAAAATTAGTGCGTCTACTTTTCACTTCTCCCGAGCCTTATCTCTTATGTTTCTTACTCCTGTTAATGGTACAGCATCCTCTCAAGCGCTCAGGTTGCCAATAACCATACCCCATGTCTGCAATGCTTCTGCCGTTTGGCCTCTCCCTTCCATTCCTCCTGCCACTTTCTACATGATTTTGTTACCTCTTACCTAGTTATTTTAATAAGTCTCCTACTTGCCCTCCTTGCTCCTAGTGTGGCCTTATCCAAACTATCCTGTACAAAACTATAAGCTCAGTCTTAATTCAAAGTTCTAACCTTATCCTGTCCCAGTTTGAAGATCTTTAATAGTTTTCCCCATTGTCTTTAATCCCACCACAAACTGGATCAAATTCATTCATTTCTACTCACCCATGAGAACTAATTCACTTCACACTTTCTTCTGATTTTCCAATCTTTGTTGATGCAATTCTGGATTCTCCCCACTTCTGAATGTCTAAATTCTTCCCATTTTTCAAGATAAAAGGGCAACTTCTTAATAAATACCCTTTCCAATCTTCTCTATCTGGGAAACTCCTCTTTATCCTTCAAGACCCAGCTCAAACATCATTTCTTCCCCAGTCTCTGTACACTGAGTTAATCACTCTTGATCTCTACTTCCAAAGCACGTTGAACATCCCACTTATAAAGCAGTCCCTACCACATAGTACCGCAATTATTCTTTCTGTGACTTTCTCCCTTACTAAGCTCTTAGCTCTCCCAGAACAAGTGTGACATAATTTAAATCTTGCATCCATAGTGTCTAGTCTAATACCTTGCAGAGACACATCTATGATAAATGTCTATTGAATGACTGAGTGAACCCATTTTTAAAAATTAATTTTTTTGGGTGTGTTGGGTCTTCATTGTTGCGTGGGCTTTCTTCTCTAGTTGCGGAGAGTGGGAGCTACTCTTCGTTGCAGTGCAGGGGCTTCTCACTGTGGTGGCTTCTCTTGTTGCAGAGCACGGGCTCTAGGCGCTTGGGCTTCAGTAGTTGTGGCTCGTGGGCTCTAGAGCGAAGGCCCAGTAGTTGTGGTGCACCAGCTTAGTTGCTCTGCAGCATGTGGGATCTTCCTGGACCAGGGATTGAACCCATGTCCCCTGCATTGGGAGGCGGATTCTTAACCACTGCGCCACCATGGAAGTCCCAGAGTGAACCCGTTTTTGATCCTCTCCAGCTGGAAGTAATTTTTCCTTATTAAATCGCGACAGCATTTTTATCTGTATATCTCTTATATACTTAAAACATACATTACTTTCTACCTTGTGTAACTGTTATTTATGTAAATACCTTATATTCTCTAATAGATGGTTATCACCTAAGGGGCAGAGACTCTGCCTTGTCATATCTGAGGACCTCATGGAACCTAGTAAAAGGGATCCTTCCATACCAATATCGTTGAGAAAACTAGACTTGTCCTTTGATCAGGACATACTATGACACACCTCAAGAGCATAATGTTCCAAAACTAAACTGCTAGAGACAGGCCAAGGCAAGCTACTAAGAGACCTGGTTTCTGAAGACCTGGTTTCTTCAGGAACTGGTAGCACAGGTTTCTATAAATAAGGTAAATATTACTGCTTGGGAAAGCTGTTCATTTGTTTCTTCATTAATTTGTAAACTACTTTGTGGATAAGAAGGGGGATGTGTTTAGAGCAGTTACTATATGCCAGGGATTTTCACATGCCTTATCTCTACATCATAACACTATGAGATGAGCATTATTATTTCTAAATTTACAAATAAGGAGATTTGAAGGCTGGTAGTATATGGGACTGTCAAGCACAAGCTCTTTCTCACTTCATCATGTAATATACTCAGAAGGTTTCTGGAGAAACCACTAGAGAAACACTTGAATCTAGGGTAGCATAACCTGCCAGGACCAAGGATCAGGCTTTTATGAAATTTTTATTGAGGAAATCCTTGAGGAACAAAAATAAACTTGCCAAGTTTTATCTTTTTTTAAAATTGTGGTATAATTGACATACAATATTATATTAGCTTCAGGTGTGCAACATAATGATTTGATATTTGTATGTACTGCAAAATGATCACTAAAATAAATCTAGTTAACATCCATCACCATACATAGTTAAAGACTATTTTTTTCTTGTGGTAAGAACTTTTAAGATTTACTCTCTTAGCAACTTTCAAAATGCAATACAGTATTAACTATAGTTGCCATCCTGTACATTACATCCCCATTACCTATTTATAACTGCAAGTTGTTTGACTCCCCTCATTCGTTTTGCACACCCTTCACTCCTTGCCTCTGACAACCACTAATCTGTTCTCTGTATCTATGAGTTTTCTTTTTAAGACTCCACATATAAGAGAGATCACATATTTGTCTTTCTCTAAAAAGTTTTGTTTTTGTTGAAGTGTAGTTGATTTACAGTATTAGTTTCAGATCTATCAGCATAGTGATTCAGTATTTTTACAGATTATATTCCATTTAAAATTATTACAAGATATTGAATATAATTCCCTGTGCTATACAATATATCCTTGTTGCCTATCTAATTTATACATAGTAGTTTGTATCGCTTTATTCCATACCCTTAATTTCCCCTTCTCCTCCCCTTTCCCCTTTGGCGACCATTGGTTGGTTTTCTATATTTGTGAGTCTGTTTCTGTTTTGCATATACATTCACTTGTATTATTTTTTTCCACATATAAGTGGTGAAATACATTATTTGTCTTTCTCTGTCTGACATTTCACTAAGTGTAATACTCTCTAGGTCCATCCACATTGCTGCAAATGTCAGAATTTCATTCTTATTTTATGGCTGAGTAATGCTCCATTGTATATATATATATATATACACCACTTTTTCTTTATCCATTCATCTGTTGAGGGACACCTAGATGTTTCCATGTCTTGGCTATTGTAAATAATGCCACAATGAACATGAGGTTACATATATCTTTTCGAGTTAGTGTATTCACTTTCTTTGCATAAATACCCAGAAGTGGAATTGCTGGATCATATGGTAATTCTATTTTTAATTTTTTGAGGCACTTCCATACTGTTTTCTGTAGTGGCTGCACCAATTTACATTCCCACTAATAGTGCACAATAGTTACTTTTCTCCACATCCTTGCCAACACTTGCTATTTGTTGTCTTTTGATAGTAGCCATTCTAACAGGTGTGAGGTGATATCTCGTGGTTTTGATTTGCATCTCCCTGATGATGAATGATGTTGAGCATTTTTTCATGTGCCTGCTGGCCATCTGTATGTCTTCCTTAGAAGGATGTCTATTCAGATTCTCTGCCCATTAAAAAAAATTTTTTTTGCTATTGTGTAAGTTCTTTGTATATTTTATATATTAACCCTTTATCAGATGATTTTCAAATATTTTCTCCCATTCAGTAGGCTGCCTTTTCCTTTTGTTGAGTTTCCTTTGCTGTACAAATCATTTTAGTTTGGTGTAGTCCCATTTGCTTATTTTTGCTTTTGTTTCCCTCATCTGAGGAGACATATCCAAAAAAATATTACTGAGAATGATGTCGAAGAGTGTACTGCCTGTGTTTTCTTCTAGGAGTTTTATGGTTTCAGGTCTTACATTTAAGTCTTTAGCCTATTTTGAGTTTATTTTTTTATATGGTGTGGGAAAGTGGTCCAGTTTTCCCAAGACCATTTATTGAAGAGGAATCTTTTCCCCATTGTATATTCTTGCTTCCTTTGACATATATTAACTAACAAAATATGTCAATAACTGTGGATGCATTTGGGGCTTTCTATTCTGTCCCATTAATCTATGTGTCTTGTTTTTGTGCCAGTACCATACTGTTTTGATTACTGTAGCTTTGTAGTATAGTTTGAAACCACAGAGTGTGAAACCTCCAGTTTCATTCTTCTTTCTCGAGATTACTTTGGCTATTTGCCAAGTTTTATCTTGAGCACCAGGGAAACACCTGCTTCCCAGTAGTCTTAGGGCACTTACGGTTAGAGCACTTTCCAGAAGGGACAGAGGAAAGATGGCAGTTATGGTTATGGGAAAAGGGAATGGAGGCTACAGGTTTTATAGCTGGGAATCAGAAACATAAAAACAGACTGGAAATGAAACGAAATTCACTCTTGTGGAAACACATTGGAGGAGACACATTTGTATTTTAAGTATCGGTGTGTAGGGCCCTAGAGGTTTGGTTCAGTTCAACTAACATTGATTGTGCTGGGCACTTTAACAGGCACTAGGAATACAAAGAAAGAGTTCCTGCTTTCAAGACACTGACAGTCTGGCACAGGCAGTCTGTTGACAGAAATAGGAGACTGGGTACCAGGGGACAGAGTCTTTTCTAAAATGTTCCTGAAAACCCAGAGTGATCCAGTCCCCAGAAGTATGATGGAAGGGGAATCTGACTAACACAAGCAGGCTAAAGGTTTTCTCTGTTTACCTAACTCTGGGCTTGATGATCAGTAATCTTATTCATCTAACACCTACATATGAGCAGCAGGATGTATGTCACCCACTGCTTAGGCCCTACCCAAAAGAATTATTAAGAAAGTAAACATAAATATGGCTTCACATAAGTAGGTGAACGAATTACAGGCTTTATTGACTTTATGTTCAATGCTTAGAACAAGGATGAAAACTTCTACCTCCACTTCCAGTATCCCAATTTACAGCTATCCATAAAACCAAGCAGTGTGTCTGGCATTTTCAGCGAACACTCAATAAATTATTGAATAAATGAACAAAGTAGTTATGGGCCAAACACCGTGTGCAGTGCTATAGAAAATACAGAGGAATACCTTCAAAGATGTAAACATTTATGAGAAAAAATTAAGACCCATGAAATCAGCAAATAAGGTATCAGTGAGTCAGTAAAAAGGGAGATCAGCATGGGCTAGAGTAGACAGCACTTATGAAGAAACCTAAGAGAAAAGCACTCAAGAGACCTGTATTCTAGTTCTGTAACAAATTAGCTATGCTATCTCATGAACAGTTCCCTCTTATATTCTTTCTTTTTCTCACTTTTAAGATGAAGAAACTTGTAGGTGATCTCTGAAGGCCTTCCCAACTCTTAATTTTTAAATTTCTATTTATAGTTGGGAAAGCATCTTTTTTTCTTTTAAAGGTAATACATTTAACTCACATGGTTCAAAAACAAAACAGTATCAAAACGGGTATACTAAAAGCTCCTGGGCCTCCCTGGTGGCGCAGTGGTTGAGAGTCCGCCTGCCGATGCAGGGGATACGGGTTCGTGCCCCGGTCTGGGAGGATCCCATATGCCGTGGAGCGGCTGGGCCCGTGAGCCATGGCCGCTGGGCCTGCGCATCCGGAGCCTGTGCTCCGCAACGGGAGAGGCCACAAGAGTGAGAGGCCCGCATACCGCAAAAAGAAAAAAAATAAAATAAAAATAAAAGCTCCTGCTCCCACTACTGTCCCCATGGGCATGTATCTATATCTTCTTTTTTAATTAAAAGGTAGCACACTATATATACTTTATGCACCTTACTTTTTAACTTAGTGATATATGTATTTTTAGAAAATGTGCGTGTACTTTTTTTTAAATAACGTATTTATTTTGGCTGCATTGGGTCTTCGTTGCTGCCCGCGGGCTTTCTCTAGTTGCAGCGAGAGGGGGCTACTCTTTATTGCAGTGTGCAGGCTTCTAATTGCAGTGGCTTCTCTTGCTGTGGAGCACGGGCTCTAGGTGCATGGGTTTCAGTAGTTGTGGCTCGCGGGCTCTAGAGCACAGGTTCAGTAGTTGTGGCGCACGGGCTTAGTTGCTCCGTGGCATGTGGGATCTTCCCAGCCCAGGGCTTGAACCCATGTCCCCTGCATCGGCAAGTGGATTTTTAACCACTGCGCCACCAGGGAGGCCCTTAATGATATATTGTTTATATTATACTTTTAGTGTTTTTTTTTCCTCTAGCTCCCTATCGATGGACATTTGATGCTACAGACTGAATGTTTGTGTCCTTCCAAAATTCTGTTGAAACCTAATCCCCAATGTATTGGTGTTTGGAGGTGGCACGTTTGGGAGGTGTTTAGGTCATGAGGGTAGATTAGTGCCCTTACTTAGGCTTTATAATCTAATATCTAACAGATGCTCATCTCCCTTTATCGCTCTTCTTTGCCAGAATTTTCTGCCCATTTTTGCTTTATTTTTCCCATATGAGCTTTAGAATCAGCTTGGCTAGCTTCCCTCCTCCCATTTCCTTTGTTCCCCCCCAGAACCTTATTATTATTTTTGACATGTTAAACAACATTGTTTTTATGATGTTAAATTTCTTAGCCAAGAACAAGGTATGGTTTTCCATTTGTTCGTACTTCTGTGACCTTCAAGCTTGTTTTAAAGTTTGAACATAGAATTTGTATTTGTTCATGCTTGATAGATTTGGAGAGGCAAAAGATTGGAGTGAATATATTTCTTGGAGGGAGAACACAGGCATATTTCATTTATCAAAAAGCTTGAGCTTCACTTTATTGCACTTCACAGATACTGTGTTTTTTACAAATTGAAGGTTTGTGGCATCAAACAAGTGCACTGGTGCCATTTCTGCAAGAGCATTTGCTCATTTCATGTTTCTGTGGCATGTTTCTG
Source organism: Mesoplodon bidens (assembly GCF_964165515.1). NCBI lineage: Eukaryota > Metazoa > Chordata > Mammalia > Artiodactyla > Ziphiidae > Mesoplodon > Mesoplodon bidens. The sequence goes on from NC_138178.1 coordinate 85,567,278, forward strand.
GTAATCCTGGCAATATTTCAAACTTTCATTATATTTGTTATGGTGATCTGTGATCTTTGATGTTACTACAACTCACTGAAGACACAGATGATGGTTAGCATTTTTTTAGCAATAAAGTATTTTTTAATAGTGTTTTTTAATTAAGGTCTTTTTTTTTAGACATAATGCTTTGCACACTTAACAGACTACAGAATAGTGTAAACATAACTCAAAGGCACTGAGAAACCAAAAAATCCATGTGACTCACTTTATTGTGATATTCGCTTTATGGTGGTGGTCTGGAACCAAATCTGCAATATCTCCAAGGTATACCTGTAAGCTATGAGGCTTGTATAACCATTGGTAGTCTTTGGGACAGTAAAGAAACTAACTTGATAAGAAGAGAAAAAAGAAGTCAACAGTGCCTGCCATGTGCCAGGAACGATGCTAGGTGTTTTCACATCCTATCATCTTTGACTGCAGGTCTGCTCATACCCAGGGCTGGATAGGGCCTAGATACTCCGTAGGCTAATGCTCAGAGGAGTCTCAAGATGAAAGCAATATGTGAAGAAAATCACAATGGTAGTCAGGCAGGGCAGTCTGGGAGGCAGGAAGGAAAGGTTAAATTCAAAGAGGGCAACAAGACTCAGTCACCTTAAGGAAAAGTGATAAAGACTCATTTAGGGTGAAGTCCTTACTTGTGGAGATACAGGTAAAAACACAAGAGATTTCTTCCCAGGAGGACAAGCAATTTGGACTAAAGAATGAAGAAAGTTTGGCTTTGCAGACATCACCACCACCCAGCCACAGTCAACCCTGCTGTGTTCTTCAACATCACTGTCCACGGTGAGCCCTTGGACCATGTCTCTTTCAAGCTGTTTGCTGACAAAGTTGCAAAGACAGCAGAAAACGTTCATGCCCTGAGCACTGGGGATAAAGGACTTCGTTGTAAAGGTTCCTGCTTTCACGGAATTATTGTGGGTTTTATGTGCCAGGGTGGTGACTTCACAGGCTATAATGGCACTAGTGGCAAGTCCATGTGCAGGGTGAAATTTGATGATGAGAGTTTCATCCTGAAGCATATGGGTCCTAGTATCTTGTCCATGGCAAATGCTGGAGCCGACACAAACTGTTCCCAGTTTTTCATCTACGCTGCCAAGACAGAATGGTTGGATGGCAGACCTGTGGTCTTTGGCAAGGTAGAAGAGGGCATGAATATTGTGGAAGCTATGGAGTGCTTCAGTCCAGGAACGGCAGAACCACCAAGAAGCTCTTTAATGCTGACTACAGACAACTCCAATAAATTTGACTTGTGTTTTAACTTCCATACCATTCCTTCTATAGCTCAGGAGTGTACCCCACCACCTTCATCTGCTCACTCTATCCTATAACCTTTGTGCTGTCTGAAAATACTCAACATCTATTCATGTGCTGCAGCTCTTTGGGTTCTATATTTTCCTTATTCCCCTCCAAGTCTAGTTGGATTGCATAGTTAAGTTTATGATTATGAAATAAAAACTAAATGAGAAAAATGAAGATAAAGTTTTGAGCCTGGCCTATTTAGAAAGGTGGCACCTTGGTAAAGATAAAAAAGATGGGAAGGTGAAAAGCAAAAAAGATTCATTTGAAGAGTTTAAGGGGAAGAGCGAAACCTAAGTACCTTCTTCTAGATCCTGTACACGTGTGCAGATGGCAGAAAGGCAGACAAATCAGTTTTTAGTACATGTGAAAAACTAAACATCTAAATTTAAATCGGTGCTTTACTAAATAATACATTACTCCACCTATTGATTGCCTGCAGCCAGCGAAAGGTGGGCTAGCCAGGGGGAAAGGCGGCTCTCAGCTTTCCATCCTACTGAAAACCTTCTCAGGAGGCGGGGCAGGGGCATTTTTGAATTTATGCCCTTAAATAATCTGTAGATATTCTCTTACTCTAACTTGAAACTCTCAATCTCTCATTTCTTAGTTTTCCAACTCTTTGGGCTTAAGCATCAAATCTTTTTTTTTTTTTTTTTTTTTTTAAAGAATCAAACATGCTATAGTTTCTCCAGTAATTCAGCATTCTTGCTTGGTCAAAGGACAGCTCTGTGGATAAAACTGGAGTTTGTGCTCTTACTAACTCTGTCATGTTAGGTTTCTCTGGCCTAGAGATGTGGAAATTCAGGGGCAGGGAAAGTACACCATGGAGCTGAAAGTGTATCCCACATGACCCACTCTGTAGGCTAGTCAGCATGGGGTTATCTTAAGCACAGGTAAGTCTAGATTTGCCTAAGTACGGTGATTTTTATTTGGGGATGGGTGGGTGATGGAGAATAAAGGGAGTGTAAATATCCAGATTGCACATAAAGCCTTTCTTGGATTCAAGTCTTGCTTTAAACACAAGTGCTTATAAAATCTGGTCTTTTCCCTCCACACACTTCAGGATGGGACTTTTGTTAAGCTGTGCCACACTATATATTAAGTATTCTTAAAGCTCCATTGTTACAACTGGCATGGAAGTAGGGGGTTGTCCCAAGTTCCCTTATATTGCAAACTTGGCATGTTCTTGGGAAGAGAAAGGAGAAAGCAATGAGTGGCTGGACAGGATGCTCAGTGTTACTACCTTGCACTTAGTCCATTTCCTGAGCTGTGTAGCTGTTGCTTCTGAGGGTGGAATAGGGATATAGGAGGGAGGAGGAGAGAGGTAAGTGTGTTAGGACTGAGCACCACCACCCGCCACCAGCTTTACTGAGATATAATTGATGCATAACATTAAGTTTAAGGCTCATATCATGATGATTTTATATAGGTTTATATTGCAAAATGTCTACTGCAATAAGTTTAGTTAACACACCTATCACCTCACACTCACCATTTTTTCTTGTATTTTTTTTTTGTGGTGAGAACTTTTAAGATCTATTCTCTTAGTAAGTTTCAACTATACAATACAGTATTAACTATAGTCACTATTCTGTACATTAGATCCCCAGAACTTATCTAGCTTATAACTGAAGGCTGTACCCTTAGACCACCTTCACCCATTCCTCCTTCTTTCATCCCATCCCCTCCCCTTACTCTATGCCTGGCAACCACAAATCTACCGTTTCTAAGAGTTTGGTTTTCTTAGACTCCAAATATAAGTGAGATCATATAGAATTTGTCTTTCTATGTCTGACTTACTTCACTTAGCATAATGCTCTCAAGGTTAGCATAAAGTCCTCAAGGTTGAGCTCTTAATTTATGTTCTGAAAGTGAGATGAGAGTATCAGTTCAGTATCTTGAACAGTAACTGACACAAATATATGTAATAATGGTCAAATGAATTCTTGTAGAACCAAAGGTTGGTGAGTTAGGTCTAGAATTTTATCAATTCCTTGCTTCATGGTTTCCTTTAGGTGCAACAAACCTTTAACTCCTGCTTTGGGACTCTAGCAGCCCTAACAGGAAAGGAGAGGACAAAGACCCCAGAAATCTTCCACATTTTCATATGTTTGTCCACCTGTTGTGCCAAGCTTTCACTACTAAAAGGAAAACGGCATGGAGGAAAAGGTGGTCAGGTATGTCTGAGAAGCAGCATGGTATGGTAGAAATAAAACATGAATTTTGGGAGACAGACCAAATGGGGGGAAGAGTCCAATTATGCTATTTTCTAACTGTGTACTACTTATCTAGAGTTTACATTTCCCTCATTTGTAAAATGGGGATGACACCTACCTTTTCAGAGATTAAATGAGAAAAATCTACAGGAAAGCATTTAGTAGCTGCTAAATAAATGCATGGTAAGTGAAGTCCAATTCATGCTCATGGCCAGCATTTAAATTTCCACGCTTAAGAAGACATTTAAGTTGAAGACTCTTTATATGTTAATTTCAGCAGGTAAAATTATGAGTCACTAGTTATACACAATGATAAATTATTTTAACAATTTTTTAGTACAGAAAATGTCAACATATACAGAAGTACAGAACAACACAAAGAACCCCCAAGTATCTGTCATTTAGCTTCTCCAATGATCATACCCTAGACCACTATTATTTCCTTGATACTGCCAACAATTTACACCCTGTTGCAACACCACATTATTTTGAAACAAACCCCAAATATCATGTCTAAAAGACTCTGGATTAAAAAACTTAATCATAATACTATTATCATAACAAAACATCAAATTTCAATAAAAGTAATATGTTTTCTTGCTATCATTGAATATCCAATCAATCACCAGTGTGTACCACTACTTACAGCCCATCAAGTTAATGAGTTTAGGCCTGCCTTTATATGCCTCTTATTCAAACTCAAGACACAGAAGGATTCCAAATTCTAAGCCTCTCCTGAGATGCAAGTTAACATTTGGGTATATTAAATAAATGGAAGGATTCCCCAATAGTCACCTGCCATGCCTAAAGAGGTAACAGTTTCCAAATTTTGCAGGAACTACACAGACAATATGTTGGTTGCAGTTAATTTGACGAGACATGACACTATTAATAGTCATCACAATTTTTTTTGGATGGACCTTTATGAATCTGTGGAAAACTAGAGATACACTTAGTCAACTTCGGCTGCCATAACAAACTACCATAGATTAGGTGGTTTAAACAACAGAAATTTACTCCTCACAGTTCTAGAGGCTGGGAAGTCCAAAACTAAGGCACTGGCCGTTTCAGTTCCTGGTAGGAAGCTCTATTCCAGGCTTGCAGATGGCCTCCTCACTGGGTCCTCACATGGCCTTTCCTCTGTGCCCCTGAGCTCCAGCTAGAAAAGATCTCTCTCATCCTCTTCTTATAAGGCCACAATCCCATTATAAGGGCCCCATTATCATGACCTAATTTAACCTCAATTACCTTACAAAGGCACCATCTCCAAATACTATCACATTAAGGGTTAGGAATTATGAATATTTGGGGGGGAGAGGGGGAGACACAAACATTCAGTCCATAACAAGCCTACAAATCTGTAAAATGATTTAAAAGTGCCAACAAGGACCTAATGCATAGAACGGGGAACTATATTCAATATCTTGTAATAACCTATAATGGAAAAGAATCTGAAAAAGAATATATATATATATATATATATAAAACTGAATCACTTTGCTGTATACCTGACACATTGTAAATCAACTATACTTCAATTTAAAAAAATGTTACAAAAACAAAAAAAGTCTGAAAAGCCAGTAAGCTAGCATACCACATTGAGCTCTTTTTTTCCCTCTGTAAATTACCTTGGCTCCAAGTAACTGAGATTATCATTCCTGGAAATCTTTCTTCACACTCTAACATAACCCCCAGTGCAGGTGGACCCCATAGCCTAACAGCTCTATTTTCTCCCTCCCTGTGCCACTTCAGCACTGAAGCAAAATTAAATAAAAATCATTTTCAGCTTCTATCATATCAGGGGAATTTTTCATGAAATGAGTAACCCCCTCCCTCTTACCAGGTTGATTCTCTGTAATTCAAACAAAGGCTGAAGGATCTTTTTAGATACTGCTAAGCTTGCAAATTTGCCACACACACACAAAAAAAGAGTAGGTGGAGCTGTTTGTAGTCATTCTTGGCACTTTTCCAGGCTTTTGCTGGCTGCTTCCACTGCATAAGCAGCCATGTTTTTACTAGTCGTGGGTGTGTAGCTGCAGGATCTGCAGCAAATAATTTGTGTCCTGAACAAACTGTGTAAACCAAATCTCATTTCCCCCAGTTTAACCAAATGATTCTGTTACTGGTCCTGAAAATATTAGGTAGGACTTGAAATAATCCACCCTTCAAAAGTTCACAGGGAAATATCCAAAAATTTGGTAGTACTCTAGTCTATCAGCAATGCTGTGGAGAAACATTTGGTACATGGAGGGCAATATGGCAGTACCTATCAAAATTAAGAATACACATACGCCCTTTTGCAGAGTAATTCCAGTCTGGGAACTGAGATGAGACATGCTTAAATATACAAGAAAAGATGTGTGTACAACGATACCCATCCAAGCACTAATTAGAATATAAAAGATTAGAAACTCATGTTCTGGACTTCCCTGGTTGCGCAGTGGTTAAGAATCCACCTTCCAATGCAGGGACATGGGTTTGATCCCTGGTCCGGGAAGATGCCACATACCGTGGAGCAACTAAGCCCATGCGCCACAAATACTGAGCCTGCGGGCCACAACTACTGAAGCCCACGCTCCTAGAGCCCGTGCTCCACAGTAAGAGAAGTCACTGCAATGAGAAGCCCACGTGCTGCAACTAGAGAAAGCCTGTAATGCAGCAATGAAGACCTAACGCAGCCAAAAAAAAAAAAAAGAAAAAAGAAAAAAGAAACTCATGTTCTTCAATTGGATAATGACTGGTTAAATAATCTGCAGGGGTAAGAAAAAAGGATGCATTTTATGCATTTATACGGAAAAGCCCAAGATGTCTTAAGTGCAAAGTGCAGAATATTGTATACGGTATCCTCCCTTTTATATAAAAATGGGGAAAAATAACATGTAAAGGCATGAAATAATTACATGTATAAGCATGAAAAAAAACTCTTGAAAAATACACAAGAAAGTAAGAGTAGAGGTTACCTTGGGGGTGGGAAATGTACAGATGGAAGACAGTGATGATGTTTAAAAAGTTTTTTGCACCTGTGGGTGGATTATCTATTTTAACAAATCTGGCTGGAGGCTGTAAGCAACCAACAATTATTAATTGCCCACTGCCTTAAAACAGAAAGAAAGAAAATCAGGTTGCCCAAATGCAACCTTTACTCTGGGGTGTAAAATATAAGGTTGATTGAAGTGGCTGTGCCTAACCAATTCCTGGAAATCAAAGTTCTTGGTGCTCCTGAGGGATTCTGAGATCAGTGACTATGCCAAAGAGTTTCACTTGCTTATTGGAGGTCTTCTCTAGAACTCGGAAAGAGGGAGTAGATAAAGACAGAAGACATCATGCTCCTGCAATCAATTTAAAATTCCTCAACAGTCTGTTTTCCAAAAATGCACACATTATTCATCTGTAAATCTAAAAACACACAGTAAGAAACCAGTAATTGTATTGTAGTGGAACATTCTTCTTTTACTTTTTTTTAATGTTAAGATGCCATTCTAAGAGTAAATAGTTTTAGTAAACCTAGTAGGGAAAAGTCTTCCTCGTCTTCCTCGTAGATACAGTGGATTACTCTAAATTTTGAGGAGATATTGCTGCTTTCCAAAAGGCAAGTGTTTATCACCAGCAAAATTATCTTTCATTCTAAGTTATAATGCCCTTGGCTGGCAAAGCCATCTTGATCTTTTCCCTTAAAATTTCAGGTGACTGAAAATGCCCTGTAAACAGTGAACACTATTATATAACATTTCAGTGTTTTCCAATGTGAAGGACCCATACCACTGGTGATATGCGAGATAGTTCTTGGCAGTATGCGAACAAAGCAGCAAACAACAATGAATCACGTATGAGTTATTCCTGTTTCTCTTTCATTCCTTGGCATGATTTAATGCACTTGGCAAAAAAAGTATCTAGCTAGGCTTTAATAACTGACTTTGTTTTCATTATATTAATTTTCACAGTTACCACCTTGACTTTTTTCTTATTGCCAGAGGTCTAGAACACAAATGTTTGTCTGGATTAACCATGCTCACAGAAGCACAACAAATATGAGAGTACAGGCACTGCTTTATGTTCCAGAAACCCTTGGTCGCAAATCACAAAAATCCAATGGTCTTTTCTCAGGGCATATCTTTCCTTGACTCAAATTCTCCCCATGGACTTAGATACTTGGCTCTACAGGCATGGTGTATTGCAACATACAAGCTGGAGTCAAGCTGGTTTTAAATGCTGGTTCTTTACCTTACTGTGAGTCTACAAAGTCAGTCTACCAAATGAAGCTCAACTGGCTACCCTGGAATTTGAGGGGAATAAATGAGATAACAAATATAGAACAGCTGGCACACAGTTCAACAGGTGCTCAGTAAATGCTGATTTCCTCTTTTTCCTTTACCTCCCTCCTTCTTTGTCCTCAGTACTGTTTTTCTATATTCTTTTCCAATGATCGTATTCACGCCCATGGCTTTAATTATTACCCTTATGTGGGTAATTTCTAATTTCTATCACCAATTCTGACCCTTTTTCCAGAGTACCAAAACTTAGGTTCTAAATCTGTTTGAAAATTCCACCTTGTGTTCTGGCATGATCTTAAACTCAACACGTATAAAATAGAGTTTAAATAAAATCTTTCTCCAAATCATTTAGTTCATGCTATCACCATAATCTCCATCACTCAGACTCAAAATCTCAATCATCCTAACTTCTTCCCCCTTTCCCATCACATCCAATTGAACATCAGTAAAAAATTTTATATGACATTTTAATAGCTTACGAAGTGTTATAAACAAAACAAAAATGTACGTTTTATCAAACTCCCCTCAGCCCCAGGTGGGAAAAATGATATTAAGGCAAGTTAGGAGATATGCCCAGGTCATAAGCTAGAGAGTGGTTAGAGTCTAGATGAAAAACCAGTTAAGTCCTGAACTTGGGACTCCTCATTCCAATTGCTATGCTCTTTCACCATCTCATACTGCCTCAAGTTTTGCAGCATTCTTTTGCATCTGTCTCTCCTCTCCTTCACCACTGCGAACCCCAGAATTCAGGCCTGCCTTACCTTTCACATCCGTAATGCTTGGCTCAGTCAGTAAGGTAATAGTTGGTAGTCTGTATCCAGCATGGGATATTTTTTCTAACTTGTTAACTTCAGCAAAAATCTTAAAACCATGAACTATATAATATACATACTGAAAAGTCATCCACCCCAAAACCGACAGCTCAATGAATCACAAAGTGAACATCTATGCAACCCCCACTCACATCAAGAAACAGAACGCTGCTAGCACCCCAGAAGCACCCCTACATACCCGCCCAAGCATTACTCCCCCACCCAAAGCTAATCATTTCCTTTCTTTTCTTTATAGATTTTACTACCTAAACCTGTATCCCTAAATATAGTTTGGTTTCAAGTGTTTTCTTGAACTGTGAATTTTCCGAAATGGCTATACCAATATACATTCCCACCAACAGTGTATAGTTTCATTTGTTCCAATACTTGACATTTTGTTTTCCATTTTAGCCATTATTGTGGGTGTGCCACAGTATCTCATTGTGATTTCCATTTGCATTTCCCTAATGATTACAGAAGTCGAGCACCTTTACATGTTTATTGGCCATTTAGATATCCTCTTTTGTGAAGCGACTGTTTAAATCTTACCAATTTTTCTGTTGGGTTGTCTATTTTTTATTGATTTGTGGGAGTCTACAAATTCTGAATAGCAGCAAAACAGACATATTTCTATTGTAGAAATGAATGCATTTGCCGGATGCTATTAGAATACCACTAACTCCTCTTACTCTGCAGAACCCCAAATTCACTAATGGCCCTCTGGGAGGTAATGCAGTCAACTTTGTGCATTCTCTCTAAACCAATGTAGAGTTATTGTGCCATGGAATCTGCTAGACACTTGGAAAATAATGGCAAATAAAGTGATTAGGCACAACAGCTTTGAAAAGAGACCTGTATTGGAATCCTGTCTCTAACATTTACCAGCTTGGTGACTTTACGCAAGTTATTTAAACTGTTTTAGCCTCAACATCCTCTTTGGAAAAATGGGGCTAATAATACCTATTTTGAGAGTTGTTATGAGGGTTAAATGAGACAATAATATGTAACAGGTTTTGCATAGTGGCTGGCAAACAGGAACATTTAATAAGTGGTAGCCATTATAAATTTGGTTATTTCCATGTAGCCTTCCACTTCGGTATAGTGGGAGAAACTGAGTAGATGTCCATTCCCCTCTTAGCCATTATAGTTCTCACTATAAAGTTAAAAAAAAAAAGGCACTGGGTTTAGATTAGTCTTCTGGGAACTTGGTCCTTCTGACTCCCTTCATCAGAGTGTCTCTAGAGCAGTGCTTCAGAAATAATCTGTGGTGAAAGATCATAGACACTTCTATAAAATATAAAAATAAATTAACTAGAGAAGGGAAATAAAGAAAGAAAACAAAGGCATATACAACAATACAAGCCCCCAATTTTTATTAGAACCATAGACATAAAATTAGTCTAACACTAATTGCTATAAAAGTTTCTAAATTCTTACTCTCGATTTCTGTAAATGCCTTGGACCAATAATAAAGGGTTTACAGATTGGCAGTGGCCCGTGGCCCATACTTTTGGTAGCACTGCTCTAGTGCACTGACAATAATCAGACTTCTGAATTTGAAGGGCTGAGGTAGGTCCTAGAATGTGGAGACTCTACTGAAGGGTTGCTCTTGGTCCTGAGTCATCAGCTGGTCACCTACTGGACTTTTTCTAGCCTTAAGCACAACGTTGTGTCACTCCTTAGTTTAAAAACTACCCACTTGGGCTTCCCTGGTGGCGCAGTGGTTGGGAGTCCGCCTGCCGATGCAGGAGACGCGGGTTCGTGCCCTGGTCTGGGAGGATCCCACGTGCCGCGGAGCGGCTGGGCCCGTGGGCCATGGCCGCTGAGCCTGCGCGTCCGGAGCCTGTGCTCCGCAACGGGAGAGGCCACAGCAGTGAGAGGCCCGCGTACCGCAAAAAAAAAAAAAAAAAAAACAAACAAACAAAAAAAACAAACTACCCACTGTTCCCTCTGTCTTAAAGAGTAAGATCCCAATCCTTTAACATGGCATCAAAGGCCTTCCAGGCTGGTTCCACACAACTTTTTTGGTCTGATTTTCCACTATTCTTTATTCTAGTAGACCTGCACTGTCCAATATAGTAGCAACTAGCCACAAGTGGCCATGGAGCAGTTGAAATGTGGCTAATTTAGGAAGTAAAATTTTAATCTTAACTTTAATTTAAAATAAAAAATCTTATATATAATTCAACTACTGCAAAACTTTTGAAATATGTTTGGAATGATTCGAGTATGTGAATCTACTTTTTCAACTGTCAATTTTATGAAATCAATTATTGTGATAGGCTATAAATGTAAAACACACACCAGATTTTGAACACTTACTTAGTAAGGAGAAAAAGAATGCAAAATATTTAATACTTTTTAATATTGATCACATATGAAATGATACTATTTTGGATATATCGGGTCAAATAAGATTTTTAAAATTTTTGTTTTCTTTCACTTTTTTAATGTGGCTACTGTAAAATTACATATGTGGCTTGTGTTATATTTATATTGGACAGTGTTGGCCTAGACAATCATGCCCCAAACCTAGGAATCACTCTTGATTTTTCCCTTTCCCTGTTTGATTCATTAGCAATATAGGTCGGGTCTAATCACAAAATGTATCTTCAATGCTTTATCTCTACTGTTACTATCCATGTTACTCCATACCTTAAAAGCCTTCAGTGGCTTCTAGAGCTCTGAAACTTACCAAGACTGCAGACTTCATCTTCTACCATTCCTTTCTTTGCTCTCTAGACTTTAGCCACATTGCCTTTCTTGCTTTCTCACCAAGGATTTTGCCTTACTATTCCCTTTGGTCTTGAATACTGCCTTCAACTTATTTCCACTCAGGTCTTAGCTCAAAGAATACCTTCTCAGAAAGGCCACTTTTATTTTGGCTGTGCCACACGGCTTGCCAGATCTCAGTTCCCCAACCAGGGACTGAACCTGGGTCACAGCAGTGAAAGCCCAGAATCCTAACCACTAGGCCACCAGGAAACTCCCAGAGAGGCCATTTCTGAACAGTCTTCAAAATTATGCCTGCTCTCTCGTCCCAGAGAAATGCTTCATCCAAATACCCTTTTATTCTCTTCATAAAGGATATTATGTGATATTACCTTTCCTCTTCTTTTATAAAACTTGTTTATAGTCTGTTCCCTCCACAGAAACAGGAGTAGGAACCTTGTTGGTCTTGTTCCTGCTTAATCTGTTCTAATGTGTAGAACAGTGCCAGTGACAGTTGCTATCGAGACAACTTACACGAAAGAATACCTAAGTGCCTACTAGACATACAATCTCAGTGAAGACATCCTCCTAAATGCTCCCTCAACACACTTGGGAGTCATCTTTGACATCTTTTCAGTCATTCCCTATCCAGTCAACCAAGTCACCAAGCTCTCAACAACATCTTTGGTCATATTCTTCACTCCTGTTTGCCACTATCTCAGTCCAAGTCATTACTCTCTCAGATTGCTGTTTTCTCCAAACTGTTTTCTTTGCCTCTGATTTTTGCGTAACAGTGATCTGTCTAAAATACAAATCCAATCTGATTATGCTTCTACTTAAAATCTTTCAATGCCGTTCTCTTAGCTCTCAAAAGCTAATTTCTGCAAATGGCATTCAAGGCCTTTATGACTAAACCTCTTCAGACACATCTCTAGACATTCCTGAAAAAGCATTATCTCCTTCGCCCAACAATTTCTCCAGAGTTTTCCTCTTAACCTTTGCATTTGTTGCTTCACCTGTCTGGAAGGTTCTTCCCCAACTCCCTTATTAAAGCTAATTGCTTCTCCAGTCCCATTCTATGCCTCCCTGACAGGTAAGTAAGGGATTTCTCCTATATAAAATTTCACAGCATTCAGCAGTTTACCCTCATTATACTACTGATGATGCCTATTTACTTGTCTGCATTCTACAGCATAAGATTAATGTGGGCAAGGATTCTATAACAACCATTAGCTGAATGTTTACTCAGATAAACTCAATGTTAAAGAGAAGCATGTGACTACCGAAAGAAGCACTGAAAATATTAAATTGAAAGAAAAATAGAATACGGCTCCTATGCCATTCACTGTTTCTATTTTACGCAAAACGCTTTAATAAGTTACACAAAGACTTCACAAATCTCTACATCAATAACACAAAAGGGTAAGTGGAGAAAGATTGTTTATCTGAGGCCACCCAAAATTAGTAGACAACATGTATTTCATTTGTTTGTAAACTCTTCTAGATTAAAATCTTGGCGCTCTCTCACATATTGCCAATTCCTAGATATAGGAAGCCAAAAATTTTAAGGTTAGAAGGTTGGAAAAGTCATTCCCGGGCTCATCTGTTAAAAACATTACCAGTGTGGTGGGTATTTAAGCAAAATCATCACAAGTAATTTAAACTCGTAAGACTCTTACTTTGTAAATCACCATCCACAAATAAACTTTTGCTGCTTTCTAAATAAAATACAACACAACAAGAATCTTGACATTCCAGCCACGGGAAAACAAGACTTCTACCTCTGTGGTGACAGTAATCCAAGAGAATTCGGCGAGCAGTTACGAAAGGTCTATGACGTATTAGGCATCAAAAGAATGTTTAAGAAAAAAAAGGCGGGGAGTGGCTACAGGAATATGTACGTTTTCGTCACGAACTTGACTTGTTCAGTTTAGGTGAAGTGGAGAAATAACATTCGTAGTACCTCCCCTTGTACCTCAACAGCGACTCCTGTCCCAGTCAGCCTACTGGACTCTAGGGCGGCTTCAAGTTAAATCCTAGCTTTCTCACTGCCCTTCCGTCTCCCAGGACTCTGCTAGATGGCTCAGCTTAATCTGGAAGGAGTCAGGATTCCCCGTCTCTCAGCTTTCATGCCGAAGACATAACGTAAGCACACGCACTTCAGCCTTCCACCCCTAGCCCCGCAGAAAGTGGCGGGAAGGCTAGATGGCCGGCCTGCGGCCCCGCCGCGCACATGGCCGGCCGCAGCTCCTACCCCCGTGTCGCGCAGGCGCCGGGCGAGCCGGGACTTGCGGTCGCCGACAGCGGATCATTCCGCCGCTTTCTTTGTGTGGCTCAAGTTCTAGAGATGGCATATTTTCCTCCCCTTTGTTAAAAAGAAAAATCAGGCCGTCTCGCCCCCTTCCTCCCGCCGGAATGGGATCGGGGAGTGGGTGGGAGAGGGATCTGCTGACCAGGGCAGGGGCGGAAAGGCTCAGACGAGGGGCTGACGAGGGCCGGGTCCGGGAGGGATGCTGGGAGCTTTGACTCACTCGCATACCATGTGTCCCTCCGCGCGCAGCACGGGGGACTTTTCGGTGGGGATTTTGGGCGCCGACCAGACGCGGCATTTTCGGAAAATAGCGCCCTGTGCAGCTGAAGCGCTTTGTGTTTAGCTGGGCCGCGTCAGCCCGGCCGGGTACGAGGCGCCTCGGGTCCCCGAACCACCTCCTGCTGCTCCCCGGTCGCCGCTCCCGAAGCTTTTCCAGGTCAGTGCGGGTCTGTGTAGGGCCCTGTTACCACCGGATGTGGAAGTTGATCTCTTCGCTGGTAAAAAATAATTCCACTTCCCCCGGAACCCAGATCATCCCCGCGATTTCCTGTTTATTGCATTAAGGCGCCGGGTTTCCGGGGCTCTTGGCCCCGCTTATTCCGCGGGGGTCGGCGGGGTGGGCCTGGGCCCCCGCTCCGCTCGGGCCGCCGGCGCGCTTTGTCCGCTCGCACCCCGCTTCTGGGAGGGGCGGGCAGACATGGTGGCGGCCGCCGCCCCCTCCTCGGCCCCGGCGAGCTGCGGCCTCCCCGCGGCTCATAGCCCGGCCGGTCCAGAGCGGCCGCCCCGGGGCGGGATGGGGTCGGGCCGGGGCTGCGGTGGCTCTGCGGGAGGCGGGCGAGGGAGGGAGGGAGACAGGCAGGCAGGCGCGGCACGGTCTTGGCGCCCGCCGCCTCGGGAGCCGCCGCTCTCTTTGTCTGGGCGGCCTGACCGCACCGCCGGGCTCGCCGGAGCGGGGAAGGGACGGCGGGGGCGGCCGGCTTCGGGTGAGCTGTGCTGCTGGGCCCGCGGGGCCGGTTGGCGCTCGGGCCGCGGCGGGAGCGGCCGGCCCGGACAGGGTTAACGGGCGCGCCCGGCCGGTCCTGCACTGGGCCTCCCCGTCAACTGCCTCGGCCTTGGGGACTCGAGTCCCTGAGGGGACGAAGCCAGCCGCTCAGGATGTTGGGCACTTCTGTTCTTGGGACTTAGCCGCCGGGATCTGCGGTGCAGGGCCTCGGGGACGAAGTTGAGAATTTTGCCAGGTCATTTCTGCCTGGGCACAGTTAATCAGTGTGTATTTAGTGTGTTTCGTTGAAACTCTCCTACCGCGTTGAACCAGCGTGCCTAGCCTCAAGGGTGCATCGTGAAAACTGAAACCAAAGGAACGATATAGGCCTGCTTTGTGTGTTTTCCCACTTGAAGCCTGTTTTCAGTACACAGACTGTTGCTTTAAACCTGATTGGACTGTGGCGAACAGACATCTGTTCAAAGGAGGGGCAGAGACCACAGTACTTCTGAAGGGGGCTTGGTAATATGGAAATATTTTAAGTGCTCTCTCTGGACACTGATTTGCTGTCTCGATTCAGGCAAGTTACTTTCTGAAGTACAGTTTTTATCTGGAAAATGGTTTGATGTAGTGAGTAAATGATCCTTGTACAGTAGTTTGCCATCCCAGAATTAAAGAAGCACCATAGTTTATTATGCAGAAGTTTGTGGTCAAAAGTTCTTTTTGCAGATATTTATCTCACACATAGACCCAGCCAGCTTATTTTAAATTTCTTCTCACTGACTTGTAACCATCGACCTTGACACTTCCACTTTCAGGCTCAGATTTTGAATTTAAGGAAACTGAAGACGGCTTTATCTTTTTTCTTAACTTTTCTCTCATTTGAAGTATTTATCTTTCCAAAAATAACAAAAGAAAAATCCATTGCATGTTCACATCAGTGACCTTTTAGGCAAGAGTGACATTGTTTTGCATTTCTGCAAGTCTTTAATGTCAGGTTTAACAGAAGATAGCTAGATTCTTAAACCTACTTCTGCATTCAGTCTGATGTGGTGTCACACCATGTAACCACTGGAAAACACTGTATGCTCATGCCTTTTTTAAAAAACTAAAAAATGTGTCGTTTC
This sequence comes from Mesoplodon bidens, assembly GCF_964165515.1. Lineage (NCBI taxonomy): Eukaryota > Metazoa > Chordata > Mammalia > Artiodactyla > Ziphiidae > Mesoplodon > Mesoplodon bidens. The sequence continues at coordinate 85,583,047 of NC_138178.1, forward strand.
TATCCTGCTCTCACCATACAAGTCAAATCAGGATGTTATACAAGACACACTTTAAAAATATGGATGAGAAGCTTGATTCCTGTGCTTTTTTCTTGGACTCCAACTTTTTTTCAGTTTGGGATTTAGAACATTTGAAAAAATTTTAAGTGATTAAACTTAATTTTTAATTCCACAACTTATTTTTAATGATGTACACAAGTAAACCATGAATTCCGTGTTAGATTTGCTTGTGAAAACTTGTATATAAATGGAATTTTTGAAGATAGGACACTTTCAAAGCAGTATAGGAGTGCCAGATTTAAAAGGAATCCTGCAGTGAAACCTTGGGTGAAACAGTGCTTTTGTATTGTTATGTGTATACAAACTTAGAGTTAACTCTCTGTAACTTAGAGTTCGAATTGTCTATCTCTTTGAATCAATCTGGGTTTTCTAGGTTGAGGGACAATTAAATTGTAAATGTATGAAAATTTAAGGCCATACTTACTTTGGTTTAATGGTTTTGAAATGAAGCTAAATTCACTTCTACTTGTTTTATGAACTTTAGTCTGATTCTGTCAGTCTGTAGTTCTGTTCCATCAACAGGAAGCATCTGGTCATTCTTCATGTAATTGTTAGAAAATGCCAGGTATATTTTTGATGTTTGCTATTCAAATGAAAAGAAATAGATTGGATCTTGGTTTGTCCCCCCTACCCTCAACTCTAAGATATATTTATAATGGGCCTCATCATCCATAGAATGGACTTGTTTTTTGGCCCTTGAGTACCTCAAGTTAGAAATAGTAACAAGGAAAGCAAACAAGTCGTTAGGGATTCAGAAGTCATTGCAAGAAATTTTGACTCATGAATTAATTTTGAGGGTGCAGTGCCCTTTTGCAAGTAGCTTGAGTGTGGATGGGCTCCATCTCTTCTCTGCAATTGCTAAAAAACAAACTGAAACAAAACCTTAGAGTTCAGGGCAACTTAGTTTTCTAATGAATCATTTCTTTGGTCCCAGAGCTTTCCAACTAGTAATCATATGTTTCTACAGCACTAATGTGTCTACCTTGGGACAACGATAATTAGTATTATACTTAACTTTTTCTGAAGATGTTTGTTCCATCATACTCTCTAGAAGGCCAATTTATTAGTATTAGGGCCTATGTGTTACCTCATAATGTTGACAACAGTGCTCTGCACGGAGGAGATGCTTTGGTGCAGTCAACTGTCAGTTCAGTCGTTGGTGGGCTAGTGCACTTTTATGTGGGCTGAGTATGTCCATAATGTAAGTGTAGAGGCTTAAGCATGAAGTGATTTCTCCACTGAAGGTAATTCCACATGCAGGGCCATTGATCTAGATTTCTAGAAATAGAAATCTAAAACTCTTAGCCCGAGTTCTCTTACCTTTTAATGGGAATGATTATAAAGGTTAGCAGTTAGGGCCCAAGATGCTAATGCACAAATAGAGAGTGTGGAAAAGACTTGATCATTTTAACTGTACATTTAATAAGAATCAACGCTTATAATTTTTTAAAAAGTAAATGTCATTTTGAAGTTGGTAGAACAGCATATAGAAAGAGCAAGGTGTTAGCCCCACTTTACTTTTTACTGGTTGTGTTATATCTGGGGTATTATGTCAGATTTTTAGGTAGCATATGATATATCATATTGTAAGTGGGACCTTGCATCAGTTCTCAAACTTTGTATCAGAATCACCTGGAGAGCTAATTAAAAAAAACCATGGAGGCCCAAGCTTAAGTAAGATAGGAACTGGGCCACTCTTGTTTTTCTCACATTCCTTAGATGATAGACAATCAGGTTTAAAAACCACTGAACTATAGAGCGTAGCCAGATAATTCTGATCATGGGGGAAATGGAAAGGAGGAAAAGTTGAAAAACTGTGATGTTTGGCCCAAAAAAGAGAAGCTCATGTAAGAAATGATAGCAGTATTTGAATATTTGGAGGTCTGTCACACAGAAAAATCAGGTTTGATTTGACCAGAAAGAAGTAGGATCAAGGGGTAGAAGTTAGAAGGAGGCAGATTTCAGCATTCTTCCAAGAAAAATTTCCTCAAAACAGTAAAAATATAATGGGTTGTGTTGGGTGGCAGGCTGTCCCCTCCCACTGACAGTGTTAAAGTTAGGGATTCGAGGGTAGAGGAAATGATGTGCTGAATGAGGATTTGGGCCAGGTTTCGTTAAGTTCCCTACAAACTGAGATTTTATGAAATCCGTCTAGGTTTGCAGGTACAAAAGTGGAAGAGCAAAAGCTAATTGAAGCAAGCTGGTTAGCTTAACTGGATCATAGTTTTCATTTTCTTGGATAAAGAGAAATGAGTATTAAGTGAGAGAGCTGTTTGATGAAGGTTTTAAACCCAGCTGTAATTTGGCAGATTCAAAGCCTGAAAAATAGGCATACCTTCTGATGTGGAAGTTCCTATTTAAATGAATTTATTTTGGTGTAGTAAAGATATGCCAGTAAATTGGTAGCTGTTTACATACCAACTGCAGCATTGTTGATAATAAAAGCTGTATATTGACACATTTGACCCTCCTCCACACATGAATAATGTAGTAGGTTATACTATCCCCATTTTTCAGAAGAGAAAACTGAGGCATAGAGAAATTAGGTAGCTTGCCCAAGGTAGCAGAGTTAGTAATGTAGAGCATGGACTTGATTCCAAACAGTTTGACCCCCAGAGCCGGTGACTCAATGCTGTGGAATTATAAACAACTTAAATATTTCACAGTGATTGTTAGGGTACATCCCTACAGTGGGGTACTGCCTAGCCATTAAAATGATGGTTAGAAGAATAAAAACATGAAATTATGTCTTGGTATATGGTAAGTGAAAAAAGTAAATATAAAAACATGATTTTATTTTGATTAAATAACATACATTGACATCTGGAAGGAAATGTGCCAAATTGTTAAGTGGTTATTTTTGAGTGATATTTTATAGGTGATTATTTTCTTTTTACTTATACAAATTTTCTAACTTCTACAATGAATATATATTGTGTATTGCTTGTGATTAAAAAGATACTAAGGTGTTGTATTTCAATAAAAAATTAAAAATATTAGCATAAGCTGAGGAGTTTGGATTTTATACTGTGCAGTTTATGCAAGTTGGCTAAGGAATTGCACATAAATGAGAATTTGTAAGTTCATGAAGTGTTCTGTATTTAATGAACACATGAAGTGTTTGATTCTTTACCATTCTAAAAGTAATACATTAATTGAATAGAGAAAAATATCAGACTCCTACCACCCTACTATAATCAGTTCTATATTTTGTTATGTTTTCTTCACCTTAGGTGTAATATTTTAAATGTTGTATTCATCCCAGCTTAGTCACTCTCTGGCTCTGTGACTTGCTTAATCTCTCTGCCTCACTTTCCTCCTTTGTAAAATTTGAATAATTATAATACCTACCTCATGGTGCTTGGAAGGATTAAATGAGTTACTGCATATAAAGTGATCAGAACAGTGTCTGACACATGGTTAATAGCTCAGTAAATGTTAGCAATTATTGTAGGATCATAGTCAACTAAAACCCTGTGGTCTAATAGGTTTTGGGATTAAGAATTTTTTGGATATAGCTAAGGTAGTGTTATGTAACCTTTCAACAGTCCAGTGCAGTAGCCCTCTTCAAACAAGTTACTATTTCTGCAGCAAAATGTATGAATGTTTACACTAAATGGGGTAAATAAAGACTATAAATAGCTTCATGTCAGTTTAGGTAAGGTTTTACTGCCAAATGCATTATTTTGGGTTTCAGAGCTTTTTTTGGTTTTGGAATTGCAGTTAAGGAACCTGTAGAATTTACTCAATTTTGAGTCCTATTTTATTTTAATATTAAGACATTTTAAATATTAAAACATGTCTAGGAGGTCTAAGGTCAAGGTGCCAGCATCATCGGGCTCTGGTGAGAACCCTCTTCCGGGTTGCAGACTGCTCTCTTGTATCCTCACATGGTAGAAGGGGCAAAGGGACCTCTCTCAGGTCATTTTATGAGAACATTAATCTCATTCGTGATCTGCCCTCAAGACTTAATCACCTTCCAAAGGCCTCACTTCCAATACCATCCCTTTGGGCATTACGAGTTCAACATAAAACTGAGGGGTAGGGAGACACAAATATTCAGACCATAGCATACAGTGTGGTTTATAAGTGAATGATCTAAAAAATTTCTTACATCCTAACTGGCTCATGTGAACTCTGATCTTTGTGATTACTCCACCTATGTTCCTTTATCTATTTTTTTTCATAGGAACCCTCAATTTCTCTCTCTTAGCTTATTCCTGTATGCATTATATATAGCCTGAACTTGCATCAGTCACTTTTTCATATTTTACTGGGCTCCTGTTGTCAAATCTTCCTACCCATCTATTTCCTCTGTTTTTCCTCATAGGTCACAGTGTATTTGTGGAGGAAGGTGGGTAATTTTGAAAATTTTTGGCCACTATAAATTTATGCTGGACAGATCCAATGGACCCTTGCTACTTGGCAATCATTTTATTAATCTAATGTTTTGCTTTTGTCTCATATATCTTCCTCTCTTTCAGAAGGTGCCATTGACTTCTACTTAGTTGAAAAAAAATAGAATACAAGCTTGCATTTTGTTTTGTTTTGTTTTCACCATGACAAATCTCTATTCTTTCACCTTATTTTGTAAACTGAATGGAAGAGGAATCTTGTTTTTCTAGGAATCTTGCTGCCATACTTAACTTTTCGTCTGATCACTTTGATGGTTATCTCCAGGGGTTTTTCCTCCTTACCTTCAAGTATATACAGACTTACATATTTTGGGAGAAAAAAATAAACTTTTTTTTTTTTTTTTTGCGGTACGCGGGCCTCTCACTGTTGTGGCCTCTCCCGTTGCGGAGCACAGGCTCCGGACGCACAGGCTCAGTGGCCATGGCTCACGGGCCCAGCCGCTCCGCGGCATGTGGGATCTTCCCGGACCGGGGCACGAACCCGGTCCCCTGCATCGGCAGGTGGACTCTCAACCACTGCGCCGCCAGGGAAGCCCAAAATAAACTTTGATTAACTATTGCTACAGTTCTTTCTAGCTATCTTCCTCGTTTCTCTTTTATTTCAAAAATTTTAAGACTTAGTTAAAATTGCTGCCCTCAGCTCTTGTTGCCCTCAGCCCTTTTACTACTTCTTCCCTAACTTACTGCAATTTGTAATGACATTACATGTGAATGTGACCTATTCAGACTTTTGCCTCAAGGGACATCCTTTTTTTCCAATGGTATTGACTTCATCCTGATTTTATTCAGTCAGTGTATATGTGTTACTGTTGACTTCCACCTAGGCTTCTTAACTTTCTTTCCTTGCCTTTCATGTTAGTGTGCATCCTGATTTTCTCTTTCTGGCTACTACGTTTATGTTTTTTTTGTGGTTGTTGTTTCATGATCCTCTTAACCACGGTCGTTATTCTTCTCAGTACTTGGCCCTCTGCTCACCTCTCTTTGTTTCTTCTCCGTGGATGTTTTATATGTTGATGATTCATCAATATGTACTTTCCAGGTTTGTATCTCCATTGGTTTACCAAATACTTCCATTGAGAGGTTCAAGGAATTTCCTTCACTTTTTGATTTATTATTACCCACCTTCCACCTACTCTGTTTTTCTTTGTTTTATCATCATCATGCTTAAATCTTTTGTTGTTTAATTAATTTATTTTATTTATTTTTGGCGGCATTGGGTCTTCATTGCTGTGCATGGGCTTTCTCTAGTTGCAGCAAGCAGGGGCTACTCTTTGTTGTGGTGCACGGGCTTCTCATTGCAGTGGCTTCTCTTGTTGCGGAGCACGGGCTCCTGAGCGCAGGCTTAGTAGTTGTGATGCGCAGCCTTAGTTGCTCTGTGGCATGTGGGATCTTCCTGGACCGGGGATCGAACCCGTGTCCTCTGCATTGGCAGACGGATTCTTAACCACTGCGCCACCAGGGAAGTCCCCATGCTTAAGTCTTAAAGTTGTCTGTGATACATGTTTCTCCTTTATTTTGTATATCCATCAGTCAGCATGATTCTTTAGATTACTCTTTACTGGATCTCTGTTTTTGGGATTCTGCATTGCCTATTATTTGCCCTTTCTAACTTTAGAGTCACCTTCCTCCAATCCATCCTTCATATGGCTGCCAGAATAATTTTCCTAAAAATTGTTTTGAACCCATTGCTGCTAAACCTAAGCAGTCTGAAGAGAGAACATGTACCATTGACCTTTGCACTCTGCATTGTGCCAAGCAAAGTGAATTGAACTTGAGCTGAATAAATGTTTGAATGGATCACCATTTGCTCAAAACATAGAACGACTCCCAATTGTCTGCAGGAGAAAGTCCAAACTCTACTTTCTGGCTTTCAAATCTTTTCATATTACAGTCTGCTTCTTCAACCTTATTCTTTACTCCTTAACATTACCAAGGTAGTATTTCCTCTCTGTACTACACCATGCTTAGGCATAACTGTATGTGTTCTTCCTTTTCCTTTTCCTTGCCTGTCAAAACCTATTCAGCTTAACAGTGCTCTGTGCCAGGCTCTGTTCTAATCTCTGGTGTTACAGTAATGAACAACACAGAAGACAAAGTCTGTTTTCTTGAAGCTGTCATTCAGGGTGGGGGGAGAGAGGGCACAGTAAACAAATGTCAGGTGGTAATGAGTGCAATGAAGAGTAAAACTGGATAAGGGGATAGAATGGTGGGAAGTGGCTCCTATTTTAGGTGATCAGAGAAAGCTTCTCTCTTTGGGTGTCCTGAAATGAAGGAGTAAGTCATGCAGTTATCCAAGTAAAGTGCTTTCTAGTCAGAGGAAACAACATCTCCAAGATCCTAAGCTGGGAACATGTTTGGCTTGTTTGAATAGTTACTAAGATCTGTGTGGCTAGAGCAGTATAAGTAAGGGGAAGTGATAGATGAGATTAGAGAGGTAGTGGGGAGCCAGATGATGCTTCAGATGGTTAAGTCTTTCATTGAAGAAGCCTTCCTGACTATATACTTTTGTTTGTTAATTTAAAGCTTCTCCAAACCCACATAGCAACTATGGAAGTAGCTTCCAAATTACTTTTTATTGTGACCCACGGTAAGAAGTGTATTTAACATTGTTAGCATACATATGTATTGTTGTTTGTGTATTGTGTGTATGTGTGTACATGTGTATGGCTGGAAGAAATTCATGAAACACGACTTTACTATTTTTGATATATGCTGATATTTTTTAAAGTTGGTTTTAACCCATTAAAATTATTTCATAGTCTGCTAATGGGTTATGACCACAGTTTGAAAAACACTGATCTGTGGTACATACCCACTTAAAAAAACAACAAACCAAAAAAGTGGAACTACAGACTGCTTTTTAAATAATCTACATATTCTTTCAAGTTGTAAAATATTTTTGGTTAAAGATTTTGAGTTCAACTTTTTTGTGTATAGGTTTTTAATGTTTACTATAGTGCTGAATAGACAAGACTTGTTTAATTTAGCAAATAGCTATTCAGTGGGATGCTAGAAACTGCTGGATACTATTGATAAAATACACATAAGAATAAGGTAAACCCTGCCTGATTACCCGAGGCTTATGGGAGAGGAGCGCTTGTGTAAACAATTGTTCATAATATGGTGGAATCCATATATTAATGGAAGTAGGTTCAGGGCATAATGAGAGAATAGAGAAATGGTTAATCCCTTTTGCTAAGAAGGTCAAGGGGAGCTTGTTGGGGGAGGTAATGTCTGAACTGGGTTTGAGAGGAAGAATATGAATACTTGATCAGGTAAATAGGATAAGGAGAAGACTTCTCAGGCAGAATAATGAATAAAGGAATGGTCCCATGAGATAGAGTAGTACATAGGGGTAGTTACATATAACTGTATTGTTGGAGTTCCCAAGGGGGAAATGGTGAGTTGATGATGCTGCAGTGAGGCATGGGCCATATCTTTAAAGATCTGAAATACATTGCAGTCATCACTAATTCAGTGATTATGCAATTAGGTGAAAATTATGTATAGTCAAAATTACTTGTAGGAAGTTGCCACATGAGAAGTAGAGCTATCATCTCTCAATAAGTCCAATTCAGCCAACTTTTCCTCTAGTGATGAAACATATTGCTGTTTCTTCAGTTGTGCCCTAGAGGAAGTTGGCCTACATTTATGGGCTATGTTGTACCAAAAAGAAAATCTTGTTAAACATTAAACTTGCACCCATTGCAATGTGAGGTTCACTTTATAAGAAGCATTTGAGAACTAAGACCTACTGAGGAAATGGGGGAGATTCACGTTTCAGACTAATTCTGGGACTTATATTTATAAAGCAGAATGGTAGGTGGCCAACGATTTAAAGTATTTTTCACTTCAAGTTAAATATACATATGGCTAAATTCTGTTGTATTCTATAGGTGATTGAAATACATGATTATGTCTATGTTTTAGAAAGATATTTTAATAAATTTGACCAAACTACAGTTTAAGACAATGACAATATTCAAAATATGGACATTTAAGACAGACTGGGAGGAATATTTGCAACATGTATAATAAACCAGAAATATACATAAAACACACTCCTACAAAGAAACAGTGACATAAAGGGTAAAGAACACAAATAGGCAGTTTCAGAAGAGGAAACATGACTGACAAACATTTGATAAGATATGCAATCTCATTAAAAATTTGAGAGATACTTTTAAAACAGGTAACCTTTTGTACCCATCATACAGACAAAAATTTTAAAAGATTGGTAATTTTTTTTTTTTTTTTTTTTTTTGTGTGTGGTACGTGGGCCTCTCACTGTTGTGGCCTCTCCTGTTGCGGAGCACAGGCTCCGGACGCGCAGGCTCAGCGGCCGTGGCCCACGGGCCCAGCCGCTCCGCGGCATGTGGGATCCTCCCGGACCGGGGCACGAACCTGTGTCCCCTGCATCGGCAGGCGGACTCTCAACCACTGCACCACCAGGGAAGCCCAAAAGATTGGTAATATTAAAATTGATTATTGTAAGGAAATAATAAATATTATAAACTATTGTTGGGCGTATAGGTTGGTATAGCCAATTTGGAGATGTAAATTGGTTTGGGCAGTTTGGTAGTATCTATTAATTTAAAATGCTGTTCTCAACAAATCTGTCCATTTTCTGCCTAGAGGAACACTTACATATGTACATAAGGAGGCATGTACAAGTATGTTCACTACAGAATTGTTTACAGTAGTAAAAAAAAAACCTGGAAAAATAAAACTGATCATTATTAGGAAAATGACCAAGTAAATTGGTATATTCATGCTATGGAGTAACATGTAACAATTTAAAAAATGAATAAATTACATATACTATTGAGTGATAAGTTGTAGAGTAGTATATACAGTATGATAGCATTTATATAAATAAGGAAAAAACCCAGAATATTGTAATTTGCAGGTGGTGTACAGATACATAATGCAAACGCAAACAATATGGTCTGGTAAGATAAATACTAAACTGATAATAGTGCTCAACTCTTGGGTGGTGGATATAGGATTGGGGTTTGGGAGTAAAGATGGGAGGGATGATCAGGGAGCCTTAGCCTTTTCAATAATCTTTAAAATTTAAAAATTAGAATTATTATATTGTATACTTAAAAATTTATTAAAAATAATAATGGTTAGGGCTTCCCTGGTGGCGCAGTGGTTGAGAGTCTGCCTGCCAATGCAGGGGACACGGGTTCCTGCCCCTGTATGGGAAGATCCCACATGCCGCGGAGCGGCTGGGCCAATGAGCCATGGCCGCTGAGCCTGTGCGTCCGGAGCCTGTGCTCCGCGACGGGAGAGGCCACAGCAGTGAGACGCCCACGTACCGCAAAAAAAAAAAAAAAAAAAAATGGTTAGCTTGACAATAGGTTGGAGAATGGTTGGGGAAGGAGGGAGACAAGTTAAGGGGGTACTTCATTAATCTAGGCATGAGAATGCAGGGACAAAGAGAATGGTGAGTAAAGGACTAATTTAAAAAATGACATGAGGGCAGTTTGGTATCTATCAGAATTACAATTGTATTTACCTTTGTCTCAGCAACCCTACTTAAGGGAATTTATCCTACAGTGATATGAAGTGAAATGATGCATCTACAAACTTATTAGTTGCAGTATTGTTTATAATAGCAATAATGTCCACCTATAATAAATTGCGGCTTATCCACACAATAGCATACTAAGCATCTATACAGAAAATGAGGAAGCTCTCTGAACTAATAGGAAAAGATCTTCAGGATGTGTTAAGTAAGAAAAGCAAGTGCAGAACAGTGTATATAGTAATGCAATCTTTTGGTAACTATAGAAATACTGGAAGGATACCCAAGAAACTAGTAAAGGTGAATAATTGTGGCTGGGAGGAAGATGGGAATAGCATAAATACTTCCATTGAAACTTTTCAATGTATACATTTCTGTGTTTTGGATTTTTGACCTATTGAAAAAAGAGAAAAGGAGAAATGAAGTAGCCTGTATAGGACTTGATCAACTGTATGTAGAGACATGAGGGAGAGGAAGGAGTTGAGGATAGCTCTTGGATTTCTTAATTTGGGAGGTAAACTTGGCGGTAGTGTCATCAGCGATACAAGAGGAAGACTAGGTTTTGACATGTGCATGAGAAGTTCTGGTCATGCCAATTGATGAATGCTTACTCCTTTTCTGTTTTGTGTGTATGTGTCCTTTTATGTTTTGTGTGTATGTGTGTGTGTATAATTTATGTGCTTTAGATATGGTACTAGAGCTTAAACATGAATAGTAAAAGTCATCAATAAACATTTTTTATGCTTAGATTATAGACATTTATATTCTGGTTTTTTTGGAGAACAGCTTTGTAATGATGTTATAATGTTACAGTCAAATAGGGACATTGATGTGCACAGATATTGATAGAATGTAGATAGAGAATGTATGTCTGATAAATACATAGCTTATATGGGAAGTAGGAACTTAAGTTATTAACATGGTTCCAAATTAATTACATCTTTTGATGCCTGAAATTCAAAGAAGTAAAAATGGCTTTTGAATAATGAAGTGATCTTTAAGGTATTTGAGATTATATTATAATATTTAAAACAATATTAAAGCTGAGTTAAGGAACTTTATAGTAGATCATAAAAGTATTTTTTTAATATGATACATTGGGGAGTAACTGTAAGACAAAGAGGTTTTAACCTAATGAAGGAAAAGAATCATGAAATGCATGGATGTTGCCTAAAACAAGCTCTTGCTGTATAATTTTGGGTTTAAACTTTATTTGAATGAGTTATAGTTCAGAATCTGATTTTAGAGGCCCTAATTTATCCATATGAGTTTTGATTTCTATTTGGCTAGAGTGAAAAAAATAAAAGGGGAGCACAGATAAAGCACATACATGCCAGGACTTGCAAATGAATTAGTAGTTCTTTTCTGGGTTTATGTTAACAGGGATTTGAGTGTGGAGTAGCAATAAAAAAGAGCTGTTAAGTAATTCCTGCTTGAGATTTAAAATTTTAACCATTTTATATCTGATGAGAATATGTTTTACTGGCAATAGTTTTCTTTTAAAAATGCTTTAAAAATTACAAATAATGTTACATAGGATCAAGTAACAATTGGAGATGGTCTTGTTTTTGTTAAAAAAAAATTTTTTTTTTGGCTGCGCTGTGTGGCATGTGGGATCTTAGTTCCCTGACCAGGGATCGAACCCATGCCCCCTGTAGTGGAAGCGTGGAGTCTTAACCACTGGACAGCCAGGGAAGCCCCTGGAGATGTTCTTATTTGAGTGAGGGTGAAACTGTTTTGTAGCCTCCAACCTGTACTTACTCCTTCACCCCATGTTTTTCTCAGTACTGCAGTCCTCTGGAGCTTTTGGGAAACGCTGAATTGGGCTTGGCTACAGTTTTGGCTTGGATCAGCTCATATATATCTTATATATCTTTGATATGTCCAGTTGAGTGGACGGTGATGGAAAGGATGGTGATAGCACAGTGTATAGAAATTAACTTTAATTCAAGAAGGATTTAGTTAGTGGTTCTCAGTTGGAGTGATTTTGCAATATCTAGAGACATTTTTTTGATGTCATAAAATGGGGAGGGGGTTGCTACTGGTATCTAAGGGTAAGAGACCAGAGATGCTGCTAAATGTGGAGAATGCCTTGCTAGTTGAATACCCACTATGTCTGTAGCACTGCTCTAAAGTAGTTATGGGTGCAAATGACACTAAAAGAAAGTTTTGTCTCTCCCCACAAGAAACTTAAAACCTAGCTAAAGCATCTCAAACTTAACAAGTCTGTGGCCAAACTCTTTAACACGTGACCCACCCTATCCCACTTAGCCATCTTTGTTTCAGTAAATAATCGCACTTCTCATCGAGTTGTTCAGACTAAAAACTTAGTTATTATCTTTGACTCCTCTTTTTGTGTGTGTGCATTGACATCTGATACATTAGGAAGACCTGTTAACTCTACTTTGAATATATCTTTTTTTTTTTTTTTTTTTAGCGGTACGCAGGCCTCTCACTGTTGTGGCCTCTCCCGTTGTGGAGCACAGGCTCCGGACACACAGGCTCAGCAGCCATGGCCCACAGGCCTAGCCGCTCCGCGGCATGTGGGATCTTCCCGGACTGGGGCACGAACCTGTGTCCCCTGCATTGGCAGGCGGACTCTCAACCACTGCGCCACCAGGGAAGCCCTGAAATATATCTTGAATCTGGGTAATGGTGGGATAGATTACTTAAACCAGTTCTCTTTTTGGAAACAACTGAAAATGCTGGATAAGATATATAAAGCACTACCTTAAGAGCTTTGAAGAACTGGGGAGATAGTGGAATCTGGTAAGTCAAATTCTGGAAGAAAGCCTAAACCAAGAGAGGTTAGCAGAATACCTAGAGAACTAAAGCCACTTTTGCCTTGAGTATGTTTGCTGATACCAGGAAATTTAGGTTTCTCTTTATCAGCCTTGTGGGATGAGATGGACAGAAATCAAGACTCAGAGCCTACCCACATATGGACAGGTGAAGTCTTTTAAGAGATCCTTCCTTGTTAGGCTTGAACTCCATATGTCTACACCTGAGGGGGAAGGATGAACCAGAACTAACTCCTGATCCCCTTTCATTGCCTACCTCCCAGTCGAATATCAAGGGACTTCGGGGCAGGTTGTCTTGGTACTGAGCAGAACAGGAGAAAAAAAAGAAAGGAAACAAAACTCTCTACAAAACTGTGATCACAGCCTAGCTATGTAAGGGAAACTTAAGTCACGACTTAATTTAGGTTGGTCCCTGACTGGTATTATCCCTCAGGTGTTTGGCAGAAGCAAATGCAAATGTTCCTTTGAGGAATGCTCCTTCGTCTTATGCCTCCCCACAAATAATTTTTGAAGGACACTGACCAGCACATAGTCAAAGATAACCAAGCATACAAGGAGACAAGGAAACATGGGCAAGAACCAGTGGAAACAACAGCAGAAAAAGATTGTCATAGGCATCATATATTAGAATTAGAAGATACATGATAAAGCAACCATGATTACTGTGTTTATAGAAATAAATAACAAACTTGAAGACAGGAAACAGGAAAAAAAAGTGGCACTGTGGATTTGAAAAAAAAATACAACTGCTGGAAATAAAAAATAGAGTAACTGAATTTAAAACTTAATGATATAATTTGCAGCAGATTGCACACATCAGGAAAATTACTAAACTGGAATATAGATCAGACAGCATTATCCAGGATGTAGGTTAAAGACAAAAAGATGGAAAGTATAGATGACAGGGTAAGAGATATGGAGGATAGAGTAAGAAAGCCTTAATTGGAATTCCAGAAGAAGAGGAGAGAGAAAATAGGACATTTAAAGAGGTGATTGCTGATGTTTTCCAGAAACAATGAAAGATTCCAAACCAGGATTCAAGAATCCCAATGAATCCTAATTAGGATGGAAATAATTCCACACCTAGACACAGCATAATGAAATTGCAGAAAACCAGTCACATAAAGAAAAATCTAAAAGTAGCTGGAGGAAAAGAAGATAACCATCAAAGTAGCAAGAATTAGGCTAACAGATGACTTCTCAACATCAAAGAAATCAAAAGATAGTGAAATGATGTCTGCAATATGAAATGAAAAAAAAACCTGCCAACCTAGAATTTTATACCCAGTGAAAATATCATTGAAGAATGATGGTGAAATAAAGATATTTTTAACAAAAACAGATTGTTACCAACATTTATTAAAGATAATTTTAAACCAGCACCATTCAACAGAAGTTTCTGTGATGATAGGAATATTCTTTGTGCTGTTCAATATTGTAGTTATAAGTTACATAGGACTATTGAGCACTTGAAATGTGGTTATTGTGATTGAGGAACTGAATGTTTTATTAATTTAAATTTAAATGGTCACATGCACCATATTATTGCAGTTCTAAAGGATATACATCAGGCAGAATGAATCCCACATGGTAGGAATAAAATGTATGAAGGGCTGAAAAGTAAAGAAAGTGATGTATATTTAGAAAATGAAAATGAATATGGACTGCATGAAACAGTAAAAAATATCTGATGGATTAAAAAACAAGGCAATAGGAGAAGGGGGATAAGTGGGGTTTTAGGGTCCTTATCTAGAAGGAGGGTAAATTAAAAAAAAAAAACTGTGTGGAAAACTTTAAATATATAAAAGGAAAGGAAAGAGTATAATGAACCACACATTCATTACCTAGCTTCAACAGTGATCAGCTCATTACTAATCTGGTTTCATATATTGATATATCCCCCAATTATTCTAAAACAAATTCCAAGTATCACATCATTTAATCTGTAAATATATTGTTTTTAATCTCTAAAAAGATATAAACTTAAACTGCAATATCATTATCAGATCCAGAAAAACTGTCAACATAATTTCTTAATATCAGTACATATTTAAGCAGTGATCACATTTCCCCAATTATCTCCAAAATGATTTCTTTAACTTATTTTTTTTAGGGCAGTTTTAGGTTCATGACAAAATTGAGGGGAAAGTACAAAGATTTCCCATATACCATCTTTCCCCATATATGCATAACCTCCCCCATTGTCAGTATCCCCCACCAGAGTGGTGGGGGATTTGTTACATTTGTTACAATTGGTGAACCTACATTGACACATCATAATCACCCAAAGTCCATAGTTTACATTATGATTCATTCTTTGTGTTGTACATTCTATGGGTTTGAACAAATGTATAATGACAAGTATCCGTCATTATGGTATCATATAAGTATTTTTTCACTGCCCTAAAAAATGACTTTTAAAAATGTACACTTAGTTTCTTCAAATTGAATCCAGAGTCCACACATTGCATTTGGTTGATGTGTTGCTTGGGTTTTCTAAACTCTATAGGTTCTTTGGGGAAGCGGGAACTAAAGATTTTGATTAACTTTAGACTTTACTGCATGGTATAATATCTAGGGAACCACTGAAAGGAGAGAGGGTATAACTTCCAAATCAGTAGAGGAAATAGATAGAATGTTAAAAAAAGAAATGAATCAATCCAAAAGAAGGCAAGAAAGAGAGAAAAGAAACCCAACAGGGAACAATGGAAAGCACAAAATAAGATGCTAGATTTAAACCTAGATAGATAGTACTTAAAGGTAAAATGTCTAAATGATCACACAGGTATCATCCTAGCACCAGGTACCATCAGCCCAAAATATTTTCCTAACTAGTATTACTGCCTCAATTCTTGCCACCTTCTATGTATTACCCACATAATAACAAGAGTAGTTTTTAAAAACTAGATCAACCACATCACAACACATGTTTAAAATATTCCAACAGCTTCCTAGTAAACTCAATAAAATCCAGATGCCTTAGTAGTGCCTATAAGACCCTACGTGAAACGGCCCATTCATATCTCTGTGATTGCATATCCTGCTCTTCTTCACTCTAGCTCAGGGCCCTTATACTTGCTATTGCATCTCCCTGGATCACCAGGAACAGTCAGAACTCTTAGTTCTAAGCACCAGAGACTACCTCTGGTTAATTTCGCAGAAAAGGAATTTATCAGAGGAAGAAACTGCTACCACTACTGTCGTTGGAATCTGCTTCCACTCTTGCCATAATGGATTCTGTGTACTTCCTGCTTTTTTTATGCATTATCATCTAAGTTAAATTCCAGTATAGTTAACTTCTCTGTTTGAGAGGAGATCATATGACTGTGCCCTAGCTGCTTGGAAAGCTGGGAAAGTATATATCTAGCTTTAGTAACAGGTGGCCATTTCTGTCTTTCAAGACTCAAGAGGAGAATTCCCTAGGTATATGAAGGTGTTCTGATGTTGAACAGCTAAAAGAGTGACATATCCATCATGCTTTTCTCTGGAATCCTTCCTTGCTTTGCTTCTTCCCTTCATTTGTGTTTCTACTCAAATGTCACCTCCTCAAAGAGGCCTGTCCTTAGACTTTGTCTAAAATTGCAGTTCTCTGTCCCTAATCCAGTACTCTCCATTTTCTTACCCTGCCTTATATTTTCTTACCGTCTTAGATTTTATTCATAGCATTTATCACGACTACTACTACTACTTTTACTGATTGATTGGTTGATTTCCAGGCTCTCCTTGCAGACCACAAGCTCCATGAGGGTAGGGATTTGTCTGTCATTGTTCACCTTTCTGTTGGCAGATAGTGTATGCTTAGTAAACATTTGTGTAATGAATGAAAGGGAAATACATGGACTATGGCATAAATTGCTGAGAAAAAATGGAAAGGAAGGATTGTTGAGGAGTTAGCTCATTTAAGGAAAGCTTATTGGGGAAGAGGAATTTTTGAAATGGGTTTTGGTTGGAGTCTAGGATTTGGAGAAAAGGGATGAAGCCATTCCAGACTGGGAAAATAGCATGAGGGGAGGCACTGGGTCTGGAATAAGGTGGGCATGTATGGGATGAGGAAAAACTGTTTAGATTCTGATGACTGTTGGGGATTATTAAGTGGGAGGTGAGAAAACTGGATGAGGTGAATGTGTGAGGTTGAAGCAGTTGATGTAGGACCTTGAATTGTAAGTTGAAGTCTTGACTTGATTGCTGGAGAGTAAACGATTGCTAGGTTTGTTTTTTTTTAATTAAAAATAAACTGGTATTTTCACATAGCTGAGTACTATGCTACTGTAAAACAGAATGATGAAAATCTCTAAGGAGATTTTCAAGGTTATATATTAAGTAGAAAAAAGCAAAGTGCAGAACAATGTATGTACTATGCTCTTTTGGTGTGAAGAGGTGTGTGTGTGGGAGGAATAAGAATATATATACTAATTTGCTTATGTTGCAAAAAGAAAAACCGAAAAGACAAACTAGAATAGAACTGTTGCCCTGTGGTGTGGGGTGGTTGGGAATGACATGAAGGAAACAGGGATGGACGTGAGATTTCTGGGTTTACCTTTTTATTTAGTTTTGACTTTTGAAATGTGGAAATATTTTACATGTTCAAAAATTACACTAAGTCAAAGTAGATGAAAAACAACTCCTAAAATTGAGAACTTGAACAAATGAACCAATGTATATATCAAAATAGTTATTTAAATACATGAAGAAAAACACTATCTCAAGTGACGTTTGAGCTCAACACTAAATGGCATATATGCTAAAGACAAAAAGAACTGCAAAGAAATCTTAAACTTCATTCATTTTATTGCTAGTTGTAATATCGGTATTAAAAATTTTTTTATTGGAGTATAGTTGATTTACAATGTTGTGTTAGTTTCTGCTATACAGCAAAGTGAATCAATATACGTATATATATATCCACTCTTTTTTAGATTCTTTTCCCATATAGGTCATTACAGAGTCTTGAGAAGAGTTCCCTGTGCTATACAGTAGGTCCTTATTAGTTGTCTATTTTATATATAGTAGTTTGTATGTTAGTCCCAATCTTCCAATTTATCCCTCCCCTGCCCTCTGCTTTCCCCCTGGTAACTAACTAAAATAAGTTTGTTTTCTACATCTGTGACTCTATTTTTGTTTTGTAAATAAGTTCATTTGTACTCTTTTTTTAGATTCCACATATAAGCGATATCATATGATATTTGTCTTTCCCTGTCTGACTTATTTCACTCAGTATGACAATCTCTGGGTCTATCCATGTTGCTGCAAATGGCATTATTTCATTCTTTTTTAATGGCTGAGTAATATTCCACTGTATATATGTACCACATCTTCTTTATTCATTACTCCGTTGATGGACATTTAGGTTGCTTCCATGTCCTGGCTATTGTGCTGCAGTGAACAGTGGGGTATATGTATCATTTCGACTTATGGTTTTCTCTGGATATATGCTCAGGAATTATTGGTATTTTTATTTTGACAGCATTTGTTATGTATTGTAGGATAAAGCCCATAAGTTTTTATGTTTATATATTAGGAGGCAGTAGAGATACTTGTGTACAATCAAAGAAGTTAAGCAAAAAACCTGACAGTGTTGAACTTGAATTATAAATATCAATATGAATTCATGATTTAAAATGTTTATTTCTTAATTCTATCCAAATACATATTTCTTTCTTATCTCTGTCCATTGAAAGGACCTAGAAATAGTGTGTCCCTTTGGTAGATATGAGTACTGCTCTCACTCTAATTTTGGTCTTTAACTACTTCTACTTAGAATCCAGCACTCCTCAAAGAAATGACTGATTCCAGGACTGGGGCAGGGAGCACACATAGTGAAACTGGAACATGTTTTGCCAGAAGCAAGAAAGCTTTCAAAGATAACGAAAAACCAACCCAGAGAAGCTCTTGTTGGCCAAAATTGGGACAGGTTGAACATCAAAAAGAATAAGGAGAGTATTTATTGAAACAAAAACAAAACAAAACAAATGGAAATGGGCTTTATACCTGTTCTTTACTCTGAAAATTGGTAACTAAACATTCGAACTGCCCTTTTAGTAGAAACTATATTACAGTTAATGAGGAATGCCAGGTAATAAATATAGAAGGAATTATAGATTTAGAAATCACAATTTATTACAACCTGTTATGAAATAATTGACTTGGGCCAGGATCATTAATGGATGCTAAAACCATTAGGCAAAAGGTTCATTGGGAATTGGATATTCACATGGAACCAAAGCAACTCCACAGAGTACTGGTTGGTCTCAAAGTAAGACGATAAAACTTTGGATCAGTGGAAAGATCAGGCTATCACCAACCTAATTTAATTGTAGCATCACTAAAAATGAACCAAAAAATGTATGCTTCCTGATGTGATTCAATATCAAGTATATAGCATCATCTATGAAATATTTTGTCTAAAATTTAAAATCTGAGTTTAGTCAAACTTTTAAGACTTTCAGTTTATAAAGAAATATGGAAGATGAAAGAAATTAAGTACTACCTTGAGGAAGCAGTTAGAAAAATCCAGAATGTGAGATACAGATGAACTGGTCATTTAATGTCATGGGGGAGAAAAACAGGTGGGGTAGATGGGGGAAAGGGAAATTTACCTAGAATAAAACTAATTTAGAGATGTAACAACCAACCGCAGTGTGTGTCAGCTGTAAAGTACTTTTTTTAGAAAGGAGTAGGATGAAGCAAGATGGCCAACTTTTAATTTAGAATGTGGGTGATAGGCATATGGGTATGTGTGTTTGTGTACATACATATATGCATACACATATACTTTTCTATGTTTGAAAATTTTTATAATAACAACTTTAAAAATGTTTTTCTGTTGATGGACACTTAAGTTGTTTGTAGTTTCTCTTTTTCAATTACAAATAATGTTTCTATAGACGTTCTAATACATGTTCCTCTCCTTGTATGCATATTGTAGAGTACACAAGGAAATAGGCTAGCTTCCTAGCAGTGGAATCCCTGGATCAAAGGGTAGATGCTTCTTCAACTTTACTAGATATCAATGAATTTTTCTTAAAAATGATTGTACTGATAAGAATTTTAGACAAAGGGATCATGAAATGTATGTCTTCTCTACTAGATGGTGAATTCCTTGAGGGTAGGTACTGTGTAGAGACCCATATAGAAATGTTTAAATTGAATGAAATTGTATTTTAGGGGGATTGCCTGGCAGCAGGATGGAGAAACTAGAGTTAGGTCAGCTAAGAGGCTGCTGTGATGTTTAAAGTATGAGGCAGTGAGTGTGTAAGACTAGAGGTAGTGGAGAGGAAGGGATAACTATGAGAGAAATCTTGGAGAGAAAAGATCAAAGTGTATGCATTCTTCTTGTTGGGCAGGATATTGATGGTTCACTCTTGTGACTTACAACATCTATCAGTTTGTTGGTTTCACTTTATAGTAAACAGGTAAGGTATGCTTTCCTGATTAATTCAAAACCATCTAATGGTCCAGGTCTAATAGAATTCTAGCCTTATCTTCATTCTCTGCTCATAATCCTTTCAAGCCTCAGTCTCTTCCTGGAGTGAATACATGTGATTTAAAAGAGACTAGTAGTTGAATGGGGAAAAGGGACAGTGGGTTGCAAAGATGAAGAGAACTTAGTAGAATCTATGGATGCCTTCATCCCCAAATCAGTTTGTGAAGTCTTACAAGGGCAAAGGCTATATCCTCCTATAGTTTTTAGAGGGAAAGTCTATCCTGTATCATAACAGGGAAAATTCATCAGATGCAGTTTTTCTAAAAGAGTGCCATATCTGTGTGTGTGTGTGTGTGTGTGTGTGTATGTATTTATTTCTTCTGGTTTTATTGAGATATAATTGTATACAGGACTGTAGAAATTTAAGGTATACAGCATAATGATTTGACTTATATACATCATGAAATGATTACCACAGTAAATTTAGTGAACATCCATCATCTTATATAGTTACAAAATCTTGTGATGAGAACTCTTAGGATTTATTCCTGTAAAAACTTAAAAACAGTTTGAATGCAGTCCCTATCAAATTACCAATGGCATTTTTTACAGAACTGGAACAAAAAATCTTAAAATTTGTATGGAGACACAAAAGACCCCGAATAGCCAAAGCAGTCTTGAAGGAAAAAAACGGAGCTGGAGGAATCAGGCTCCCCGACTTCAGACTATACTACAAAGCAATAGTATTCAAGACAATATGGTACTGGCACAAAAACAGAAATATAGATCAATGGAACAGGATAGAAAGCCCAAAGATAAACCCGTGCATCTATGGTCAACTAGTCTATGACAAAGGAGGCAAGGATATACAATGGAGAAAAGACAGTTTCTTCAATAAGCGATGCTGGGAAAACTGGGCAGCTACACGTAAAAGAATGAAATTAGAACACTCCCTAACACCATACACAAAACTAAACTCAAAATGGATTAGAGACCTAAATGTAAGACTAGACACTATAAAACTCTTAGAGGAAAACATAGGAAGAACGCTCTTTGACATAAATCACAGCAAGATCTTTTTTGATCCACCGTCTAGAGTAATGGAAATAAAAACAAAAATAAACAAATGGGACCTAATGAAACTTAAAAGCTTTTGCAAAGCAAAGGAAACTACAAACAAGATGAAAAGACAATGCTCAGAATGGGAGAAAATATTTGCAAATGAAGCAATGGACAAAGGATTAATCTCCAAAATATATAAACAGCTCATGCAGCTCAATATTAAAAAAACAAACAACCCAATCCAAAAATGGGCAGAAGACCTAAGTAGACATTTCTCCAAAGAAGACATACAGATGGCCAAGAAGCACATGAAAAGCTGCTCAACATCACTATTAGAGAAATGCAAATCAAAACTATAGTGAGGTATCACCTCACACCAGTTAGAATGGCCATCATCAGAAAATCTACAAACAACAAATGCTGGAGAGGGTGTGGAGGAAAGGGAACCTTGCACTGTTGGTGGCAATGTAAATTGGTATAGCCACTATGGAGAACAGTATGGAGGTTCCTTAAAAAACTGAAAATAGAATTACCATATGACCCAGCAATCCCACTAGTGGGCATATACCCAGAGAAAACCATAATTCAAAAAGACACATGCACCCCAATGTTCATTGCAGAACTATTTACAATAGCCAGGTCATGGAAGCAGCCTAAGTGCCCATTGGTAGACGAATGGATAAAGAAGATGTGGTCCATATATACAGTGGAATATCACTCAGCCATAAAAAGGAACGAAATTGGGTCATTTGTAGAGACCTGGATGGACCTAGAGTCAGTCATACAGAGTGAAATAAGTCAGAAAGAGGAAAACAAATATTGTATATTAACGCATATATGTGGAACCTAGAAAAATGGTACAGATGAACCAGTTTGCAGGGCAGAAATACACAGTTGTAGAGAACAAACATATGGACACCAAGGGGGGAAAGAGGGGTGGTGGTGGTGTAATGAATTGGGAGACTGGGATTGACATGTGTACACTGATCTGTATGAAATGGATAACTAATAAGGACCTGCTTTATGAAAAAATAAATAAGATTCAAAAATTCAAAAAAACCCTTTTATATTGATACATAACATATAGCGGTGTTAATTATATTAACCCATGTTAATATAGTGTTGTAGATTACATTAATATTGTACAACATTAATGTCATGTTGTACATTACATCCCTAGTACCTTTTAACTGGAAGTTTGTACCTTCTGACTGCTTCATCCAATTCCCCCTCCCCCCACTCCCTGCCTCTGGTAACCACAGATCTGATCTCTTTTTCTATGAGTTTGTTTGTTTTGAAGTATAATTGACCGACAACACTGTGGTAGTTTCTTGGTGCACAACATCATGATTTGATATTTCTATACATTAAAAATGATCACTACAATAAGTCAATTACCATCTCTCACCATACAAAGATATTACATTATTATTGACTATATTCCCCACTGTCTATTTCATACCCATAACTCATTTATTTTGTAACTAGAAGTTTGTGCATCTTAATGTCCCTTACTTATTTCTCTCATTCCCCACAGCATACCCCTGCCCCATATCTTACTTTAAAATGTTGCAACTTTTTGCAAATTCTAAGGTAGGTGCCTGTAAGAATTTTTGACTAGTGGTTCTAGAACAGCTCTGTCCAATAGAAATATAATGTGAGCCACATGTTTAATTTAAAAGTTTTTGTAGCCACAAAAATTTATTTAAAATAAATTTTAATAAAGTAAAATTTATTTAAAAATAAAAACAGGTGAAATTAATTTTAATATATTTTATTTAACCCCTTATATCCAAAATATTTCAACATGTAATCAGTATAAAAATTATTGAGATATTTTACGTTTGGACTAACCACATTTCAATGCTCAGTAGCCTCATATGGCTAGTGGCTGCTGTATTGGACGGTTCAGTTCTAGAACATACTGAGTTGAAACCTTTGAACTCAGTTTGGTACTGATTTGATCCACTGTCATTGAGAGTGGCCCTGAGCTGATCTTGCTTCACTCTCCTGTTGCTGGTTATTAGGTAAGTTCTGGCTTGCTGTCCAGATTACTAACTTGGCAGGTCCAAGAGTGATTCTGAGGGTCCCAGATGAAGCCATTATCCATACTTACTGATTATGTTCACAATTTTCTCCTTTGACTCATAGAATTGACCTCAGATTATTTTGGATCAAATCTGTCAATTTGAGTTGCTGCCAGTAAAAGGAAAATATCCAGGCAAGTCCCAGCCTCATTCAGTTATGAGGAATTTAATTACGAGGTTGATAGGAATTCATTGAGCATTCTATTGATTCTGCTATTTTCTAGAATTTGTGAAGCTCTCAGCCTAATTTACATTTAAAAAGTCAAATGTTGTGACTTTATCGGTTATCCCAAGTATTTCTGCAGTTTCTACAGTGCCCAAACATTGTTTATTTATTCAGTGAAAGAATACTTATTTACCAGGCACCATAGCCCAGGCTCAGTAACAAGTTGTAGCCAAGTAAATGGACACATTTAATGTGGTTTGATAAATGCCATAATAGAGATAAACTTAGGATGCTAGAAGAACACACAGGAAAGATAATTGAGTTAATTTGGGGGCCATCAGGAAAGGCTTCTCTGAGGAGATAAACTGAACTCTGAAAAACAAGTAGGAATAAATATGGCAAAGTGGGTATGGAGAGAAGAACACTGTTTTTGGCAGAGGGGATGTTGTGTATAGATGCCCAAAGATGAGAAAAAGAGCCTAGTGCAACATATTGTCTGGATTATAGAATTCAGTGTGAGTGGGGGGCAACAGTAGCAGATGCCAAATGTGAAAGGCTTTGAATCTCATGGCAAAGAGTTTGACTTTATTTGAGTTAACTGAGGAGGGACATGATTTCTCTTTAAGAATGATTAAGAAGTTTGGTAACAGTGGAGAATAAATTAGAGGAAGGCGAGACTGAAGCATAGACACTAGTTTAGATGTACTCCAAGAGAAAGGTTGGAAGCATGGGCAAGGATTGTGGCAGAGGAGAAAATCCAGTCAACAAATATTTATAGAAGGCCTACTCTGTATCAGTGGAAAGAGGTAGAAGATTTGAGATTTAGGGAGTAAAAGTGGCCGGTCTTGATGATTGTTTGGAATTGAGGGGGTTGTGGAAGGAGGAGGAGTCAAAAACGACTCCAAAGTTTCTGACCCTAGGGAACAAGCCAGTACTTGGACAATTTGAATTTTGAAGTGCCTTGGGATGTACAGGTGGAGGTGTCTATGCAGGTGAATACTTGGGTCTAGTGCTCTGGAGAGAGGCTTGAATTGAAGATAGAGTTGGAAGTCATCAGGTAACCATGGCTAAAAGATAAAATCTGCTAGAGGAGAGAATGTAGAGAAAGGAAAAAAGGGCTAAAAAATGAAACACTGAGGAACTGCCAATATTTAAGGGGAAAAGGAAAGGAATCCTGTGGAAAGACACCTTATCTACCATCCTAGCCTCCAGGCATTTTGTAATTTAGATAAGACACATAAACATGAACTATTTGGTGACCAATGCAAATCAGAGTATAATTTGGTGGCGAGTTTTGTTGTTTTACCTCTATGTTCAATGTGAAATAAAATTATGTGGGTAGAGATAGTGGTTAGTGTTTAGGCCAGGGAGTAGCACTGGTAGTGCCTGCATTCAGTGGGGACGTCTGGCCTATGGTTACTAGGAAGTTCAGACCAAGGGTAGAGCATAGTGACTATGAGTCTGCACTCTGGAGCCAGATTGCCTTGGTTCAGATCCCCACTAGCAGGCTGACCTTGGGCAGTGTAACCTACTGTGCCTTGGTTTCCTCATCTGTAAAATCATGATGATAATAATTCCTACTTTATATTATGTGAGATTGAATGAGTTAATATGTGTAAAATTCTTAGACTGTTTTATAAATGTCAGGAATTATTGTCATTTAATAATTGGTGAGTTGGTGGGTCAAATAAGAACACACAGGGTTTTGAGCAGGCTTTCACTGGCAAATTGGGTGAAAAATGTCATGGGAGAATCCAAGAAGGGCATTTTCTCCCTGACTCCCAGCTGGGGGCAAAGAATGTCCTTTTAATAGAGGCTTTAAAGATGGTAGAGAGTGTGTCTTGTACTTAAGTCTTGCTCTCCTAGTGTAGTAGTGAAATTTCTTCAGGTTATGATTCCTGAAGAAAGTTATTATGGAAGGAAGTTTTTTCATCAGCTTTGTGAATATGATTTCACTGGATCCTTGGCTTTGACTTTAGGAGATCTTGACCCATGATCAAGTTCTTAGGGGAGTGGGGAACCTTATGGAGAAACAGTCACTCTTGTACACTGATAGTGGGAGTGTAAATTGATATAATCTTCTGGTAGATAATTTGACAATGTCTGTTACAATTAAAATGTGATTTTAAAAAATCTAGCAACTAAACTTTTCATAATAATTTCTATAAAAATGCAAACACAAGTGCATGTTTTATGTATGTAGTGTTGCAGCACTATTTGTAAAAATGAAAATTTTAAATGGGATCGATTAATTAATGGACTCATACTCCGTGTATTTGTTTCCTCTGTCAATAGTGTAATAGTTTCCTATTTGCTGTAACAAATCACCACAAACGTAGTGCCTTAAAACAATGCAAATGTATTACTTTACAGTTCTGGAGGTGAGGAGACCTAAAATTAAGATTTCAGCAGGGCTGTGTTCCTTCTGGGGGCTCTAGGGGAGTATCCGTTTTCTTTCCTTTTCTAGTTTGTAAACTGCCTACATTTCTTGTTTTTTTTTTTTTGCGGTATGTGGGCCTCTCACTGTTGTGGCCTCTCCCGTTGCGGAGCACAGTCTCCAGACGCGCAGGCTCAACGGCCATGGCTCACGGGCCCAGCCGCTCCGCGGCATGTGGGATCTTCCCGGACCGGGGCACGAACCCGTGTCCCCTGCATCGGTAGGCGGACTCTCAACCACTGCGCCACCAGGGAAGCCCTGCCTACATTTCTTGACTGGTGACCCCTCTCTCTATCTTCAAGGTTAGCATCTGTAGCATCTTCAGATCTCCCTTTCTTTCATCTGTGCTTCCTTCTCTCAGGGTCTGACCTTCCTGCTTCCCTCTTATGAAGACCTTTGTGATTACATTAGGATCACCTGGACAATCCAGGATACTCTTCCTATCTCAAGATCCTTAAGTTAATCACATCTGCAGAGTCCCTTTTGCCGAGTAAACTAACATATTCACAGATTCTGGGAATTAGGATCTAGATGTCTGGGGGTGGGGGGACATTATTCAGCCTACCTACCACACTCCGTAATATTGTGCAGCGTAAAAAGGATGTTTAGGTCTGTGTATACTGACAGAGAAAGATGTCACTGATAAAAAAGGGAATCCTTGGTAAGTGAAAAAAAGCAAGCTGCAGAACAATGTAATATGTTCCCTTTTTGTGTGTATTTTTTTGGTTTGTTTGTTTAAAAAAAAGTAGGCATTGTGTGTATGTGTGTTTCAACATGCATAGAAGAGATCAGGAAGGATACACACTAAACATTTAAATAGTGGTTACTTCTCAGGAGTAAAAACACAAGGAGGTGTGGGGATGACTTTGATTTTGAACTA
Organism: Mesoplodon bidens; assembly: GCF_964165515.1. NCBI lineage: Eukaryota > Metazoa > Chordata > Mammalia > Artiodactyla > Ziphiidae > Mesoplodon > Mesoplodon bidens. The sequence continues at coordinate 85,609,911 of NC_138178.1, forward strand.
TACATTTCTTGTGTGCAGTGAACACATATTATTGTAATTTTATTTTTATGAAAGTGTACATGTCCATAGTTGAAAAAGTAAAAAATACAAGGCTTATGGTAAAAAACCTGCAGTCCCTTGTGTCATCCCTTTCCATCCCAGAACCCTCTTTCCCAGAGGCATCTATCTTATGTTTTAGTTTTTTTTTTCTCTCGTACTTCCCTTCATTTTTTTTTTTTTTTTTTTTTTTTACACGGTACGCGGGCCTCTCACTGTTGTGGCCTCTCCCGTTGCGGAGCATAGGCTCCGGACGCACAGGCTCAGCAGCCATGGCTCACAGGCCCAGCCGCTCCGCGGCATGTGGGATGCTCCTGGACTGGGGCATGAACCCATGTCCCCTGCATCGGCAGGCGGACTCTCAACCACTGCGCCACCAGGGAAGCCCCTTCATATTTCTAAATCACAAGGGTATGCTATTTCTTGATTTTTCTATTTTAGATATCTCTGACTTCCTACTTATGAAGATGAAGTTTTAGTTCTTTTAAACCAAACAATCTCTATGCATATTTTCCTTGCCCTTTATCCTCTCAATAGAATTACACAAAAAATTTTGCTTGGATTAGTTTTCACTGGTTACTACAGCCCTAGAACTATTATTCTTTGCTAATCCCTGTCATATATGTATATATTGGGATTACAATTCCTTTCTTGTATGGTTATTTTTCCCTCTGAAAAAGAAATTGTCTAGTCTTTTTCTTTTGCTGAGATTTCTTAGACCCATGATTAACCCACCTCAAAAAAGAGAAAAGCTTTACTCTTAGGAGATTTACCAGCATGTCTTTTCCTTGGGAACCTCCTTCCTTGGAAACTCTGTCCTCTGGCTCCAGCCTGGATTTGCTTTCCAAGTCTGCAGGATGTTGGGGTCTCCCTTTACCATCATCTGTGGGGTCTTCCACTCTGTTTATATTGGATCCCTTGTTTCCTGAAGCCCTTAATTTTTCTTTCTTGTTTACTCCTGGATTTGGTGGAGCATATCTTCTAGTGGTTTTCTGAAAAAAAAGTAAATGGGAGATCATTTTTTTTAAGATACATTTGAAAACGTCGTTTTATTTTTAAGGTTAAAAACCGGGAAAAATTCCACTAGACAAAATGGGAATGGGAGAAAAATCCAAATATATTGGAGTTCATATGATGATTTTTCCCTTCAAAGGAATTACACAGGGAGAGACTAAGCTTAAATCCTTGGAGGACATGCTCTTTTACATCCCAGCAGATTCCCAGTGTTTTCTACATTGAAAGGAGGTCATAATATGCATCTTATCTTTTGACCAAAACCAGTGCTCTTTGGTAATTTTTACTTTTCGCTTGCCTCTTTTGCAAAATGGAGTCAATAACTGTCTAGGTTAGATGCAGATTAAGACTTAGCAAGATGCCAGGCACTACTTTTATTATTACTGAAGTTGTTTTCTTATGAGAATGTAAAATCTGATGCCCAAGAATATCTTCATACACATAGTTATACACATGGTTAATAATACGCTTAATTTTACTTGGAGTCCCATTTTACATCTTTTTACCATTAATGTTCTTTCAACATCTAATTTTCTACATTAAAGGCTTATATGTTATCTAATTTTGATGAAAAACTTTTTAATAAAAGTTTATTTGATAGGTAAAAGTGAATTTATTTATTTATTTTGAAAATTAATTAATTAATTAATTTTGGGGCTGCATTTGGTCTTCATTGCTGTGCGCAGGCTTTCTCTAGTTGTGGCGAGCAGGTGCTACTCTTCTGGAAGTCCTGAAGGGGATTTATTTAGAGAGAAACACGCTCCACAGACAGAGTGTGGGCCATCTCAGAAAGCGAGAGCGGCCTTAAAGTTTATTTTTAATTACATGAGCAATATCTGCACGTTATGGAAAACTTAAGAAATAGGGAAGACTAGAAAGAAAGAGAAAAAATCCGTATTTTCATTATCATGGTATATTGTTTCTAGGTATTTTTCTATGCATTTTTTATGTAGTTAAGATCATGATGTATTCAAATTAGAGTCCTGGTTCTTATACTATTACATATTCTTTGTAAATAATATTTTTAGATAACTACATTATTATGTTTAAAAGATACCTTTATCTTTTGGACAGACATACTGAAATATTTACAGATAAAACGATATGGGGACTTACCTGGTGGCGCAGTGGTTAAGAATCCACCTGCCAGTGCAGGGATACGGGTTCGAGCCCTGGTCCGGGAAGATCCCACATGCTGTGGAGCAACTGAGCCCATGCGCCACAACTACTAAGCCTGTGCTCTAGAGCCCGCGAGCCACAACTACTGAAACCCGCACGCCTAGAGCCCGTGCTCCGCAACAAGAGAAGCCACCACAATGAGAAGCCTGTGCACCACAATGAAGAGTAGCCCCCACTCACTGCAACTGGGGAAAGCCCACGCAGCAACAAAGACCCAACACAGCCAAAAATTAAAAAAAAAAAAAATGATACGATGTTGTTACTGAGTCCAAGCTTGTACTGCTCACCACACAACAGGGCAGTAAATTGAGAGACTAGTTGTTGGGGCAAGGAACAGTGACTTTATTCAGAAAGCCAGAAGACTGAGAAGATGGTGGACTAGTGACCCAAAGAACCATCTTACCCTAGTTAGAATTCAGGTTTCTTTTATACTAAAAGGCAAGGGGGCGTGGTTGGTTGTTGCAAACTTCTTGGTGTCGGAATCCTTTGTTCTTGCATCTGTCCAGTAGGTCAGGTCATTGATGCTCCTGTAAACCTCCAATAAGACAAATGCTATTATCTGTTCTGCAATTTTATATCTCTGTGTGAATGGAAAAGTGTTATACCTTTAAAGGTCAGAGCCTTGAGAATGGGCTATCCTTTACATTTCAGTCTATAGACAACATTCTTAACTTGTAGCAAAAGCAATAGAATACAAAGGTTAAAGTAAAAGAAACAGATCCAATATGGAGTCAGATTTGTTCTCCGCTATTACAAAGTTGTAAGTGTGGGTGGGAAATGGGCTGGGCATAATCTATATTTAAGCTAGGTGGTGGCTATGTGGAGTTTCATTATACTGTTGTGTCTATTTTTATATATGCTCAAAATTGTCCATAATAAAAAGTAAAAAATATAAATAAAAGATTACAACATTCCATTATGATCTATCTTAATTTAACTATTGTTTGTAGTAGGGCATTTCAGTTTTTCCCTTTTTTAAATAACATTGCTGTTAATATATTTATATTTCAAATAGTTTTCTTATGATTTATATGAGTGGAATTACTAGGTGAAAGAGTATGAACATTTAAAAAAACTTTAGATACAGGGCTTGCCTGGTGGCTCAGTGGTTAAGAATCCACCTGCCAATGCAGGGGACATGGGTTCGAGCCCTGGTCCAGAAAGATCCCACGTGCTGTGGAGCAACTAAGCCTGTGTGCCACAACTACTGAGCCTGCACTCTAGAGCCCACAAACCACAACTACTGAGCCCATGTGCCACAATTACTGAAGCCCGTGTGCCTAGAGCCCGTACTCCGCAACAAGAGAAGCCACCGCAATGAGAAGCCCACACACCACAATGAAGAGTAGCCCCCCACTCGCCGCAGCTAGAGAAAGCCCGCGTGCAGCAACAAAGACCCAATGCAGTCAAATAAATAAAATAAATAAATTTTTAAAAATTATACAAAAAATAAAAACTTTAGATGCATACACAGTGCTAAATTTCTTGAGGCAAAACTTTAGAAGAATTTTATTGGATTTATAATTGTACTCATTAAGCATAGAGGTGATATTGCAAATTTTATTCTAACTTTTTTTTTTTTTTTGGGCTGCGTTGGGTCTTCGTTGCTACTCATGGGCTTTCTCTAGTTGCAGCGAGCGGGGGCTAATCTTTGTTGTGGTATGTGGGCTTCTCATTGCAGTGGCTTCTCTTGTTGCGGTGCGTGGGCTCTAGGGTGCGAGGGCTTCAGTTGTTGCAGCATGTGGGCTCAGTAGTTGCGGCATGCGGGGCCTTAGAGCATGCAGGCTTCAGTAGTTGTGGTGCGCGGGCTCAGTAGTTGTGGCGTGCAGGCTTGGTAGTTGTGGCTCGTGGGCTCTAGAGCGCAGGCTCAGTAGTTGTGGCACATGTGCTTAGTTGCTCTGTGGCATGTCGGATCTTCCCGGACCAGGGACTGAACCTGTGTCCCCTGCGTTGACAGGCAGATTTTTAACCACTGCGGCACCAGGGAAGTCCTATTCTAAAATTTTTAGTGAGACAAAGTTTATCATTAAGAATGTTATAGTAGGCTTACATTTTCTAAGTGTTTTTATTTATATTCTTTTTTGAGTGCTAATAACAATTCGCATAGAACTAGTACTTTGTAGTCTTAGAGTTTTCATGTCCAGTAGATGCTATAATTCTCACAATGGCTCTTCAAACTATGAATTATAGAAAATCAAAACAAAATAGACTTTAAACTTTATAAATGTAATTATTGGTAGTAATTCCTGTTACCACTAGATGGCCCTCTCAGCATGTACTTTTGAGCAAAAGTAGCAAGTTTATAGACAGTTTGAATTTCCCCTATAGATCTTATTAAAATACATTTTAATTGGAGTTAAAAATGGTTTATATCAGGTTATATGATAAGCTTTTTTAGAAGTAGTAAAGAAATTCAAGGTGGAATTTATTAGTGGGAGTTTTTTGGTTTTCTTCTCAAGAAGAATGGAGTATTAAACTAAATGGCATTCAGTACCATATGCACAATATATTTTCAGTAAGTATTTTAAACATTCATTCAAATTTATTGAATTTAATTAGGCTTCTCCATATGCTTGTGGAAAAGTTATTTGCCACACCAAAAAAGCAACCTTTTCTGCTAAGCCTTTAACTGATCTTATGTAAATCCAACACTTTATCTCTGAGGATTTAATATAGAGGTAACGAACTAAGTAAATATAGAGGTAATGAACTAAGTAAACTGAGGGCTCAACATGGAACTATGGTCCCCTTGAACAGTTTTGTTGTCCTAACTCAATTGAGTTCCTCTGAGGGTCCGAATTATTCTACTATGATGTGCATGTTCCTGTCCAGTGAGAATCAGGAGTGAAATTGCTACATTTTGGTATTTTTGTCATCTTAACTTTCACTAAATTTCTTTTGACAAGAAAATTAGAACATCTTTGATTTTGGTCTTACTTGATCTCACATGTATTTTCTTCCATTGATTTTCAATATTATTACATCCATTGCTCTCTTTTATAATAAATATTTTGTATTGCCCATTTTACTAACTTGAAATGAAAATCATAGTTAATATTATCTATCTGCACAATTTCAAAAAATCATTATGATGCCCTAATTTTAATGTAAAGGAGAAGTAGAAGGAAAGCAATTTATAATAAAATGTGTATTTCAATATGTAAGTACTGGAGCAGACTACACTAGATAAAACAAGAGGTAGTCGAATGCTTGCGCCTGTACATAGAATGACTATGAATCACTGTGAATGTGATAGCTGTGAAAGCTGATTATAATACATATTGGTGATTCAGATACCCAAGTGGCGTTGGCAGTGGTGACATGATTTTCCAAAATGGTGAAAAACTCTTAGTAAAGTTCTGAATAAAACAAAGAGATGCATTGTTGCAGTCTAGAAAATTTGGGGTGCATTAATACTGTGGGAAAATTCATTTTGTTTACATATTAGTTAAGTTCTAGTCTTAGATATATTCAGTGGGACCTTTGAAAGTCAACAAGACATGTGACAATTCTTTGCCATACCGGATTGTTTCCTGCATTGCTGGACCTCTAGTATCTCTGGCACTTGCCTTTTAATTGCTGCTAAAGTATTCATCCCATCCCTCCTCCCAGTAATCCCTAAAATGCCTCTATATAAATCCAAAGGATCCTCTAGGGGACAGTGCTGCTACCATTGAGAACCACCAATTTAAAAGTATCTAGCTACATTAATCTACACACCTGTATTGCTCATGGAATTTCAAAACCAAAGTAACTTAAGCATCCTAGGTCCTTAAATATGATGTTTTAAATAGTTAAGAAAATTGCAGAATTATGTAAGAAGTTGATTTGTTCAAATGCATCATTGTTTTGTTGCAGTTCTTATACACAGATCAATATGTTTGCTATTTTAGGTCCCTAGTAGCCTCCATATTCTTTATTTTTTCCACTCTTTCTGTTTAGTAAGTCAGTAGTATATAACTTTCTTTAATGTCAGCGTTTGCTAATTTAACAGTCACACAATTTGTCCCTTAAAAAAACCCATTGTTTAAATTTGGAAGTTATTACAGAAACTTTGTGAAATGGAGGCAAATTTTCCCATAATCATACCACCCTAACAACTGTTAATATTTTCAGTATTTTGTTCTGTATATGCATATTTTGACATTCAAAAATTAGTTTTGTGTCTTATCTTTTCACTCAATATGGCATAACTTTTTAATATTATTATGTAACTTCAAAAATATTATTTTAAATTACTGCATCCTATTCTGTTAGGTTCCACAGTTTAATGATTTTCCTACCTTTAGTTTGTTCACATTATCAAAACATACACACATACATATTTTTTATCCGTTTCAGTATATTTTCATTTTTCCTTTAGCATAGGTCTTCAGAACTGGGGTCATTTATTAGGTCATTAGGATTAGGCTAATATTTAACAAAATTTACATTTTTTATAACTTCTGTTAAATATTGCAAATTGACTTTAAAAGTTATTTACTTCACATTTTTTGAGCATCAGTGATACTGAACACATTTACTCTTGTGAATTATTTCTATTTTCTCTTTTAGAAAGTGTGTGGTCTGCCCTTTGACTATTCATCTGTTGGGTGCTTGGTGTTTTGTTTTGTTTTTTTCTCTTTTCGAATCAGACCTTTTAAATAATATTTCAATGTTTCTTACATTCATTTTTGTGCTATCTTTGATTTTAGTTTGATTATTTTATTTGTATTTTTACGAGACGACAGTTATCTACTTGTACAAGATAGTATGTTATAATCAAGGAAAGAACATGGGATGTGGAGTCAAGAAATCAGGGTTCTGGAAGGAGATATTTATAATACATATTATATCTGACGAAGCACTCATATCCAGAATGTATATAAGAATGCTTACAAATCATTAAGAAAAAGGCAGACAATCCAATTTCTAAAGAATGAGGAAAAGCCCTAAACCACCACTTCATAAAAGATATCCAGGGGCTTCCCTGGTGGTGCAGTGGTTGAGAGTCCGCCTGCCGATGCAGGGGACGCGGGTTTGTGCCCCGGTCCGGGAGGATCGCACATGCCGCGGAGCGGCTGGGCCTGTGAGCCATGGCTGCTGAGCCTGCGCGTCCGGAGCCTGTGCCCCGCAATGGGAGAGCCCACAGCAGTGAGAGGCCCGCGTACCGCAAAAAAAAAAAAAGATATCCAGATATTTAAACCATCTGGCAGTATGTATGCTGAATGAATGCAGATTGATTTTATATTACTGTGTAAGACATATTTAAAAATGTGTATTTGGGGGAAAGACTTACTTCATTGTAAAACCAGGTTAATATTAAATTTTGGTCATCCAGACTATAGAACACTGTCTTTGTTAGTATGGCCAGTTTAGATTTTACTGTATTTTTGTAGAAGAGAGATCAGTTTTTTTTTACCTTATCCTGCCTTTAGTAGGACATTATTATTTCAGATTCTTTGCCTATTGAATATGCTATTAATTTATATCCAGCTGGTACATATTCCCTAGGAAAAATCCTTCGTTAAAGAACAGTAATCTCTTGATTTTAGTGCTTTTAGTGGGATTAAGGAATATTTTGGGTTCCAGTGATTCCACCAATGTATGAATGAGAGAATGGGAGGAAAAAGGAAAGGAAATCAGACATTCAAGGGTGAAAACGTTGTGAATGTCACAAAAAGGCATAAAAGACCCCCCACATAAAACCCACAAGTGCATGTGGTTATTTTTCTTATTCTTCACCATAGAATATATTATGAATTATTTCTATTCTTACGAAGAGAACAACTATAAAAAATTCTTTCCTGTTTGGTGACAAATGCCTGTTTTGGACATGTACATCTCACCTAATCATTGTGTGTGCCTCCCAGTATTAACATCTGCTCCTGGTCACTCTTTTTATGTTTGGTTATTTCTGTGTTATGAAATCTACTAAAAAATACAATAATTTAAGCACAAACTTGTGTTCTTTTGGGGACATTTTTTAATCAATCTTTAATCAACCCTTTTAGATTTCCTAACACCTCTAATTATGTGATGCATTCTGTTCCTTTCTGGTATAAATAACCTCTCCAAGCTCTGTCAACATTCTTCTCACACACATACTCCTTTCCCCTCTTTTCTTGAGTAATTCCTGTTCATACCATATTGGGATATACTAATCAACCTGACATTCCTCTCTTATAATTTATTTCCCCTCAACTCAAAGAGTATTCGCTTTTTGAGACAAATTCATACCCCAGGCACATTTTTTCTTGTGTAAATTTCAGGGGTTCCATATCTTCCCATCCCCACAACCTTCAAATTCTACCTGTTTGCCTTTCCTCCAGATACATATAACATCATTGAATAGTCTTTCTGGATTTGGGAACTTTCTTCTTCTAGAAGTGTCATCTTTTGAATTTGAGCATTTCTGATACTTTCAAATCTTTCTTCCCCTATGTACTCCTGACATGATCTTTCCCTAACACATATTTCAATATTTCTTATTCAAGATGACACAAACACACATACACACACACGCACACACATACACACACACACACACACCCATCCTAGGCTGTGACATTTTCAGATATCTTGTATTCAGGATGTGGGGCATACTTACTTTATAGGTTCTTAGTGAGACACATACTCTGTTGATAATACTGTTAGACTCTCTTTTCATTATTTTCATTGAATGTGAACTGTGTCTTTTCTTTTTTTAATAAATTAATTTTATTTATTTATTTGGCTGCATTGGGTCTTTTTTTCCCTTTTATTTATTTATTTTATTTATTACTTCTTTTTGGCTGCGTTGGGTCTTCATTGCTGCATGCGAGCTTTCTCTAGTTGCGGTGAGCGGGGGCTACTCTTCGTTGCGGTGCATGGGCTTCAGTAGTTGTGGCTCGCAGGCTCCAGAGTGCAGGCTCGGTAGTTGTGGCACACGGGCTCAGTTGCTCCGTGGCATGTGGGATCTTCCCAGACCAGGGATCGAACCTGTGTCCCCTGCATTGGCAGGCGGATTCTTTTTTTTTTTTTTTTGCTGTACACAGGCCTCTCACTGTTGTGGCCACTCCCGTTGTGGAGCACAGGCTCCGGACGCACAGGCTCAGTGGCCATGGCTCACGGGCCCAGCCACTCCGCAGCATGTGGGATCCTCCCAGACCGGGGCACGAACCTGTGTCCCCTGCATCGGCAGGCAGACTCTCAACCACTGCGCCACCAGGGAAGCCCGGCAGGCGGATTCTTAACCACTGCGCCGCCAGGGAAGTCCCATGCATTGGGTCTTCATTGCGGTGCATGGGCTTCTCATTGCAGTGGCTTCTCTTGTTGTGGAGCATGGGCTCTCGGTGTGCAGGCTTCAGTAGTTGTATCACGCAGGCTCAGTAGTTGTGGCTTGCAGGCTCTAGAGCGCAGGCTCAGTACTTGTGGTGCATGGGCTTAGTTGCTCTGCGGCACATGGGGTCTTCCTGGACCAGGGTTCGAACCCATGTCCCCTGCATTGGCTGGTGGATTCTTAACCACTGCACCACCAGGGAAGCCCTGAATTGTGCCTTTTTCTGAAAGAACTTACATGCACATTGCCTGTACGAGGGTTGAAAATACTCATTTTCAAATTCTGAGCACATTCACTGTTGCTAAAAAAAGTTATGGTAGATTTATTTTAAATTTTGTACCACTTAAAGAGGATAATATATTTACCTTATTTCTATTTACATTTGTGAGAAAACTTTATTGCTACAACTCCTCCAGTGAAAACAGTTTATTGCTAGTTTTAAATTTTAGACAAGCTTTCTTTGCCACTTACCTCTTATATATATATATATATTTTTCGGTACGCGGGCCTCTCACTGTTGTGGCCTATCCTGTTGCGGAGCACAGGCTCCAGACATGCAGGCCCAGCAGCCATGGCTCACGGGCCCAGCCGCTCTGCGGCATGTGGGATCTTCCCGGACCGGGGCGCGAACCCGTGTCCCCTGCATCGGCAGGCGGACTCTCAACCACTGCGCCACCAGGGAAGCCCACCTCTTCTATTTTTTACCAGCAATGTTTGGAGAATTCAAATTAATTTTATTATCCTAGCTAAAAATTTGATAAGAAAGAAAAATCTGTTTCCAAAATTCAAATAAAAATTGCTTTTGGGGGCTTCCCTGGTGGCGCAGTGGTTGAGAGTCTGCCTGCCGATGCAGGGGACACGGGTTCGTGCCCCGGTCCGGGAACATCCCACATGCCGCAGAGCGGCTGGGCCCGTGAGCCATGGCCGCTGAGCCTGCGCATCCGGAGCCTGTGCTCCGCAATGGGAGAGGCCACAACAATGAGAGGCCCGTGTACCGCAAAAAAAAAAAAAAAAAAAAATTGCTTTTGTATGATCTGTAGTTTCAGAGGAACTGTATCACAACCTTTTGAAGGTCTATTTGAGAACTGACTTATTAGTAAAGATAGAAGGGAAAAAAGTTATGTCATAATGTATAAATGGAGATGTTAAATTTATCTATGTTTTGTTTAGATGTCCCTGGTAGATTTGGGAAAGAAGCTTTTAGAAGCGGCTCGAGCAGGCCAAGATGATGAAGTTCGTATTTTGATGGCTAATGGAGCTCCTTTTACTACAGACTGGGTAAAGAATGATTTTAATGTTGTGGGGTTTTTTGTTTTTTGTTTTCTCCTCCTCCTCCCCCTCCTCTTCCTTCTCCCCCTCCTCCTCCTCCTCCCCCTTCTCCTTCTCCTTCTTCTTCCTCTCATCTTTGAGTTTTTCCAGTTAAAAGTTTAGTCAGTATTGTGTTTATAAGTGGTGAAAATTTAATTTTTTTGCAAATTTGTTTGCAATTTTAGAATTATAGCTTGCTTTTAAAGAGAATGGTTCATATAATTTTTTTATATTAGACAACTTATCCAAATATTCTGTCCACACATGGGTTTTTCTTTAAATTACGGAGTTCAGTAATGTAGGATGAATGTAAAATGTAGCTGCTTGGGATTTAATTTAAAGGCCTTATAAATAGCATAGGTAGAATTTATAATTCAGAAAAAACAAACTTGGTGTTAATGTTATAATTGATTCTAAAAAAGGAAAAATGTTTGCATTTCAATTGATACTTGTAAAACTATTGCAAACATCACCCAGAAGGAAGAAAGGAATGGGAAGGAGTTCTTAGTAATTACAGAAGGCAATTGTGAAGAAGACAGAAACCACAACTCTATTTAATTCTGCAGGTAAATCAAAAGGCATATTCTTGGGAATATGGAGGGTTAGGAATCTGGATTAACTCTCCCACTGGTAACAACTAAAAATTCCAGAGTTTTGATTTTGTTGTTTTTAGCTTACTTGTTCCATGTTCTTTTTAACTTTTCATTCAAAACAGTTTTTTTTATTATGGAAAATTTTAAACATAAATCAACCCCTGTATACCCTTCAAAAATTATCAAATCAAATGAATCTTATTTCTTCTATAACCCCATTTATTTTCTTTGTTTAGTATTATTTTAAAGTAAATTTCAGGAACCATTTTGTTTCATCCATAGATTTCAGCATCTGTCTTTAAAAGATAAAGATTAAAAAAAAAGATAAAGATTTTTTGACTGAGTATATTAAAAAAAAATCTTAAGGGCACTGATGAGTTAGAAAGAAAGTAAGGGATTATCAGCCTGAATAACTAAGCAAAGGCCATAACCCAGAGAAATTTCACCCTTAGAACATTTGCTAACTCAGTAAATTTGCCAGTTGGTTTTTTACCTCCCCGGCATAGGTTACTTAAGATAAAGAACTGAGACTGCTCATAGAGGGAAGTCTCCTAGAGATCCTTTCCCCATAATACTGGAATCCTAAAGAGAGGTACCTTCGTTGTAAGGGTAAACCAGAAATACCCCCTCTCTCCTCCTACCTGATCCTGCCCCTGCCCCTGCCCATGTTGTTAGGGTACTGCAAGGCAAATGAACTGGCTTGAACTAAGGTACCAAATGGAGAGAGGAAAAATTTTGTTGATGAGAATTTGGAGTCAAAAGCCATCCTTTGCACACATTTGTGGCCTTAACTCATAAATACTTATGTATTCTGCAAAACTCTGAACTGAAGAATGAATTTTAAATTATCTTTGGACTAGAGGTTACCCTTGGTTCCTAACACAAGCAAATGAATATCCTTTTTGGAGGAAACTGCCTTCATCCCAGGCTTCATATCTACAAATGAAATTCCAAGGAAAATGAACCATCAAAAGTAACTGAACACTGGGACTTCCCTGGCAGTCCAGTGGTTAAGACTCCGTGCTTCCAGTGCAGAGCGTGCGGGTTTGATCTGTGGTCGGGTAATTAAGATCTCGCATGCCACGTGCTGTGGCCAAACGAAAAAAAAACTCAACAAAAACTGAACACACAAGGACACAAGGCAGCTTGGACAATAACCCACTGGAACAACTGACAACATAAGCAGACCTATAAGGACTTTAGATAAGATTTTAATAGCAGATTAGGAACAGCTGAAGAGAAAATTAGTAAACTGAAAAACAACAAAAAAAATCATTCAGAATGTGGTGCAGAGAAAAAAAAATATAAAAGATGTCAGGAGTCATGAAGGCTAGTGTATGAGAAAGTCTAACATATATCTAATCATAAATCCACAAGGAGAGTGAAAATAGGGATGAAATAATTTTAAAAGATAATGGTTTAGCTTTTCCAAGACTGATGAAAGATGGCAGCTCACAGATTCAAGTAGCCCAGAAAATCCCCAGCAAGATCAATAAAAATAATCTATATCTAGACACATCATAGTGATCCTGTAGTACATCAAGACAAAAAGAGCCTTCAAAATACCAATGAGATATCACCTCACACCTGTCAGAATGGCTATCATCAAAAAGTCTACAAATAAATGTTGGCAAGGATATGGAGAAAAGGGAATCCTCATGTACTGTTGGTGGGAATGTAAATTGGTGCAGCCACTATGGAAAACAGTGTGGAGGTTCCACAAAGAACTAAAAATAGAACTATCATATGATCTAGCAATTCCACTCCAGGGTATGTATCTGGAAAAAATGAAAACTCTAATTCGAAGAGATACGTGCACCCCAATGTTCATAACAGTACTGTTTACAATAGTCACGATATGAAAGCAACCCAAGTGTCCATCAACAGGCAAATGGATAAAGAAGATGTGGTATGTATATGTACAGTGGACTATTACTCAGCCATAAAAAAGAAAGAAATTCTGCCTTTTGCATCAATGTGGATGGATCTGGAGAGTATTATGCCTAATGAAATAAGTCAGAGAAAGACAAATACTGTATGATACCACTTATTTGTGGAATCTAAATAATAAACAAATGTGTATAGCAAAACAGAAACTGGACTCACAGATACAGAAAACAAGCTAGTGGTTACTGGTGGGGAGAGTAAAGTGGGGAAGGACAAAATAGGGTATAGGATTAAGAGGTATAAGCTACTGTGTATAAAATATATATGCAATAAAGATATATTGTACAGCACAGGGAATTGTAGCCATTATTTTGTAATGACTTTTAATGGAGTATAATCTATAAAAATACTGAATCACTATGCTGTACACCTGAAACTAATATAATATTGTAAATCAGTTATACTTAAATTTAAAAAATACCTATAAACCCTGAAAAAAAAGACAAAAAAATCTTAAGAAGGATTAGTGTCCATAATACATAGGGATTCCCATGACAGTGATGAAAAACAAGACAAAGAAGATAGGGCAAATGACTTGATATGGTACTTCACTAAAGAGAATGTTTGAATGACCAATAAACATGAAAAGGTGCTCAGCTACATTAATGATTGGGTAAACGTAAAGTAAAATCATGAAATACTATTGCTTATCCATCAGATAAGCCAAAACTAAACAAAAAAGTCTTGCAACCCTCAGAATGGGAGAAAATATTTGCAAATGAAGCAACTGACAAAGGATTAATCTCCAAAATTTATAAGCAGCTCATGCAGCTCAATAACAAAAAAACAAACAACCCAATCCAAAAATGGGCAGAAGACCTAAATAGACATTTCTCCATAGAAGATATACAGACTGCCAATAAACACATGAAAGGATGCTCAACATCTTTACTCATTAGAGAAATGCAAATCAAAACTACAGTGAGATATCATCTCACACCAGTCAGAATGGCCATCGTCAAAAAATCTAGAAACAATAAATGCTGGAGAGGGTGTGGAAAAAAGGGAACACTCTTGCACTGCTGGTGGGAATGTGAATTGGTACAGCCGCTATGGAGAACAGTATGGAGGTTCCTTAAAAAACTACAAATAGAACTACCATATGACCCAGCAATCCCACTACTAGGCATATACCCCGAGAAAGCCATAATTCAAAAAGAGACATGTACCAAAATGTTCATAGCAGCCCTATTTACAATAGCCCGGAGATCGAAACAACCTAAGTGTCCATCATCTGATGAATGGGTAAAGAAGATGTGGCACATATATACAACGGAATATTACTCAGCCATAAAAAGAAATGAAATTGAGCTATTTGTAATGAGGTGGATAGACCTAGAGTCTGTCATACAGAGTGAAGTAAGTCAGAAAGAGAAAGACAAATACTGTATGCTAACACATATATATGGAACTTAAGAAAAAAAAATGTCATGAAGAACATAGGGGTAAGACAGGAATAAAGACACAGACCTACTAGAGAATGGACTTGAGGATATGGGGAGGGGGAAGGGTAAGCTGTGACGAAGTGAAAGAGCGGCATGGACATATATACACTACCAAACGTAAGGTAGATAGCTAGTGGGAAGCAGCCGCATAGCACAGGGAGATCAGCTCGGTGCTTTGTGACCGCCTGGAGGGGTGGGATAGGGAGGGTGGGAGGGAGACGCAAAAGGGAGGGGATATGGAAACATATGTATATGTATAACTGATTAAATTTGTTATAAAGCAAAAAAAAAAAAAAAAAAAAAGGTCTTGCAGTACCAAACCGTTGGTGAGGAGATGCATAAAATGATAGAAACATTTTGGAGAACAGTTTGGCAGTACCTAGTAGATTTGAATGTGTACATACCCTCTGGCATAGCTATTGAACTTCTAAGAATATTTCCAAGGGAAGTTCTTGTTCATGTACTTGAGACATGTATAAGACTGTTTTTAGTAGCAGCATTATTCATAATAAAAAACTGGAAACCTTTAATGCTCAACAGTGGATTGGTTAAATTGATTATGGCTTATTCATTTGGTAGAAAATCATAGAGCAGAGAAAATTAGTGAACTATACTTATATTCATCAACATGGGTGAATCTTATGATATTAAGCCAAAGAAAGTAAGTCTCAGAGAAATACATGCAATGTGATTCTATTTAAATAAAGTTCAGAGCAGGCAAAACCAAAGTATATTATTTAGGGATACATAGTAATTTTTAAAAAAGCAAAGTAAAGCAATGTTTATTACAAAATTCAGACTAATAATTACCTCAGGGGTTGAGGGAAGGGTTTATTAGGGAGTGGCACGTGGGAAGATTCTAAATTGCTGGTAATGTTTTATTTCTAGACTGTGATGGTATTTACCTTATTTTCCTCCTTCAAACTACATATATGTACGTATATATATATTTTGTGTCGTCAACCAAAAAGGTAAGGTCTCGAGAAGAAAAAATTACAGAAGAAACCATTATATCACACTGAGCAGAACTCATGGTTGCTAAATAGGCTATGGAGATATTTCATTAAATATTAGAATTTAAGAGTATAGAAAGGGCCAGTTTTAGAAAAGTACGATAGAGCATGGAGGAAGAAAGGATTGTTTAAGAATCTTCTTTAATCTGCTTGAATGACCTTCCCTTAAAAATACAAGGTTTTTAATAGTAATAGAATAATTATTCCCAGGGTAAATGATTTCCATTTTTACCATATATTGAGAGCACATACCTAGCTTTGTATTATGACTCTTACTTGTGTGACTTCAGGCAAATTAGTAACCTCTTTGTGCCTTATTTGTTTTCTTAAAATTTTTAAAAATTTTTATTAGAGTATAGTTGATTTACATTGTTGTGTTAGTTTCAGGTGAACAGCAAAGTTAATCAGTTATACATATATCCACTTTTTTTTTTTTAAGATTCTTTTCCCATATAGGCCATTACAGAATATTGAGTAGACTTCCCTATGCTATACAGCAGGTTCTTATTAGTTATCTGTCTTATATATGGTAGTGTGTATATGTCAATCCTAATCTCCCAATTTATCCCCCCCTATCCCCTGGTCATGCCTTAGTTTCTCTTACTGCCAAATGAGGATAGTAATAGTACCTGTGTTTTGAGGAGATTAAATGATACAATAGGTGTAAAGGTCTTAGAATAGTGCTTGCTATGGAAAGTGCTTAAATAAAAACCTTAGTTGCTATTATTACAGCAGTGGTCTTAGCAAATTGCATGTTCTAGTGAACTATCTTGGTTCTTTAGAACATGAGTGCCTTGGTAATCAGAGAGTTGCAGGGACTTTTTGTGCTTCTAAATGCATGTGATATAATGTAATTCTAATATTCACCTATTAAAAATTATACCTCTGATAAGGCTCTTCTTCACATTTTAGTATGTACTTCTGTATATTTTGAATGTAGCGTGACTAGGCCATGTGGAACCAATTTCAGGAGAACTGGGCTCTCTTTTGGTTCTTCTTTTAAAATTTTTATTGGAGTATAGTTGATTTACAATGTTATGTTAGTTTCTGCTGTATGTTTTGGTTCCGTCTTAACTCACCTTTGGCAAGTGCACCTCACATCAGATTTTTTCCTTGAAAAATGACTGTATGAACTCCTTTAAAAAGATCACTGAGGTGCTTTAATTAATTTATTTTTAAGTCCTAGAAACAGTTTAATGTAAAAATGTACACTGTTACATTTATTTGATGTGAATTTCATAGATGAAAAGTTTTGTGTGAATGGTGTGAGGAAAACTTTCTAATGCTCAAAAATTTCTCAGACCCTAATTATGTCTAATTCCTGATGAAATTAATTTTGTTTAGACTATCTGATAACAAAATAAAGAAAGCAAGTTTGAATTAAATGAAATATTGTCATTTCTTCCTCACTGAGAAATGAATGGGAATTCTTGAAGGCCCCTATGAAGAGACTGTGATCAGCAAAAATGATTCCTTTTCAGTTTTGAGTTACTGTGTAAACATTTGATATAAATAGAATCTGTTTGCTCTGTAAACAGAATATATAAAGTAGAAGATAGAAATAGTCATTTTAAAATGACTATAGATGTGGATTTTTTTTTCTTGTGGTATAGCTGGGAACTTCTCCACTTCATCTGGCAGCACAGTACGGACATTATTCCACCACAGAAGTACTACTCCGAGCTGGTGTAAGTAGGGATGCCAGAACCAAAGTGGACCGAACGCCGCTGCATATGGCAGCTTCTGAGGGCCATGCCAGCATAGTGGAGGTTTTGCTTAAGGTATGTGTTCTCTTTTTGCACTTTGCTTTTGAAAGTAAGACCCCAAAGGCTATAAAACCATAGTGGTTTTATAAGAGGGAGAAGGGAACTAGTTTTGTTACTGACAGGGTTCTTGGACTCCTTAATCAATAGAAATTGATAAGAGGCCAGACCAGTAATTCAGGCAAGGCTTTATTAGGACTTGTGCTGTATGTAGCACTAGGGAGCGAAAACAAGTAACAGGTTCCCTTGCTCGCTCCCTGTGGGGGGAAGAGCTGGTCCCTTAAATGCGGTGAGGGTAGGGGCCACTCCAGGGGTCACATGGGGGGGATGGCTTGGGTGGTCTGCCCACCCCCCTTAGTGGTGCTGTATGCAGTACCCTGCTTTTGCTCCCCACACCTCAGAAGCGACAGTTGGGTTTTTGGTCTTTTTGTATCTTATTGTTCATAATTTGCCCCAACTGCATGTGCACGCAGTTATTTTAGTCCCTTATATTAGTTTCTTTGTATTCTATCACTGGAGGAGATGTTTGTCCAGGTGCAAGCACTGCAGCAAAAGGTCCCAGGTCCGAGCCTGTCTCAGTTTTATTGAATGTCTACTTTTTTCCCCCATGTTATCTCATTTTTTGTGTGTAAGCATTCATTTGAGTGAAAATTATCTTAAAGTGTTATTTTGTGGGGGGAAAAACTTCCTCATTGTATGTTTTTAGTTAAGTCAGACAATTGATTTCTTAGATCTTGGTCTTTGCTGTGGTGAGGGACTACAGCTTTGTCTTACTCAACACATTTAAAACGCCCATGGAAGGGAATGTTAGGCTTGAATAATTAACAAACAGATAATACAGGCAGGGCTTTTTCTTTAATCATCTAAATGCCAAAGAGAAAATTCTGAAACAGAGAGTGATAGATTTAGATATTCTTTTTTTTTTTTTTTTTAGATTTAGATATTCTTAATTCTTTTTATTCTGGCCTCTAGATAAACTTATCCAAAAAACATACAATGTAAGCCACGAGTACAAGTCCCGTGTAATTCTAGATTTTCTATTAGCTACATTAAAAAAGTAAAAACAAAATAATTTTAATATTATATTTTATTTAACTCGGTATATACAATATTATAATTTCAACATGAAATCAATTTAAAAATTATTGCGATGTTTTACATCCTTTTTTTGGTGTGAGGTCTTTGAATTCCATTGTGTATTTACATGCACAGCATATCTGTATTCGGCTACACGTGTCTAGTGACAACCATAATGGATAGTGTATCTCTTGATAGCTCCCTATTAATTCATTATATTGCACTGGTTTTGAAAGCAAGGGATATTTTTGTGTAAATAAGGAGCTGGAGGGTTTTGGAGGAATGTTCATAGTTTTCCTTCACACCTTATGCCATTCTAGCCCTTCATACTCATGGCTGGATGACTGAAAAAATAATTGCTGTACACCTAAGAAATTAGAAGGAATGCCATTAGGAAAGCCAACATGATAGGAAACTGATTACATGACAGATGTGTCATGATTCCTGGAACGTGTAGATTATTCAACACACAAAAATAAAGAGTTGGTCATATTAGTAGCAAATTCTTGGTTTAAAGCACAGTGGCTAGTATTTTCATATCAGGACTTCTTTATATTTCATATTTTAGAAATTTCTTATTTTGAAATATTTGTATAGCATGGCGCTGATGTCAATGCAAAGGACATGTTGAAGATGACAGCTCTTCATTGGGCCACAGAACACAATCATCAAGAGGTGGTGGAACTCTTAATCAAATATGGTGCTGATGTACACACGCAAAGTAAATTTTGTAAAACTGCGTTTGATATTTCAATAGACAATGGGAATGAAGATTTAGCAGAGATACTACAGGTAACTTGTGGCTTTTAATTTAAGAAAATAAAAGGATCTCTGTCATATGGATGATTTGAACTATTTAGCTTGTAGTTTTTCATTTTGGACTTATTTTGGACAGTCCTATTCCTTTTTCACTTCCTCTTTGTGCATCGCTGTTCATTTTCCTAATTGTAAGACCACAGTCTTTGCATGTAACATTAGAAGATTAGATAAAGTGATTACTTTCAGTGTTTATAAGGTTCTGAATTCCCTTCTATACATTTTAGTCTATTAATTATTTTGTTGCATGTTTGGATACCTTATGGTTTTTCAAGTCTGTTATACTTCCACTAACATTTTCTTTAGCAACCATAATCATGTCCCCTCAGTGAGTGATGTAGTCTTCATCATTCTTATTGGTTTTATTTTTTCACCATCCTCAAAAAAATCTGTTTATGAACATAGCTATTTATGGTTTTTGGACAAGTTTTCCTACTAACCAACATTACTTCTCTTTTCTTTAGCTAGACAACATTGATGTAAATTTTCTTCTTTACTTATTGCCTCTTCTTGCCTATCTTCTTGTTCTCCTTCCCAGTAGAACTCTTCTCTAAGACTATCTGAGTCTCTTGAACTTCATCTAGTTACTTAAAAGGTGTTATGTGTTCAGGAAAATAAATTTTGCTGTGCTTCTTCCAATGCTTTTACTCCCAAGAGTGCAGTTTGGAGCCTAGGGTTGAGGATGGAGGACAATGAACTGGGAAGGATGTGCTTTATATAGGTAGTGTTATATATTGCTGAATATAGTAGAGAACATAATTTGATTTAAGTAATTTAATTTCTGTAGCTGCAGGGCAGTGGAATATCTTTCAACTGTGTTCTATTTATACATAGAACACAGATTTTTTTTTTTTTTGGCCCCACCACGTGGCTTGCGGGATCTTAGTTGCCTGACCAGCGATTGAACATATGCCCTTGTCAGTGAAAGCTCAGAGTCCTAACCGCTGGACCACCAGGGAATTCACTCAACTGAGTTCTATAAAATCCTTTCAGGTACCTACTTCTCCTCACATAGGATTTTGCTGCTTTACCTAATAGGGGAACTCAGGATATAAATGCATATCTATGATTTACCACTATACTTTCAGTAGACCAGAAACAAAGATTTCCATTTGTATTATATGATTCTTAGATTGCAGGATGTTACATTGAAAGTCTGTCCTATATGTTCTGGTTATAACTCTGAAAACACTGTGGTAATTTGTCCCCTAGATTGCTATGCAGAACCAAATCAACACAAACCCGGAGAGTCCTGACACTGTGACGATACACGCTGCAACACCACAGTTTATCATTGGACCTGGAGGGGTGGTGAACCTAACAGGTCTGGTATCTTCAGAAAATTCATCCAAGGCAACAGGTATTGAGATGCATATAGGATAGCTGTTGGGATTTTATGCTTTAGTAGGTATTCATCCTTTTAATAAAGGACTGTTGGAGAATGAGGGTAAGGTTATATCAGCCACCTTGGTTTTCTTTGTTATAATTGGCAAAAAAATTTTTATGAGGCAAAATAATCTAAAGAAAAGTGATATTGCAAAATGTACTGCAATATTACCTTTCAAAAGCTAATGCTATCCAAGCTTGTTTTTCACAAAACTAATATTATCTAAGCTTCATTTAAGAGTTGAATAAAGTAAAACAGATTATCAGAAAAATTCACTAGATTAAATTCCTTAAAAATTCAAACATGTTTTCTCCTTTCTCATAGATGAAACGGGTGTATCTGCTGTTCAATTTGGAAACTCCTCTACATCAGTATTAGCTACATTAGCTGCCTTAGCTGAAGCATCTGCTCCATTGTCCAATTCTTCAGAAACTCCAGGTTAGAAAAACAAGTCAAATGTGTACATCGAAAGTTGGAGATTCAAATATCTGCACAGGCCAGGAAGGAAATTTAAAAGACTAAAGGGGGCAGGGTTGAGGTTATGGCCACCTCAGGAGAGAGGGGCAGGGCAACGGTGCATCTCCTGCTCAGCTCTAACTGGTTATAGTAAAATGCTCAGTCAGTGTTGCCAGACTCTGTTTTTTTCAAGGGAAGCTGAAAATCTGGATTTTAAAAGAACATTAAATCTTGGCAATTATTTTAAATTAAATTAAAATTAAAACTAAAAACAAACTTGTGTGGTTCACAGAAAACATGTCTGTGTACCGCATTTGGCTTTGTTTTACTAGTCTGACATTTTTTTTTTTTTTGCGGTACACAGGCCTCTCACTGTTGTGGCCTCTCTCGTTGCGGAGCACGGGCTCCGGATGCGCAGGCCCTGCGGCCACGGCTCACGGGCCCAGCCGCTCTGCGGCACGTGGGATCCTCCTGGACCGGGGCACGAACCCATGCCCCCTGCATCGGCAGGCAGACCCTCAACCACTGCGCCACCAGGGAAGCCCCTAGTCTGACTTTTTGTATAAATAAATTAGCTAAATATATATGAACATGCTGTCTTTTTCATAACTTTTAATTTTTGGCAGCTCTATTAGAATGACATAAAATCTTAATGACTGACAAAACTAGGAAATAGCATACCAACAACCACCATTAAAGTATAACTTGGGGTTAAATGATTACAAACAGTATTAATAGCTGGTTTGATAAGGTTTACCTTTATACTTAACCAAAATAATTCTTGCGGGCTTCCCTGGTGGCGCAGTGGTTGAGAGTCCGCCTGCTGATGCAGGGGACACACGGGTTCGTGCCGCGGTCCGAGAAGATCCCACATGCCGTGGAGCAGCTGGGCCCGTGAGCCATGGCCGCTGAGCCTGCGCGTCCGGAGCCTGTGCTCCGCAACAGGAGAGGCCACAACAGTGAGAGGCAGCGTACCGCAAACAAAACAAAACAAACAAAATAATTCTTGTTATAATTATGTAAGTAAAATATTTTTTTAATTAGGGAATTTAAAAGACTCCACAAAATTATTTTTCTTACTGTAGTTTACGCCATTTTATTTGGACCAATGCTTAAGAAAGTAAAGAATAATTTGTTGTCATTCATTATTTAATTTTTTTTCAAAATGTGACTAATAATAATAACAGCTACAGTTCACTGCATGTTTACTGTGTGTGCTATGCACTGTGGCTGATGTTTTACATGTCTCATTTAATCCTCACCAAAAAGATCGAAGGTAGATATTACTGGATTTAACTCTTCAAGGTGATGATTGGATGATGTATTTTTTGGTGGTGGGGGTGGTGGTTACTTATCTCTCTCCTTTCTCCCTCTCTCTCTCCCTCTCTCCCTCCCCCTCCCCTCCTCCCCTCCCTCCTCCCTCCCTCCCCCTATGCCCCTCAACTAGTAATAGTAAACATTTATTCATTCTCCAGCTTCTTTAGCATTGTAATCAATGTTTGCATCTAAACCTTTATATTTGGGAGTCTTAAGATTTTTCTAAATCACTTTTGGCCATTAACAGCTACGTGTATCATCCTATTGACATGCTGCTTTTATGACCTATGCCTGGATCTCTTCAGCACCTTTGTAATTGCATAAGTATATCGAAGAAAATTAATTTCATTGGTGGATTTCTATTTGATTAAACTTGTAAATTTTTTGCCTTTATTAAAGTACATATCTCTGAAAATTAATCTTTTCTTCAAAGTCAGCTCGAAGTTTTGACATTTTAGATGTTTGACTCCACAAATTGGTCATACCAACTTCTCTAACTTCTACCTTTGAAAATGTTATGTGTGGTCTAGTGTGAGAGAATTGGTAATTTTAGTTGACTTTTATTGCATGTGACTTACAGTCTTCTGTGGGCACAACAGTTTTTTCATTTCAATACTACATCATAGTGAAAGCTTTCTGAAGGTATTTTAAGAGCTTGAATTAAGTTAAAATTCAGGTGAGTACATTGCCACCAGTATAAACAACTCAGCTGAGGTGTGTAATCACATAAAGAAATATCTTCTCACAGGTCAGTTTGCACATGCTCAGTCAAGTTATTTCTCTGCCTCTTGGCCGTCCAGTTTCTTTTAACATCATTTGTCAGACTTATCCTGATTTAGAAATGTTTATATGTTTTTTCAAGGACATCTCAGGATCTGGGAAATAAAGTAGTACTCCCATTTTATATATGATGAAATTGAGGTTTGCGGAGGTTAAATAATTTTGTCCAAAGTAGCATGGCTATTAAGTGGTGAAAGGAAGTTTGTGCTCAAGGTCTGACTGATTCCCAAGTTGTGTGTCTGTGACCACTAAATATACTGTTTCCTCTATGCAGTTTCTTCAGGTGATCAGTGGATGAGTCTCTTCTAGAATGTTTATAATTTGGTTTGTGATAGGAATAAATATTTGTGTAATCATCACTTTGTCTTATATGAAACAAAAGCATCACTATTCCTAGTTTTACTTCTGAGGTGTATCTTTTGGAGCAGTCTTTTGAAATAAATGTTCTCCTGTTTGCCCTTTTTAAATGATTGAAAAACAAAATATAAGAACCATCAGTACACTAATTGGTACTGCTCTTATTCTTTTCTTTTACTGGCTAATTAGTACAGTAAACACATCTTCTGATAATAAATAGCTAGTGTAGCAGCAATTGGACTGCATTTGAAATGGAAGCTAGCTGGCTGACATGGTCCTATATACAGAGGGGAGGTACTTATGATAGTCTAGGATACCATGCTGTTTCATTTGAACTGTGGCTTTAAATAGTTCTTTTATGTTTACATTAGGACTATCTTTGACATATAAAACAAATCTTAATGTTAGTCCAATGGGAACATTATAAAGGAAATCAGTCTACTATAATGCTTTCATTGTGAAACCAAATGATACCTTTGTCTTCTTGATGTTACAAGCAAATATAACTTCAGATTGTCAATGTTTGATGATTGAATTGCTTCCTTACTAGCATTTTTTATGCAAATATTTCCAGTTTTATTCTTTTCTCATAAACCTTTATTTTTCCAAGCATTTAACTTGTTAAATATTTAATCTCCATGCATAATTTTCATGGTTCTTTGTCTGTTTGATAGAAGTACAAAAAAAAATTTTGATAAATCTCAGTATACCCTGAAGAGTTTGTTGCTAATGTTCATTTTTATTAAATTGGTTTTTTTGGGAGTTTTTATTTCAGTTCCTGAGCCCACAGGCCTATGCTAATGTGCATAATTATATTAAATAATCATTAGATCTATCTAGGTCCAGGCCAGGCCAGAAAAACATGATGAAACACTTGATGTAAGTCATAAATTTAACTTGGCATAATGAATTATAGAAAAATAATGATTAATATGTATAGGGTTCTTGCTAAAGCTTGTTATTATGCTAAGTGCTTTACATGTATTATCTCATCTCACAGTAGTCATCTGAATTAAGATACTTTCATTGACCATTGACTGAGGTTTAGTTTTCAGCTCTGAGGTTTCAGAAATATTATATTAATATATCTTGGGTTAATATAAGGGACTACTCACACTCAGCAAACTCATAAGAAAGTGATACATAAATCAAAGTACTAAGTTATTTATTTTTAATTTCTTTTTAAGGGAGGATACAACTGTCTTTTTTTTTTTTTTTTTTTTTTGCGGTACGTGGGCCTCTCACTGTTGTGGCCTCTTCCGTTGCGGAGCACAGGCTCTGGACGCACAGGCTCAGCGGCCATGGCTCACGGGCCCAGCCGCTCTGCGGCATGTGGGATATTCCCGGACCGGGGCATGAACCCATGTCCCCTGCATCGGCAGGCAGACTCTCAACCACTGCGCCACCAGGGAAGCCCACAACTGTCTTTTGATAAATGAAAGTACCTTACTCATTTTGGAAACAAATCAGTGAAAAAATTTACAGCCTTTAAAAGTATGCAGACACAGTTTTCAAGATACTTGTTTAAAACATCCTTCATAATTTTGGAGTGGAATAATTCAGGAGAAGTATCAGGCAGCTCTAACATTAATATAATAATTGTCCTTCTCTTTTACATTATTATTATTATTTTTTAACATCTTTATTGGAATATAATTGCTTTACAGTGGTGTGTTAGTTTCTGCTTTATAACAAAGTGAATCAGCTATATGTATACATATATCCCCATATCCCCTCCCTCTTGTGTCTCCCTCCCACCCTCCCTATCCCACCTCTCTAAGTGGTCACAAAGCACTGAGCTGATCTCCCTGTGCTATGCGACTGCTTTGCACTAGCTATCTATTTTACATTTGGTAGTGTATAAAAGTCCGTGTTACTCTCTCACTTCGTCCCAGTTTACCCTTTCCCCTTGCCGTGTCCTCAAGTCCGTTCTTTATGTCTGCATCTCTATTCCTGTTCTGCCCCTAGGTTCTTCAAACAAACTAGTAGAATTTTTGCTTGGAAATAGTTGGAAATTATCTTGTTAATTTATGTACCAATGATTAGAAGGCTGTGTTACTTTAAATATTCTGTGATTCAAGTTTGCTACTAATTTGAACTCCTCTCAGTTAGTTTGAATTAATACGATAATATCAACAAGAGCAGCATTCTTAAATTTTGTGTGAATCAGAATCACCTTCTCAACAATCATTTGCCCCAGTTCTACTCCAGTGGATTCTGATTCAGTAAGTTTAGGGTGGGGCCCTGACATCCATATTTTTAACATGCTCTCAAAAATGATCCTATGGCACACCAAAATTTAAGAATTTGACCCAAATTTTTAAAGTTCTATTTCTTACTACTAATAGATTGTATAGTAAATATCTAAAGATTGTGAGTGTACTACAGCAAAGATTTGTTTGAATAATATATATTTCTTATTTATTTCATTTTTATGTGTAATTTAATATTTATTCAACTGTTTATGGGGTGCATAGGTGAATCTCTACTAAGGAAAAGATGTGGGAGAGAGGAATATCTTTCTTAATAGCTTTAATAGTTGAGTATATCTGTATGCCTGCTATTTAATCTTTTTTAAGGACTGAGTAATTAAGGAGCAGGCTTCAGGTAATTAGGATATAATTAAAACAAAAATGTGATTGTCAAGACCACATTTCTCAAATTGAGATGAGAAGAATGTTATCATGCTGAGAACTTTAAATATAAAACAGAGTAATTATTCACTGCCCACAGTCTGTAGACCCAGTAGGGCTTACGTATCTCTAACTTAATGTGCCTCTTTAAGTTTTCCCTTATTTATACATACTGTTATCTAACACACTGGTTTCTGCTCAGATTAGAAACATTTTTTAGATTATGGCAACTCCTATGAAATTTTATCTCTAACAGTTGCTGATTGGTAAGCTTTGATAAAATTTTGATTTAAAGAAAATTAATATTACTGACCTCTGTTTATAAAAAACATATATACTCTTTCAGGGAAGTAAATGTGGTTATCTGTTTGAACTAAGGGGATGTGTTTCTTTTTCATCTTTTAAATTACCTCTAAGTTAAGAAAGTATCTACCATATTTGCTGGAAGTTCCCATCATTATGCTTGATAATTTTAGGAATTATATTTTTCTTTTGGCTGATATTTCACCTAATACCAAATGAGTCTAATTTGCAGTCTAGTTTCAGTTCATTTTTTTTCTCTTTGGTATTTGGGTTCTTTTGCTTTATTTGATTTGTCACAGTAGTTGCCTGGCCAGGTAGGAGATGTAACATCAGAAAATAATGTACAAGTTCTATATGTTTAGACACAATTGAACATTTCAGTTGACTGGGAAGATGAGATTTAACATCAGAAAATATTATACAAGTTCTATATGTTCAGACACAATAGAACATTTCAGTTGACTGGGAAGATGTGCAGAGGTTCCATTAAATATACTTTATTTTTTTCTTATGTTCATTTCACTAATTTTGGAAAAAGCCATCATCTTCCTGAAACGTACATAGTTGAAGTGTTCTCATAGTATATTTTCCTGTGCATGAAACTAAAGGGATTAAACATTGTGACTGCTGATTTCTTTATTTTTGGCCAGCCTATACACTTTAAGGTACCTGAGCATGTATTCTACACTAAGTTTTATGCCTGCTATGTGCAGAAAACAAAATTTTGAGCTACCCATGAGTGACTGCTTCCCTATGCTATTTTTTCTGTATTTGTTTCTGAGCCATCAGAACTTACAAATGGCTACAGATACTATACATCAGGGAGGTTTTGTTTCCTTTCAGGGTTTTAAGCTTGGAGCTTAGATGTCTCTACTTCAGAAGTAGGATGATCAGGCAGCTCTTTTGGAGCCAGCTTGTAGCTACTGTTTTTCCAAAAAATTGTTAACACATTTGAAATTTAGTATTCCAATCTAGGAATGGAGGAGGGAAACTGAAGTCAGGGAAAAGGTGAGGGAAGAGTTATAGTTAGTAGGAACATATAATCTTGTTAAAGAAATGAGAAATAAACAGGTGAAAAGTTAGAATAGGTTAAAATGTTTTAAAGTTGTTCTATAAGAGATTTATAAAAAAATTATACAGTTACTATAGTTCTTCAGAGGACAAAGATTACTTTTAGCTGGAGTTGGGGCATGGGGCTAGGGGAATGGGGTGAGGTTGAGTTGTACCCTAAAGAATGAATGGGATTTAAGGATTTAGATAGATAAGGACTCATTTCAAGTTATTCCATTTTGGAAGGTATTCCAAAATGAAGATACAAAAAAGTAAATGTTTTCTTTTGGGGATTGCAGCTGCCTTTTTCCTCATAAGAAAACCACCACTTTGTAGTACACTATTAATAAACAGAGGCAATCATGTTATCCTATTTTTCTACCAAAGCTTACATGCCAGTCTGTTACAGGTGTTTCCTATTTGAAAAATCAAGATTCCAAGAAGCTCTAACCCTTACTCTCTCTTCTTGCTTTAGAACAAAATTAAAATGTACAAATAATAAAAATTCATAGAGCAATATATCGTGCTTATGTTAAAGGAATAACTCAAAACTGTTCTTGAGTTAAATTTTCCATATATTGGTTTACAAATAGCTGTTCATTTACAATTAGAAAAATATTATCTATTCATTCATTGAACAGATTTTTGTTGAATATCTCTTATGTTCTGGTAAACAATCATATACAGTCCCAACCTTTGTGGAACACATAGTCTTTCAGTAGAATGAGATATTAAAGTTATTCACTCAGATAAATTCTTGTGATTCATGGTATATATAAAGAATACAGGATTTTGACCAAGTTGGTGAGTCTTTCTAGAGGAAGAGACATTTAAACTAAAGACTAAGTAGGAATTAGTGGGGCAAAACTTGGGGGAAGAACATTTTAGGAAGGAGGACACATGTGAAGCTTTTGAGGCAGGAAAGCTTGTCCTTTCAGAGGACTCAGAGACCAGCGTGGCTGAGCTCAGCAAGTGGGAGAGTAAGTCACAGTAATTGAAGGTAAGATTATATAGAACCTTTAAAATGATTACTTTGGTGGGCTCTGGAAGGGAGTTTAGTTAGGAGTCTAATGCAGTCACCTGGGGAAGAAATAATGGTAGCGTGGATTAGGATTTGGCAAAGAGATAATAAGAAGTGAATAGATTTGAGAGTTATTTGGATGTAGAATCAGAAGTTAAAATTGGTTGGATGTAGGCCTTACATCTGCAGTGTAGTTTAGTCCTTATGAAGCTCTCATAAAACAATATTTTATGGCTCTAGCCTACAGTCTTATATTGATTTTGCATTGCTTAGCCTTATTCTTTCTTGCGGCCCAGCTATATAACCCCATTAAATGGACACCTGTGACTACCCTTCTTTTTGTCTTTAGAGCAACTTCAGCTAATTGTTAATAAGGTGTTTTTTTCCAAAGGTATAATGCATCTGGTGGCTGTTTCCCTCCTTTCTCCTAATAGTGAAATTTGAGTCAGGTCCCCTTTGCATGTTTTTTTTTTTTTTTTTGTCTGTTCCTAAAGTAGATCAATAAAAGTGAATTGGCTTTCAGGTATATGTTACTAGGCTTCATAAGATGGTTCTGTTTTTGCTTTTTAAAAAAAATTTCAGGTTCAATTGCAGGCAGTCCTACTTTTGAAATGTTATTTTTTTCTTCAGTAAGCCTAGTTTCTATTTTATTGAAATATTTATATGCATATAGAATTTTCAATCTTCTAGTAACATCTCAAAGACAGTTTTTTCCTTGTCTTAGTTGACTTTTATGGCATTAAAATTCAAAAGTCATGTTGAACAAGAGGTCTCAAACATTTTCAAAGATGCTGTAGATTATCTAGGCTCTCTTTGTATATTACAACTTGACTTTTAAATTAGACCAATGAATATTTATTAGTTATTTTTTTATCCGGGGGTTTTATGTTTGGATATATCTGTCTATGTATATTTTTTAAAATAACATTCTTTTTAAAGTTTTTAGGCTTTCTGTTTTATTCTTACATGTTTCAACATTTCACTGCTGGGTTGTTTTTAGGATTACTGAGGGGGTTCTTTGTTTTCTTACATAATTGGTTTCCTTATAATTTTTTCTTAAATTCCTTACCATAGCACAACTTAAAAAGAAAGCTTTTTAGATGAAAGGCAAGAACGCTCTTATCTTAATGACAGTCATTGCAAATAGTGCAAAGATGAAAGTTCTTGAGTTGTGCCTTGATTATATGTGATCTCAGAAATTTCTTACATATGATTATGTTTTTAAAAATATTTGCTACTTATAGTTAACATTCAACCATAGTGAACATTTGTTTTTCATATGGATATTTTTTTACAAGATCAAAGCAATAGTTAATGTCTTTGAAAACCTCAGTAGTTGTTCTATTGAATACATTACTGTTTTATGCCCTACATTTCATTTTATAATTATCTTCCTGAAATTTTCTTAAGTGCTTGGTGATAAAGCCTAATTATGGTTTAAGACAAACAAAAATGAGAGAACTCAAAACATAAAGGTTTTTGCATTTTGAATATCATCTGTGGTTTGCATTGTGACCCTTGATTACCCAAGTAACACAGTAACAGGGTTGCAGCCAGGCCTGTTACCATGAGTTCATCCTTGGAAACTAGGGTCCCAGTACTTATCTTGCCTTTTATTAAAAAAGGAGTTTGTTTAATTAGGGCATCTCTGTATTTAGTAAATCGCTTGGTTATTGATATCCATGACATTCTGCTGGAATTTGGTAGCAACTTAGCATGTTTCAGAGTAACTGTGTATCTGAAGGGTAGCATGACTTCAGGAGAGAATGATTTTATTTCA
Source organism: Mesoplodon bidens (assembly GCF_964165515.1). NCBI lineage: Eukaryota > Metazoa > Chordata > Mammalia > Artiodactyla > Ziphiidae > Mesoplodon > Mesoplodon bidens. The sequence continues at coordinate 85,640,486 of NC_138178.1, forward strand.
TTACACTTTTGATAAAATGTTGCCTCAAATAACACATTTCAAAAAACCGTATCATTTAGAAATATTTTTTGTCATTTCTTTTTTCAGAACTAGTTATATTAAAACGTTTTTTAATGTTGATAGTTTTTAAAACCCATAGAAAAATTGGAGAATGAACTTTATACCTTGCACCTGTATTCACCACCTGTTAACATCTTGCCACACCTGCATGTTCACACACACACAAACACAGACACACGCTTTTATTTTGCCAAATTATCTGAAAGTAGGCTACAGACATCATGACACTTCATCCTTAAATTCTTCAGCATGTATCTACCAAGAACAAGGACAGCTTCCTACATATTCACAGTTCCATTATGTTTCTTAAAAACATCAACATTAATTTAGTAATATTATCTGGCATATGGTCCATATTCAAGTTTCCTCAATTATCGCCAAAATGTCCTTTATAACTATTTGTTTGTTTTCACCCAGGATCCAATCAAAGTTCACCCACTGTATTCGATTATTATGTCTCTTTAGTCTCCCCCAATCTAGGACAGTCCTACTGCCTCACTTGTTCTTTATGACACTGAAATCTTTGTAGAGTTTAAGCCAGTTGTCTGCAGGATCACTCACATTCTGGATTCATTTGTTTCTTAATAATAAGATTCAGGTCAAACATTTCCGGTAAGAACACAGGGATATTTTGTAACCTCCTGTTGCATCACATCAGGAGTCACTTTAATTGCTGTGTAGTATTCCAGTGCATGAATCTACCACAGTTTATTTATTCATTCTACTTTTGACAGATATCTGATTTGTTTCAAGTTTTTGACTATTATGAGTAAAGCTGCTATGTGTAGTCTTTTGGGATCAGTAGTTGAGCATAGGATTGCTTGTGGGAAAGGATTTTGGCAATTTCTTTACCTAGGCAAGACCTGGAGTGCTGTGTTCAGCTGCCAGAATCCTCTCTGAACCTTTCATAAAACATTGAGAGCATAGTTTTGAATTTTATTTATGTAAATGTTAATATATTTTTTCATAGCCTACAGTACCAGATCTATTTGCCACTTATTATGAAGGCAACCCTTGCTCACACAATCCAAAAAGGGAATACTGTTTATTCTCTCTACTTGAAGAATACAAATTTCCATGTTTTGTTGGATAGGAAATGTATATCAACTCACATATGTAAATTTGAATGGAGTATAACCACATACAATATTTTCTTTTTTGGATTGTGGAATCTTATTAAGTTGGCGTAACCTTTGTCATATCTGTGACCTTAAGAGAGCGTCTAAATTTCGTACCTCATAGAACTAAATGAAGATAGTTTATTTAAACATGTGCATGCATAGATAGTTGGAACTCACTTATTGTAAATTGTGGGACTTGTAGTCAACTGTTTACATAGGTATCTACAACACCACTGGAGACTGAATTTAAAAACCATGTAAAAGCTTTTCTGTATAAGAAAGAAGTAAGGACAGCAAAGGTAGCAGAGCAAAAATAAACTTCTGTTCATACTTTTATATATGTTCACTGATTTTTACATATATTTTTTTTTTCCAGTAGTGGCTACGGAGGAAGTAGTTACTGCAGAATCTGTGGATGGTGCAATTCAGCAAGTAGTTAGTTCAGGGGGTCAGCAAGTCATCACAATAGTTACAGATGGAATTCAGCTTGGAAATTTGCACTCCATTCCAACCAGCGGAATAGGTCAGCCCATCATTGTGACCATGCCAGATGGACAACAAGGTTGGTAGAAGGCATTTACATAAAGTTTGCATTTATTCTTAATCCTCAGGAAATTGTGACATGTTTTTCAAAGCATTTATTTTTGCCTTAAATTTTGTTTTTGTAACCTTTTGCAGCAGACTTAATTGCCTAGTTTTATTTGCTTAGGCTACTGTTAAAATTAGCTTGCTTTCTCTGAGCGTATACTAGGTAGAAAGAGAAATTGGCCCCAAAGTATTCTGGTTGGAAAATGAGCTTAACTAAATAATTCAAAATCAGTATTGGACAATACTTTCCTATGCCATTTAATACAATTCAGATATCATATGGGCTTTTAAAAACACCATGTGAAAAAAAGCTACTTAAAAAGAAGTTGGACGAGTTATGGTAGGAACATAGTGACAACTTTTAGCAGCTTTGTTGATAATTGTCCCAACTTTTTCGTTTTGAGTAATAAGAGAGTAGTAATAAGATAGATGAAACAAACCCCAGTTTCATGTTTAGTGAACCTAAAAGACTGAGAAAACCACAAAATTCCATATTTAAGTACTTGCCAAAAACATCTTAAGATCTAAGCCAGGGCAGTAGAACCCTCAGGGAAACCCCCAGTCGTACATCAAGAAAAGGGGCTGAGCTTAGAAATCAGCAATAAATATACACTTCCAGTAAAACAGGGCCCAATCTGAGTAGGAAGTGCTGCAAGTAGGATTAAGATAGACTAGGGCATGAAAGCTGGAGGAAGCAGAAAGAGAAGGTGCAGAAAGTTCCTATCTGAACAAGCATCCCAGTACCCAGTACTCCGTACCACCCCCCCACCACCAAAAAAAAGTATGTGTACACATAACCTTTTAGAAAACAACTGGGATTGCAGAGACCAAGCCTCTTCATGGCCTGTGAAGGAATTAGGGAAGGGAAGGGCTGGAGGTAGAAGTTCTCCTAAACCAGGTTTGGTTTAGAGTGATAGTGGAGGTATGGCCCTACAGAGAGACCAGGTCTCAAGGAACGATTTTGTTGCCATAGCAGTGGAGGAGGAAACCCTTGACCTGTGGAGCCTGGGAGGCTTTTCTCACCGCTATGCAGAAATCTCCTGCTGGTGGTCCAAGATTTGGATCAAGCCCAGGTACTTTCACAATGCTTTAAATAACTAATTCTAATTATATAGAAAAGAAGAAACTTTCAAAGTATTTGTTTTAAGCAGATATAACATTGTTTCCAAAACCTGACATTATACACACAGTCTAATCTCATTGATGAACAAATGGAAAGAAACTCATGTTTTTGGATAGGATGACTCACTATTATAAAGCTCTCAATTCTTCCTGAGTTAATTGATAAATGTAATGTGATAGGAAAAAAAGACTGTATTAGTTTGCTAGGGCTGCCATAGCAAACTACCACAGACTGGGTGACTTAACAGAAGTTTATCTTGTCACAGTGCTGGAAGGTGGAAGTCCAAGATCAAGGTGTTGGCAGGTTTGGTTTCTTCTGAGGCCTTTCTCCTTGGCTTGCAAATGGTTGCCTTCTTGCTGTGTCCTGATATAGTCAGCCCTCAGTCTGTGTGTGTTGTCTGCGACCTAACCTCTTATAAGGACACCAGTCATATAGGATTAGGACCCACTTAAATGACTTCATTTTGGACTTCCCTGGTGGCGCAGTGGTTAAGAATCTGCCTGCCAATGCAGGGGACATGGGTTCAAGCCCTGGTCGGGGAAGATCCCACATGCCACGGAGCAGCTAAGCCCGTGCACCAAAACTACCGAGCCTGTGCTCTAGAGCCCGCGAGCCACAACTACCAAAGCTTGCATGCCTAGAGCCCATGCTCCTCAGCAAGAGAAGCCACCACAATGAGAAGCCTGTGCACTGCAACGAAGAGTTTCCCCCGCTCGCCACAGCTAGAGAAAGTCTGTGCACAGCAACGAAGACCCAACGCAGCCAAAAATAAAACCAAAATCTCATTTTACCTTTTTAACCTTTTTAAAGGCCCTATCTCCAAATACATTTTGAGGTACTGGGGGTTAGGACTTACAACATTTGAATTTTGAGGGGGACACAATTCAAGCCATAACAAAGACCAATAAGTCTTTTTCTGGAATTAGCCAAACAGATTCTGAAGTTTATTTTGATGGAGGAGGAGGGAAGAAGAATAAGGATAACTAGAAAAGAAGAGCAATGAGAGGAACCTACTGAATATTAAAATAAACTTTTAAAGCTTTCATAATTTAAAAATTATAACTGGCAAATGAATATATAGACTATGTAGATAGTCCAGTGAAACATATAATTCTCAGTTCTTCTTGAGTGAATTTATAAGTGTAATGTAATATGGTATGAGTTAAAAGAAATACTTTAATTCTCAATATTTCTAATGTTTTTAATTACATTGTACTAAATAAATAATAGTTTTACTATTTTTTCATTTATTTACATTTATAAATGACAGTAGGAGAGTTTTTAATGTTTTGACAACCTTAAAGACTGTAGGACAGTTGTAATTTTCCCATTGATGATTAAGATTGTTTTGCATAGTTTTAGCTTGCACAGTCATGTTTATGTTCCCGCACTGGTATGCAAAACAAGGACAGCCTCTCGCTGTCTGTATATTTACATTTATGTAAAGAGATACTAAAAATTGGGACAGTCTAACAACCCAGTGGAAAAACAAGCAAAGTTTATAAACAGACATTGTTCCTAATGGTGTATCCTCACAGTGGAATATAATGCAGCTAAATGAAAGAAAGCTCTCTATGTGTTGGTGAAAGATACCCTAGATATATGGAGTGAAAAAAGCAGACACAGAACGATGTATCTATCTTATGTATGTTTGAATATATGTTTTGTATGTACCTACCTTTTGTGTAAGAGAGAGAAAAAGGAAAATGTATATTCATGTTTGTTTTTACATAAATGAACACAAGAACAATGTATAAGCAACCAGTAAAAGTATCTGTTTTAGCAAGGGTGAAGTCAGACCTCTCAAAATATGCTTGTTAAGTATTATTTTGATTTTGAGCCAATGAATGTATTATCTATAAAATTAAAAAAAATAAGTAGGTACCTTAAACAATAAGTAGTTTTCAGGAAATAGACAAGAAGTTGAAGACAAATATGGACGTTTCTCATAAATAGCAAATCAGTGTTTTGAAATTATTGTTTTTGGAATATATTTATTTTAGATGAGTTGCATCAACAATCTCAAGACTAGTTTTAATTCTTCTAAACCTATCTGTAAATGAAGTAATGTGTACATTTTTTCGTTTTAGTATTAACAGTACCAGCAACAGACATTGCTGAAGAAACTGTTATAAGTGAAGAACCACCAGCCAAGAGACAATGTATTGAAATAATTGAAAACCGGGTGGAGTCTGCAGAAATAGAAGTAAGGAGTCTTTTACCCGGTGTGTTTTGCTGCAGTCATCCAAAATAAATTCCATTTGCTTTTCTTTCTTTTTTTTGTCTTTTATATTTATTACTGACAGTATTGTTTTGATATAGAATGAGTACTTTTTTGTCTAATTTTTTGCCTTATCCATATAGCAAGCCTTCAATAAATAAATATTGAATGAATGAATGAATGAGTAAAGAATTTGTTTGTAACAAAGTCTGTCATCATGGTAACATTGGAATGTCTTTTGTTCTTGTACTGCATCCTTTATTTTCTATTAAATTTATATACATCATTCTCCCAAGTCACTAAAGGGAATGTCACTATATATTGACTAAAAAAATTTTTTTCTTGCAAAAATGAAAGGCGAATGACTATTTGGGCTGGAAGATGCTCTTAAAGAATGTTGAAGTTTGTCAGCTGAGTTATTTTGTAAAAAGCCATAGGTAACCGCTTATTTGATAAATGTAATGTCCCTTAAGGAAATTAAATTTGGACTAACTGTGATAGGATTCACCTTCTTTTCCCTCTGCCAAACTAGTTTGTAATTGTAAACTAGTTTGTAAGTGTAACCAAACCATAGTTATTACCTCACAGATTTTTTTCTCACATGACTGTAAATAAAGTTATGTTTTCCAAAGTTGATATTAACTTATATCAGATGAAAATAAGATCATTCCTAAATAACTTTGAAAGAGCAACTGCAGTGTAAAGAAAAGAATATTGGACTTGAAATTAAATGAGCTGGATTTGAATCCCACCTCTTGCCCCTCCCTATTAGCTTTGGGGCAAGTTATCTTACCTTTCTGAGTTCCTGTTTTATTTTCTCCCAAATTGGAATTTAAGATAACAATATCTGTATTTTGGGGGTTTTATGAGAGTTGAAAAAGTCAGCATACTCATTATATACACATTCATAATATCTAATATGTATGAATAGTAAATGTTGGTGAATATTTAGGAATTCTTTGTTATCATAGAAAAGAGAGGATTTAGAAAAATGCCACCTAAAGGCAACATAATTCTGCCTGAGGACAATTAGAAAATATCCTTGCCCAAATTCGTTTACATGTAAGACTGGTACATCTTTCGCCACAATCTCAAAGGACATATTATTGAGTTAAGAAGAATTTGATTCATGGTTTAACCAGAATGTTTGATAAAATTGTGACTTTAATTATTGAGGGTGAGTTGTTTCATTTCATCAAAATTTAAAGTGATATTCAGTACACTGAAGTTTTTATAAACTAACCATTTATTTCATTGAATGGTATCAGTATACTTATTATTTAAAAATCTTTAATGTCTTTTACTGATAAATCAGTTGATCTTGTTTTCTGGCATATAAAGTGAGAAAGATTTTGTGATGTACTTTGCTTTAACTATTTAATAAAACATTTTTAAATTACTTGAATTTTTATTGAACATAAACTGACTCAGTTCAACATTTCTTTTAATTGAAGTATAGTGGATTTATGTCAATTCAACATTTTCAAAATAATGAATGTGCAGGCTGTACCTTTATTTACCTAACAAACAACCAGTGAGAATTGCTGTTTTCATCAAAGATCAACCTAATTCCACTCTTACAGTCTTTCAGAGACCAAGGAGAATAATGGCAAATAACAAGAAAGTATGAATTGAGGTATATAAATTAACTAGAACCAAGGAGATTAGAACTTCAGGGAGATGGAATTTTAGCTTGATATAAAGAACTTCACGAGTTATTTTTAGCTTAATTTTAGTAATTAGAGCTTTCTGGTAATGGAAGTCTTACTCTCCATCACTGGAAATGTTCAAGCCAAAGTTGCATGATGTTAGAGCTATTACAGAGAGACTTTGAAGCATACAGTGAGTAGAGATGGTAGAGGTGGGCAGGGGATACAGAATGAAGAGAGACCTCCAATGTTTTCTAAAACCAGGTAATCATTTCCTTATAGTACATAAGAGTTCTTTTGATTTTATTTTCCGAGGTCTCCAATAGAGTTATCTAGAATTATCTTGAGGGTATACTTTTATATTCCTTTCTAAGTGATTGCTTAGCCATTAACCCAAAAAGTTTCTCTAAAGCAGTGCTTCTCAACTGGAGCAATTTTGACCCCAGGGGACATTTGGCAATGTCTGGATACATTTCTGGTTGTCACAATGAGGGACATGCCACTGACATTTAGTGGATAGAGGCTGGGGATGCTTCTAAACCCTATACACATCCTACAATGTGTGTTTTGCCGCTCAGTTCTGCAGTTGTAGTAGGAAAGCAGCCACGGGCAATTTGGAAATGAGTGGGTATGGCTGTATTTCAGTAAAACTTCATAAAAAACAGGATCATATTTGACCCATGGCAGTTAGAAAATGGACAGCTCAGTGGACAAGCAGAGAGCTCATACACCCTGCCTAGTTTCTCTCTTTTTTAAAAAAACACTTAATGGTTAAGAATATGAGTCTGGAAGCAGATTTAGGTTTGAATGATAATTTTCTGAGTGTGATTGGTCAAGTTATTTAGCCTTTCAAGGCTTGGCTTCCCCATCAGTAAAAAGGGGAAAATAATAGCACCTACATTATCAGAGTGTTGTAGGGTTTAAATGAGAATGCATGTGAAGGACTAGTACAGTGGTGAGCATATAGTAAATGCTCAGTAACTGTTAGTTGTATTATTATCATCTTCTAAAATTTATATTGTGGTATGGTAGAAGATAAATCACTTTAATGATTTTTTTTTGCTTTATAATAGCTGAAGTAAAATAAATTTGAATATTAGAAAATTACACATAAAACTGTTAAAAGATAATTATTAATAGCTGAAGCAGAATTCAAGAATCTTGTTTGGAATTAAAAAAGCAAACTCGAAGTCTTTCTTTGTTCTATTATTCTATTGCCTAATGTAATCATAGTATATTGCTTGGGCTTGGAGTTGAAGTGTAAGGTATCTTCCTTACTGCTTTCATCTTCTGAAATAATTGTGAATCTCTTGCTGTTTCTAAGTGTAAATAAATAGGTAATACTAGAAGATACCTTAGAGTTAATCTTTTCTAATATTTCCAACCAAATCAGGGCAAGTTTTTATCCATATTCAAAACTTTGACTGCCAGAGGATCTTATTTCTTAGTACATGTAAAAGTGTAAAACACTTATGCATGGCTGTGAGTGCTCCTGCCAGAGGTAGGGGTCTAGCTCCCACCCTTCCACTGGTGCCCAAAGTCCTGCATAGTTCACTGCCAGGGACTGGTGTCAGTTGCTTATATGAGGCTGGCATCTTGCCTGAAGTAAGGAGAAAAGGGTAGCAGGGTAGGGTGTAGGCATTTCTTCTACTTGTACATTTTGTGTAATTGGAAGATGTGGAGACTACTTGTATCAATCACTCTCACATTTGGTGGACTCATAGGAAAAATAAATGTTAGATCTAGCTTCATTCCCAGTGTGGAGAAGGCAGTGGGATCACAGGAAGGCAGGAGTATTATACATGTTCCTCCTTGTGGACCATGTGAATAGTGGAGGGTAGGGAATCTTTTGGTGTTCACAACGGACAAGGGTCTAGGAGGCAGTGGAAGAGACCACAGTGTCCTCTTTCCCAGCAAGCTTCTTACCCCTCGCCCTTACCTTCAGTTCTCTCTTTTAAGTGTGAACTTAAAGTGTGAACCTGGCCTCTTTTTGTCATTAGTAGTCCTACCCTCAGCGCCCCCCCCCCACAAGCAGAAGGCCTGGGCTTCTGTAATGAGGTTGAGCTTGGACCTGGTCAAGTTGAGTTTTTGTCCATGTGCTTACTAGACGTATGGGAAAGGAATCTTTGAAGTGTTTTCCCTTAGGCAACTGTATAGGGGCAGAGTGAGGAGAGGAGAAAGAATACCACTTACATTGGACCAGATTTGTGTTTTTCCTCTCAATTTGTTCAGGAATTTGATACATATATTTTACAGCATATAATATAATGAATCACAGTAGAGAAATTAGTATTTTATTGGTTTGTAAAATGGTATAATTTAGGAAACACTAATCTAGACCAGCACTTCATTTTAAAGATGAGGAATCTTGCTTGCTGTCATAGGGAAAGATAGTTTTATTTATTTTTTTTTTATAAAAATTTATTTATTTATTTATGGCTGCTTTGGGTCTTCGTTGCTGCGTGGGGGCTTTCTCTAGTTGCGGCGAGCAGGGTCTATTCTTCGTGGTACGCGGGCGTCCCATTGCGGTGGCTTCTCTTGTTGTGGAGTGCAGGCTCTAGGCGCGCGGGCTTCAGTAGTTGTGGCATAAGGGCTGTAGTTGTGGGCCGTGGGCTCCAGAGCGCAGGCTCGGTAGTTGTGGTGCACGGGCTTAGTTGCTCCGTGGCATGTGGGATCTTCCTGGACCAGGGCTTGAACCCGTGTCCTCTGCATTGGCAGGCGGATTCTTAACCACTGTGCCACCACGGAAGTCCCAGGAAAGATAGGTTTTTTTTGTTTGTTTGTTTGTTTTGTCATCTTTATTTTTTATTTTTATTTTTGCTTTATAACAAATTTAATCAGTTATACATATACATATGTTCCCATATCCCCTCCCTTTTGTGTCTCCCTCCCACCCTCCCTATCCCACCCCTCCAGGCGGTCACAAAGCACCGAGCTGATCTCCCTGTGCTATGCGGCTGCTTCCCACTAGCTATCTACCTTACGTTTGGTAGTGTATATATGTGCATGCCACTCTTTCACTTTGTCACAGCTTACCCTTCCCCCCTCCCCATATACTCAAGTCCATTCTCTAGTAGGTCTGTGTCTTTATTCCTGTCTTACCCCTATGTTCTTCATGACATTTTTGTTTTCTTAAATTCCATATATATGTGTCAGCATACAGTATTTGTCTTTCTCTTTCTGACTTACTTCACTCTGTATGACAGGCTCTAGGTCCATCCACCTCATTACAAATAGCTCAATTTCGTTTCTTTTTATGGCTGAGTGATATTCCATTGTATATATGTGCCACATCTTCTTTACCCATTCATCCGATGATGGACACTTAGGTTGTTCCCATCTCCGGGCTATTGTAAATAGGGCTGCTATGAACATTTTGGTACATGTCTCTTTTTGAATTATGGTTTTCTCAGGGTATATGCCCAGTAGTGGGATTGCTGGGTCATATGGTAGTTCTATTTGTAGTTTTTTAAGGAACCTCCATACCGTTCTCCATAGTGGCTGTACCAATTCACATTCCCACCAGCAGTGCAAGAGTGTTCCCTTTTTTCCACACCCTCTCCAGCATTTATTATTTCTAGATTTTTTGATGATGGCCATTCTGACTGGTGTGAGATGATATCTCATTGTAGTTTTGATTTGCATTTCTCTAATGAGTAAAGATGTTGAGCATCCTTTCATGTGTTTGTTGGCAGTCTGTATATCTTCTGTGGAGAAATGTCTATTTAGGTCTTCTGCCCATTTTTGGATTGGGTTGTTTGTTTTCTTGTTATTGAGCTGCATGAGCTGCTTATAAATTTTGGAGATTAATCCTTTGTCAGTTGCTTCATTTGCAAATATTTTCTCCCATTCTGAGGGTCGTCTTTTGGTCTTGTTTATGGTTTCCTTTGCTGTGCAAAAGCTTTGAAGTTTCATTAGGTCCCATGTGTTTATTTTTGTCTTTATTTCCATTTCTCTAGGAGGTGGGTCAAAAAGGATCTTGCTGTGATTTATGTCATAGAGTGTTCTGCCTATGTTTTCCTCTAAGAGTTTGATAGTGTCTGGCCTTACATTTAGGTCTTTAATCCATTTTGAGCTTATTTTTGTGTATGGTGTTAGGGAGTGATCTAATCTCATACTTTTACATGCCCCTATCCAGTTTTCCCAGCACCACTTATTGAAGAGACTGTCCTTTCTCTACTGTACATTCCTGCCTCCTTTATCAAAGATAAGGTGACCATATGGCTGTGGGTTTATCTCTGGGCTTTCTATCCTGTTCCATTGATCTTTCTGTTTTTGTGCCAGTACCATACTGTCTTGATTACTGTAGCTTTGTAGTATAGTCTGAAGTCAGGGAGCCTCATTCCTCCAGCTCCATTTTTCGTTCTCAAGATTGCTTTGGCTATTCGGGGTCTTTTGTGTTTCCATACAAATTGTGAAATTTTTTGTTCTAGTTCTGTGAAAAATGCCAGTGGTAGTTTGATAGGGATTGCATTGAATCTGTAGATTGCTTTGGGTAGTAGAGTCATTTTCACAATGTTGATTCTTCCAATCCAAGAACATGGTACATCTCTCCATCTATTTATATCATCTTTAATTTCTTTCATCAGTGTCTTATAATTTTCTGCATGCAGATCTTTTGTCTCCTTTGGTAGGTTTATTCCTAGATATTTTATTCTTTTTGTTGCAATGGTAAATGGGAGTGTTTCCTTGATTTCACTTTCAGATTTTTTATCATTAGTATATAGGAATGCCAGAGATTTCTGTGCATTAATTTTGTATCCTGCAACTTTACCAAATTCATTGATTAGCTCTAGTAGTTTTCTGGTAGCATCTTTAGGATTCTCTATGTATAGTATCATGTCATCTGCAAACAGTGACAGCTTTACTTCTTCTTTTCCGATTTGGATTCCTTTTATTTCCTTTTCTTCTCTGATTGCTGTGGCTGAAACTTCCAAAACTATGTTGAATAAGAGTGGTGAGAGTGGGCAACCTTGTCTTGTTCCTGATCTTAGTGGAAATGGTTTCAGTTTTTCACCATTGAGGACGATGCTGGCTGTGGGTTTGTCATATATGGCCTTTATTATGTTGAGGAAAGTTCCCTCTATGCCTACTTTCTGCAGGGTTTTTATCATAAATGGGTGTTGAATTTTGTCAAAAGCTTTCTCTGCATCTATTGAGATGATCATATGGTTTTTCTCCTTCAATTTGTTAATATGGTGTATCACGTTGATTGATTTGCGTATATTGAAGAATCCTTGCATTCCTGGAATAAACCCCACTTGATCATGGTGTATGATCCTTTTCATGTGCTGTTGGATTCTGTTTGCTAGTATTTTGTTGAGGATTTTTGCATCTATGTTCATCAGTGATATTGGCCTGTAGTTTTCTTTCTTTGTGACATCCTTGTCTGGTTTTGGTATCAAGGTGATGGTGGCCTCGTAGAATGAGTTTGGGAGTGTGCCTCCCTCTGCTATATTTTGGAAGAGTTTAAGAAGGATAGGTGTTAGCTCTTCTCTAAATGCTTGATAGAATTCGCCTGTGAAGCCATCTGGTCCTGGGCTTTTGTTTGTTGGAAGATTTTTTATCACAGTTTCAATTTCAGTGCTTGTGATTGGTCTGTTCATATTTTCTATTTCTTCCTGATTCAGTCTTGGCAGGTTGTGCATTTCTAAGAATTTGTCCATTTCTTCCAGGTTGTCCATTTTATTGGCATAGAGTTGCTTGTAGTAATCTCTCATGATCTTTTGTATTTCTGCAGTGTCAGTTGTTACTTCTCCTTTTTCATTTCTCATTCTATTGATTTGAGTCTTCTCCCTTTTTTTCCTGATGAGTCTGGCTAATGGTTTGTCAATTTTGTTTATCTTCTCAAAGAACCAGCTTTTAGTTTTATTGATCTTTGCTATCGTTTCCTTCATTTCTTTTTCATTTATTTCTGATCTGATTTTTATGATTTCTTTCCTTCTGCTAACTTTGGGATGTTTTTGTTCTTCTTTCTCTAATTGCTTTAGGTGCAGGAAAGATAGTTTTAAAAGCAGTAATATTAGAACCTCATAACCCTGACTCCTTACTGTGTTACCATGAGAAAGCTGCATTGTCTCTAAGCATCATTTTCCTCGTCTGTAAAATGGGCATAATGTCTGTCTCAGAGACTTGTTATTGGAAATCACCTTGTTTATATATATAATGGGTGCTCAATAAATATTAATTTTTTTGTAATTAGTAGCTTTTTTTTTACATCTTTATTGGAGTATAATTGCTTTACAATGGTGTGTTAGTTTCTGCTTTATAACAAAGTGAATCAGTTATACATATACATATGTCCCCATACCCCTTCCCTCTTGCATCTCCCTCCCTCCCACCCTCACTATCCCACCCCTCCAGGCGGTCACAAACCACCAATCTGATCTCCCTGTGCTATGCGGCTGCTTCCCACTAGCTATCTACCTTACGTTTGGTAGTGTATATATGTCCATGCCTCTCTCTCGCTTTGTCACAGCTTACCCTTCCCCCTCCCCATATCCTCAAGTCCATTCTCAAGTAGGTCTGTGTCTTTAGTAGCTTTTTAACATTTAATTAGTAGCTTTTTAACATCACAGAAAGATGTGAAGAGGTATGGTGGTATATTTCCCTGTTAAAGTTCTTCACTAGTTTTTGTAGTATGTATAAAAGTACAGGTACGGGCTTCCCTGGTGGCGCAGTGGTTGAGAGTCCGCCTGCCGATGCAGGGGACACGGGTTCGTGCCCCGGTCTGGGAAGATCCCACATGCCGCAGAGCGGCTGGGCCCGTGAGCCATGGCTGCTGAGCCTGCGCGTCCGGAGCCTGTGCTCTGCAAGGGGAGAGGCCACAACAGTGAGAGGCCCGCCTACCGCAAAAAAAAAAAAAAAAAAAAAAGTACAGGTACCCAATTTGGGTTCATTATGTTAGTCTTATTTCTAATTAGAAAATAATTTCCTTGAGGTCAGAAACTAATCTGTATCTCGTAGTGTGGAGCTCGAAATTAGGGCTTTAATTATAAGGGAATTGGTGAAAAACGCAAGATGTCTTAGAAATATCAATACGTGGCTACTTTTAGCTACTACAAATTTTTTTATTTGAAAGATGCATGCTTGTATGTGTTATTGTATTTGTGCAACAATTGAAAAAAAAACTTTTTTTTTAAATTAGGAGAGAGAAGCTCTTCAGAAACAGCTGGATGAAGCTAATCGAGAAGCACAAAAATATCGACAGCAACTTCTAAAGAAAGAACAGGAAGCAGAGGCCTACAGACAGAAATTAGAAGCTATGACTCGTCTTCAGACTAATAAAGAAGCTGTTTAATTGAAATGAACATATAGTTTGAGTTTACTTTTGGTCAAGAAAGAATACAGTCTTGAACTGTACACAGTAAGGTGCAGTCATGGGAAGACAGGATAATAAAAGAGACTGCAGCTTGATAATTGGACTTAAGCCATGAGCTCTGAATTCTTGTAACATAAAACTTTACTTTAGAAGTTGTGAAATGTATTTAAAACTGAAGTCTGTAAATAGTTTTTTTTTTTTACAGTTGCAAATGCGTTGATAAAGATTGTTGAAGAGATCCCAAAACACAATAAGCCACTGTTTTTTGTGAATTCTTTTTGATTTTCGTACAAACCTTAATTTCTCAGAAACAGAACAGTTTTAAGGGTGATCGTTGTTGATTAGACCAAATGTTATGTAATAACCCTGTGGTGGACTGATGCTGGAATTACTCCTGTAGGTATAAACTTCTATATGAAGAGAAGATTTCTCCCAGGAAATCTTGTACAGCTTTAAGTTGTCTCAGATTCTCTGAAAACATTTTTTAGAAAGCAAATTTTTATATTTGTTCAATTTCAGCTATACCCAAGTAGATTTACATGTATATGAAGCAAATATTTTTAAAACTTTCTGTTTGTACATATTCTGCATGTTTTATAATTTCAAAATGCATCACTTGCATAGGTATTTTTCCCACAAAGATGTTGAAAGTTACTAGCAAAGAAAGAAACCCTTTTATTCTATAGGTCATTGAAACTAAGTAAGCTAGCAGCTGGTTTTATTGGAACGACAATGTTCTTGGAAGGAGCAGCTTACAAGATACCTTGAATTTGCAAACTGCAAAATCTATGCTTTTTTGAAAATTTCATAGTGGGGACGTGAAACTATTCTGTGCCTTCCATCATGATTTCCACATGAAAGCACTTTAAGGCACTGGATTTTAAGATAATGTTTTCAGAAAACTCAAAGCATATGGGTTTCTGAAATACTTCATGGACTCTTTTTCCCCCCAGGAAATTATTCTTACAGAAAAAAAATGCTTTTGTATGTAGAACAGGAACTTTTTGTACTACAGTGATGCTATAGATATGTCTAACATAACTTTTACTTTCCCTGTGAAAGCTGTATGTCTGTGCTGTGACTGGCTCTCATCATAATATTGTTCAATTCCACAGTGTATGGACATTAAACTCTGACATAGTGTTCCTTCTTTTTTGTAAACATAACTTCAAGTCCTTTTTCTTGTTTTATTTTTTAATGTTTTATTGCTTTATGAAAATGTTTAACCCTAAGACCCTTCTAGATTACCTATACTGTATAAAGAAGCAATTACCCTTAAAACTGTACTCTGCCCTACTTTTCTATTTTACAATTAAATATCTTTTCCACATATGTTCAGTGTAGTCTTATATTTTGACCACATTTTATTCACATTAAAAAGTTTGTTCTGTGTATTACGGCCATATTCCACGTATGAAAATATAAATTCTTCACACTGAGTCTTAAAAGTATCTAAAACTGGGTTTTACAAATGCCAAGGCATATTTTCAGTTGTGTGAAGCTGCTTTTCTGTTTCTGTTTTTTAGTACGTTAGTGCATTTATGGATTTGTTATGTTAGGAAGGGTACCCTAACGTATGCAGTGTCAGAGTAGAGCAGGGGCAGCGTGTTCACCCCACTCTATAGTTTTGCTTCCAAGACCAGATTGGCCCTGAAGATCCTTGAGAAAGTGTTGGAAACTAGCTTCTGAAAGTGAATTTAATGTCTTCTTTGATTTCTAGTTTTTTCTTCTGCTAGAAACTACCTGGTGCACGAAAGAATTTTGATCTATAATAACATTTGCCATAGATGGGAGAAAATAATTCATACTTAAGAGGAATAAGTGTATGATAGTATCACGTAGACATTGAAATGTCTGGGGGAAGTCCACGTTTTTCAGAGTCTGTATGTTGGACTTGTTTAATTCCTTAATCATCTACACCTGATTCACTGTACTATGAAATCAGAACTTAAACAAGAATTTATAATTAAAAAAAGCATTTGCTTTTTCTTTTTAGCTTCCGTTTTGAGGTGGGTTGGGAAAGCTTTGCATTCTACTTATTCTCAATGGTGTTATGGGCAGAAGATTAAAAGAACTGACAGAATAAAATAATAATAAAAGTTTTCAGAAATCCACACTTAATGTGTTTCCAGTACATAATAATGGATTCATAGTTAAAGGTCATCAGGTTGCCACATTGATGGCTAATTATTTCCACTTATGTGTGAACAAACACCTTTATTTTATTTTTTTTAGAAAACAGCCCACACTTTCCTTTATTTCAGTATTTGTGTGGTAAACAAAAATGCATGGGGATATTAATTTTTGTATTGGGTTGAGGATGTTTGTATATTCATGAAGGGAATGAGATATTGATTTTAAATGAACAAACACCTTCTTGAGCAGCCCTTCTCAACCAGGGTTCTGCGAGAGAATCAAGCTCTGATGCCCTAAATGTTAGGGCCTAATGAACTAATTCCTTGTAATGAATTAGTTTCTGTTCCGTGCATCTGGAATAGTACTGGTTATGTACTGTCTAGACACTGAGTTCATTAGATGTCTTGATTGCCTAATTGTTTAAGATTTTAAAACTTCACTGTATATAGTCGCTAGAACTCTGGGGTTACAAATTCTAGGTTGGGTCTGTGATGATTTCAGGAAGCCTCATCTGATGACTGGTATCTGCAGAGACTATGCTTCTCAACTAATTTTCATTTATTGTTACTTTATTTATGTCTCAGTTACTTCCCCAAAGGGCTTGTGTTGTCATTTATTTTTACTGGCTTTTAGAAGTTATTTTTTATGTCAATCTTTCCTGATATCAACAGCAGGTAGTTTTTCTTTTACTCTACCACTGGATTGCTTTATTTGTTTATGATGGTGGAGGGTTGGGAGTTGGAGAGCTTTCTTCTGTGACGTTCAAAATAACAGCTAAAGAGAGAAGGAAATAAATGTGAATATATAATTTGGACTATACTTGTTTTTAACAGAAAGGTCTGTGTACAAAATGTTTATCCAAAACATATTGCTAATGAAAATCTATGCCAGTATGTTTCTTCAACATGGTCATTTATGGTACTATTTATTGAAAATCAGAAGAAACCCTTGCCCATAACAGGAACTGATGAGTTGATAGATATTTATGGATACTTTATGCTGGTATGACTAATTTTTTGTCTTACTCTGTACAAAGTTTCTTCCAGATGAAATCTGTAAAGTTTCTTTGTGTCTTAATACCTGAAAGATCTTGAGAACTGACAAAATGTATCAAGAAGAAGACCCTTTTCAGATAAAATCACAAAACAATTGTAGGAACCTTTATATCCATATGGATGGGTTCCCAAGGCATTGAGACTCAGGCTTATATAGCAAATAGAAAAAAAAAATTTTCTATTCACCTAGCTTCTATTGAGTAAATATCTCCTTCCATCATGTCAGATCAACTTAGGAATGAACTAACTAATATATTTGTTATTTTATTAAGTCATATTTACTGTACTTGGATTTCATTATAGATAACTAGTCTCTTGTAGTTTTGAATGATGTTTGCTATTTGCTTTCTCTATGTTAGGTGAGAACATCTCAATGCACATGGACTCAGTTTGACGTAAGCTCTTTGAATTCATTCTCAGATTACTTTGTGTAATTTGTGATGGAAAATACGCTTCTGGTTCCAAGTCAAAATTTTGATATCATTATTTTTGTGACTTATTAAAAGTATTTTCCAAATATATAGATAGTCTTATAGTTTTTTACCTCATTTTGATACCCTGAGATCCTTTAAAAATATTTCACATTAATGATAATCAAGTAGTGAATATAATTTAGATATAGTTCTTGGGGCTCTTCATTTTTAGATAAGTATTGTAATTCCCCCCAAAACTGTTTTCTTCCTGGAAAAATTTTGACCTGATCTCTGTGATTCTATCCACTGTACTTTATTAAGTGCTTACTCAAATTTTCATTTGAACAGTTTAGATCTCATGTGCATGGCTGATATGTAATGTTTTCTACATATATAAATATATGCAATTACAGTCTTACTACTGATTAATTACATGGATTATAATTTTGAATTTTATGAATTATTTTAATGTCTCCTTGGTTTTTCTGTAAGAAAATATTTTTCTTGCATGCCAGATAAAAGTAAAAGCATTCATTTTTTGTATTACTATTTTTCATAATTGTCCTTTGCCTGCCATCCTTATAACTCTCAAGAATAATTTAAAGTTTAAATTGCATTTGCATATTTTGCTATACAAAAATAACATTAAGAAAGCTTACACTTAAATGAATCTGTAGTCTCTTTTTATAAAAAATTCTCGGTCTGCCAGAGAACTGACTCTGCTTCCAAACATTTCTGCCAAGTATGATTAGTTGACTCTCAGCATCAAGCACTGAAGCATATTAAGAATGTTTACTACTTTTGTTAGATACAATTTAATACTCAGTTGTTTTAATGAAAACTCAAAACATATAGAAGGGCATAGAGAATAATTTAACAAACATCCATGTACCTACCACCCAAATTTAATAAAATTTTTTAACATCTTTATTGGAGTATAATTGCTGTACAATGGTGTGTTCGTTTCTGCTTTATAACAAAGTGAAGCTATACATATATACATATCCCCGTATCCCCTCCCTCTTGCGTCTCCCACCCTCCCTATCCCACCCCCCTAGGTGGTCACAAAGCACCGAGCTGTATGCGGCTGCTTCCCACTAGCTATCTGTTTTACATTTGGTAGTGTATATATGTCCATATATACAGTACCACTCTGTCACTTTGTCCCAGCTTACCCTTCCCCCTCCCCGTGTCTTCAAGTCCATTCTCTAGTAAGTCTACGCCTTTATTCCCGTCTTGCCCCTAGGTTCTTCATGACCTTTTTTTTTTTTTTTTAGATTCCATATATATGTTTTAGCATACGGTATTTGTTTTTCTCTTTCTGACTTACTTCACTCTGCGTGACAGACTCTAGGTCCATCCACCTCACTACAAATAATTCAATTTTGTTTCTTTATGGCTGAGTAATATTCCATTGTATATATGTGCCACATCTTTATCCATTCATCTGTCGATGGACACTTAGGTTGCTTCCATGTCCTGGCTGTTGTAGATAGAGCTGCAGTGAACATTGTGGTACATGACTCTTTTTGAATTATGGTTTTCTCAGGGTATATGCCCAGTAGTGGGATTGCTGGGTCATATGGTAGTTCTATTTTTAGTTTTTTAAGGAACCTCCATACTGTTTTCCATAGTGGCTGTATCAATTTACCTTCCCACCAACAGTGCAAGAGGGTTCCCTTTTCTCCACACCCTCTCCAGCATTTATTGTTTGTAGATTTTTATTTTTATTTTTATTTTTTTAAAGAAGATGTTGGGGGTAGGAGTTTATTAATTAATGAATCTATCTTTGCTGTTTTGGGTCTTCGTTTCTGTGCGAGGGCTTTCTCTAGCTGTGGCAAGCGGGGGCCACTCTTCATCACAGTGTGCAGGCCTCTCACCATCGCGGTCTCTCTTGTTGAGGGGCACAGGCTCCAGGCGCACAGGCTCAGTATATGTGGCTCACGGGCCTAGTTGCTCCGCGGCATGTGGGATCCTCCCAGACCAGGGCTCGAACCCGTGTCCCCTGCATTAGCAGGCAGATTCTCAACCACTGCGCCACCAGGGAAGCCCTGTAGATTTTTTGATGATGGCCATTCTGACTGGTGTGAGGTGATACCTTATTGTAGTTTTGATTTGCATTTCTCTAATGATTAGTAATGTTGTGCATCCTTTCATGTGTTTGTTGGTGATCTGTATATCTTCTTTGGAGAAATGTCTATTTAGGTCTTCTGCCCATTTTTGGATTGGGGTGTTTGTTTTTCTGATATTGAGCTGTATGAGCTGCTTGTAAATTTTGGAGATTAATCCTTTTCAGTTGCTTCATTTGCAAATATTTTCTCCCATTCTGAGGGTTGTCTTTTCCTCTTGTTTATGTTTTCCTTTGCTGTGCAAAAGCTTTTAAGTTTCATTAGGTCCCATTTGTTTATTTTCGTTTTTATTTCCATTTCTCTAGGAAGTGGGTCAAAAAGAATCTTGCTGTGATTGATGTCATAGTGTTCTGCCTATGTTTTCTCTAAGAGTTTGATAGTGTCTGGCCTTACATTTAGGTCTTTAATCCATTTTGAGTTTATTTTTGTGTATGGTGTTAAGGAGTGTTCTACAAATTTAATAAATCTTAAAATTACCTTCTTTGCTTCAATTCTTTTCTGTTAAGAAATTGAATGTTACAGATGTAGTTGAAATCCCTTTTTTCCCCTTTCTCATCTCATTCCTCTCTCCTAAAGACAGCCACTATCCTGAGGTTGAAACGTATTTTTCTATCTACATTTTCATGCTTTTTCTGTGTACCAAATTTCATAAATATAGGGTAACGTATCTGTGGTTCTTAAACTTTGTTAAAGTTATCATTTTATACATATGTCATTCTGCATATTAATTTTTTCAGTTCATCAATATTTTAGACATTCATATCTGAGTATCTAATCATTCATTTTGACTTATAAAATTAAATAAATATACTATATGTATTTATCCTTTGTTCTATGTATAGATGTGTCACTTCCTATTTTTGGCTATTATAAATAGTGATGTAATGAACATCCTCGTATGTTTATCTCCTTACATGCATGAATGTTCTAGGTTTCCCCAGAAAATGGAATTGTTAGATTGAGGGTAGGCAATTTTACTAGACATTGTCAAATTGCTTTCCAGAGTGGCTCTGAATAGTGATGAGAATTCTCATTTCCCCACATCTCACCAACACATGATATTGTCACACTGTTTTTGCCAGCCTACATTGATATGAAATTGTTCTCATTATTTGCAATTCCCTATTATTAGTGAAGTTGAACATTTTTTCCCTGTTGTTTCTGGTCCGTTAGCATTTATTCTTCTCTGAATTGCTAGTTCATGGCCTGTTTTTTATTGGATAGTTTTTCTTATTGATTTGTTGAAGTTTAATATTTTTCTGGAAACTAATCTTTTGCTGGTTGCATGAGTTGTAAATATCTTCTCCCACTGTGTGACTTAAAACTTTTTTTAATTGTCTCAGTTAGTACATGTTTACTGAGTATTATGTGCAACTCTCAATACCAGGCTGAGTTAGAATTTCAATTGTTATATCGGTCTAACACTCAAGGAGCCTATTAAAGGTGGAATGGAATTTTAATTTTATTTATTTATTTTTTTTGTGGTACGCGGGCCTCTCACTGTTGTGGCCTCTCCCGTTGCGGAGCACAGGCTCCGGACGCGCAGGCTCAGCGGCCATGGCTCACGGGCCCAGTGGCTCTGCGGCATGTGGCATCTTCCCGGACCGGGGCACGAACCCGTGTCCCCTGCATCGGCAGGCAGACTTTCAACCACTGCGCCACCAGGGAAGCCCTGGAATTTTAATTTACAACTTGAATCTTTTCTCTTTTAGCTGAATACTGTCTCGTTTTTTATAATATATGCTTTTTCAGATAATTAGTGAGGGAAAGATGTAACTTTCACACTTAAACCATTTTTAGAAGATGTAATGTACTACTTAATGTAATTTTTTCCCATTCTTACACTAAGTTTTTCTTTTGATATTTTATAGTTGTGTGTTTTAAATTATATTTGAAAGGACAATGAGTATTTGGATTATTGCACATGATGTGTACTAAAGTGTTCAGAAGCATTTAGCAGAGCCTCCAAAAATTAAAATTCCACTAGCCCCTTATCCTAGAGGTCTGTAGATACCAAAGTTGAGAGAAACAGCCTGGTGTGATGGAAAAAACATGGGTACTGGATCAGATAATCCTGGGTTCAAATCCTGCCCCTCAATTATTATTTTGTGTAATTTTAGCCAATTGTTTCAATTTCCTTGAGACTAAGTTTCTCAAGGATGAGATAGAAGATGGCTTTCACTAGGTTGTGAAGATTGAATCTAATCATGTGGATTAAAAGTGCAAGATACAGTGGTCTGTACATAGTAAACATTTGCTAAGTATATTTTGAAGAAATATGTAGAAGAGATAGAACCTATTGAAGGTATATAAAGGACTGTCAGTCATCCCAGCCCCACCCTCTGGACAAAAAGGTGTGATTTTCTGCTGTTAGGACAGGCAGTATTTGTCAACTCCATCCTTATGCTACCTTCCTAAGTGAGCAGCTAAGCCTGATTGCTCTTTGTACAGCTGGTTGCTCCCTGGAGGAAGTTGGACTTCCTCTTCCCTCCTATCATGTAGCCTCTTGTAGACTAACCCTAGCCTACATCTGTATCACATCTGTACCCAGTGCTTTTTTAGAGGGCAAAATACCATTACCATGGGCACAAAAATCCCCTTTCAATACACGGTTGAAAATGAAACCAATTCCTCAGTTCTAAGCAGTTCCTTGGAGGGCACAGCTCCCTGTCTTAAGTCCTAGTGATCCCTCTGTTTCCAGTAAAATCTCTTGTTTCCTTAGTGACAGTTGCACCACTTCATTTGAAGTTCACACTCCCCCCGTTAATCAGACAAGCATAATACCTCTTTGTGGAGTTTCTCAGTGAAGTTGGAGTTCCAGGCTTTTATTTCTGTTGTTGCCTGGCTTTAAGGCACACACCATTAACTTCTGTTTTTCGCTAAATTCAGCTATAAGCAGGAAGGATGGACCAAATGTGGAAGACTACACATCTCAGTTCTCTTAAGCAGAATTTAATAAAACATTCCAAACAGCAAATTGTATAAAAGAAGAATTGTTACTACAACTTTTAGTTTTATTTTGTATAATCTGTTCACATCTAAAAGAAAGAGAACAAAAGTCAGTGTCCCTACGTGTGGAGAGATGGGGAAACACTGATATACTTACTCTATCTTTCTGGAAGGCATTTTGTAAAACCAACCAAAACTCTTTTACTCAGCAATTCTACTTCTAGAAATTTATTTTAAGGAAATATCTAAGGGACAAAATTGTTCTACCTCATTCTTATGAATAGTAACAAACAAGCAAAAACCCCAAAACTTAATTGTCCAAATACAGGATTGGTTGAAGATTGCAGTATATGCACGTGATAGAATATTATACAACGATTAAAATGTTAAACATTCTTTTCCTTGAATGCAGTATGATTAAATTTTCAAAAATTTTATGTTACATGTCTAAGTGTGAGGTGTGTGCACGTGATGAGTCTATACACCAAGTTACAAGGAGGGAGTTACAAGTAGGCGTACAATGTGAGTATGATGGCAGGTGAGATGGGATGGGGAGGAAAACTGGGAGTATGAGTGGGCAGGAGTGGAGAATAAAGTGTGAGAACTCTAAATACAAAAGTATTTGGAAGGCTACATGACACAACATCCTTGTATTTCTATCTGAATATTCACTTGCTTGATGATCTCATCCAGTTTCAAGGTTTTAAATATGTGTAGGCTGATGACTGCCAAATTTGTATCTGCAGCCCAGGCTTTCTTCATGAACCCCAGACTCATCTAACTACTCCCTGATTGTCCCACTGACACTTCTAATACACATCTCAAACTTGACGTGCTCAAAACTGAACTCCTCTCTGCTCCTTCCTGTTTCTCGGCTCCAAACTGAAGTCACCCTTGACTCATTTCTTTCTTTCATATCCCACATCTGCGAACCATTAGCAAATCTTGTTTGTCTTATTTTCAAAATATATCTAGAGTCAGATCACGTCACACTGGTCCATTAGTACCACCATCATCTCTTCTCTAGATAATTATAATCGCTTCCTATCTGGTCTGCCTGACTCCTTGTTCCCCCAAATCAACTCCCAACACAACAGCCACAGTGACTCTTTCAAGAATGAAGATGGCTCATGTCACTCCTCTGCTCAGATACTTTCATGGTTTCCTATCCTGCTAAACGTAAACGGTAAAGTACTTATAATGACTAGAGAGGCCCTCCCTGATCTGACCCACCTCTTCCCATTACTTTTTTTTTTTTTTTTTTGCGGTACGCGGGCCTCTCACTGCTGTGGCCCCTCCCGTTGCGGAGCACAGGCTCCGGACGCGCAGGCTCAGCGGCCATGGCTCATGGACCCAGCCGCTCCGCGGCATGTGGGATCTTCCCAGACCGGGGCACGAACCCGCGTCCCCTGCATCAGCAGGCGGCCATTACTTTTATGACCACATTTCCTCCTAGTCTCTGGCTCCATCACTGAACTCCAAGCTAAGTGTCCTCCTAGCTGTTCCTCAAACACAAGAGGCTCACTCTCATCGTACCACCTTGCATGTACCATTCCCTCTACCTAGAGCATTTTTTGTCCAGATATACCTAAGGTCCCTTCTTTCACCTCCTTCAGACTTTTGCTCAAATGTCTCCTTTTCTGGGAGATCTTTTCTGACTTATCCTGTCTTACACCCTTTTTACCCCTTCCCTGGCTTTTTTTTTTTTTTTCTCCCTGCACTTATAACTTCTGACATATTATGTGTTTCCTTTGTTTATTTTCTCTCTGTCCCACCAGATTGCAAGCTCCGTGAGGAGTTCACCATGACGTCCTCAGCATGTTGGGCACAGGAGTGCCCAACACAAGGAAGGTCCCTGACAAATACCTGTTGAATGAATGGGTGAGAATCAGCTCTGGTTCTCTGGATGGTGGGGTGTTTTACATTCTCCTCCTTGTGTATCAGAGCTCCTAATTTTTCTAGATGAAGTTTAAAAGAAAAAGAAATAATGCTAATTGTGCCTATATTACAGACAGGGAAATGAGGGAGATAAAAAAATTCCCCAAGTAATGAGTGTCAGAAATTAACCCTAGCTCTTTTCCTTTTTTTCCCCAAAGAGACAAGGGTTTCTCAACCTTGACACTATTGACATTTTAGGCTGAGTAGTTCTTTGTTGTGGGCTGTCCTGTGCATTGTAGGGTGTTTAGCAGCATCCCTGGCCTCTATGCAATAGATGACAGTAACACCTCCCTCCTCCACTTTTAAAACGATAAATGTCTCCAGATTTTGCCAAGTGTCCCCTGAACAAACTACCGGGAATGTTTTGTTCTTTCTTTGAGAAAAGGAATCCACGGGGGGATCCACAGAGCTGATCCTGGTGCCCAGCCGCAACATTATTGCCTCTGACGAGAGCTGTTAAGCTGAATTTTGAGTTGCACCTTTTAGGCAAGCAGCCCATGAGGCGGGAAATAAATTGAGAGTAAATTGAGCTATTTGAGAAGCTAAAAGGAGATACTGAGGCTGTGGCAAAAGGGAGTAGGGGGTGTGAGCGAGGGAGAAGCTCGGGGAAAAAGGCAGGTCATGCAAGGTCTTGAAGGCCATTTTAAGAAGGT
Source organism: Mesoplodon bidens (assembly GCF_964165515.1). Lineage (NCBI taxonomy): Eukaryota > Metazoa > Chordata > Mammalia > Artiodactyla > Ziphiidae > Mesoplodon > Mesoplodon bidens. The sequence goes on from NC_138178.1 coordinate 85,665,842, forward strand.
TAAGTTTTATTATAATTACATTATTTAAAAATTATTTAGTTTGGGGCTTCCCTGGTGGTGCAGTGGTTAAGAATCTGTCTGCCAATGCAGGGGACACGGGTTCGAGCCCTGGTCCGGGAAGATCCCACATGCCACAGAGCAACTAAGCCTGTGCGCCACAACTACTGAGCCGAGCTCTAGAGCCCGCGAGCTACAACTACTGAGCCCGCGTGCCACAACTACTGAAGCTCGTGTGCCTAGAGCCCGTGCTCCGCAGCAAGAGAAGCCACCGCAATGAGAAGCCCGCGCACTGCAAGAAAGAGTAGCCCCCGCTCGCCACAACTAGAGAAAGCCTGCACGCAGCAACAAAGACCCAATGCAGTCAAAAATAAATAAATAAGGTAAATAAATAACAAAAATTATTTAGTTTAATTTTAATAGGTAGTAAATGCTCATTAAATGAGTAAGTAAATAAGAAAGTAAATAAATAAATACAGCAAAAAGTAAAGTTATAAAAGGTATCTGTGAAAAGTCCTCCTCCCACCTCTGGGCCCATCTGCTCAATTCCTGTTCTAGGTAACTACCATTATTAATTGCTTACTAATAATTCCAATGTTTTTGTTTTTGTTTTTTTTGCACGGGGTGTGGGGCACATAAAAGCAAATATAATCTGCATTCTCATTTTCCACCTGCTTTTTTTTCACAAGTGGTACACTCTGTTCTGCACCGTGCTGTTTTCCTCATCCCTTGAAGCAGACTCCTTTTTTTGTAGAGTTGCACTGTGTGCATGTGCCTTAGTTTAATTAGTTTCCTAGCCATGGACAGTTGTGTTGTTTTCAACCTTTTGCTACTACAAAGTGTGCTGCAAAAAATAACCTTGTACGCTTGTCATTTCACACATGTACAAGGATATCCTGAAGTGGAATAGCCGGGTCAAAGGCAAGTATACATTTGCAGTTTTGGTAGATATTTCCAGATTGCCCTGCCACCTCTCTTTCCATGTGAGCACACGTTTCCCTACAGCCTTGCCCACAGGCTGTATTAGCAAACTGGGGGTGTGCTATTCTGATATGTAGTTGAGTATAGATTTGATTTTCTCAGTTATGGGTTTTGTGTTTTCCTTTATGCTAATTTCTCTTACCAGTCTTCGCCCATTTTCTCTGTCAGAGTGCTGGTCTTTTTCTTCTTGTCCTTGTGCTGTGACTTGCAAATATTTTTCCTCAGTTTATCATTGTCTTTTGACTTTCCTTACGGATTTTTTTTGGCTGTGCTACTCTGCATGTAGGATCTTAGTTCCCCGACCAGGGATTGAACCTGTGCCACCTGCATTGGAAGTGTGGAGTCTTAACCACTGGACCTCCAGGGAAGTCCCTGGGTTTTTTTAAAACATGGTTGAATTTATAGTTTCTGGCTTTTGAGCCATAGTTAGAAAGATATTCTTCACTCTGAAGTTAACCAGAAAGGCACTTAAATTTTCTTCATGTAATTTTCATTGTCATTTTTTAAACAGCTTTATTGAGGTATAATTTATATACCAAAAAATGTGTATATTTGATGTATATAATTTGATGACTTTGGACATATGCATACACCTGTGAAACTGTCTGTTACCATGATTATAGTGATGGTTTCATGTAATTTTATGCTTTTATTTTTTACATTTAAATCTAATTTTTTTGGAATTTATCGAGATACATGGTGTGAGGATTGGATGCAACTTATTATTTTTTTTCTAGATGAATTTACCTGTAGCATTGATTAACATTTGAATCCAGTGTTTGCCTGTTAGGAATACTGCTTCTGTGAACATACTTCCACATGTCTTATGTTGATCATATAAAAGTATTTTTGTTGGTTAAGTACCTAGAAGTAAACTTGCTGGGTTATAGCATATATATATATATATATATATATATATATATATATATATATATATATATATATATATATATACACACACACACATATAATATGTTCAGCTCTGGAGGATACGAGAGAATATTTTCCAGGATAGTTATTTCAATTTATACTCCCACCAGAGTGTATGAGAGCCAATTGCTCTTGATATTTGCTGTCTTTCTCATTTTAGCCATTCTGGGTTTTGTGGTAGCATCCATGATGACTAATGAGATTGAACATCTTTTGCATATTTATTGACTGTTTAGATATCCTCTTTGAAGAAGTACCTACTCAAATCTGTTATCTATTTTTCTATTGGGTATACCATCTTTTAAAATTGATTTATGGGTGTTCTTTCTATATCTGGATGTGTCCTCTGTTGAACATAAGAATTGTGAAAAAAAAAGACCAAATGGAAATTCTACAACTGAAAAATATATAATAACTGATATTAGGAAATCAATAAACAGGTTTATCATCATATTAGAAACATCTGAAGAAAGAAATCAAAGATACATCAGAGAATAATTTCCAAGCTGAAACTCAGAGGGAAAAGAAGATGGAAAACAAAGAAAAGAATATAAAAATATAATTTATATAACATATTATATAATATGTAATATATATACACAAATATTATATATATATGAGATAAGGTACAAAGTTTAACCTAGGCATAATTGGAGTTGCAGAAGAATAAAAGGGAGAAAATGGAGCAGAAGCAACACTTGAAGAGAAAATAACTGATACTTTTTCATCTAAAGTTCCTAACTTGGTTTTCACGTGCTCAATAAATGTTAGCTATTATCACTGTCAATATTACTATTTTTCCTACTCTTGCTCCTAGGAAAGATTTATACTATTGACAATATCAGTGGAGTCCAAATCCACTAGGACATTTTTTCACCAAAGACCTTATGCTCCCGGGGCATTCCTACCCCCTCCTCCCCCTCCTCCTCCCCCTCCTCCTCCCCCTCCTCCTCCTCCTTCTTCTCCTTCTCCTTCTTCATCAATAGTGTTATTGAGATTGCCATACTTTAAACCCTCCCATTTATTTCTTTTCTTTTTTTTATATTTACTAATTTGCTTTATTTTTTAGATTCTACATGTAAGTGATGTCATATAGTATTTATCTGTCTCTGACTTATTTCACTAAGCATAATATTCTCTAGGTCCATCCATGTTGCTGCAAATGACAATATTTCATTCTTTTTATGGTTGAGTAATATTCCATTGTATCTATATACCACATTTTCTTAAACCAATCGTCTGTTGATGGGCATTTGGATTGTTTCCATGTCTTGGATATTGCAAATAGTGCTGCTATGAACATTGGGGCACATGTAGTTTTTTAAATTAGAGTTTTCTTTTTTTCTGGATATATGCCCAGGAGTGGGATTGCTGGATCATACAGTAGCTCTACTTTTAGTTTTTTAAGGAACCTCCATACGATTTTCCATAGTGGCTGCACCAATTTACATTCCCACCAATAGTACAGGAGGGTTCCCTTTTCTCCACACCCTCTCCAGCATTTATTATTTGTAGACTTTTTTATTAAGAAAAATCTGAATCTTTTATTTTATTTAAAATTATTTATTTATTTATTTATTTATGGCTACATTGGGTCCTCGTTTCTGCGCATGGGCTTTCTCTAGTTGTGGCGAGCAGGGGCTACTCTTCCTTGCTGTGCGTGGGCTTCTCATTGCGGTGGCTCCTCTTGTTGTGGAGCATGGGCTCTAGAGCGCAGGCTCAGTAGTTGTGGCGCATGGGCTTATTTGCTCCGAGGCATGTGGGATCTTCTCAGACCAGGGTTCGAACCCGTGTTCCCTGCATTGACAGGCGGATTCTTAACCGCTGTACCACCAGAGAAGCCCAATTTGTAGACTTTTTGATGATGGCCATTCTGACTGGTGTGAGGTGATATTGCATTTTGGTTTTGATTTGCAAAATCAAAATTTCTCTGATAATTAACGATGTTGAACATCTTTTCCTGTGCCTTTTGGCCATCTGTATGTCTTCTTTGGAAAAATGTCTATTCAGGTCTTCTGCCCATTTTTTGGCTTTTTTGATGTTGAGGTATATATTTTGGATATTAACCCATTACTGGTCAAATCAATTGCAAATATTTTCTCCCATTCATCAGGTTGTCTTTTCATGTTGTTGATGGTTTCCTGTACTGTGCAAAAGCTTTTAAGTTTAATTAGGTTCCATTTGTTTCTTTTTCCTTTTATTTCCTTTGCTTTAGGAGACAGATCCAAAAAAATATGACTAAAATTTATGTCAGAGAGTGTCCTGCCTATGTTTTCTTCTGTGAGTTTTATGGTTTCTGGTCTTAGATGTAGGTCTTTAATGCATTCTGAGTTTATTTTTGTATATGGTGTAAGAGAATGTTCTAAGTTCATTCTTTTACATGTAGCTGTCCAGTTTTCCCAGGATCACTTATTGGAGAGACTGTCTTTTCTCCCTTGTATATTCTTATCTCCTTTGTCATAGTAAATCCCCCCATTTAAAGTGTCCAATTCAATGCATTTAGTATATTCAGAGTTGGTAACCATCCCAATAATTTAAAAACATTTTAATCACTACCATCCCCTCCTCCAATACAAAAAACAAAAAAACCCAAACCCTGTTCCCCTTAGCTGTCAAACTCTGTTAGCTAGTAATCTACCTTCTGTCTCTACAAATTTGACTATTCTGGACATTTCATATAAATGGAATCCTATAATATGTGGCCCTTTGTGACTGGCTTCTTTCACTTAGTATAGTGTTTTCAAGGTTTATCCATGCTGTAGCTTGTGTCAATACTTCATTCACTTTTATTATGGAATAATATTCTGTTGTACGGATGGATGGATGCTTGGATGGATGGAGGTACAATAAACTGAGATGGGGAAGACTGAACGAGAAGCAGATTTTTGGAGAAAGACTAAAATTCGGTTCTGTAACATGTTAAGTTTGAGGTGCCTAAGAGCCATGCAAGCTTATTTGTCGGGTAGGCAGTTGGATGTAAGGTTTTGGAGCTCAGAAGACTGGGAGGGCCTCATGGTATAAATTTGACACAGGGTTTATACTTATAAGAATATCACCTGGTAGCATTTAAAGTCATAGAAATGGATATGGCCACTGAGGAAGAAAGATGAGAGGAGGGCACTCCCCTGAAGCATGCCCACATTTAAGGGCCAGATGGAGGGTACAAACAGCCAGGAGACGTGGCAGGTGGAGAAGGAGGGGCGATGTCTTGGAAGGAGTAACCACCAAACTCCACCCCGAGGACAAGGAAGATGAAGATTGGAAACAAACCAAATAGTTTGGTCTCTTTGGCAACCTGAAAGCATTCGCTCACTTTTTACTCAGAAATAAAGCTCCAAGAGTAGCGTTTCCCCTCCCCACAGTAGTTTCTGCACATCCCTTTACAAGCACACGCATACACAGTCTTTTAAGTGCTAAACGTGTTAAATCTGGGTGATGTTTCAATTTTAGTTTTTTTGTTTTTTGCTTATCTGCATTTTCTCATCTCTCTACAGCAATAAGTATTACGTAGTGACAACAACAAAAAAATCCATCGTGTTAGATGATAACATCTGCCTGTTCCTGAGCACAGCGTGGCCAGAAGAGCAGCATCGCTGTAAGTGCCTGTTTCTCCCTCCCTGCCATGGACAGGGACGCAGTGGCAGGAATGATAATAACAATCCTTGCTATTTATTCTGCACACCCTTGCCTTTGTTCTGGGCTACTGAGCTGGGAGCTTTGTGTGAGGCTCGGGATCTCTTGTATGAATCTGGGACCAGAAAGAAATGAGGGCTCTTTACCATATCCACCTGGAGGCTGCCTGCTAAGTGCACTGTTTAATTTAGAAGTGCCTTTTATCTTAGATCTCTGGACCAGCTAAAGTTGTGGTCACTGTTCCCAGCAAGGACTGGGGGAAGGAGGGGTGGAATTAATTAAACCTAGAGGAAGGGCCACTGAAGGGCGGAGTTAAGGTGGAAGAGAGGAGAACCCTTTAAATAAAGGGCGCATATGGGCTGCCCAGGAGCACACCCTCCACACCCTCCACCTCCTCCGTGTTGTCTGTGAGAAGGAGTCAAGCCCCAGGGAGATGTTGGAGCCTGAGGAGTACAGAAGGAGAGGTGAGCACGGGCATCCCTGACCCTCTTCCCTGCTGCCACTCTTGTAGGAACTGCTGCTTAGATTTTGGGGTATCTTTTTTTTTTTTTTTTTTGCGGTACGCGGGCCTCTCACTGTTGTGGCCTCTTGCGTTGCAGAGCACAGGCTCTGGACGCGCAGGCTCAGTGGCCATGGCTCACGGGCCCAGCCGCTCCGCGGCATGTAGGATCCTCCCAGACCGGGGCATGAACCCGTGTCCCCTGCATCAGCAGGCGGACTCTCAACCACTTCACCACCAGGGAAGCCCTTTGGGGTATCTTTTGACTGGAGTGTTAGAATTGCCTTCAGAGAGCTGGCTTCCACAAAATTTTTCCTGAGAAGGGAATGTGGGATCAGGGTTTAAAACTCTTCTCAACCTCTCTTTCATCCTCCCCCTCATACACCAACTCTCATGTGCGTCCACACTACTGTGCCAGACTTTTCCTTTCTTCTTTCCCACGGAATAGGGGATTTGGGTTTCTGAAATACTAAATGGGTAAAGGGGGATTATTCATGTTCTGAAGTAGAAAAGAATTTCCCTAAGTCTTCTGCAGTCATGCAAAATCTCATCTTCCTTCCTCTTCATTTCTCTCTGTGTGAATCCGTCTGTAGAGTTCTTTCGTTTAGTCATTCATTCCATAAATATTTAAAGAGCACCTACTCTGTCTCAAGCCTTGTGTGATGAGCAAATCCAAATGTTTATCTTGTCTTCAGGCATGGCTGTCCTAAGAGGGAAAGTAAGTAGTTGCTTATAATTTCTCTCTCCATAAAGTTTTATATCTTCATCCCCTCTAGTAGGTTATTTTGCCTAAAATTTCTTTGCTGTAAGGCATGGTCCCATGTTAAAATCCAACTTTTCCTCTCTTTCCTCTACCCAGACATAGCTCACTAAGGGGCTATCAGTCTTTTAAAAAAAAAAAAACTTTTAACTTTATATTGGAGTATAGCCGGCTAACAATGTTATGATAGTTTCAGCTGCACAGCAAAGTGACTCAGCCATACATATACATGTATCCATTCTCCCCCAAACTCCCCTCCCATCCAGGCTGAATGACTATTGGTCTTTACACTTCAGTGGACATTAGCTTATTCCATTGCCTTCCAAAGGCACTCAGCCGAGGGCTGGTGTTGTCAGCTGTGGATGTTTATCCTGTGGATGTTTATCCTGTGAGTGGAACACAAAAACATTCCATATGGTCCCTGGGTAAGTGGAGGGCTAGGTCCAGGGCTCTCAGAACTCTGGAGGGATGCTGCTGCAGTTATGAAAGGCATAGGGCTGTTGGAGGGTTGGAGGAGAGCACAAAGAAGAGAGAAAGGTGCTGGAAGTTTTTACAGTTTTGTCTGGGACTGGTCCTGCTTATAAGAATTTTGTATGAGCTGATGCAGTGGGAAGACATCGGGTTTCCTTTCCTTGTCTCTCTCCCTCTTTCTCCCTCTTTTGCAGGGGGAAAAGGAGTCTAGTGAGTACTAAGGAGGAATGATAGATATTGAGAGAGACACAGAGGGAGAGATGAACACACAGACACAGACACAGAGAGGAAGAGAAGCAATGAGAGAGAGAGAAAAAGAGACAGAGATGAAGAGACAGAGGCTCTGAAGACAGAGACCCTTTCCTGGAGAAATGAAAGGGAAGAAAGAATAGATAATTTGCAGTGGCTTCAAGTATTCGACTTGGCTGGTTTTCTTCCTTATTCTTTTATTCATTCATTTGATAAAATTTGTTGAGCATCTGAAAACTATTCTAGATACTGAGGTATTGGTGGAGGCAGAAGCGAGGGAGATAAATTGATTAAGACATGGCCCTGCATTTCCCCAAGATTTCAGGCTAGTGCAGGGTTCTTAGTCTGGGCCTATGGTTGTGCTTTGGGGAGTCCATGAACCTCAGAAATTACACACAAAATTGTGTGTATACAAGTCTACCGTTTTAATCAGATTCTCAAAGAAGTTCATGGGTCCAAAAATGTGGGGAATTACTGGTCCAATGGGAATGGTGAACAAATACATTTTTTACCTTTTATCAGAACCTAGTGTGGGAGCTTGCCATCTGTGCCAACAAGGAGTATAGGGGGTGTGTGTGCGTGTGTGCAATTTCTGGATAGAAAGAGCCACAGCGTTTCTACTGAATCTGTAAGGTGATGAATGCATAGACCCTCTGTTTTTTGAGAAGAAAAGAAAGGTGGGAGAGCTGATCAAGATTAATATGGAAAAGGGAAGTGGAGGAAAAAGAAATCCTTTACTTTGGTGTTAGAGCTTGATGCCTTGGAGATTTTCCCCCTTATTCATTTATATAGAGTCACACACTCCCTCCATCATTCATTCACTCCTTTGCACACTTTTAAATTTCTTAATTGAAGACAAGCTGTGTGCTGGGGGTCAGACCCTCCGCCATTCAGCCCATGAATCCATCTCCTTCTTCACCCAGTCTCCTGATCCCGATGCTAGGGCGATGGGTACAAATTGGCCAGGCCCAGTCAGGGGACATGAGCCTGGCTTCTCTGCCTCCCTTGTAGGAAAGGAGATGGTGGATTACATCTGCCAGTACCTGAGCAGTGTGCAGGAGCGGCGGGTGACTCCGGATGTGAGGCCTGGCTACCTGCGGGCCCAGCTGCCCGAGAGTGCGCCCGAGGAGCCCGACAGCTGGGACAGCATCTTTGGGGACATTGAGCGAATCATCATGCCCGGGGTGAGACGCAGTCACCACAGGGTGATTCTGGATGTCGGGGTGTAGTGGGGGGGAGCCGATGGGCCGGGAAAGCCTTGGGTAACCCTAAGATAAGCCCTCAGCCCCTTGGCCACTGACATCCCAGACTGTCTTCTGGGCATATGAAGGGTCGGGACTTTGACTGAAGTTAGGTTTCTGGTGCCAGGGCTGACCTGTAGAGTTGGGTAGGGAGCAAGACGGAGTAAGGACTGCATCCCAGGGCCTGTCTGACAGAAGGGTGGAAGTCGGATGGGATGAGGTGAGTAGTGAAGATTGGGCCCGAGGGGGAAGGACGAATGTGGGGAGCAAGATGGAGAGAGGAGGTGGGAGATGGTCCCTGAAGCCCCCGTTGGCAGAGCCAGGGAACTCTCCTACAGAATCCTGAGACGTGCCAAAGGGAAGGAGGGAAGCCAAAGCACACCTCTCCGAGGGTACCCCGGTTGTCAGGTTGGGTGGGCCGGGAAGCTGAGCAAGTCCTGGTCAACCCCCTCCTTTCTCCTCCATGAAGTGGGAACCCCGTCCTTCCTAACCAAGGGAGGTCTCCTGATTGAACAGCTTTTCAAGAGTAGGAAGGAGCTTTCCCTGAATCATCTATACTCTCAGTGACAAGGGGCATAGCCTGGTGACAGTGCTAGTGGGGCCAGGGAACAGACAGAGGCTGGCTGATGCCTGGGGCTTTTGCTGAAGCTGCCGTGTGCTGTGACAATGTCCCCGACCACCAGGAGCTGGGCCAGGCGCTCCTGCTGAAAGTGTACCATCCTCCTCTCATGGAAGGGCTGCCTTTTATTGTGCTCCACACCACGTGCCAGGCACTGTACTAGCGACATGGTAGACTGGCTTGTTTTATCCCCAAATGACCTTACGATCCATGTTTCATGAAGAAACTGAGGCTCAGAGAAGTTAGTTGTCTTCCCAGAGTCACAGGTCTCCCTGCTTGGGGCACTGGTGTCATGAACCACGTGTGTCCAGCAGCTCTTCCCCAGGATGACTTGATATTTGCTCCCATCATCCCCAAAGAGCTTTGGACTTGGATGTGACAGAAATACACCTGGAGGAGGGGGTGAGATATTTCTGTTTTCTTTCAAACACAGACAGAAAGTGACGGCAAGTTTGTACAAAGCCAAATATTCATCTCTCTCTGATCATTCAGCCTATTTCATAAGCATATTTTGAAAATTTCGGTATCAGTAAAACTCTACCAGGGAGGCTAGCTCCCCGATAAGATTATCTCGTGGATTTCATTCTGTAAAATGTAATCTGTGGAGGGGCCAACCGTAATTTGGTAGTGACACTGAAAGCAGCTGTCAGAAGAGATGGAAATGAGCTGATTCATTAAACTGAAAGAAATTCCAGCAGTTGCTGGGGGTACGATTAAAGAGGCTCATTTCTGGACCAAGAGGTCTGTCTGTTTTGATAAGCATTCCTCTGGCTTATCTTATCTTATGTATCTTATTAGAACAGACAATTGCCTCTTGATAGGGCCAGGAGGTGGAAGTCCTTCTCCGGGGTTTCCAAAATGCTGTCACTAGTCACATCAGTAATGAAGACCCAATCTTTCATCTCATCTCTCAGGCTGCACCAGCCTCTGAGAGTTGGCCTGAAAGCCGTTGGCCCTTTGCTTTCTCATCAGGGTCAGCACCTCCTTTAAAACTGGATTAATTTTCCCCTCCATGCCACCTCCTGGACACAAGGAGAAGAAAAACTGTCTTTTTGCTTTAATTCCAACCCTGGTTAGAGAAACCCCACCTACTCTTCATGAGGGAGGGTGAGGAGAGCAAGGGGAGAAGGTAGGGTGCCGTCCTGCTTAGGTGCTGGGCTCCAGAGTCAGGCAGCCCTGGGTTTCTGACATCTGTCCCTATGAGGTGTACGTGATCATGGGGATGTTGTCTCTCTCCACCAGCTCCAACTGTTATCTGTAAAACAGGGATAATGTTAGAACCTACCTAATAGGAGTGCTGTGAGAATTAAACAAGATAAAGCATAGAAAGTGGAAGATATTTTCATTACCTATGACGCCGTCTGCCTGGTGAAGGTTGGAGGATGAGGTCTGATTATCTGAGTCAAGTCAGGATATTTGATTTGTCCATCACCATGTGATTAGCTTACCATTAACATTAGTGCTTTACATTTTACAAATTTCCTCCCAGGCTGATCCACACAACAACCCCAGGAGACAGGGTTTATTTTATGATGAGGAACTGAGGTTGAGAGAGGTGCAGGGGAGGATCCTGGTTTTATGAGGTGGGAATTGGATGAAAAATTTGGGATTCCCCCCGGTTTAGGAAAAAAAATTAAGAATGGATCTTGAAAGAGACCCACGCAAACATGGGACCTTGACGCTTAAGTTCATTTGCTTCACAATAAGTCTACGGGGTCACACAGCTGGTTACGGCAGGGGTAGGACTGGAACCTGTGTCCTTGGGCTTAAATCTTACGCTCCTTCTACCATACACACTGTCCAGGACACCGTCCTTGCTCTTAAAGGGTTAAAGGGATTTGTGTACATGAAATAACTCGATAATACACTAAAATGTTATCTCATGAGTTCTCAGTAGCGTGAAACATCTCGAATGAGAACATTCCATGGGCTTGCGGGAAGGGATCAAAGGCAGGTGGGGACCTGGGGAAGGGTTCATGGAGGAAATGAATATTTAGTGGCTTTCTAAGAGTTAGCAGATTTTGAAAGGTCCCATCTGTATGAGAAGTGCCTTGCTGTCAGGGGACACAGCTTTGCTCAAAGACATGAACGCAGATACCAACAGGGTATGATTGTAGAACAGTGAGATGAAGCCAGATTAGATAATCAGTGCGGCCAATGAGCCACCGAAAATGTTTCCGAGAGCAGTTGTAGGAGGCCCTTCCTGTCCACGGGCCCCTCCTTTCCTCCGGTTAATCTAACTGTGGGCTCAAGGGTTAACCTGGAGGCAGATTCCCATGCCCTTGGGCTGGCACTTCTGTCTTCTAGTCTCCTCTCTCCATCCCCACTGGGAAGCTAAGGACAGCTTTGAACCCAGGCACACTGGCCCTCTGCAAGAGTGCATGCCCAAAGAACTCTGGATACTTTTGCAAGAGACTGGATGAGACAAGCAACCTGCTCTTCCAGAGTTCACAGTGTCCCCTTCCTCTTATTACTGGGTAGGAACAATGTGGGGGGTAAGCTTTGGAGACTAATGCAAACACTACCCAGAATCCACAACTCTAATTCCCATAGCAATTTTCATCTTGCATATTCCCTTCTGGTCTCTGCATGTGTGCAAAGCTCCACTGATGAGCTAGCTCTTCAGAAACGTGGGTGGCAAGAACACTGTGACTACTTTTATGGATTTGTGTCACTTGTTGGTTGTCTTAAAAATGTCAGCCAGTCTCTAGAGTGGGTGCTGCCCCTTGCCAGGGAGGGTCTCTGGAAGAGGAAAGCCTCCGGTAGCTGCCCCTGGTGCCACCCGTGTACATGCTCTGCTTCCAGGTGGTACACTGGCAAAGCCCTCATATGCACGCCTACTACCCAGCTCTCACCTCTTGGCCATCACTGCTGGGAGACATGCTGGCTGATGCCATCAACTGCTTGGGATTTACCTGGGTGAGTAACCATGGCTGCAGCTATAACCAGTGGAACAGAGGACATGGCAGGAAGTGAAATTCTGGGGCAGACATATTTTGTCCGGATCTCTGAACAGGGTTTCAAGTTAAATATTAACAATGGCTACATTACTTGAGCTTAAGCTTTATATAAATGATCTCATCTTATTCTTTAACCCTGTGAAATTATGAGTAGTGGCCCCATTTTGTAGGGGCGAATTAAGAAATGAAGGCTGAGCTATTTGTAATGAGGTGGATAGACCTAGAGTCTGTCATACAGAGTGAAGTAAGTCAGAAAGAGAAAGACAAATACCGTATGCTAACACATATATATATGGAATTAAAAAAAAGTCATGAAGAACCTAGGGGTAAAACGGGAATAAAGACACAGACCTACTTGAGAATGGACTTGAGGATATGGGGAGGGGGAAGGGTAAGCTGTGACAAAGCGAAAGAGAGGCATGGACATATATACACTACCAAACGTAAGGTAGATAGATAGTGGGAAGCAGCCGCAGAGCACAGGGAGATCAGCTCGGTGCTTTGTGACCGCCTGGAGGGGTGGGATGGGGAGGGTGGGAGGGAGGGAGATGCATGAGGGAAGGGATGTGGGAACAGATGTATATCTATCACTGATTCACTTTGTTATAAAGCAGAAACTAATAATAAAAAAAAAGAGAAATCTAGAAACAATAAATGCTGGAGAGGGTGTGGAGAAAAGGGAACACTCTTGCACTGCTGGTGGGAATGTGAATTGGTACAGCCACTATGGAGAACGGTATGGAGGTTCCTTAAAAAACTACAAATAGAACTACCATATGACCCAGCAATCCCACTACTGGGCATATACCCTGAGAAAACCATAATTCAAAAAGAGACATGTACCAAAATGTTCATTGCAGCTCTATTCACAATAGCCCGGAGCTGGAAACAACCTAAGTGTCCATCATCGGATGAATGGATAAAGAAGATGTGGCACATATATACAATGGAATATTACTCAGCCATAAAAAGAAACGAAACTGAGCTATTTGTAATGAGGTGGATAGACCTAGAGTCTGTCATACAGAGTGAAGTTAGTCAGAAAGAGAAAGACAAATACCGTATGCTAACACATATATACGGAATTAAAAAAAAAAAATGTCATGAAGAACCTAGGGGCAAAACGGGAATGAAGACGCAGACCTACTTGAGAATGGACTTGAGGATATGGAGAGGGGGAAGGGTGGGCTGTGACAAGGCGAAAGAGAGGCATGGACGTGTATACACTACCAAACGTAAGGTAGATAGATAGTGGGAAGCAGCCGCAGAGCACAGGGAGATCAGCTCGGTGCTTTGTGACCGCCTGGAGGGGTGGGATGGGGAGGGTGGGAGGGAGGGAGATGCATGAGGGAAGGGATGTGGGAACAGATGTATATGTATGACTGATTCACTTTGTTATAAAGCAGAAACTAATTAAAAAAATAAATAAATAAACTTAAAAAAAAAAAAAAAAAAAAAAAAAGAAATGAAGGCTTAAGTAATTTATCTCCCCAAGACCAAATAGTTCATGGAGACAGAGATGAGATTTAGACCAAGATCTTGTTATTGCCACAATTTGTTACACTCTCTAAACACTTTGGTGCCTGTGGGTACAACCTTCCCCTTGCTCTTGTCTTTGAGGGGTTAGGGATATGCCCTAAGGCTTCCCTTAATAACCCCTTAAGCACCAATCAGCTTTAAATTCTGTCACAAGCCTCCTAGAACAGCTCTCTATTTTAAGCCTGAACTGTTATAGGATGCGTGTGTGTATGTGTGTGTGTGTGTGTGTGTGTGTAGGGGTGGGTGGGTGGAGTGGGTTGGAAGCTGGGAGACTTGCTATCTTTTCCGGGAGGAAGTGTTTTCTTTCTTAGTCTTAAAACTTCCCCCTGGCCTTTAGAATGCTTTTCAGCTGGGTATTTTAGGGACTTGGGGGGCCAAATGGAAGCAATCATTTCTAGGGCTGTTTTTCCATTGGGCCTTGGAGTCACAGGAGAATCCACCTAATTGAGGATGGCATGAACCAAAGCCCCACATTCTTTCCCCTTTCTGGTTTGGCAGAGGATGAAGGCACCACAGGACCTAAAAGTGACGCCTTTTCCAGGGACAAGACAGGCCTGGGGAGGGTCAAGGCAGAGACGGATGTGTTTCTGGGGCTGGTGGGGACATCTTGGTGCCCTGGGGCAATCCAGATGACATTGTTTTCCCTCTTTCAGGCTTCCAGCCCTGTGTGCACGGAACTGGAGATGAATGTCATGGACTGGCTGGCAAAAATGCTGGGACTTCCAGAGCACTTCCTGCACCACCACCCTGGCAGCCAGGGGGGAGGCGTCTTGCAGGTGCCTCCATTGGCAAAGCTCTTCCTAGCATAGGGACTAAGTAGGGAAAGATAAGCCAAACTTGCCCGGGTGATTCTCATGTTTTCCATGCAGTTTCCCCCATGTCACTCACACCACCACCGTCCCTGCCAGCACCATCACCATTACCATCATAACTATCATGACTGACACCACCATCACTGACACCACCAGCTCCACCACAGTCCCCACTCCCACCTTTGCTGCCACTACCATCTTGACTTCCATTGCCTTTATACCATGGCCACGACTGTCTCCACTCTTCTTTTAGTTTTTCTTTGAAAAAAATTAAAAAGTCAACACATTATCACATTTCTAGTATTACTTGATTCAAGTTTCTTAGTTTATAATCTGACATCTCCCCTCTCTTGTCCCATTTTATACCTTATGGTAAGTAGACAAGAGAAGGCAAGTAGAGACTTCTTTCCCTCCCTCTTAGGTCCAGGAGATTTTTGGCAGTGAGAGAAATTAACAATATAGATCGACGTATCTTATCATCCTGTCTTTTGAATATCTGTCAAATGACAGTTGTTCAAATATTTCTTTTTTTATCAAGAGTAGTGCAGCATAGTGGAGCTTGAGGGGTGCCTCCTGTAGACTGTGCACGTTGCTAGGTACTTTTGAATCTATAAACCCTTGCCATTCATGAGGGTTTGGTTCTGAGACCTTTGAGAACCCCCAAATTCTTGAGTTATTCTGCATGTGTAATTTTCTTGATCTTATGATATATAAGATAGAGAAATAATAATAATAATAATTCCTTCAAAAGGTGGATGTGAGGATTCAAAGATTTCTTCTATTAAATAAAAATAGCCATGCTGCCCTGAGATGAGAACTGGAAAGTTTGCTGGGTCCATTTGCTAAGTGACTCCCTCTCTCACTCCGGTCTTGTACCAAGGTTAAAATCTGACCCTCACAAGAAAGACAAATTACTGCATGTTGTGGACCTTCTGTTAGCAGATAGTTATAGCTTCAAATATTATATCTGGAAAAACATGCTAAATGCCTGCTGGGCATGATCTTGCTTTGCATCTAATTATCTCAAGAACCCTGTAGGTAAATAGTGTCATCCCCAAGTTTTGACATAAGAGTACTGAAGCTCAGAGAGATAAAAACTTGCTCCAGGTCACACACCTAGCTGGTAAGTAGAAGAATGAGGATTCAAACCTGACCCTGTCTAAATCCAAACTATGCTTTCTCCTGTATCCATCAGCCACATGAACTTGGTTTAGTTCTGTAACCTCTCTGAGCATCACTATTCTCATAGGTAGACAGGAATCACAAGTGTCACAGGTTTGATGAGGAGCAAATGCGATAGCAGGAAGTGTTTTGTGAACTATGAATAGCTATACAGATGGAAGGTGGTATTATTATATTATTATTACTATTCTGCTGGCTTCCTTACTGTGGAGTAATTTTCAGCCACTGAATATCTTGTGGGATCTGGTCTATAGCATTTCCTGTGACACAGTCTCTAGGCTTTTCAGCAGGGAGCAATCAGCTGTAGGTCACCTAAGGATTTCAAGAAGCAAAGACACCAAAGACTGAGCAAATGAATGATGAGAAACCATCAAGATTTCTGTGAAGTTGCTGAGGTGGCCCCCAGGATTCCCACAATCATGGCCAGAGCAAAATCCTACCCAACCCTTTTTTGGTTAATCAATACTCCCACTCTGGTAGGCAGCTAAAGGGATGCTCTCTATTTTATAAATGGAAACGAGCCTTCTGGAGGGATAATATTAGCTCAAGGTCACAAGAGCCATCGGCAGCAAAACTGAGGCCAAAGTTATCTCTCAAGTAGGCCAGGACCCTCTCTCTCTCTGGGATATCTCTGTGGAAACAAACTCCATTTCCATACCTAATACACTGAAAGTTCTTTTTTTTTTTTGAACATGGGGAGCGAACATATCTACAAGCAGACTTGTATCTAGCATTCTCTGAACTTTCTCTTTTTGGTCTTTGTGGCCTAATAAAGATGTTGAAAATTTGCTCTCATTACTTCCCTGAAAATTATAGGAGAGGGAGGTGTCCCAGGAATGCATAGGAAGTTGTGAATGTAGAGTAAGCATGTGAGCTGGGGGGAAGGGCAACTCCTTAGGCAGGAGCTGTGTACTTCCTCAGGAACAGCTATTAAACACACACACACACACACACACACACACACACCTTCAAAACGTGGGGCAGTTGCCAAGGGAATACATGGAGAGGCTGCCCCTGGGAAACTTCTTCCATTGCAGAGCACAGTCAGTGAGTCCACCTTGATCGCCTTGCTGGCAGCAAGGAAGAACAAAATCCTGGAAATAAAAGCGTCTGAGCCCGGGGCGGATGAGTCTTCCCTGAACGCCCGGCTTGTTGCCTATGCCTCCGACCAGGTGAGTTGCCCAACAGAAGCCAAACCTTCAGGTAGGGCTTGGCTTCTGGAGTCTTAGTCCTTGAGTGATTTCCCTGAGGACATGAGCCCGCTGGGTTCAGGACAGCCCAGGCCTCAGAGGTTGTCCAAGGAACCCTGGAGGAAGACAAACGTCAAATGTTGTGTTTGCTTGCCTTCGTCTGGTGTCAGCAGTTTCTGGGAGTGCTCATTCCAGGATGACTCTGCTAACAGCTTCCCATTGTCCTTCTAGGCCCACTCCTCGGTGGAAAAGGCTGGTTTGATTTCTCTGGTCAAGATGAAATTTCTGCCTGTGGATGACAACTTCTCACTCCGAGGGGAAGTTCTTCAGAAAGCCATCGAGAAGGACAGAGAGCAGGGCTTGGTGCCTGTCTTTGTAAGTCAGACCATGTTCTGAGCTTAGAATGATAGAGCTGGGAGGTGAGGAAGGAATTTTGGCAGAATTCAGGTAAGTAACATGCTGCAAACAAGAGCAGACAGGTCCTCAAATACAGTGTTTTACAAATTATGAGTTAGCGTGTTAGGAAAAGAATGTTGTGGGTCAGAACCAACATTAAAAGAAGAAAACAAAAAAGAAATAGAACGGAAAATATGAGAGTACGTTCCTGTGTTGAGAATATGCATTGTTTGGTAAAACTTTTATTTCAAATACACATGTGTATATGTCCCAGGTTGCTATACAAAATGTATTTCTTACTGTGGGTCATGGTAAAATACAGTGTGAAACATACCCTGTTCTAGTGGGATGGATGGGGTTGATAATATCTGTGATGAAATCTTTTTTTTCAGGCCGAATGTGTCACACGAGCCCACCTTCCCATGTTAACTTCCTCTGTTTTCCTCCAGGTCTGTGCCACACTGGGGACCACTGGGGTCTGTGCATTTGACTGCCTGTCAGAGCTGGGCCCCATCTGTAAGTGTCTGCCCTGTCTGGCTAGGAAGACAAGTAATGAGTTTTAAAATGTTCCCTAGAGCAAGAGCCTGAAAGCAGCTCAGTGCAATTCTCTGGCCCCTCCGTGGTCAATGCACAGAGCGTAGGAAGAGCCACCAGAGGTCATGAGTACCTTCTTGCAGGCAGCCACGTCACTGCTTTTCCCAGTGGTGGGACCAAGGGTTAGAGCTGACCCCCTTGCATCCTGTCCTCAGAGGCAACAGTGGGAGGACCTCAGGTCTCTCACTCTCTCACTTGTATGTTGAAATCTGCTTAAAGCAGGACATATCCAAAACACAGGGTGAGTGAGTCATAGTGGAATATTTTCTAGTCTAGGCTGAGAAAATGAAAATGAAAAGGTAGGGTAGGGGAAACCACGGGGTGAGGGGGAGATAAAGGCAGAAAAGAAACCCAAATGTGATTGTTCAAAATCCTCAAGTGAGAAACCCACTAGGAAAGAGAGACACCCCCTCTCTAACATTTGTATTAGATGCATTAACATTGCTCTCTGGGCCAGTGGTAAGGTGGTTTCTGTTCCAGAAAGCTCTGGGTGGAGGCCAAGACGGTGTCGACCCTCTGGTCAGTGAGAGAAGAGGCCAGGGTGAGGCTCTGTAGGCTTTCCCTGCAGGGGTGGCCGTGCCTCACTCAGCCCCACTCCTTGCACTGACACCCTCCCCCCATGTCCACATGCCTCCGTGTCTCATTCAGCCATGGGCATCTTTTCCCAGCCCTTCCCTTGCAACCCCCCAGCTGGATGGGCCAGGCAAGAGACGCCTTTTAGCTGGCTGGTGGCAACCCACTCCCACCCCCAGTGACACCCCCAGTGCCACCCCCAGTAGGTGATGTTTGCCTCCTCAGGTGCCAACGAGGGGCTGTGGCTCCACATCGATGCTGCCTACGCAGGCACTGCCTTCCTGTGCCCTGAGTTCCGGGGGTTTCTGAAGGGCATCGAGTACGCCGATTCCTTCACCTTTAATCCTTCCAAGTGGATGATGGTGCACTTTGACTGTACTGGGTTCTGGTGAGTGTGGCAGCCAAGCTCCCAGCCTGTGGGAAAGCCATCCTCAGCTACTAATGCCCATTTGGAAACCCACAGGGTCAAGGACAAGTACAAGCTGCAGCAGACCTTCAGCGTGAACCCCGTCTACCTCAGGCACGCCGACTCGGGTGCGGCCACCGACTTCATGGTGAGTGGCCAGGAACGGGCAACATGGCAGCCTCTGAGATGGAAACGGCCTGAGTCTGATGAGGGTCTCCGTCCCTCACACTATGAGCCCATCCCATAATATTGCCACTGTGTACCTTTGGTTTCAAGCTGTGCCTAAGCATATAGAATGAAACCCAGAAAACTTTAAAAACCCTAGAGAATGAAACCAACATTTGAGGTAGGATGCGAGTTTCCTGAGTATTTGTGGCATTTAAAAATTCTCCCAATTTCCTTCTCCCTCTGTCCTGGATATCTTCTCTGCTCACTCCCGAGCAGCAGGGCAGGGTGGAGAATTTCCATGGATAGGAAAAGAGGCTCCTTCCTTAAACTGTTTTCATCCTTTTGTCCCCATCAAGGCACTGTGGGAGGCTCCACGGTGGGGATGGGGCAATAGTTATCCTTCCCGAGGTTCTAGATGCCTCCAAGCATTCCTGCCTTGCCCACTAGCTGCACCTCAATCTCTTGACCCTGCCCACATTCTCAATCTGTACTATCTCTTGGGGTAACAACTTCTTCAGATTTACTCCTCAGTTTGAAAATGAGCCCTTCCTTTAATTGTAGGGGAGACAGGGATGTAAACTAATAAGTTACATATAACATGGCCAAGGCTAGGCAGAGTGAGACGAGCTTGATTTGGAATTCCATACCAGCAGTGGGCTTTTGGGAGACATAGTGGACCTCTCTCAGCCTTGACTTTCTCATCTGCAAAATGGGCATGGTGGCACTGATTTCACAAGGTATTGTGAGGCTGCAATGGGAACATACATGTAGATCACTTCTTACTGGGAATGTGGTACATGCTTAATAAATGGTAGGTGTGATATTTCTAAAAGCTCTACTTTTAAGCTGCAGAGATTTGTTATATAGCGAAGAGGTTAAAAACACAGATTACCTGTGTTTGAATTCTGGCTCCTCCATTTATTAACTTGTGTGGTCTTGGGCAAATGGCTTAAGCTATTTAGGTTTTCTCATCTGTAAAATGAGGGTGATAATAACAGTACTAGCTTCTTAGTTAGGTTTGCTGTGAGGAATAAATGAATTAATACAGTGAAGCACAGAGAGCAGTGTCTGCCATCTGGGAGTCATTCTTTGTGAAGAGATGGTTCTGTCTTCTCTCCTTGGGCTAAAGTTTCTTGCCCTTTTAGTCCTAAAATAATCACTGCATCATCTCTGGATTATATTGGTTATTCTCCCTCGGACCAGTTCACACTTTCTTTAGATTTTTTTTTTAAAGCCTTTTTATTGGAATTTCAGGCAGTGAGCTTGTAGTGGTTGGGGAGGACCCGCCAAAGGTTGATAAAAATAGAAGAATAATGGTTCTTTCATCTCCACTGCCCTGTCTGATGGGTTTTCAGCACTTTTTTAATTAAAAAAATTTTCACAGCAGCCCAAGGGCCAGATACCTTTAGGGATAATTCTAGGTTTCTCCCCTGAGTGTGAAACAATGCCCATTTTTCTTTTTTTAAATTAATTAATTTATTTTGGGCAGCATTGGGTCTTTGTTGCTGTGACACGCTTTCTCTAGATGCATCGAGCAGGGGCTACTCTGTTGCAGTGTGTGGGCTTCTCATCGCGGTGGCTTCTCTTGTTGCGGAGCACGGGCTCTAGGCATGCGGGCTTCAGTAGTTGTGGCTCGCCGGCTCTAGAGCGCAGGCTCAGTAGTTGTGGTGCGTGGGCTTAGCTGCTCCACGGCATGTGGGATCTTCCCCAAACAGGGCTCGAACCCGTGTCCCCTGAATTGGCAGGTAGATTCTTAACCACTGCACCACCAGGGGAGCCCAATGCCCATTTTTCTATAAGTGAACTTGGATCATCGTAACTTAAGAGCATTTTCTTACCTTGGCCCATTTTGGATTTTATGTTACTTTTTTGTGTTTTTGTTTTTTGTCCGCAACTGTATCTCAGGATCTTTTTGTTGTTCATTCCCATCAGCCTAGAGATTTTACAGTGCTCTCTCTCTTCCAGATCACTTATAAAAATATTAAATTATATTTTTCTTAACACTGGTCCAGAATGTGCTACTTTATCTTTTCCTTCCCTCACCTCTAATCCTATGGATTTAATTTTTAAGTCTCAAAGAAACTCCTAGAAAACTGAAGTTGCTGTCTGTTATGATCCTGGGGGTCTTCACTGCTACTTTGCCCCTTGCCCCAAGCTCTTTTTCACCCAGGTGGCTGAAGCTTTAAATAAAAGCTCAGCCATTTTGAGATGAGCCAGAAATAGAGCAGCATCCTTGGAGAGAAGACTTAGGGACTTCATCCCTTGGGCCCTGGAGCCACCTAAAATCAGGGCTAGATTCTTCTGACGTCAGGAAGCTCCCTCACCTCCGCCCAACTAGTGGAGGGGGAATTGTCTTGTTCTTGGCTGTGAGACTGGCAAAACCTTGAAAGGATGAAGAGGAGACTTGGGAATGGCTTGAGTTAATGAAGAGCCATGTCCAAATTTCCTGCTCCAGCAGAAAAATATCTGCTAGAACCACCCTGCTGGGTCAGCATGGATTGGTTTTGGAATACTGACAAGAGGAACAACTGGGGATATGGTCAGACTGTAAAGAAATCAAAATTAAAATCATCTCTGCCTCTCATTTAATTGGCTTGTGAATTATTGTAGTCAATTGGCCATAACCATCTGGAAAACAATGTTTTCAGAGGTCACTATTATCCATTCATTAGTCTCCATCTGGAGTGTCCATCTAACAAAAGGTGGAGTTGACGCTCTCCCTGTTACAGGGAAAAGAAAGTCCTCATGCTGGTCCTCAACCCTGGAGTTTTTTGCTTGGAAATCAAAGGCTTAGTGCTTGATATAGAGAAACATTGTCCATCAACTATGTTGATGTTGGACAAGGGGTCATGTCCAAACTGTGCCTGGGTCAGGAAACTGGGGCAAAGGATGAAGGTGTGCACAGTTTTGAGGATTAGCCAATCCTGTAGAGGAACAGATAAATATTCGATGGGAAAAATATTTATTTTTAGTCAACAGAAATTGTGGTGATGCTTTCTGACATTTGAGGAAGAGGTCATTAGAAATCACACTACTCATCAGAATAATTGCAAATGTGTGCTAAACCCTTTGCTCTGTTTACAGATCTGAGAAATCGATTTGGAATTGGTTTGAAAATTTTCAGACCTTTGGTGCCTGCAACCTTGAACTTTAAGCTCTGTTGAATTTGGTCATCAGGAACAGAGGGTCAGTTTTAGTCTAACAAAGTCCGAGATATAGATGTTTATTTGCAGTCTGAGGGCTGGTGTCCTCCTGAGGGCATAGAACGTCACAGGAAAAATAAAGTCAGGACATTGAAATTAAATAATAATCATCTTGGTTCTAGGCAGAAACACCATTGTGATTTGTGGCTCACATTTTTATCATCTAAATAGCCAGGACTAATTGACAACTTCCTGTGAAGCTCTTCACCCTGGTTCTCCTCACACCACATCCCTGGAGGTGCTGTTCATTCTTTGTCTCACGAGGAGCCAGTGAGGCGGCAATGCCCAAGTAAGAGGTAGAGATGGAGGAGAAACCCAGGTCTGTGAGGCTCCAACATCTGAGCTCTTGAACCCTATACTTTACATTTTTGTGGGGAAGAGAAATCAAACTCTATTTTCTGCTATTCAAGGTAGCTTAGGTTCTTTTAGAGAAAAAACGTATTGCCCCTATCTTGAATTTCAGCCTGGGATGAAATTTTTTTTTTTAACATCTTTATTGGAGAATAATTGCTTTACAATGGTGTGTTACTTTCTGCTTTATAATAAAGTGACTCAGTTATACATATACATATGTTCCCGTATCTCTTCCCTCTTGCGTCTCCCTCCCACCCACCCTCCCTATCCCACCCCTCTAGGTGATCACAAACCACCGAGCTGATCTCCCTGTGCTATGCGGCTGCTTCCCACTAGCTATCTATTTTACGTTGGGTAGTGTATATATGTCCATGCCACTCTCTCACTTTATCACAGCTTACCCTTCCCCCTCCCCATATCCTCAAGTACATTCTCTAGTAGGTCTGTGTATTCCCGTCTTACCCCTATGTTCTTCATGACTTTTTTTTTTCTTAGATTCCATATATACGTGTTAGCATACGGTATTTGTTTTTCTCTTTCTGACTTACTTCACTCTGTATGACAGACTCTAGGTCCATCCACCTCACTACAAATAACTCAATTTCATTTTTTTATGGCTGAGTAATATTCCATTGTATATATGTGCCACATCTTCTTTATCCATTCATCTGTTGATGGACACTTAGGTTGCTTCCATGTCCTGGCTATTGTAAATAGACCTGCAGTGAACATTGTGGTACATGACTCTTTTTGAATTATGGTTTTCTCAGGGTATATGCCCAGTAGTGGGATTGCTGGGTCGTATGGTAGTTCTATTTTTAGTTTTTTAAGGCACCTCCATACTGTTCTCCATAGTGGCTTTATCAATTTACCTTCCCACCAACAGTGCAAGAGGGTTCCCTTTTCTTCACACCCTCTCCAGCATTTATTGTTTCTAGATTTCTTGATGGCCATTCTGACTGGTGTGAGATGATATCTCATTGTAGTTTTGATTTGCATTTCTCTAATGATTAATGATGTTGAGCATTCTTTCATGTGTTTGTTGGCAATCTGTATATCTTCTGTGGAGAAATGTCTCTTTAGGTCTTCTGCCCATTTTTGGATTGGGTTGTTTGTTTTTTTGTTATTGAGCTGCATGAGCTGCTTGTAAATTTTGGAGATTAATCCTTTGTCCATTGCTTCATTTGCAAATATTTTCTCCCATTCTGAGGGTCGTCTTTTGGTCTTGTTTATGGTTTCCTTTGCTGTGCAAAAGCTTTTAAGTTTCATTAGGTTCCATTTGTTTATTTTTGTTTTTATTTCCATTTCTCTAGGAGGTGGGTCGAAAAGGATCTTGCTGTGATTTATGTCATACACAAAAATAAACTCAAAATGGATTAAAGACCTAAATGTAAGGCCAGACACTATCAAACTCTTAGAGGAAAACATAGGCAGAACACTCTATGGGATGAAATTTTTAAAGCAGCATTTAAAGCAAAGTGTCTTCCCCTTGGTCCAGGGTCATGGACTTGGTTTCTACCTGTGCTGCTCTTGGACAAGGGTTTGGTCACATGACGAGGAAGCCTTTGTGTATCTTGCCTTGGCTTCTCCTTAGCAACAGCCTTGGGCATCATGGTGACACTGTGCATCCCTGGAGGGTTGTGCAGACAAAAGATGATAAAGCTCAGGAGTGTGTGTGGGAGCAGCAGGGGTCCCTGTCTCTAACCATGGCACTGTGCTCCTTTGTTCTAGCACTGGCAGATCCCCCTGAGCAGGCGGTTTCGCTCTATTAAACTCTGGTTTGTGATCCGGTCCTTCGGGGTGAAGAATCTTCAAGCGCACATCAGACATGTATGTAGTGGGCAGGCCTTGGGAGGAGCCCAGGCTCGCTTTGTGGCCTACTGGGGAGGAAAGCTGGTTTCTACTCTGCAGACCTTTCCCGGGGGGATGTGTGATGTATGGCTCAGGTGCCTGGGCCTGTTTGTGAGCTCCTGGGACTTGATGATTCAGGGCGGCCGTCTATTTGCTAGCTAGAGGATCACTGAGCAGAAGATGACACTGAGGGCTGTCTGGTGTCTGTCCCCCACTTGACTGTCTCACCATCCCTTCTGCTATCATTGAGCACTGGGGAGGGATGGCCCGAGAGCCTGGTTTGCAGAGAAAGAAATAGAAAGTAAATCAAAGGGCAGCTTGTGGCCAGGGTAGGAGCCTATCTTTTAAAAAATTACTCTGATTGTCATGGCTGTCTGAAAATGTTAGTCACTATTATGGTTATGCCAGAAACAGGGCTCGCCTGGCTTAGACTTGTAGACCTGCAAGTCTGGAACAAACATCCCTGCATGATGTCAAGAGGTATTTACTGAAGGCATATTTGGTACAATTTATTTCAACTCAATTCAACAACAAAATTATTGTGCTAGGAAAGAGACCCAGAGGTGAATGAGACAGGCACAGTCCCTCTGTCATAGTCTTCATGGAAGAGGTGGAACTTAACTAAGAATTTTGGTCAGCAGCAATTTTCTCTCATTTTTATGAGTGCCTATGAGAAAGACACAGTTATTGATAAATACAAGAGGGTTACTCCAAAGATGTTGGCCTTCGTTCCTCTGTGTGTCTTTCCCTGGCCACCTTTCCTCTAGGGAACTCCGTCCTCATTAAGCAAACACAAGGCCAAATGCAGTGGTTGAATCAGTACGTATGACTGGCTTACTGTTGGTAACTTTACATTTGTTATCAACATCAACGTGTTGATCAACTGGATGTTCATCAACGAGTGGCTGTCACCCAGGGACATTAGGCATTTTTGCTCTCTCTCTATCCTCAGACTCAAGACGGGAAAGTAGGTAGCTGGGGGATGAGGTGGTGGAGGTTACAGGTTATCATCTTGTTCCAACTCAGGACTGGATATTCAACGTGCAGGTGCTGGCTAATGACCCTCATGCTGCCTCTCCCAACTCAAAGCCCTGAATTCCCATCGGCTCCCCTTTGCCTACACTAGGCCCAGACTCCTGGGCCTGGCTTTCGAGGACCCAGTTATCAGCCTCTAAGCTCAGGCTTCTCACTGACCCGTTCCAACTCCATTGTCAGTGTGCCTCTGCACCTTCACCTGTGCAGTGCCCTCTTGGATTGCCCTGTCTTCTCCAAATGTTGCTAATGGATTAAGTTCCGCTTCTCGCAGGAGCTCCCCTGACTACTCCATCTGCCCTCGTCTCTGCTTGCTCGGTATTCCTAGGACCACCTACTCAAGCACACCTACAAAACTGAGCTCTAAAAGCTACCAATGTTCCACAAAAGTAAAGGGTGGAACTAAAATGAAGTTGTTTGATGCGAGTTAATTTTATCTCTTCAGCTTGACTGCGATCATAATTATTTTTACTTGCACAGTGTCTTAAAGAAATAACTTATAGGGTTTCATTAGGTTCTTACAACAATGCTTGGGGCAGTCACCCTGATGAACCCCATTTTATGGATGAGGCTCAGAGATGGTAATTGCCCTGCTTAAGAGAGGAGGGCCTCTTTCTTTACAGTTCTGGGCTATTTTCTATTATGTGAGCTCTTGAAAGTCATATAAAACCAAGTTGTGTATCTCCCTGTTATAGATTAGTGCTTTAGAGAATGGGATATGGGTTTGATTTTTTAGTTCTACCCTTTACTGTTTGGTGACCTTGGACAAATTACTTAAACTTTTCGTGTTTGCCTTCCTAATTTATAAAGTGAGAAAATGATAATACCTCTCTCAAAGGTTTATGGTGATGATAAATAATACATGTAGGACTTCCCTGGTGGCACAGTGGTTGACAGTCCGCCTGCCGATGCAGGGGATGTGGGTTCGTGCCCCGGTCCGGGAAGATCCCACATGCCGTGGAGCAGCTGGGCCCGTGAGCCATGGCCGCTGAGCCTGTGCGTCCGGAACCTGTGCTCCACAACAGGAGAGGCCACAACAGTAGGAGGCCCATGTACCGCAAAAAAAACAACAACAACACATAAAGCCCTTACTTAGTGCAACACCTAATATTCCACTAAGTACTCAAATATTTCCTATTCCCACTTTCTCTTCCTCCCCTTCCCCTCCCCCTCTCCTCTTCTCCTTCTTCTTCTTCCTTTCTCCTCCTCCTCGTCCAATTTTTCCTTCTTCTAATGATAATAATTCAGCATTGTCATCACCATCATCTCCTATCACCTACAATAGGGGTTTGTTAACTATTTTTTAAAAGGCAGATGGTAAATATTTTTGGCCTTGCAGGCCATATGGTCTCTGTTGTGAGTATTCAAGTCTGTCATTGTAGCACAAAAGCAGCCATACACGGTACATTAACAAATAGGCGTGGCTGTGTTCCAAAGGACTTCATTTACAAAAACGGGTGTGAAGGAGGTGGGGCTCTATTTGGCCTGGGGGCTGCAGTTTGCCCGCCTCTGCCCTAGGATGGTACAGAGCCCTGGTTGTAGCCCTGCTTTCATCTCCCATAAAGGTAAGTGGTTTCTGGTGGCGGGATGCTGCCTGTGCTCTTTCCTCTCTCCTCTGGCCCCTCTTCTCTCTTGTTGCCAAGAGCGTGTGTTACAGGAGACAACAGAGCATGGTAGGGGGTGTGCTTGGTGACCAGAGACCTGCATTCTGCCACTGCTACCTTGGGGATGGCACTTTCCTTTGGCTCTTTCTAGAAAATGAAGAGGTTGAACAAAGATGACTTCTGGCTCTCTTTCCTTGCTCAGAAGTATCAGTTTCATGGTCTTTGGCTAGCCTGATTCTGGATCTGTACCTGAGATGTCTTATTCATGTAGACTTAAGAAACATTTACACAGAAAGATCTGAAAATTGGCAGGACAGGATGGAAATGGGCCTGGAGGGAAGGAGGCACAGGGGAGAATCATGACAAAATTAGAAAGTAAGCTGCAAAAGTATAAAACAGTAAGAAAACATTTAACAGTGTGCTTTCCCAGAGAGAGCCTTATGACTTGACGATGAAAAATGCTTAGGGTAGGGATTGGAGATCATTTTAAACAGACCATGCAGTGGAGAGAGAAAGTGGTTCTGGATCGGGTTTTAGCAACTTGTTAGCTAAATCCTTTGACTTCTCTTGAAAGAGTACCCAGTATGAGAACCAGGTGATAGCAATTACTTAGAAAATATTTTATTGAGATCCTTCTGGATGCCTGGAGAAATTTTTAAAAATGAGAGAAAGGGCAAGTCCTGTCCTTGTTTAGTTAGTAATACTAAGTAAAAAAAATAGGAAATTAAAAAATTATAACTTCAGTGAAAGATTAACATGGTACAAAGCTTTAAAACTTTTTGTGGTAAAATACAGATATCGTAACATTTACAACTTGAACCATTTTTAAGCATACAATTCAGTGGCATTAAGTACACTCACAATGTGTGCAACTGTCGCTGCTATTTCCAGAACTTTTCCCATCATCCCCAGCAGAAACTCTGTACCCATTAAACAGGTCTAAAGCCTTCTCCATGGTGTACATGAGTATGATATGTAAAAATATGTTCTTTGTGGAATGTCAGAAAAAAGGGGATGAAGGGCATTTGAGGTGAAAAGGTCTGAGAGGCAAGGGGAAGATGTAGACTTAGGATATGGCGGCAGGGCTGCTGACAGCTCACATGGTGCCTTTACGTACAGGAGAAACAAAAGTCTCTTCCTCTGAGCATTTGTAGCCCGTAAGAGGCACCTGGCTGGGAATGCAGAACATGGGCTGGGTTGTGGCCCCTGCTAACCCTCTTGGCTTGTCTGTAAGCCAAGATATGTGAAGCCGGGATATGACGGTACATTGCCTTGATGGCAAAGCACATGCCTTCTGGGACTTCCCTGGTGGGCCAGTGGTTAGGACTCCGTGCTTTCACTGCCGAGGGCCCGGGTTCAATCCCTGGTGGGGGAACTAGGATCCCACAAGCCTTCTGGTTCTGGGGGTGGATTGAAAGAGGCCCCTGAGACATGAGTTCTCAAAGTGGAGCTAATGTGACAAGAAATAGGGAGCCATTGGAGGTTTTATAGTCTGGAATATGAGCAAAATCAAATGGAGAAGAAAATCAGGCAGAAGCCACTTAGGTCTCTATAGTTCAAATGTGTGACTGGTTTAAACCCCTATAACAGTGTGGAGGTTTACGCACGGTCGTCTCTTGCCTGTTATTAATCTCAGTTCTCTCGATGTTCACAATTCCAGGGTACTGAAATGGCTAAGTATTTTGAATCCCTGGTCAGAAACGAACCTTTCTTTGAAATTCCTGCCAAGAGGCACCTTGGCCTGGTGGTTTTTCGTCTAAAGGTAATGCCATCTTCCATCTCATGTGAAGGATGTTATTTGGTAATTTTCAGCCTCTTGGAAATGTAAATACTGGGCTTCTGGAGATGCTTACAGGGAATGTGATACAGACTTTACTTCTCTTTATCCTTCAAACAGGGTCCTAATTGCCTCACAGAAAGTGTGTTAAAGGAAATAGCTAAAGCTGGCCGTCTCTTTCTCATCCCAGCCACTATCCAGGACAAGCTGATTATCCGTTTCACTGTGACATCCCAGTTCACCACCAGGGATGACATCCTGAGAGACTGGAATCTCATTCATGATGCTGCCACTCTCATCCTGAGTCAGCATTGTACTTCCCAGCCTAGCCCTCAGGGGGGGAGCCTCCTCCCCCAAACCAGGGGTCCCAGAGCCTTGGCCAAGGAACTGTCCTTTCCATCTGTCAGCGGGGCAGGAGATGACCCAGTCCAGGCCAGGAAGATCATCAAGCAGCCTCCACATGTGGGAGCCAGTCCCGTGAGAGGGGAAGGCAGCCGCCACCTTGAAACCCTGCTGGACCCACTCGATGACTGCTTTTCAGAAAAGGCCCCAGACCTCACCAAGCACAAGCTGTCCTCCTTCCTGTTCAATTATTTGTCTGTGCAGAATAAGAAGGCAGTGCGTTCCCTCAGTTGCAACAGCGTGCCTGTAGGCGATCAGAAGCCACTGCCCACAGATGGCTCTGTGAAGAATGGCGGCTCCTCCCGAGTCAGAATCTTTTCTAGGTTTCCAGAAGAGATGATGATGCTAAAGAAAAGTGCCTTCAAAAAACTAATCAAGTTCTACAGTGTCCCCAACTTTCCTGAATGCAGCTCTCAATGTGGGCTCCAGCTGCCCTGCTGCCCTCTGCAGGCAACAGTTTAGACCAGGGGGTTCAGCCAGAGTCCATGAATGTGTTTCAGGGAGTCTCTGCAGCCCTCAAAATTGTATGCTGAATTTATGTGCTTATGTTTATGTGCATTTTTCTTGGGAGAAAACCAATGATTTCTTATCAGATTCTCATAGAAGTTCATGACCTATGATAGGATACAAATAGAGAGAAGATTCCAGCAGGCTGGTCAGAGAGAAAGGGTCTAGGGTGGTGTATTGACAGGCAGCTCCTGTGGTTTAGCTTGTGACACTGAAAGCTTGTGACACTGAAACTTTCAAGTTTCATGAAATATAATGTGGAAATAAATTGTGCTTGTCCCTGAAAAAAACATATCCTGTGTCACTTAATTGACCACTGAAATATTTGTTTTTCTTTTCCATTATGGTTCACTACAGGGTAAAATATAGTTCCCTGTGCTATACAGTAGGACCTTGTTGTTTATCCATTCTATATATAATACATTGCATCTTCTAATCCTAGATTCCCAAACCATCCTCCCCCCTCCCATGCCTTGGCAACCACAAATCTGTTCTCTATGTCTGTGAATCTGTTTCTGTTTCATAGATAAGTTCATTTGTGTCATATTTTAGATTCCACATATAAGTGATATCATATGGTATTTGTTTCTTTCTGACTAACTTCACTTAGTATGATAATCTCTAGGTCTATCCATGTTGCTGCACATGGCATTATTTCATTCTTTTTTATGGCCAAGTAATATTCCATTGTATATATGTACCACATCTTTAGCCATTCATCTGTCGATGGACATTTAGGTTGTTTCTATGTCTTGGCTATTGTAAATAGTGCTGCTATGAACATTGAGTTGTATGTATCTTTTTGAATTATAGTTTAATCAGATATATGCCCAGAAGTGGGATTCCTGGGTCATACGGCAACCCTATTTTTAGTGTTTTGAGGAGCCTTCATACTGTTTTCCATAGTGGCTGCACCAATTTACATTCCCATCAACAGTGTAGGAGGGTTCCTTTTTCTCCACATCCTTTCTAGCACTTATTGTTTGTGGACTTTTTAATGATGGCCATTTTGACTGGTGTGAGGTGATACCTCAATGAAGTTTTGATTTGCATTTCTCTAATGATTAGTGATGTTGAGCATCTTTTCATGTGCCTATTGTCCATCTGTATGTCTTCTTTGGAGAAATGTCTGTTTAGATTGGGTTGTTTGTTTTGTTTTGTTACTGAGTTGTATGAGCTGCTTTTATATTTTGGAAATTAAGTCCTTGTCCGTAGTGTCATTTGCAAATATTTTCTTGCAGTGTATAGGTTGCCTTTTCATTTTGTTTATGGTTTCCTTTGCTGACCACTGAAATAATGATTAACTAACCAGGGCATGTTCTGGAACCTAAATGAATGTACTTAGGGATTTTGCTTTTTAGTGTGCTGAAGATTTGACTTTAATTGTGAGAAAAAGAGTTTGGAGGAGCCCTTGGTATGAAGAAGGCAGACAGCTTGAGTTAGGCACTGTGGCTTACAGTTTATAAATGAGAAAACGGAGGCCACAGGTCATACAGCTTATATGTGGGCAAACCCAGGTCTCCTTGTCCTCAGTAAAGCCCATGCTATTCCCAGCAGACCATACTGTTCATGGTTGTCCTTGATCAGAAGTTCACCATTCAGCAGACCCCTCTAGTCCTTTACTACAGTTAAATGTTCCCTCTCTAGGTTTGGAACTTGTACATTTTTTTTTTTTCTGCACACTATAGTCAAATAAAAGCTGTGCTCACAAGCAGCTTACCCATGGTGAGTTCATAGGCCAAAAAAATATTTTTCTTTCCATTTCAGATGGTGCTTTTACAAGGAGTGGTTCTGAAATTGGTTATATTAACAGTGTTAAAGGTAAAGAAAGCTGGCCACTAGTTAAAGTAGTAAGGACAGATTTTTTTTTTTTTTTTTTTTTTTTTTGCGGTACGCGGGCCTCTCACCATTGCGGCCTCTCCCGCTGCGAAGCACAGGATCCGGACGCGCAGGCTCAGCGGCCATGGCTCACGCGCCCAGCCGCTCCGCGGCACATGGGATCCTCCCAGACCGGGGGACGAGCCCGCGTCCCCTGCATCGGCAGAGGGACTCTCAACTACGGCGCCACCAGGGAAATCCCGTCAGGACAGATTTTTAATCGGTAATAACTACTGCAATAGAAAAAAGAGACTGGCGTGAACTGGGCTCAACTTGATTTGTACAGCGGTCACTGGGCATTTTAGAAGGAGAATGGGGTAACAGGAAGGATGCACGAAGGGACTTAGTAGAGTCAGGGAAGTGAAAAATTACAAAAAGCAGGAAGAGGGGGTTGGTCCATGGGAAGCCCATCTGGGTTTGCTAACTGATGCTTATGGAAGTTAGCCTCATACCCTCCCACAGAGGCTGGGGGACAGGGGCCCTATCTTCAGGTGTTGGTTGGAATAAACGGTAAATCTTTTGGCAGCCTTGTGTTTTCTCAGGCAGGCATTTTAAGGGGATGTAGGATCATCCCAGGGGTGTGGCCTTGAGCTGTTAGAAATTATGCTACTGTTTTGTTCAAGTCTTTATAGGCCAAGGTTGAGGCCTAGTAGGGAGGAGGGCTCAGAGGAGCCTGGGTAGAGTTTGGTCGGGGAGAGAATCTTTGTCAAGACCTTATAGTTTCATATTACCCTTGTTCTCAATCGGTGGTCGCAGAACTTTGCTGCATACTGGAATCGCCTGGGAGTCTTTAAAAAATGTACTGATGCCTGGCTCTCACTCCCAGAAATCTTGATCTAACTGTTATGAGATGGGCCTGGGCTTTGGGATTTTTGACAGCTCCTCAAGTGATTCTATTGTGCAGCAATGTTTGAGAAGTACTGTTCTAGAGCTGCTTGCTGTTCTGAGGGATGCGTGCATTAGAAGCATTGGCATCCCCAGGTGCTTCTTTTTTTGTTTTGTTTTGTTTTGTTTGCGGTACGCGGGCCTCTCACCGTTGCGGCCTCTCCCACTGCGGAGCACAGGCTCCGGACACGCAGGCTCAGCGGCCATGGCTCACGGGCCCAGCTGCTCCGCGGCATGTGGGATCCTCCCAGACCGGGGCACGAACCCGCATCCCCTACATCGGCAGGCGGACTCTCAACCACGGCGCCACCAGGGAAGCCCCCCCAGGTGCTTCTTATGCACCTTAAAACTTGAGAAGCCCTGCTCTAAGCCAGTGGTTCTCAAATTGAGCCTGCTTCAGAGTCACCAGGAGGGCTTGTTAAAACATAGATTGCTGGGCCTATCCCCAGTGGTTCTGACTCAGTAGGTCTGGGGTGGGGTCTGGTCATTTGCATGTCTGACAAGCTCCCAGCTGATGCTGATACTGCTGGCCTGGAACCACCCTCTGGTCTTCTGTCAGTGCTAGGCAGGAGCTTAGCGATGCCAATGAGCTGTGTGACTTTAGGCATGTACGTCACCTCCCCAGGCTTTTTTTTTCCTTTTATCAAACAAAGAGGTTTGACTAGACACTCTCTAGGATTGCTTTTAGTTTTGCTGTAGCAAATAATACGTATGTGTGTATCTAGTAAATAGACACTGTTAATGTGAGTTTTCAAGAACAATTTCAGGCTAAAGATGACAAAGTGCTGCTTTCTACTAGGCCTTTCCTGACGCCTGCACTTTGAGTCACACCAGATCTAAGGTCTGAGCTTCAGTTAATAAAAGATAATCCATGTCCGAGGAAGTGAAGTACACTAACTAAGCACACATGATGTGTAACTCAGGATGGTTTTCTGTCAGTGGTTTACCAAAATGCAGCCCCTGATCAGCAGCATCAGCATCACCTGGGAATTTGTTAGAACTGCAAATTCCCATTCTAATTTCAACTCTGGGGAATGGGCCCATCAGTCTGTGTCTTAATAAGACTTCTTGGTGAAGGTGACTTTCAGTGCTCAATTTTCTTTTGTTTTTTTTAAAGCTTTAAATAGTTTATTTTAGACTATATCAATCTCCTAAGTCCTCTCTTACAAAATTCTTTCTCTAGATTAATGACTGTTATGATGAAAGTGTCACTCTCTTCATTATAAATTCAACTATTGAAAAATACCTTTAAGAGTTAAGGTTTTTTTGAATTGTATTTTATTTGTTTATTGTATACAGCAGGTTCTTATTCCTTATCCATTTTATACATATTAGTGTATATAGGTCAATCCCAGTCTCCCAATTCATTGGCACTCAAGTTTGAGACTCACTGCTGTGCCTGAACTAGGAGACTCAGACCATCTATTTAGCTCATCTTCTCTGCCTCCAACATGCCTCCCCCAGTGCCCATGCACATATAGCAAAGCTTGCATAGGGAACCAGATGTTTATCAGGATTGCTTGATGAAAAAGCAATAGATAATTATTGCCTACCTGGTGCCAGGCACTGGGAATATAATGCTGAGCAAAATAGATGGACTCTCTACTCTCATGGAGCTTACAGCTTCATAGAAGCATGATGTCTATGCAGAGAGCAATTGCCAATCATAATGGAATGCACCATCAGCTATATATCCTTATTACAACATGGCACTCTGTACGCTCTGGGGAGACAGCACCCACATCAACTAGAAGACCTGGGTTGGCTAGTCAGCCCGCCTCCCCTGGAACAGTGCTGCAGTGACGCTGAGGGACACCTTTCCTGTTAGCTATCTCTTTACAGTCTTCGTGCAGCCCCACCAACTGCAGTGATAAAATAATTATTTTTGAAAAGTTCAAACACATGGAAAAGACTCTGGCCTTCCTTCTAGGGGTCTTTCCAGTCAGCTTTCTTTGAAACCCTGACATGACTTCCCAGATAGAGGCTTGGAAAACACCATCATACTGTGCTGAGCTCATCTCTTGGTGCTTAGCGGGGATCCACTAAATGCTCATAGAGCTGATGTACGAACGAGCAACACATGTAACAGATCATCTCTTAGGGAGGGTCACTGTGTTTTTATACCGATTCTTGTTAGCTTCCATTTCAGATGCTGACATTTACTAGTTTTACCCCCAAATCATTTTGGTTTGGAGACTCATTATATGAGTTTTGGTTTGGAGACTCATTATATGTCTCCAAACAATACACCTGAAATCAGAGATCTGTTGAATGATTTACATGGGTATCAGCGTATTAAAAAAATCCACTTGTACTTTCAAATGAGGAAGATGACTTGTACAGACATTTCTGCGGACACAATTTTTGACCCTTTTAAAAGAGAAAAATCTGTCTTTAAAGTGGATTATCTGTCACGGGATGGCTTGATTTTGTTTACACATATGCAAACCCAGGTATTGAGGATATTGTGCGGGTGTCTGTATCCATCCCAGTAGAGCTGTGGTTCCTGGCCTCAATCACAGAGGTTTGGGGAAGCGAGAGACTGAGGAGGCCATCCGGCTGGGAGGGAGAGTTTCTGAGTTTCTAACTGGGAAGTCAAAGATGTGGGTCAAATGTGGTCAGGCCCCAGGAGGCTTTGGTTCTAGAGCACTACTGTTCTGCATATTGGTGTAAGTGCTGACCTGTCACCCAAAAAAGATGTCCCCTGTGACACAGAATGACGTCACAGCTTTAACAATCTCTGCTTACAACCTGATTCACTTTAATACGATTCCAGGTAACACAATTGCACAATGTTATACTTTCAAAAGCAAAGGCTGGGCTATTTCCCATCACTTGGGTTAAAATTTTCACAGGGAGATCAATAAAGCAAAAGCAGAGATACCTAGAATTTTGCAAAAATTCCCAAATGCTGACCCACAAGCAACAGTTGTTCTAAATTGTTGTGTAATTTCACAGAGATGCAGTGATATCTAGAGTTTTCCTTAGGCCATCCTCAAGTCCCTTATGCATATGAAGTGCTCAGGGAATGTTTACCGTTGGGCATAATGAGGGGCATTCTGGTCATGAGTCTTCATGAATCCTCTAAAAAAGTGGAGAGAGTTTAAAAAATATTTCTAATACTGTGTTGGGGGTGGGGATGGCCGCCCCTCATCATGTATCATTGAGAATCCCTGAATACGTTTGCCTGGGGCTTTTCAGGGACTAAATTGAGGGAGAATTAGGGCTCCTTTCTAGCTCCTGGTCATCTGAAGATGTTCTCTAGGGAAGGAAACTCTACCTGTTTTAGGGAGGCTGGGGTGAACTCGAGCCACACTTCCTAGATGTGAACTTAGTGAGCAGGATGCTCCTTTGACCTAGGACAAGCTCTAGTAAGGAATATGTCATCTTGAGGGCCACCACCAAGGCCTGCTCCTGGAACTCTGTGACTGACACATGCAGAGCTTGTGGGGTTCTACTCAGAAAGGGTGGCAGCTGAGTGTAAGGACAAAGAACCTGTCTGAGAGAGCTCCTTGCTGTTCCCAGATCCTCCCGTGCCACGCCAAAAGCCCTCGGTCTTGAACAGGCTCTCTGGCCGGAGACTGGCTATGGAGTGAAACCAGCTCTAGACTGAGGAGCACGTGAGCCTGGGGGTGTGAGCTGGACCTCCGGGACTTCTCTGGTGCACAGTTGCATTTTCTTTGGGGTGAGTGGAAATTATAAAACATGTGAGACTTTACATGTTAAAAATTGGGAGATTCACATAAATATCTGGATTTCTGTTTTGTGAATAATCAGAAGAGCTTGGAAGTACCTGGGCTATATAGCCCCATGACAAAAATCAGCTGACTGAAGCTGTGTCGTGGCTGTCCCCAAGTTTTCCACGTTCATTTGGGACCTGCTCTTCTCATCCGCATTACCAATACAAATCCTGAAGACACTTGAGTTTGCAGCCCTTGATATAGCTAAAAAGTTTGCTGGATACCTTTTATGTATAGAGCTCTGATGCTCTAGACTTAAGCTCCTTCAAAGACTATAGGTGGCTTTATCACTTGTTGGCTAATGCTGTAGACAGTTGCCAGGATGCTTCTGGGGGTAGGGTTGGCCTTACACTAGAGCTGGATTTCCATTGGGTTGTTCACTGGGGACCTACCCCCTCACCTCCCAACTCCTTACCACTTTTTACTTAGAATACCATTAGCATTATAAATGGGACACCTGTGAAAAATTGCCAATGATACTGTCAGGCTCAGGTTTTGCATTTAGAATCAAGTCAGGAAGAAGTGCCATTGCATATGTTGGTGTTCATGCATTTTATTACATATTTTAAAAAATAACATCCGCCCTCTAACAAGCTTAGTTTGCAAATACAAACAGTAGGTGCAAATTGAAAAACAATTATATATAAATCTTTTCACTTGCAAAGGTTCGGGTGTAATTTTTAAAAGTCTCCCCTTACTGGTATGCATAAAAAAATTGCACTGCACAATCTTCAATCAAATTAAAGTGGGATTATATCAAGTGGCTGTACTAGGTCCATTCGGTTTCTTTCTAGAAATACACTGAGTTACCCTCCTGGTAATAATCAGAGTTTCAGAGTTTTATCATTAATGGCGTTGTAAATGTCCTCAGTCATTGGCACATACATTTCTGCTTTGTCATCCAAGAAATACAAGGCATCTTTGATAACTGAAGGGTTAAAGCCCTCTTCCATGAGGGTCACTTTTAGGTGTTTAAAAGTTCCAGTGGTCTCAATGGTGTCCTGAAAAACATCAAACAATCATTTGAGAGCTGTGAAAACAGGTTCTGTGTGATACCAAGATATCCTGTCTTCAGAACCTCCACTAGGGGGCCCTCTGTGGAGGTATTTTTCTTTCCTTTAAAGTTTGACGATCACATGTGGGGAGAGAGAGGCTGCAGACAGTGGAATACAGAGCAGAAGAGTCTGTCACTTGGTGAGCTTCCAGTATTACTGGAATATTCTGATTAATGGTGGGGTGGAGAAAGGAATCTTCTACACACAGACAACTTTTTTTTTTCAGCCTGTTTGTGACACTGAAGACTTGTTTCTTCTTCAATAAATAGGTGATGATCTGAGGATATTTCAACTTTTATGTCTCTCAACCATCACTGTAAAGCATATGTCAGTGTTTTATGAACATCAACAGAAATAACCACTTAACCTTTGCAATATATGGTAATCTAACACTTCTTTTCTCAAATCTTCAGCTACAGAATCACACAGCTCAAGGTCCAAAAGTGAGAGTGTTAAACTAAGGGGTTAATGTTTGAGAAAGAAAAAAAAAATCTCTATCCGTGACAGTTTAGCCTTTGGTAGTTCCTACTGGCTAATGATGCCCAATTAAAGTTCACATCATAGAAAGGTGCAGGACTTCAGTGGATTTTTCCATTCTTTAAAAATGGAAACAATAAATAAGAGGGTCGGAGCATTTCTATTTTATATGTTTGTTATACCTCATCAAACAGACTTTGTGAGTTATTTGCTAACACTGTTGCTGAATGAACTGCCTGTAGTTTTAGGGAAAAAGGAATTAGGATTTGGTTTCAGCTAGCTATATTTTCTGGTATTTCAGCTTCCTCATTTAGCTTCCTGAAAGGGTAGTGAAAATTTGGCCATTTTGCTCTCCATGGTAGAAGAGGAATTGTTCCCTAAGACGCAGGTGTCTCCAAGAGAGAGGATAACTGAACTTTATAACAAGGGGTCTCACCTGTATTCTTAGAAACCGGGGCCTTGCATAATTGGGCAGGTAATCGGCCACATGCTTAAAGAGTTTCCTTCCATCAAATTCATGGTCTTCCTTCATCCTGATGGAGGCCATGCCAATTCGACCCTCGTGACCTAGAGTTAAAGTGAGAAAAAATTAGGTGGGTTGTAACTATTTATTTTATTTATGATGCTTTGCTAGGTCAAAGAACAGAGAACTGAGACAGCATTATGGCATG
Organism: Mesoplodon bidens; assembly: GCF_964165515.1. NCBI lineage: Eukaryota > Metazoa > Chordata > Mammalia > Artiodactyla > Ziphiidae > Mesoplodon > Mesoplodon bidens. Next base: position 85,704,478 of record NC_138178.1, read on the forward strand.
GGTTACTTTTGGATAGCTGGAATTTTTATTTCAAATATATGTTGAAGTTAAATTCTAAAGTGAATTAAAGATAACAACAAAACAACAAGCTATACATTGATTGAATCTTTATTACATGCCAGGTCCTTTACTAAGTGTGCTTTATGTACTGTCTTATTTAACCCTCATGACAACCTTACGAAGAGGTACAAAGGTTATCTCCATTTTACAGGTGAAGAAAGTGAGGCTTAATGACGTTAAAAGACTTGTTCAGAAAAAAAAGAAAAGACTTGTTCAAGTTCATGCAGCAAATACTAGGCAGGGCCAGAAATGGAATTGAGGCAGGCTGGCTAAAGATCCTGTGCTTATTGACATCATCCTTCTTGGCAGCCTAGATGTAAACACCAGAAAGGGAAAAAGGTTGAACTAGTGGCTAAAAAATTTTTTTGGACTCTGGTGAAAAACCCTTGCTCCCCTGTCAAGGATAACTGGGCTCAGGTTGTTCTTTGGGTCGCAGGTCAGGTCTGTTGTGCTTCCAGGCACAAATGTGCACCTCTGAGACTTATATAATCACGGTTCCTAATAGCTTTGCCTCTGCATTTCAGAGAGGCTGCAGGACAGGAGGGTGAAGGCAGATCAAGGTTGAGCGGTATGTGCCCACCGCACCACGCCTCCCCACCTTGATGCCTTCTAGTCCAGAGAGGTTGTGCTCTCCACAGGGGAAACAGATCCTAACAGCTCTTTCTTCCTGGTGTTTAGAACAATTACCATTGTTTTCTTGTGAGGACAGTGGTAATTACATATTAATACCTCTTCTACGTGATCCGGCAGACCCAGTGGGAGTCCAGGTCCACTTCCCTGAACTACTTAACTGTAATCAGAGAGGGGGAAGGAGCCGCCCTTCGTCACCTGGGCCCCAGCTTTTGAAATCTCTCCCATGGTGATTGTGTGTTTACCCATGACTCTAAAGAAGGCAGAAAACAAGAGGAAAAATTATAAGAAAGGAAATGCATCCTCATTTGCTTTGCCTCTTATCTGAAGGAGGGAGGCAGGGCATCATACCCTCTTTCTCTAGGGGTCCCTGGTAGCTGTCTCCAAGGTACCAGTCTCAGGAATCTTGAGTGTCTCCAATGAGCTCCTTTTAGAATTAAGGCAGAGGCTGATGCAACAGAAATCTTCAGTGTCAACTGGCTCCTTGCTTCTTGCTCTGGCAGAGGCAGTGCCCAACAGAGAGGCGAATGGGGCTGTTGGATCTCAGGTCTCTGTCCTGACTCCCAGAGGTTGGCTGGGGCTAGTTCAGCTCCAGGGGGAAGGTTCCTGTCTGCAGCAGTTCGGGCCAGAGGTTCTCTAGAGTTGCACTATCCAATATGGTGGCCACTGGTCACATGTAGCTATTAAAATTAATTATAATTAAATAAAATAAAAAATTCAGTTCCTCAGTTGCACTAGCCACATTTCAAGTGCTCAACAGCCATATGGTAGCTATTGGCTACCATGCTGGACAGTGCAGATATAGAACATTTTCAGAACACTGCAGAAAGTTCTATTGATAATATAAAGCTCTAGAGAATAGTTTGGCAGTTCTGGTGTCATCTCTATTCTAGGCCCAAACTTAGAAGTTTCTTCCTGGTCCAAAGCTGAGATATGTGAAGGCCTTCTTCAGCCCTTTGGTAGTGAGAATCACCCTGGTGGACTGATGCCTTTCTCTAGATAGACCTGCCACATTTCTAGGCTGCAAGAGTGGCACTGAGAATCACAGAATCTGAAAATAGGAGAGACTTTAGGGTTCATCTCTAATCTTTCACTGCTGTAAGAATTCTCACAGGATCCCAGGTGGACAGCCAGCCTCTTTACACATCCCAGTTGGTGGGACATTGTCTGCCTCAGGAGACGGACCATTCTGATGTTGGTCCCTCTGGCTACAGGAGAGTTCTCAGGCTAAAATTTGCTCCCTGGTCATTTCAATCCATCCATTTTATTCTGCTCTCCAGTGCAACATAAACACAGCTGCTCCTTGTTCTACCTGACTTGTCTCCCAATCATTTGAAACCCATTAGCCTCCTCTTCTTTGATCTATATCAATGGCTCCTAAACTTTACTGGGTGGTAGACCCACTTGGGAATTAAAAAAAAGACACAAAGATTGAGTCCCAAACCCCAGATCTGGGCTTTAAAAAGTTTCCCAGAAGGGCTTCCCTGGTGGCACAGTGGTTGAGAGTCCACCTGCCGATGCAGGGGACATGGGTTCGTGCCCGGTCCGGGAAGATCCCATGTGCCACAGAGTGGCTGGGCCCATGAGCCATGGCCTCTGAGCCTGTGTGTCTGGAGCCTGTGCTCTGCAATGGGAGAGGCCACAGCAGTGAGAGGCCCGCACACCACACACACAAAAAAAGTTTCCCAGATGATTCTGATGACTGGCTAAATTTTCAGAACTGCTAGGCCTCCATGCTTCTCAGACTTCAGTGTTTTTTAAAAATTGTGGTAAAACATACAATTCATTATTTTAACCATTTTAAAGTATACAGTTCAGTGGCATTTAGTACATTCACAGTGTTGTGCAACTATCACCAGTATCTAGCTCTAGAACATTTTCATCACTCCAAAACCAGACTTCATTTGTTTTAAGAATCACTGGAGGGCTTGTTAAAACACAGCTCCCTGGGCTCCACCCCAGAGATTCTGGTTCAGTAGTTCTGGGGTGGGCATTTTTAGCATGAGAAATATCAAATTTTTAACAAGCTCCTGGGCGATGATGCTGTTGCTGGTCCAGGGACCCTACTGTCAAATGAAAAAAATGCACAACGTGAGAGTTGTGAGTTAAATTTTATTTGGGGGCAAAATGAGGACTATAGCCTGGGAGACAGCATTTCAGATAGCTCTGAGACACTGCTCCAAAGAGGTAGGGCAGAAGGTCAGTACACATGGGATTTTAGTGAAGGGGGAGTACATGCAACCAGGCACTTTTTTTTTTTTTTTTTTTTTTTTTTTGCAGTACGCGGGGCTCTCACTGTTGTGGCCTCTCCCGTTGCGGAGCACAGGCTCCAGACACGCAGGCTCAGCGGCCATGGCTCACGGGCCCAGCTGCTCCGCGACATGTGGGATCTTCCCAGACCGGGGCACGAACCCGTGTCCCCTGCATCGACAGGCGGACTCTCAACCACTGTGCCACCAGGGAAGCCCAAGGCACATATTTTTTGCAGAAGGTTTCTGCTAGTCACAAGGAGCAGATGTCACCATGAAGGATTTTAGTGCTTTTTTAGATAAGAGGAGATGCAAGAATTGGGCTCATAAAATCTTCTCCTGAAAATATCTATCTGAAGACCTGTTCTGCCAGTTTTTCCCAGAGCACAGAGTGCCTCATTCCTGATCTCCACCCTGAACTCCTTTCAGGGTGTGTTGAAAGTCAGCAGCTATAGCGGCTCATAATTTGATCCTTGTAGAGGTAGATGGCAAGTGCCAATCTGTAGGTGACACCACTTTGAAGAGCAGTGGATTAGGCCTTTCCATTCCATTTCCCATATTCTCTTACCTTCTCATACTCATTCTTTTGTATTGTTACTTTATAAAATCCAGCATTTAGAAGGGCATGCAACGTATTCCAGATGGGGTCTGTGAGAGGCCCAGCATGGTGCCATGGCTGACAACCACAACATGGGCCCTTGTGTTAATTCAGCCTGCAATCCAACATGAGAAGTATTCTGCACCCCTCGGACTCTGACCTGAGATGTGGCTACACTTCCTGTCAAGTCATTGTCACCGGGTTGGAGAGGAGCAGGCAAGAGAAAGCCTCAAATATTCTTTAAAAAATAAAAGGACAGCACAATGTCATGTGAAACCATCATAGCTCAGGTAAAAGGGACTTTGGGATGTCCATTTTGAGTATAGATGAGAATCCCAAATACTGAGTTCTAGGGAATACCAATTCCCCTAGTACCTTATATTTGGATAGTGATTTGGAAGTTTTAATTCTCTCTGACATCTATAATTAAAATGATTTCTTTTCATGACAACCCTCATGTACATGTCTGATAAATATACATTTAGTATTTATGTAATTAAAATGAATTAGTTGTCTCGACAATCTTAACTGCAGGATTGGTATTATCTCTAATTTAGTGATTTGTGTGAAGTCAAACAGCCAGCAGGTGTTGGAGCCAGGACCCAAAATCAGACCTCACCCTCCCCACTCTGCTGGCAGAGGCAGCTCTGCAGACAGAGGCTTGGTGACAGCACTTTGTGTGATGATTCTGAAACTCAGTGGAGCAAGCTGGGGTCAGGGACTTGGTTTAAAAGAAGAGTCTGGAAAAAATCAGCTCCTTCCTGGCTTTTTTCCTCTAGCAACGGGACTTGCTCTTATTTGTGCCTCCCAGTTCAGAGGCCAAGATACCACTTCCAAGCTCTCAAGCATGATACCTCTTTTCTTGAGGCATGCCAAATGCTGCATGGACCCTCCATCATGGAGAGATTTGGCTTGCTTGAGAGCCCAAGAACAGCTGGAGAGTGAACCACAGAGGAAGGCCAGGTTCAGATGTACTGACCTGTCTGATTTATAATGGCACATAAACCAGACATAAGCCCCTTACTCCCAGGAGGCTGGGAAAGAGTTGTTTGATTCTCCAGCTGGCAGGAGGAAGTGATGACAAACTTTGCCTGGGGGTTAAAATTATGTTCAGTTAGTGTAGGAGTTTTGGCATTGATTTATAATATCTTGCGCATACCTGGCACAGACACGCCATAAACATTCACTTCTTGGACAAAATCAACCAGTCCTACTATGTCAGCAACTTCAGTGGTGGCCACATTTTCCCCTTTCCACCTGGAAGAAAAGGCAAGGTTAGCAGAGGTCACTGGTGGTCTGCGGTGCAGGTTGTCTGTGACAGGTGTTTCCTCCAGACCTCTGTGGGGTGGCTGCACTTGTCTTCCTCACCTTGGCCCCCAAACTCTCCAACTTAGTCATGGGAGAGGCACCCTGCTTGAGGCATGAAAGACAAAGGCATAGACCTAAAGAATAAAATGTGGAATTTTAATGTTGCCACGTGAAATGTGATACACAGAATGATGTTCTAATGTTAAAATATGGGCTTGGCCTAAGAAAGGCACTAGAAATCAAAAATAAATCTCAATGACTTTTTGCTGTGTTTAGGTCTCTCACTTCCCTCATTCACTAACTTTGGCTGCTATTTAATTCAGTTAGTAAATTTCTAATAACTAGAATTTCATACTTGTATTTTAGGGTCTTATGGCAATGAAAAAGCTTTTAATAAGAAAGAAAATATCATACTCTATTTGTAGGGAGAATAATGTTAGTGCCCAATCAGGTGCTACTTTTTCTTTTAATAAAGAGTTAAATTTTGTCTTACATTTAAAAATTCTTTAGATCTCCCAGAAGTATCTTTTTTAGTAACATAAAGGTGGCATAAAATAATGATATAGATCCAGAGTCATGGGATATTAGAGATGGAAGGAACCCTAAGGATCGTTGGGGCCCTCATTTCATGGGTGAAGGAACTGAGGTGCAGAAAGATTACCTGCCTGATAACACAGCTGCTCAGGGGTAAGAGGAGCTGAGTTCTTCTCATTCATATCCATGCTCTTTCTACTACAGACAGACAACTTCCATCTCTTCCTCATTCATTCATGCAAAAAGGAATCACTGTACTAGGTGCTGGGGGGCGAACAAGCAGACACAGGGTCTGGCCTGAGGGAGTTTATACGGGAAGGAAGCTGGTTAAACAGAAATGTCATGAAGCTGGAGGACCATGCTGTTGCTGAGAATTAATTTCATGGTCTATTATGATGACTTTCAAACTCCACTGTGCTGACTTGGGGGTTCTGTGGGAAAGCATCTGGTTGGGAATGGAGAGTGGGAGGGAGAGGAGCAGATGGGGCTCAGAACTCTCACCTCCTCTTCAACTAGATCAGCTTCACATTAATTTGATTTGATTTTATCTGAGAAAAAGCCTCATGATTGGAAACAGTATGAAAATCCCTGGCTGACCTGAGTGACTGGTAATAATTGAGGATAAATGGGAGGAATTGGATGGACTAAGTTATTTAGGTGCCCAAAATCAGACACAGGTTTTTTCTCCTAGTTTCATCTGGTGTTGCTCAACCAAGATAACTATGCATTGCAGAGTGATACCCTATGTATTTTGCTCCTTGTTTTCTGGGAATACAGGAGGTTGAATTGACACGCCAAAGAGACAGAAGGAAATGGAGTACCATAACCAAAGTGGAATGTGACTCTAATTTAGGAGTAAGCCAAATTGTGCACGTGTTTGTTTTTGGCTCAACAATTCAGAGAAACCAACCGGAATGTATCTCCAACTCTGTCGTGGAAGTAGATAAAATTTTCGTGGTCCATCATTAAGAGATCTCCACTGTTGAAATACACGTCTCCTTTCTTAAAGACATCTCTCAGTTTTTTCTTCTCTGTCTGAGTCTTTCCTCCAGCATAGCCACTAAATGGTGTGAGTTGTGTGATTCTGCAAACCAGGAGTCCAACTTCACCTAAGAAAGAAGAAAGTAAATTGTTATTTTATGTACTAGCAGTAGGCAAATTTTAGTGTTAACCTTCTTTTAAAACTGATGCCATACAACCCAGTGGCAACAAGCTGGCTGCAGGAAGAGTCATTTTACATGCATGTGTACATGTATTTCCATGTACATCATATACACACATATATACACCATGCACACACACACAGCACATTATTCTCTATGGCCACACATTTGTAATTCTTTTAATACTAATCTTTCACTGAATAATGATTTACACACACAATTAGACAAATGCATAGTAGTTTAAGCTTAAAGGAAAGGCCTGTTAAAGCTAACTGTAGTTTTGCAATCATAATTACATATCCCCTTTTGCAAAATGCTTACCTCATAATCAGGAAATTATTAAGCTAGGTTTCAAATTATAGTTATATTACGTGTAGTGGTAAATTACTATCTTTTGGAATTTATCTATTTCCGAGAGTACGAAAATAAACCTCTTTATTTCCCCCACTCTGATAAATTTTACCATGTGTTCATTTAAGCAGTGATATGTTAGTTCTTAAGAGTCACTTAGTTAAGGTAAGAAAAGGCACAGGTTAATTGAACAAAAATCCACTGTACCTTTGGGAACTTTGATGCAATATCCATTTCCATCTCGAACGGGTTCATCTTTCTCCACATCATATTTAATCAGCTCATAAGTTATGACTTTCTAGCAAAATTAAAATGGATCATTCTGAGCACATATTCTTTCACAAAGTTTTCTTTTTTATTGTGGCATAGCATACATAAAGCATACAAAGTGCACATACTTTAAGTGTACAGCTTGATGAATTTTTGCATATGCATACCCTTATGTAACTACTGCCCAGATCAAGACACTAAACATTTTCATTACCTTAAGAAGTTTCCTCCTGCCCCTTTCTATCAAGTCACTATTCTGACTTTTATTGCCATCAAGTAGTCTTAAGCATCAAATAAGTGAAATAAATATATGCCTTAGTATCTGCTGCTTTCACTCAACATAATATCTGTGATATCCATCCCTCCCTGTTGGTGTTTGTGTCAGTGGTGTACTTTTTTTGCCATGCAACTTTCCTTGTATGAATATACCACAATTTATTTATCTCTTCTCCTATTAATGGACATTTGGATGTTTCTAGTTTTAGACTATTAAATATAAAGCTGTTATGAACATTCTCATGCATGATTTTTGGTGGACACGTCACATGTGGGCTTTTAAAATCTTGTTTAGGGGAGACCTTCAAGATGGCGGAGGAGTGAGATGTGGAGATCGCCTTCCTCCCCACAAATACATCAGAACTACATCTACACGTGGAACTGCTCCTACACAACACCTACTGAACGCTGGCAGAAGACCTCAGACTTCCCAAAAGGTAAGAAACTCCCCACGTACCCGGGTAGGGCAAAAGAAAAAAGAAAAAAACAGAGACAAAGGAATAGGGACGGGACCTGCACCAGTGGGAGGGAGCTGTGAAGGAGGAAAGGTTTCCACACACTAGGAAGCCCCTTCGCCGGTGGAGAAGGCGGGTGGCGGAGGGGGGAAGCTTTGGAGCCACGGAGGAGAGCGCAGCAACAGGGGTGCAGAGGGCAAAGCGGAGAGATTCCCGCACAGAGGATCGGTGCCGATCAGCACTCACCAGCCCGAGAGGCTTGTCTGCTCACCCTCCGGGGCGAGCAGGGGCTGGGAGCTGAGGCTCGGGCTTCGGGGGTTGGATCCCAGGGAGAGGACTGGGGTTGGATGCGTGAACACAGCCTGAAGGGGGCTAATGCGCCACGGCTAGCCGGGAGGGAGTCCAGGAAAAAGTCTGGACCTGCCTAAGAGGCAAGAGGCCATTGTTCTGGGGTGCGCGAGGACAGGGGATTCAGAGCACCGCCTAAATGAGCTCCAGAGACGGGTGCGAGCCGCGGCTATCAGCGCGGACCCCAGAGATGGGCATGAGACGCTAAGGCTGCTGCTGCCGCCACCAAGAAGCCTGTGTGGGAGCACAGGTCACTATCCACACCTCCGCTCCCGGGAGCCTGTGCAATCCGCCAATGCCAGGGTCCTGTGATCCAGGGACAACTTCCCGGGGACAACACATGGCGCGCCTCAGGCTGGTACAACTTCACGCCGGCCTCTGCCGCCGCAGGCTCGCCCGGCATCCGTACCCCTCCCTCCCCCCTGGCCTGAGTGAGCCAGAGTCCCCGAACCAGCTGCTCCTTTAAACCTGTCCTGTCTGAGCGAAGAACAGACGCCCTCAGGCGACCTACACGCAGAGGCGGAGCCAAATCCAAAGCTGAGGCCCGGGAGCTGTGCGAACAAAGAAGAGAAAGGGAAATCCCTCCCAGCAGCCTCAGGAGCAGCGGATTAAATCTCCACAATCAACTTGATGTACCCTGCATCTGTGGAATACCTGAATAGACAACGAATCATCCCAAATTGAGGCAGTGGACTTTGGGAGCAATGATATATATATATATATATATTTTTTTTTTGCTGTACGCAGGCCTCTCACTGTTGTGGCCTCCCCCATTGCGGAGCACAGGCTCCGGACGCACAGGCCCAGCGGCCATGGCTCACGGGCCCAGCCTCTCTGCGGCATGTGGGATCTTCCCAGACCGGGGCACGAACCCGTATCCCCTGCATCGGCAGGCGGACTCTCAACCACTGCGCCACCAGGGAAGCCCTGATATATATATTTTATTCCTTTTTCTCTTTTTGTGAGTGTGTATGTGTGTGCTTCTTTATGTGATTTTGTCTGTATAGCTTTGCTTTTACCATTTGTCCTAGGGTTCTGTCTGTCCGCTTTTTTGTTGTTGTTCTTTTTTAACTACAGTTAGTTTTCAGAACTTGTTATCATTGGTGGATTTCTTTTTTGGTTTGGTTGCTCTCTTCTTTCCTTTTTTATTACTTTTTATTTTTTTTTATTTTTAGTAATTATTTTTTATTTTAATAACTTTATTTTATTTATTTATTTCTTTTTTTCTCCCTGTTCTTCTGAGCCATGTGGCTGATAGGGTCTTGCTGCTCTGGCCGGGTGTCAGGCCTATGCCTCTGAGGTGGGAGAGCCGAGTTCAGGACATTGGTCCGCTAGAGACCTCCCAGCTCCTCATAATATCAATTGATGAGAGGTCTCCCAGAGATATCCTTCTCAACGCTAAGACCCAGCTCCACTGAATGACCAGCGAGCTCCAGTGCTGGACACCCCATGCCAAACAACTAGCAAGACAGGAACACAACCCCACCCATTAGCAGAGAAGCTGCCTAAAATCATAGTAAGGTCACAGACACCCTGAAACACACCACCAGATGTGGTCCTGCCCACCAGAAAGACAATATCCAGCCTCATTCACCAGAACACAGGCACCAGTCCCCTCCACCAGGAAGGCTACACAAGCACACTAAACAAACCTTACTCACTGGGGTAGACACCAAAAACAATGGGAATGACAAACCTGCAGCCTGTGAAAAGGAGACCACAAACACAGTAAGTGAAGCAAAATGAGAAGGCAGAGAAATATGCAGCAGATGTAGGAGTAAGGTAAAAACCCACCAGACCAAACAAATGAGGAAGAAATAGGCAGTCAACCTGAAAAAGAATTCAGAGTAATGATAGTAAAGATGATCCAAAATCTTGGAAATAGAATGGAGAAAATACAAGAAACATTTAAAAAGGACCTAGAAGAACTAAAGAGCAAACAAACAATGATAAACAACACAATAAATGAAATTAAAAATTCTCTAGAAGGAATCAATAGCAGAATGACTGAGGCAGAAGAACAGACAAGTGACCTGGAAGATAAAATAGTGGAAATAATTACTGCAGAGCAGAATAAAGAAAAAAGAATGAAAAGAATTGAAAACAGTCTCAGAGACCTCTGGGACAACATTAAACACACCAACATTTGAATTATAGGGGTCCCAGAAGAAGAGAAAAAGAAAGGGACTGAGAAATATTTGAAGAGATTATAGTTGAAAACTTCCCTAATATGGAAAAGGAAATAGTTAATCAAGTCCAAGAAGCACAGAGAGTCCCATACAGGATAAATCCAAGGAGAAACATGCCAAGACACATATTAATCAAACTATCAAAAATTAAATACAAAGAACAAATATTAAAAGCAGCAAGGGAAAAACAACAAATAACATACAAGGGAATCCCCATAAGGTTAACAGCTGATCTTTCAGCAGAAACTCTGCAAGCCAGAAGACAGTGGCAGAACATATTTAAAGTGATGAAAGGGAAAAGCCTACAACCAAGATTACTCTCCCTAGCAAGGATCTCATTCAGATTTCACAGAGAAATTAAAACCTTTACAGACAAGCAAAAGCTAAGATACTGCAGCACCACCAAACCAGCTTTACAACAGATGCTAAAGGAACTTCCCTAGGCAGGAACACAAGAGAAGGAAAAGACCTATAATAACAAACCCAAAACAATTAAAATGGTAATAGGGACATACATATCGATAATTATCTTATATGCAAATGGAATAAATGTTCCAACCAAAAGGCATAGACTGAATGGATACAAAAACAAGACCCGTATATATGCTGTTTACAAGAGACCCACTTCAGACCTAGGGACACAAACAGACTGAAAGTGAGGGGATGGAAATAGATATTCCATGCAAATGGAAATCAAAAGAAAGCTGGAGTAGCAATTCTCATATCAGACAAAACAGACTTTTAAGCAAAGACTATTGCCAGAGACAAAGAAGGACACTACTTAATGATCAAGGGATCAATCCAAGAAGAAGATATAACAATTGTAAGTATTTATGCACCCAACATAGGAGCACCTCAATACATAAGGCAAATACTAACAGCCATAAAAGAGGAAAGCGACAGTAACTCAATCACCGTAGGGGACTTTAACACCCCACTTGCACCAATGGACAGATCATCCAAAATGAAAATAAATAAGGAAACACAAGCTTTAAATGATACATTAAACAATATGGGCTTAATTGATATTTATACGACATTCCATCCAAAAACATCAGAATACACTTTCTTCTCAAGTGCTTATGGAACATTCTCCAGGATAGATCATATCCTGGGTCACAAATCAAGCCTTGGTAAATTTAAGAAAATTGAAATTGTATCAAGTATCTTTTCCAACCACAATGCTATGAGACTAGATATAAATTATAGGAAAAAAATCTGTAAAAAATACAAATACATGGAGGCTAAACAATGCACCACTTAATAACCAAGAGATCACTGAAGATATCAAAGAGGAAATAAAAAAATACCTAAAAACAAATGACAATGAAAACACGATGACCCAAAACCTATAGGATGCAGCAAAAGCAGTTCTAAGAGGGAAGTTTATAGCAATACAATCCTACCTCAAGAAACAAGAAACATCTCAAATAAACAACCTAACCTTACACCTAAAGCAATTAGAGAAAGAAGAGCAAAAAACCCCCAAAGTTAGCAGAAGGAAATAAATCATAAAGATCAGATCAGAAATAAATGAAAAAGAAATGAAGGCAATGATAGCAAAGATCAGTAAAACTAAAAGCTGGTTCTTTGAGAAGGTAAATAAAATTGATAAACCATTAGCCAGACTCATCAAGAAAAAAAGGGAGAAGACTCAAATCAATAGAATTAGAAAAGGAAAAAGAAGTAACAACTGACACTGCAGAAATACAAAGGATCATGGGAGATTACTACAAGCAACTCTATGCCAATAAAATGGACAACCTTGAAGAAATGGACAAATTCTTAGAAAAGCACAACCTTCTGAGACTGAACCAGGAAGAAATAGAAAATATAAGCAGACCAATCACAAGCACTGAAATTGAAACTGTGATAAAAAATCTTCCAACAAACAAAAGCTCAGGACCAGATGGCTTCACAGGCGAATTCTATCAAACATTTAGAGAAAAGCTAACACCTATCCTCCTCAGACTCTTCCAAAATACAGCAGAGGGAGGAACACTCCAAACTCATTCCATGAGGCCACCATCACCCTGACACCAAAACCAGGCAAAGATGTCACAAAGAAAGAAAACTACAGGCCAATATCACTGATGAACATAGACGCAAAAATCCTCAACAAAATACTAGCAAACAGAATCCAACAGCACATTAAAAGGGTCATACACTATGATCAGCTGGGGTTTGCAAGGAACCTTCAATATATGCAAATCAATCAATGTGATACTCCATATTAACAAATTGAAGGATAAAAACCATATGATCATCTCAATAGATGCAGAGACAGCTTTTGACAAAATTCAACACCCATTTATGATAAATACCCTCCAGAAAGGAGGCATAGAGGGAACTTTCCTCAACATAATAAAGTACATATATGACAAACCCACAGCCAACATCATTCTCAATGGTGAAAAATTAAGACCATTTCTGCTAAGATTAGGAACAAGACAAGGTTGCCCACTCTCACCACTCTATTCAACATAGTTTTGGAAGTTTTAGCCACAGCAATCAGAGAAGAAAAAGAAATAAAAGGAATTCAAATCGGAAAAGAAGAAATAAAGCTGTCACTGTTTGCAGATGACGTGATACTATACATAGAAAATCCTAAAGATGCTACCAGAAAACTACTAGAGCTAATCAATGAATATGGTAAATTTGCAGGATACAAAATTAATGCACAGAAATCTCTTGCATTCCTATATACTAATAATGAAAAATCTGAAAGAGAAATTAAGGAAACACTCCTATTTACCACTGCAACAAAAAGAATAAAATATATAGGAATAAACCTACCTAAGGAGAGAAAAGACCTGCATGCAGAAAATTATAAGACACTGATGAAAGCAATTAAAGATGATACAAACAGATGGAGAGATATATCATGTTCTTGGATTGGAAGAATCAACATTGTGGAAATGACTATACTACTCAAAGCAATCTACAGATTCAGTGCAATCCCTATCAAATTATGAATGGTATTTTTCACAGAACTAGAACAAAAAATTTCAGAATTTGTATGGAAACACAAAAGACCCTGAATAGCCAAAGCAATCTTGAGAAAGAAAAACGGAGCTGGACAAATCAGGCTCCTGGACTTCAGATTATACTATAAAGCTAAAGTAATCAAGACAATATGGTGCTGGCACAAAAACAGAAATATAGATCAATGGAACAGGATTGAAGGCCCAGAGATAAACCCACGCACCTATGGTGACCTTATTTTTGATAAAGGAGGCAAGAGTATACAATGGAGAAAAGTCAGCCTCTTCAATAAGTGGTGCTGGGAAAACTGGACAGCTACATGTAAAAGAATGAAATTAGAACACTCCCTAATACCATGCATGAAAATAAACTGAAAATGGATTAAAGACCTAAATGTAAGGCCAGATACTATAAAACTCTTAGAGGAAAATATAGGCAGAACACTCTATGACATCAATCACAGTAAGATCCTTTTTGACCCACCTCCTAGAGAAATGGAAATAAAAACAAAAATAAACAGTGGGACCTAATGAATCTTAAAAGTTTTGCACTGCAAAGAAAACATAAACAAGGTGAAAAGATAACACTCAGAATGGGAGAAAATATTTGCAAATGAAGCAACTGACAAAAGATTAATCTCAATAATTTACAAGCAGCTCACGCAGCTCAATATCAAAAAAACAAACAACCCAATCCAAAAATGGGCAGAAGACCTAAATAGACATTTCTCTAAAGAAGATATACAGATAGGGAACAAACACATGAAAGGATGCTCACCATCACTAATCATTAGAGAAATGCAAATCAAAAGTGCAATGAGGTATCACCTCACACCAGCTAGAATGGCCATCATTAAAAAATCTACCAACAATAAATGCTGGAGAGGGTGTGGAGAAAAGCAAACACTCTTGCACTGTTGGTGGGAATGTAAATTGATACAGCTAGTGGAGGTTCCTTAAAAAAACTAAAAATAGAACTACATAGGACCCAGCAATCCCACTACTGGGCATATACCCTGAGAAAACCATAATTCAAAAAGAGTCATGTACCACAATGTTCATTGCAGCTCTATTTACAATAGCCAGGACATGGAAGCAACCTAAGTGTCCATCGACAGATGAATGGATAAAGAAGATGTGGTACATATATACAATGGAATATTACTCAGCCATAAAAAGAAACAAAATTGAGTTATTTGTAGTGAGGTGGAGGGACGTAGTCTTTCATGCAGAGTGAAGTAAGTCAGAAAGAGAAAAACAAATACCGTATGCTAACACATATATATGGAATCTAAAAAAGAAAAAAAATGGTCATGAAAAACCTAATGGCATGATGGGAATAAAGACACAGACCTACTAGAGAGTGGACTTGAGGACACGGGGAGGGGGAAGGATAAGCTGGGACAAAGTGAGAGAGTGGTAGTGTATATATGGACATATATGTACTACCAAATGTAAAATAGATAGCTAGTGGGAAGCAGTCACATAGCACAGGGAGATCAACTCGGTGCTTTGTGACCAGCTAGAAGGGTGGGATAGAGAGGGTGGGATGGAGGGAGATGCAGGAGGGAAGAGATATGGGGATATATGTTTATGTATAACTGATTCACTTTGTTATAAAGCAGAAACTAACACATCATTGTAAAGCAATTATACTCCAATAAAAATGTTATAAAAAATCTTGTTTAACCTTAATACACTACTGTTAGATGTTTCACATTCCAGGGACATGTTCTCCAATACATTTAAGATTCAATGATATAATGGTATAATTTGTTTCATGCCCATGGCTATAAAATTATTAAAATTCCACCATATTTCATGTTACTATAATTCAAGGGCATAAGAGTTTAAAATTCATTCAGTAAGAGCAATAAGTATACTATTTTCTATATTGGCAGCAAAATACAAATGTGACAGTATTTAGATTTAATTATTAACCATGATTACTATGTCCATTTCAAATTTGTATTCAAATCTGTATGATAAAGTAACCAATCATATGCTTTGGTAGTAGCAGTTAACCATTAGAAACCAAATAGCATTCATAGTCAACAAATGTAGATCTTGTTTATTTGCAAGAATGTAAAAAAATTGGGGGTGGTAAGTAATGCTTTTTTCCTTATCAAATGCAGGGTCATCGTCTTCCTTTTTTTCTAGTTAAAAAAATATGGTTTTGTTTAAAGTAGAAAAACTGACAATAAAACATGGCAATTAATGGATGAGAAGCAAAGAACTAGTAATATACAGCATCAATTTCTCAGGTCCTCAGGTTTAGTTTGAAATGAAAGTTTCCCCGCAACTCACATTTTCTGAGGGTTAGTAGTGACAACATAGATAGCTTGCACCAGGCCTCAGCTCAGCTTTCTGCCCTCTCTTGTTGTGAACTGCATTTAGCCTGGGTATCCAAGGTTTGGGCTGGTTCAGGTTGGCCTGATGCTAACTAGAGAAGATTAACCCTCTCAGCAGCGATTCCAGTGGGGAGTAGGAAATTGATTCTCAGTCTGTAGTAGTGCTGCCCAGTAGAATTTTCTGTGATGATGGAAATGTCCTATAACTGTACTACTCAACGTGGTCATCACTAAACACATGTGGCTACTGAGCACTTGAAATGTGGCTAGAGTGAATGAAGAACTGATTAAAAATTTACATAATTTAAATAGCTACATGTAGCTAGTGGCTACTGTATTGGATGGCACAGGTGTGGAGCACAGTGGAGGGACATGTGTAGTGTAGGTTTGGCTGTTGTTAGAGAGGTTCCTTGGAATTGGGAATGCCTGGAGATCAGGCCAGAATACAAGGAATGGAACAGTAATAAACTTTACAACTAATAACTCTTCAAGGCTATTATATGACAGGCATTGGGCTATATCCTATTTAATGTAATCCTTTCAACAACTCTCTTCCCTTATTACACTGAGTTTGGGCCAGGCACTAGGCTCTATATTTTCTCTTTCTGTCTCTTTTATAGATTCTGAAGTTGAGGCCTAAGGAACACAAAGGGCATGACCTTGGGCTAGTCTGTGATGGTAGTGGAATTTGATCTCTTGGGCCAGATCTCTTATGCACATGGACTGTTGTCCTCTGTACTTTGCTGGTCAGTCCCCGGGGGCACAGGTTACCTGGGAGCTCTGGTGTGGCTGTTTCATGCCCAGGCAGGATGAGCTGCCCAAGGCATAACCACAGTAATGACTGCTCAAGCAAGTGAAGGTTCAGCATTTGCTGAATATTTCTGGAATTTTGCAGAATAGGTGGTCATCTGGAAGACTGACTGCTCGAGCACAAAGAAAGGCAAAGAGATTGTCTGGAGAAGAGGCAATAAAATGACTGAGAGGGAAAAAAGAATGCTGTGAGAGCTGGCTTACACATAAGATATATCTTTCTGGTGTAGTTACTAGGTGAAAACAAATATTTACAAGATCCTACAACTCGGATGCACCCTGGTTATCTCGAAGGAGTGGTTCTTAACCCTGGCTGAATAGCTTTAAAAAAATACTGATGCCTGGGCCCCCCCTCAGAACAATTGAATCCAAAGCTCAGGGGGTGGGGGCCCTGCACCTATATGTATAAAAAATTCCCCTGGTGGTGGTAACGTACAGTGTGATGAAAGGGAAGTACCACATTTCACAGTGTATAGTAAACATACAGAACTGGTAATCTTCAGGTGTTTTAACATATACAAGCATAAATGGCATTAGAAGACTTCACACAAGTTGCAGATGGCAAAGGCATAATGGGTTGTTATTAATAGAAATTAATATTTTAAAATTAGAGGACCCTGTCATTTTTAGGTCATTGTCACAGAGCCTGAGCAAAACCTCTCTTGGTGATATGAATGGGCCATGACTCTGAGACTGCATGGAATTCTGATGATAACATCATCATGACATAGCTTTTAAGAAATCTCCATGTGCTGAAAGCTGGCTGCCCTCATTTTTCAAGTACTTACTCCCTGTAGGAAGTTTACTCTTCCGACAGCACCGACTTTTCTCGTGTAATTCACAAATCCGATATTGCCTTCAGTGGAAGCATAGAACTCATAAATGTGAATGTCCCCAAATCTCTTGATGAATTCTCTCCACACATCTCCTCGCAAGCCATTTCCCAATGCCATTCTCACTTTATGGTCACGATCGTTTGGTTTCTGTAGCAGGACGAAGAAGAGACCAAGCTGAAACATCTTTGGAGCCTGTACTTACATATTAATAGTGGCCTTTATGTTTCTACATATTTATGTTGGTTATGAGCTGACCTTAGTGCATGCCTTTTCTGTCATCCACACATATTACACCTCCCCCACCCCGCAACACACACAGTATGGGCTGATAGTGGGAACTCTGATTTAATAGTTGAAAGGCTTGGATTTTCCCATTTTGATTTGTCACTTGACAGAACTAAATGATGCCAACATTTAATCCACATCCAATCTAAAACTTAAGTCATGTGTTGATTGTTTTCTTGATGAGGCTGGTGGATCTCAGTGAATTGCCAGAAAGGAAAGGCCCCATGGGAGAGGCCTGTCAGAGACAGGCCTGGCACATAGCAAAGCCCTCAATAAAAGTCTTCTGCTTCCTCTGATTACCTGCACCCTCTCTGGACACCCTGATCTCTCACCCATCATCTGTCATTCAATCCATGGTGGATTAAAATCCCCCAGGTGTGTTTGCATGTTGCACCTCACCTCTAATGTGGAATGGAATGTTCGATATTGTTAAAGAAAAATGAGGTGACACTTGACCTTTGGGCTCCCCTGGTGGTGCAGTCGTTAAGAATCTACCTGCCAATTCAGGGGACACGGGGTCGATCCCTGGTTGGGGAAGATCCCACATGCCGCGGAGCAACCAAGCCCGTGTACCACAACTACTGAGCCTGTGCTCTAGAGCCCACGAGCCACAACTACTGAGCCCATGGGCCCTTGGGGAGTGGCTTTGGTGGTGAGGAAATACTGTTTCTTCTTTTGGAAAAACACCAGTACTCTCAGGCCCTGGTGAGCAAAAGCTTAGATGAGAACCAGACATCTCTGAAGCCTCCAGGGCCTCTTTAAGATTTTAATTCTTAAAATATACTATGATGATATTTAAGACTATCAAAAAAAGAGAGAGAGGGACTTCCCTGGTGGCACAGTGGTTAAGAATTAAAAAAAAAAAAAACTCCACTCATTTTATTAGCTACTCAATTAGCCCTTTCAATCTGTCCTTCAGTTTTGGGAAGCTTTCTTGCATTATTTCTTTAATAATTTCCTCTCCATTTTCACTATCCTTTTCCCTATTTCCTATTAATCAGATATTGAATCTTTTGGATTGATCCTCTAGTTTTCTTATTTTGTCTCTCCTCGTGTCCATCACTTTGTCTTTCCTCCAATTTTCTGTAAGATTTCTCAACTTTATCTTCCAAACTTTCTATGGATTAAGTAAGTTTTAAATCGTATTTTTAGTTTTCAGGAGGTCTTACTCTGGTTTTTTTTTTTTTGGTAGCATACTATTTTTGTTTAATGGATACAAAATCTTCTCTGATATTTCTGAGAATATTAATTATTGATTTCTGGAAGTCTTCTCATGCTCTTTGAATTGATGCTGGTTTTTCTTCTTTTTAGAAACTGATCTTTCCTGTTAGAGGCTGTCCTTTGGTATCTGTTCATATTCAGAAGTAAGGCAACAAAAAGATGTTTGAGCCATTTTGTGTGGTGGGGAGGGGTTGTTGCCAGGTTGGCTGTACTGTCTGGTGATGGGGCAGTGAGCCGATGTCCAGTTTCTTTTCTTTTTTTTTTTTTTTTTGCGGTACACGGGCCTCTCACTGTTGTGGCCTCTCCCGTTGTGGAGCACAGGCTCCGGATGCGCAGGCTCAGCAGCCATGGCTCACGGGCCCAGCCGCTCCGCGGCATGTGGGATCTTCCCCGACCAGGGCACGAACCCGTGTCCCCTGCATCGGCAGGCGGACTCTCAACCACTGCGCCACCAGGGAAGCCCCAGTTTCTTTTCTGAGAATGTTTAGTTCTTCCTAAGCATAACCCTCCTCTGCTCTCTTGCCTGCAAGCATAAACTGACTACTGGAGTTCTGGAAGCTGGGCAGGGGAAGGGAGCTGGGGTCTCCCTGGTCAGTAAGTAGACAGTTACTCAATCTCTGCTCTCAGTGCCTCACCGCTGCCCTCCTCTGCTCTTGGGATCCTTGAGTTCAAAGCTCCTCTAGCTCTTCTCCAGAGAATAAGCCTTCTGTCTCCTACAGAAGTGGGATAGGGGAGCAGTAGTTATAGCTGTTTCATACACAGACTTTCAAAAATTCTCCTGTTTTCAAGCCTGGTACCTCATTCAAACTTCAGTTGTATTTGGTGCCTCCTATTTCGCAGGCTTTAGGAAGTCAATCAGCTTCCTTCTTGTTGGTAATCACCTCTCAAGTTTCACCCATCTCAGCCCTGCTATGGCAATGACCTTCATCTTTCAGCTCTCTGTACTCTGTAGTTCCTGGTTGAAATGTCTCTTAGTTTCTAGGATGATAGAGCTTGTGTGGCTTTTTCTTGTCCTCCTCATTTTGGGGAAGACTTCCAAGAGGTAAAAGGGCAGAAGCTACTCACCACCTTAGAAAAATTCCTGAGTACATGTCCTTAACAACTAATATGCTATACTTCTGCTTGACTCCCTGAGGAGAAAAGAAAGCACCTAGCACCTATTGACAGGAGTGAAAGGGTGAAATTCAACCTCTTCGTTTTACAGAAGAGGGCTTTCTGTGTCTAGTGTATCTTCCCACTGCACCCAAAGGGATTGTCTTTAAAAACCACCTCCCACACCACTCCCAGGCCCTTTCGTGGTGCTTTATCACATTCACACTTGAGTCTCAGAACAGTAAAACTCTTGTTACCTGGCCCAGCCAATCAGTCTCGCCTCCTGCCATGCTGCTTGCAGTTCCCAACATGGCAGGTGCTTTATTCCACTACTCTGCCATGCTGTTCCAGCTAATCATTAGCCCTTCTTTCCCTGCATGGCTGGAAAACTTTTCTGCACCCTTCAAAACTCACCTCTCTGGCAAACATACCCTGGTTCTGCTCTCTGTCCCTCTTTCCCCTGGTCTACCCCTGTCCTGGACAAACTGGCCACTCTCTACTCTGTGCGGCTACATATCCCTTCATTCTGTTTTCTTTCTTTCTTTTTTTTTTTAAAGATTTTTTTGATGTGGACCATTTTTAAAGTCTTTATTGAATTTGTTAAAACATTGCTTCTGTTTTATGTTTTGGTTTTTTGGCCACGAGGCATGTGGGATCTTGGTTCCCCAACCAGGGATCAAACCCACATCCCCTGCATTGGAAGATGAAGTCTTAACCACTGGACCACCAGGGAATTCCCCCTCCATTCTGTTTTCTATCTGAATGGAGGTGGTGTAGAGACAGACATTTTAGGCTGGGAAAGGACCACAGAGGTTATCTAATTTTGGAGGGAAGGCAGACAACACAAGGGAGGTGAGCTGAGTCTATTCAGCTGTTTCAGGGTTCTGGTCTATCTTATTTCCCCTTCCAAACACCAAATTTTAAGATTTTTTGTTCCAGTTCTGTGAAAAATGCCATTGATAATTTGATAGGGATTACATAGAATCTGTAGATTGCCTTGGATAGTAAAGTCATTTTGACAATATTGATTCTTCCAATCCAAGAACATGGTATATCCTTCCATCTGTTTGTGTCGTCTTCGATTTCTTTCATCAGTGTCTTACTATAGTTTTCAGAGTACAGGTCTATTGTCTCCTTAGGTAGGTTTATTCCTAGGTATTTTATTCTTTTTGATGTGATGGTAAATAGGATTGTTTCTTGAATTTCTCTTTCTGATCTTTTGTTGTTAGTGTATAGAAATGCAACAGATTTCTGTGCATTAATTTGTAACCAGCAACTTTACTAAATTCATTGATGAACTCTAGTAGTTTTCTGGTAGCATCTTTAGGATTTTCTATGTATAGAATCATGTCATCTGCAAACAGTGACAGTTTAACTTCTTTTCCAATTTGGATTCCTTTTATTTCTTTTTCTTCTCTGATTGCTGGAGCTAGGACTTCCAACATTATGTTGAATAAAAGTGGTGAGAGTGGACATCCTTGTTTTGTACCTGATCTTAGAGGCAATGCTTTCAGCTTTTCACTGTTGAGTATGATGTTAGCTGTAGGTTTGTTGTATATGGCTTTTATTATGTTGAGGTAGGTTTCCTGTATGCCCACTTTCTGGAGAGTCTTTATTGTAAATGGGTACTCAATTTTGTCAAAAGATTTTTCTGCATCTATTGAGATGATCATATGGTTTTTATTTTTCAATTTGTTTATGTGATGTATCACAGTGATTCATTTGTGGATATTGAAAAATCCTTGCATCCCTGGGATAAATTCCACTTGATCATGGTGTGTGATCCTTTTAATGTATTGTTGGATTTGGATTGCTAGTATCTTGTTGAGGATTTTTGTGCCTATGTTCATCAGTGACTTTGGCCTGTAATTTTCTTTTTTTGTGGTATCTTTGTCTGGTTTTCATATGAGAGTGATGGTGGCCTCATAGAATGAGTTTGGGAGTTTTCCTTCCTCTGCAATTTTTTGGAACAGTTTCAGAAGGATAAGTGTTAGCTCTTCTCTAAATGTTTGATAGAATTTGCCTGTGAAGCCATCAGGTCCTGGACTTTTGTTTGTTGGGAGTTTTTAAATCAGTTTCAATTTCAGTACTTGTGATTGGTCTGTTTCATATTTTCTATTTCTTCCTGGTTCTGTCTTGGGAGATTGTACGTTTCTAAGAATTTGTCCATTTCTTCCAGGTTGTTCATTTTATTGGCATACAGTTGCTTGTAGTAGTCTCTTATGATCCTTTGTATTTCTGTGGTGTCATTTGTAACTTCTCCTTTTTTATTTCCAATTTTATTGATCTGAATCCTCTCCCTTTTTTTCTTGATGAGTCTGGCTAAAGGTTTATCAATTTTGTTTATTTTTTCAAAGAACCAGCTTTTAGTTTCATTGATCTTTGCTATTGTTTTCTTTCTTTATCTCTATTTCTGTTATTTCTGCTCTGATATTTATGATTTCTTTCCTTCTACTAACTTTAAGTTTTGTTTGTTCTTCTTTCTCTAGTATTTTTAGGTGTAAAGTTAGGTTGTTTATTTGAGATGTTTCTTGTTTCCTGAGGTAAGACTGTATTGCTGTAAACTTTCCTCTTAGAACTGCTTTTGCTGCAGCCCATAGGTTTTGAATCGTTGTGCTTTCGTTTTCATTTGTCTCTAGGTATTTTTTTATTTCTTCTTTGATTTCTTCAGTGATCCATTGACTGTTTAGTAGCATATTGTTTAGCCTCCAAACACAATTAAGTGTTTGTGTTTTTTACAGTATTTTTTCTTGTAGTTTATTTCTAATCTATAGCATTGTGGCTGGAAAAGATGCCTGATATGATTTCAGTTTTCTTAAATTTACCAAGGCTCACTTGGTGGCCCAGCACGTGGTCAGTCCTGGAGAATGATCCGTGTGCACTTGAGAAGAATGTGTATTCTGCTGCTTTGGGATGGAATACTCTATAAATATCAATTAAGTCCATCTGGTCCAATGTGTCATTTAAGGCCTGTGTTTTGTTATTGATTTTCTGTCTGGCTGATCTGTCCATTGATGAAAGTGGGGTGTTAAAGCTCCCCACTACTACTGTGTTACTGTCAATTTCTCCCTTTATGGCTGTTAGTATTTGCCTTATATATTGAGGTGCTCCTATGTTGGGTCTGTATATATTTAGACTTGTTATAACTTCTTCTTGGATTGATCTCTTGATCATTATGTAGTGACCTTGTTTGAATCTTATAACAGTCTTTATTTTAAAGTCTATTTTGTCTGATATGAGTATTGCTACTCCCTCTTTCTTGTGATTTCCATTTCATGTAATACCTTTTTCCATCCCTTCACTTTCAGTCTGTATATGTCTCTAGGTCTGAAGTGGGTCTTTTGTAGACAGCAAATATACAGGTCTTGTTTTTGTATCCATTCAGCCAGTCTGTGTCTTTTGGTTGGAGCATTTAATCCATTTACATTTAAGGTAATTATTGATATGTATGTTCTTATTGCCATTTTCTTAATTGTTTTGGGTTGGTTTTTGTAGGTCTTTTTTCTTCCCTTCCTCTTTAGTTCTCTTCTCTTATGGTTTGATGACCATCTTTAGTGTTGTGTTTGTATCTATTGTAGTTTTTGGGTTTGCTGTTCCCATGCGGTTTTGATATAGCAGTCTATATATGTACAAGGTTGTTTTAAGTTGCTGGTCTCTTTCCCGCCTAGAGGAGTTCGTTTAGCATTTGTTGCAAAGCTCGTCTGGTGGTGCTGAATTCTTTAGCTTTGGTTTGTTTGTAAAGCTTTTGATTTCTCCATCAAGTATGAATGAGAGCCTGGCTGTGTAGACTATTCTTGGTTGTAGGTTCTTCCCTTTCATCACTTTAAATATATCATGCCACTCCCTTCTGGTCTGCAGTGTTTCTGCTGAGAAATCAGCTGTTAACCTTATGGGATTTCCCTTGTATGTTGTCATTTTTTCCTTGTTGCTTTTAATATATTTTTTTGTGTTTAATTTTTGTCAGTTTGACTACTATGTGTCTCAGCATGTTCCTCCTTGGGTTTATCCTGCCTGGGACTTTCTTTGCCTCCTGGACTTGGGTGACTGTTTCCTATCCCATGTTAGGGAAGTTTTCAGCAGTTATCTCTTCAAATATTTTCTCAGGTCCTTCCTCTATCTCTTCTCCTTCTGGGACCCCTATAATGCAAATTTTGGTGCATTTAATGTCCCAGAGGTCTCTTAGACTGTCTTCATTTCTTTTCTTTTTTTTCTTTATTCTGTTCCACAGCAGTGATTTCCACCATTATGTCTTCCAGGTCACTTATCCGTTCTTCTGCCTCAGTTATTCTTGCTATTGATTCCTTCTAGTGTATTTTTCATTTCAGTTATTGTATTGTTCATCTCTGTTTGGTTGTTTTTTAATTCTTCTAGGTCTTTGTTAAATATTTCTTGCATCTTCTCGATCCTTGCCTCCATTCTTCTTCTGAGATCCTGGATCATCTTCACTATCATTATTCTGAATTCTTTTTCTGGAAGGTTTCCTATCTCCACTTCACTTAGCTGTTTTTCTGGGGTTTTATCTTGTTCATTCATCTGGGACATAATCCTCTGCCTTTTCATTTTGTCTAACTTTCTGTGATTGTGGTTTCCATTCCGCAGACTGAAGGATTGTCTGTATCCACTTCTGAGAAGTCCTTTTGATACAGTCTTTCTTTAAGCTCCCTTTAAATTCATAGAACCTGGGTCTCCTGTTGTGATTTTTTTAAATTGTGGTCAAATACATACAACATAAAATTTACTCTCAACTATTTTATCTCTACAGTTCAGTGGTATTAAATACATTCGTAATGTTATGCAACCATCACAATCATCCCTATCCATAACTCCTTTCATCTTGTAAAATTGAAACTCCATACCCATTAACCTCCCTATTCCCCCCTTCCCTGCAGCCCCTAGCAGCCACTATTCTACTTTCTGTCTTTATGATTTTGAATACTCTAAGTACCTCATATAAGTGGAATCACACACTGTTCGTCTTTTTGTGATTGGCTATTTCACTTAACATAATGTCCTCAAGATTCACCAGTGCTATGGGAAAGGTCCTCACCCAACTTACAGCTAATTATGACCCTCATAAATCTGTTGAATGTACCCCCTGAATCAGAATAATATGTGCTAAGTGCAAACATTTGGGGGGAACACATTACTTCCCTCAAGTCAGTTATATATCTTTCAGGGGAAAGAATTTAGAGGTTCATTCAGCAAAATTTGTTGACGCATAGGATGTGCCATATACAGGTTTTGGTGCTGGGGATCTGGCAATCAACAAAGCTCCTGATGCATGGAGCTTTCATTTAACTGGAGGAGAAAGATAACAGTCATATAAACATGCACTATGTCAGAAGTGACAGTGCCACGAAAAGCAGTAACCCATGAGATGCATGGTAAGGGGTAGGGTGGTATGTTTGAGGATTTGTAGGAGGGGTCTCTTTTATGAGGTGACATGTGGGCAGAGACTGAATGAAGTGAGGAGAGAAAGAACTAGGGCAAGAGCATCTTATAATTCTTTATGTCACACTGCTTCTGTTACAAGCATACCTCACTTTATTGTGCTTTGCAGATACTCCTTTTTTTTTTTTTACAAATTGAAGGTTTTTGGCAAACTGGCATTGTCAGATGATTATTAACATTTTTAGTAATAAAGTATTTTAAAATTAAGGTATGTACACTGCATTTTAAAGATATAATGCTATTGTACACTTAACAAACTACGGTATAGTATAAACATAACTTTATGTGCACTGGGAAACCAAAGAATTCACATGACTTGCTTTATTGTGGTGGTCTGGAACTGAATCTGCAATATCTCTGAGGTAGGCTGTATATAAATTGAACATAACAGTTTCTTATAAATAGCAATTGATAACTTAGTGATCCTTTGAGTTTGTTTTCTTATGATGAGTGAAAGGATTAAAGAAAGTAGAATCTTGTGAGTTTACTGCATTATATAGTCTAGTGGTTCTCATCTGGGGTTGATTTTGCCTGCCAGGGGACATCTGGCAATGTCTGAAGACATTTTGATTATCACGACCTGGGGGGATGGGGAGGGTACCACTGGCGTGTCCTGGGTAAAGGCCAAAGATGCTACTATACATCCTATAGTGCATGGGATAAGTCCATACGGCAAAAAAGAAATTGGCCACAAATATTAGCAGTGCCACTGTTGAGAAACCTTGATCTGGTCCTCAGGCAGGCTGCCTTCTCTGATGAGAGCTGAGGGACTGGGCAGAAGGAACTCTTTCAAACAACCCCTTCAAGATATCTGGATATCTGCAAATAGGGCAGTTCCAAAGCCCTTGGAGTTACTTACCTTTGGGGCATCTGTTCTAAGCTTGGTAACAGATTTTGTCAGATGGTTTCAAAGCCATATGGGGGTTTATTCATTAAGCAACATTAAGTAAATTTTCCTGCATGCCTGTGGTATAAGAGAGGGCAAGGAGATAAGATGTGGTCCCTGCCATCAAAGATTTTACAGCCTAGGGAGGATGGGAGGCATGAAGACAAACACCTGCAATCTGACAAGGGCCACAAAGGAGGAGAAAACAAATGAGGTAGGGGAAGGCAGCAATGACTTTTGTTGGGGTGACCCAAATAAGTTTAACATATGAGGTATCATTTGAACTGGGCTTTGACCGTGAGTAGGGTTTAAACAGGTAGAGAAAGAAGCAGAGGATATGCAGGTAGAGGGTCAGATGTGAAAACAGGTACAATGGTAGGGAATAATAATGTTATTACAGCAGCTGCCATCTGGTAAATTCCCTGTGGTAGGTGTGCTGCCAGGCTCTTTATCATGAAAAGTAACTGTAGTGTAAACTGAAAACCGATATACAAGAAGCAGCTGAAACCTAGCATGACCCAAAGTGACTTGAATTCCCATCTTATGCATTTCGAAAAGATAATGAAACATGGGGAGTGTTACCTGGGGATAGTTGCATAAATACCGAAGCAGTTCACCGATATACTGAATGATAGTGACGTTATATTTTCTGCAGTCATCCCAAAACTGGCTGGCTGAAAATTTGGCCCGCAAAACAACAGTAGCACCTACAGAGAAGGCATAGAAAGTACTAATAAAGAAATGCTACCAAAAAAGTCCCTAATTATATTTGTCACTTTTGAAATTTATAAATTAAAAAAATTTATATATGAATTATATTCACAAACAAGTATTGGGTACCAATTATATTCAATGCAAAAAAAAATGAATAAGACAGTTTTGTCCTATAGGAGCTTCCAATCTAGTGGGGGAGAAGACACAAGTTTTTCTAATAAGAGTCAGTGTGCAATAAACGAGGTTAGGTGAGGCCCTAAGAGTGCGCGCGCATGTGTGTGTGTGTGTGTGTGTGTGTGTGTGTGTGTGTTTCTGTGTGTAGATTAATTCTGCTTGGGGGCCAGTGCTGAGAAAGGCATAGGATTTGAATTAGGTCTTGAGAAGTGAAATCGAGAAAGATGAGAGAATTCCTGGTGGAGGAAAAAGCATGAACATAAAGACAGGACAGTCCAGAAGGTTGGGGGATGGCCAGGACTCTGCTGGCCTGTGACTAGAGTGGTGAAGGCTGGGTGGGTCAAGGGAGATGAACCTGGAGAAGCAGCTAGGGGTGCAATCCTGGAGAGTTTGTAAGTGCCAGGTGGAGGAGCCTGACAGTTTTATAAGTGATGGAGAGCCAGGGTCTTGAGCAAACAGGTGATATTCTTCTTTGATGGGTGATGTAGACAGAATAATGGTTCCCAAAGACAACCACATCCTAATCCGTAGAACCTGTGACTATGCTACCTTACATGACAAAAGGGACTATGTGGATGTGATTAAATTAAGTATCTTGAAATGGGAAGATTATTTTGGATTGTCTGGGAGAGTCCAATGTAATCACAAGGGTGCTTATAAGGGGAAGTCAAGAAGATCAAGGGCAGAAGGAGAAAGGATGACAGAAACAAAAGATTGGAGTGAAATGCTTGAAGATGAAAGAAGGGGCTATGAGCCAAAGAATGCAGGCAGCCTCCAGACACTGGGAAAGGCAAGAAAATGGATTCTTCCTTAGAGCTTCCAGAAGAAATGCAGCCTTGTTGACATCTTGATTTTAGGACTTCTGACTTTCAAAACAGTAAGAGAATAAACCTGTGTTGTTTTAAACCACTAGGTTTGTGGTAATTTATTACAGTAGCAATAGGAAACTAATACAATGGGTAAAAACAATATATCTATCATATCCAATCTAACGATAGGTATGAAATGTAGTAAAGTGAAATTTAAAAAATGTCACAAATATTTTTCACATTATTAGTTTATTTCTACTCCTAAATATACAAAAGTCCAATATTTTAGGAGAAATTTAAAAAAATACTATATTTTCTTTTTTAGCATATATCAATTGTGCTTAAGCAAATGTGTGAGTGATTGATTTGTCCCTGTGAGAGCTTCAGAGTCACCCTGTTCTTGAAGGGCCCAACAATATGATCAGACCCAGGCATTCCTTGCTGATTTGGGGACTGGTACTGATGCTGGGCTAAGGGTTTTATAGTTGATCAATAAGTTGATGAGGGAAAGGAGCAGAGGCTTGGAGAATCATATGTGTATTTGTATATGCATATGCATATATGCTACTATATATAGTAAATAATTATTTAAAATAAAATGTCCCATGGCAGAAAAAATTAAGGTTTTTAGCTTAGTTAGAAAGTTAGAGGTGGTTTCCTGGAAGAGGTGGATATTGGACTGAGACTTTATATACACAAAGGGCAGAAATCCTACTGACAGGAGAAAGGATGGCAATTCTAATTTAAATGGTAAAGTTTCAGAAGTAGAGAGAAGAGATGGAAAGCTAAGTATTCTGACCAGAGCTGAGGACCTGCGGGAGTAGGGAAGAATAAAGTAGAATGGGACAACTGAATGAGAAGTTTAAATCAGATGCTAATGGAGATCAACATGCAGATTTCTGAAGACAGAAATGACATAGGAGAAGTATTTATGGAATCAAAGGATCAAGTACCTTAACCTGGATAAAGACCTAAAATATTTTAAAGAAGTTTCCTCTTTGATATACTGAACAATTATAGCATTATATTACTAGACAAGTAGGCATGAGGAAATATAAATTCTATTTATTTATTTTTTTATTTATTTGGCCACGCGGGATCTTAGTTCCCTGACCAGGGATTGAACCCGGGCCCTTGGCATTGAAAGCATGGAGTCCTAACCAGTGGACCACCAGGGAATTCCCTATAAATTCTTTTGGATGCTTGCTATTGTGAGCCAAACAAGCTAGTTATCAACAGGGAATTAAATACTGTTCCAGGTACACAGGAAAGTAGCAAATTTTGTATTTTTACTTTTCCTTATGAGCACATTGAATGTGTACTGGGCTCCAACACCTTGTTGAGAGAAAAAGCTTACCAGTCAGGATACATCCATGTAAGCCAACCAAAAGTGCAGCACTGTGGTACAAGGGTAGGGTGGTATAGACTACATCATTCTCTGTAATCCCACTGGCAGCAGCAAAGTTGGCTCCATACCAAATGCGAAGATGATTGATCATTGCAGCTTTCGGGAGACCTTTGTAAACACACAAGAGGAGCCATGAGTGAACCAAGAGTGGTCATTTACAGACATGTGGTCTGGGAGAGAGATGTGGCTTAGGAAGATTCATCAGCTGGTGATTAGAGTATTGCATTCAGTTACACCAGAAGTTGGCAATTTTTTTCTGTAAAGAACCAGATGGTAAATGTTTTAGGCTTTGCAGGGTCATAGTCTCTATTGGAACTACTCAACTCTGCTATTATAGCTGAAAGCAGCCACACACAAAAAGGAACAAACTTGGCTCTGTTGCCATAAAACTTTATTTACAAAACAGGTGGTGGGGCTGTTTGTGGCCCACAGGCCATAGTTTGCTGACCTCTGAGTTAGGTGGTTATTACAGTTGTAAGTTAAGATAAAATGAAAGAAAGTCTATTGAATTTCTGCTCTGGGTCTACCACCTTGCAAGGTATAGTTGATCCTTGAACAACAGGGGTTTGAACAGCTCGGGGCCACTTATATGAGGATTTTTTTCAATAGTAAATACATCCATGATTGATTGAATCCATGAATGAAAAATTGCAGATACCTAGGAACCTATATGGAGGGACTTCTATAAGTTATACGCATATCTTCAACTGTGTGGAGGGTCAGTACCCCTAACCTGCACATTGTTCAAGTGTCAACTGTATTTTCTAAATTTCATTTAATTCTCATAATTAATAAGTAGAATTATATTCTCTAATTTGCAGATGAGAAAGCTGAGATTCAGAAAGAGTAAATAGCCTATCCATCCTATCTCCTTCCTTCATAACCACTTTTATGAATTTCTTATGTACTGTTCTAGAGTTTCTTTATACAAATATAGGCTCATTTGCTCATATGTTCTTGCCCTTTCCCCCATTTTAAAAAAAGCACACTTTTCTGCACTTGTCCCTGCTCCACTTAATGTATTTTGGAGTTCTGTCCATATTTGTATGTAGAACTTTCCCCTATTTTTTCATTCATTTATTCTCTCTCTCAGCTGCATCAAGTCCTTTGTTTGTGTGTTATAATTTATTCATATTATTTTGCAATTTCAAATGATGCTGCAGTGAGTAACCTGGTCCACATGGCACTGTGCACTATGAATGATACTCCATATGTAGGATAAATTTGCTGGTGTGAGACTGCTAGGTCAAAAGATATGTCTTTGTAATTTTGATAGACACTGCCACATTGCCTGTTATAAGGGCTGTCCCCATTTACTCTCCCATCAGTAATACATGAGTGCACCTGTTTCCTCATAGCCCTTCCAAGGTAGCCTTTCAAATGTTGGGATTTTTGCCAGTCTAAAAGGTGAAAAATCATATCTCAGTGTAGTTTTATTACACTAAGTACATTTGCATTTTCTTAACTATAATTTATGTAAGTTTTTTGTAAGACTCAATTGAAAGAGTATGCTTGTATTGTTTCCCATGGGAGTCAGTTCAGTTGGGAAGGGCATGAAGTCATTACCAAGGGGCTGGGGCTAGAGTTTAAGACCTGAGTGGGTAAACTGGCTTTGGGAAGAGGAAGGCAATTCTCTGTAGATTCAGATGCTTCAATATTTGATGGTACCTTAGCTGGATATTGCCTGAATAAAAGTAATTTGTTATAAGGCAAAGCAGTATGGATGGCAAACTACCATCATCATAAACACAATTCACAATTCATGGTCTTTGTTGAAACAGAAGAAAGCATCAATAACTCAATTGTATTCACCTTGGAAAAAATTGTCCAGATAGTAAAATCTCTGAATTATATTAAAAAAAAAGAAAAAAAAAAAGAAATGCACATCCTTTGCTGGTTTGAAGTACTTTCAGAAACTTTCCTAATTAAAATTTTTAATGAAGAAATAAGAACATCTGGTAACGATTATATAATTTTGTGCTACTGACTGCCTTTGAGGAACAAGGAAAACATTTTGTTCTCTGATTGCTTAAATGAATTCTTTTAATTAATGTTTAGAAGAGTAAATTAACATATTTTATTCAGAGAGAAGAAGAAAAGTAACATAAACATCAACCCAATTATATTCCAATTAAATCTAAATTCTGAATTATAGGATTAAATTAAAGACTGCTTATTCTCTTTTTCCCCTAAAATGGGTTTTATATTTGATGTCAAAACCTGCAATTGTGAATTGTGAATTCAGTTCAATTGTGATGTCAAAACCTGCAATTGTGAATATACTTACCTATAGAGTATTAAGACTAGAACACCCAGTCACTAACTAAAAGGGCTTGTTTTATCTCAATTATTTCCCAAACCAAAGTTTTCAGTTTAGTTTTACCATTCTATTAAAAATGAGGGTAAAATTTCCATATATTAAGGTAGTGTCTGGATGTAGTGGAGGCATTTGGTTAACGGTGTCATCCTACCATTCTGTTGGCATGGTGATATATAACTTTTGACAAAACAGTGACAGACATTATGCTCTGCGAATCAGCTTTAATAGGTCATCCCCAGCCACCCCTCCTCATGAGGCTCAAAGCAACCCTTATCTATTGGTTGGCCAAAAAGTTCATTCAGGTTTTCTGTACGGTCTTAACGGAATTTTACAAGGAGAATGCATGTTTGTATTACCTGCTTAAGTTAAAATTTTAACCAAAAGAGATAAATGATTCACATAGTCAATTTCCCAATATTAATAATTAGCATGCTGGCACTAGCTTCCTGCCCCCCTCTTAAATATATCACTCAGGCTTCATTTGATTATGTTTTGGTAACATTTCCCCTGGCCTAGAATAGGCAGACACCAAATAGCTGTTAAATGGATGAAGTAGGAGGTGTTCTGGCAGAGTGGTCAGTTGCATGAGCTGTGGAGTCAGCCTACCAAGGTGAATCATGACACTTCTACTTCTGATCCTGGAAAGTTCTTAACCTCTCTAAGCATCGGTTTATGAATCTGTAAAACAGGAATAAGAGTAGTACCCACCTTAAGAGTGGTGGGAGAATTGTATGAACAAATGCCGTAAAGCTCCTAAAAGAGCACCTAGTACATCCTACCTTTAATATTGCCTATTCCATGTAGCAGGGTTCCAGTAACACTGATAATTGGCAGTGTTTTCTCTTAGTGGCTTACAAAATAATGGTGCAGCTTACACTGAAGGTGTAAAGCATCCTAGATTTGATGAAATACACTATTTTAGGCCCTCAGCTAAGAGCCATCCTACACCCACAGCACCAAACAGCTTCAAGTCAGTGTTGCATGGAAAGATAGTGGTCAAAATATTTATATAAATATAACCCCATTATTGTTCTGCAGTCTTCTTTGGTGGTCCATTTATAATCGGTTATACATTATATATGGACTCTGGATATAATATAATCAAAATGCAGCAATCATTAAAAAAATTCCAACAAGCTATTCAGTGCCAAATCTTATCCATCATCATAACTATTTTTGTAGTTCTTGGTTAACCTCTTTATCTGTTCTGTACACCAATTAGGGGGAGATATGCATAGCTTAGAGAAACCCAAATGGTTTCATATGCTATGAAACAAGATCAGTTCCCACAGGCAAAGAGCTAAATCCCCTGAAGTATTAGTTATCTGATAAGTTTTGCCGAAGAAAGAGAGCATTTGAAAATCTAACCCAACATTTAACACTTTCAGGATAGGTCCATTTCTTGGAGAATCCTCTCTTTATTTTTACCTGTGGTTCCAGAAGTATAAATGTATAAGGCAGGAGTGGAAAAGGTCACTTCCGACCTCCAGGACTCTGGGATAGGTTCAGTTGACATTTCATCCACTTTGTCTAAGAAAGAGTCGACCCCATTGGTGTTAGAACTTCTGCTCACGTAATAGACGGCCACATCATCTTTTTTCAGGCTTGGCAGCACCTCTTCAACAGCTGCTTGTAGTTCTTAATTTAATGAGACAAAAAATCCAAACAAATTAAATTAGTTCATTCAAGTCTATTAGTGCAATAAATTTTGCAGTGATTTTGTTTTCCCTAAACTTTGCTAAAATGTGTAGATATAGTGATGCTTAGAGTTATGCATTTTTAACATGGAATTTACCAAATTTGAAAATATCCCAAGATCCCAATATTTGAGGGGAGGTTGGGTTTTAATGGTTTCATAAGCAGCAGATGGTTGGCTGAAGTCTGTACTTTACATGACAAGTGCAAACAAATGAACATATGGGTAAAAACCAAGATTATGTAAGTGTATGACTTTTATGCATATCTGAGATATATATATATATATATAGTTATTCCTAATATGTGCCCCAAAGGACCAGTGATAAAAAAAAGAAAAATTTAAGGAAAAAGAGAAATGAAAAGAGGGGAGCCATGCTACTAACAAAGATGATAGAAGCTAACTTTATATAACACAATTTTTTACATATCAGCAACAAGTAGTTCTACTAGGAAGGTTCAGCTGATCTGAGACATAAGCTCCAAATCTCACAAGCACATTCTCTGGCCTAAGAAAAAATGGACTGATTAGCATGTTTTTCAAACTATGGATCATAATACAGCAGTGGATTGTTAAAATCATTTAAAGTGACCATTATTCTAAAAAATAAAATAGAATGAAATAGAAATTTTCAGAGCATATCACACACAGGAAGAGGTAAGTATTTTTTTTTAAGTTTTATTTCAGCCATGTGAGTGTGTGTGTGCTGAGTCACACAAAAATGTAGTTTTTACAGTGGGTCAAGGTCAAAAAATTTAAAAGACATTCATGTAATATGCAAACCACATGTCAGATTTGCTACTTGGATTTTTGTGCTGCTAAACCATAAGATGAGATGGTCTTTAAGCTTATTTGTCTTGAATGGTGATAACTGAAGTCAATATGCTTATTCTTAATAGGAAGGTGACTCAATATCCCAGGGAATTACCTTAGGGAGGCTAAACCTGATTCATCTTATATGCTTTGTTTTTCACATGTTTATGTATGATGTCTCCATCAAGACATGAGATATCATCTCGATAAATGCATTTAAAAAGTTTTAAAACTTTTTAACCAAAACAATCATACCCCTGACAAATATAAATCAAATAGTACAAAAGAGTTTATAATGAAAATCAACAGGCCCTTATCTCACAAATAAAGCTGCTGCCTAGAGGCAATGGCTTTCAGGTTTTTTTAGCTGTTTCTTCCAGCAATCACTTCTCCATCACCAAATTATGTGCTTTTCCTGCTCCCTCTTGACTTATCATTTATGATCCCCATCCCCCTTGTCCACCCCCAACAGTTATTATCTTCACTTTATTGTCTGGGTTAATGGTATTTACATCTATTCTGAGACTACAATTCTGTCTTCCTAGCTTTGGCTGTGTGTTGGCTCTAGAAGCTCTAGAACCAATCATCAGGACTGACAAGATTATGACAATGAAATTATTTGTAAATATGACTGAAGAGCCAAGTAACACACAGTAATCATCTTTCCCTTCTTGAATAGTTTTCTCCTGGAATTTCTATTGGCCATCATTCCTTAATGTACTATTTGTCTCAGTTCTTTCTTTTTTTAAAAATAAATAAATAAATAAATTTATTTATTTATTTGTTTTTTATTTATTTTTTTAAATTATCTTTGGCTGCATTGGGTCTTTGTTGCTGTGCGCCGGCTTCCTTCCTCTAGTTGCAGAGACCAGGGGTTACTCTTCATTGTGGTGCACGGGCTTCTCACTGTGGTAGCTTCTCTTGTTGTGGAGCTCAGGCACTAGGTGCATGGGCTTCAGTAGTTGTGGCACATGGACTCAGTAGTTGTGGCTCACGGGCTCTAGAGCGCAGGCTCAGTAGTTGTGGCACACAGGGCTTAGTTGCTCCACGGCATGTGGGATCTTCCCGGACCAGTGCTTGAACCCAAGTCCCCTTCATTGGTAGGCAGATTCTTTTTTTTTTTTTTGAATTTTATTTTATTTATTTTTTTATACAGCAGGTTCTTATTAGTCATCCATTTTATACACAACAGTGTATACATGTCAATCCCAATTGCCCAATTCATCACACCACCACCCCCATCCCCCCGTTGCTGTCCCCGCTTGGTGTCCCTACTTTTATTCTCTATGTCTGTGTCTCAATTTCTGCCCTGCAAACCAGTTCATCTGTACCATTTTTCTAGGTTCCACATATATGCATTAATATACAATATTTGTTTTTCTCTTTCTGACTTACTTCACTCTGTATGACAGTCTCTAGATCCATCCACATCTCAACAAATGACCCAATTTCGTTCCTTTTTATGGCTGAGTAATATTCCATTGTATATATGTACCACAACTTCTTTATCCATTCATCTGTCAATGGGCATTTAGGTTGTTTCCATGACCTGGCTATTGTAAATAGTGCTGCAATGAACATGGGGTGCATGTGTCTTTTTGAATTATGGTTTTCTCTGGGTGTATGCCCAGTAGTGGGATTGCTGGATCATATGGTAATTCTATTTTTAGTATTTTAAGGAACCTCCATACTGTTCTCCATAGTGGCTGTATCAGTTTACATTCCCACCAACAGTGCAAGAGGGTTCCCTTTTCTCCACACCCTCTCCAGCATTTGTTGTTTGTAGATTTTCTGATGATGCCCATTCTAACCAGTGTGAGGTGATACCTCTTTGTGGTTTTGATTTGCATTTCGCTAATAATTAGTGATGTTGAACGGCTTTTCATGTGCTTCTTGGCCATCTGTATGTCTTCTTTGGAGAAATGTGTATTTACGTCTCTGCCCATTTATGGATTGGGTTGTTTGTTTTTTAATATTGAGCTGCATGAGCTGTTTATATATTTTGGAGATTAATCCTTTGTCCGTTGATTAGTTTGCAAATATTTTCTCCCATTCTGAGGGTTGTGTTTTCGTCTTGTTTATGGTTTCCTTTGCTGTGCAAAAGCTTTGAAGTTTCATTAGGTCCCATTTGTTTATTTTTGTTTTTATTTCCATTACTCTAGGAGGTGGATCAGAAAAGATCTTTCCGTGATTTATGTCAAAGAGTGTTCTTCCTATGTTTTCCTCTAAGAGTTTTATAGTGTCTGGTCTTACATTTAGGTCTCTAATCCATTTTGAGTTTATTTTTGTGTATGGTGTTAGGGAGTGTTCTAATTTCATTCTTTTACATGGAGCTGTCCAGTTCTCCCAGCACCAGTTATTGAAGAGACTGTCTTTTCTCCACTGTATACCCTTGCCTCCTTTGTCATAGATTAGTTGACCATAGGTGCGTGGGTTTACCTCTGGGCTTTCTATCTTGTTCCATTGATCTATATTTCTGTTTTTGTGCCAGTACCATATTGTCTTGATTACTGTAGCTTTGTAGTATAGTCTGAAGTCAGGGAGTCTGATTCCTCCAGCTCCGTTTTTTTTTCCCTCAAGACTGCTTTGGCTATTTGGGGTCTTTTGTGTCTCCATACAAACTTTAAGATTTTTTGTTCTAGTTCCGTAAAAAATGCCATTGGTAATTTGATAGGGCTTGCATTGAATCTGTAGGTTGCTTTAGGTAGTATAGTCATTTTCACAATACTGGTTCTTCCAATCCAAGAACATGGTATATCTCTCCATCTGTTGGTGTCATATTTAATTTCTTTCATCAGTGTCTTATAGTTTTCTGCATACAGGTCTTTTGTTTCCCTAGGTAGGTTTATTCCTAGGTATTTTATTCTTTTTGTTGCAATGGTAAATGGAAGTGTTTTCTTAATTTCTCTTTCAGATTTTTCATCATTAGTGTATAGGAATGCCAGAGATTTCTGTGCATTAATTTTGTATCCTGCAGTTTTACCAAATTCATTGATTAGCTCTAGTAGTTTTCTGGTGGCATCTTTAAGATTCTCTATGTTTAGTATCATGTCATCTGCAAACAGTGACAGTTTTACTTCTTCTTTTCCAATTTGTATTCATTTTATTTCTTTTTCTTCTCTGATTCCCATGGCTAGGACTTCCAAAACTATCTTGAATAATAGTGGTGAGAGTGGACATCCTTGTCTCATTCCTGATCTTAGAGGAAATGCTTTCAGTTTTTCACCATTGAGAATGATGTTTGCTGTGAGTTTGTTGTAGATGGCCTTTATTATGTTGAGGTAGGTTCCCTCTATGCCCACTTTCTGGAGAGTTTTTATGATAAATGGGTGTTGAATTTTGTCAAAATCTTTTTCTGCATCAATTGAGATGATCATATGGTTTTTATTCTTCAATTTGTTAGTATGTTGTATCACATTGACTGATTTGAGTATATTGAAGAATCCTTGCATCCCTGGGATAAAACCCACTTGATCATGGTTTATGATACTTTTAATGTGTTGTTGGATTCTGTTTGCTAGTATTTTGTTGAGGATTTTTGCATCTATATTCATGAGTGATACTGGCCAATAATTTTCTTTTTTATAGTATCTTTGTTTGGTTTTGGTATCAGGGTGATGATGGCCTCATAGAATGAGTTTGGGAGTGTTCCTTCCTGTGCAATATCTTGGAAGAGTTTGAGAAGGATGGGTGTTAGCTCTTCTCTAAATGTTTGATAGAATTCACCTGTGAAGCCATGTAGTCCTGGACTTTTGTTTGTTGGAAGATTTTTAATCACAGTTTCAATTTCCTTACTTGTTATTTGTCTGTTCATATTTTCTATTTCTTCCTGGTTCAGTCTTGGAAGGTTTTACCTTTGTAAGAATTTGTCTGTTTCTTCCAGGTCATCCATTTTATTGGCATAGAGTTGCTTGTAGTAGTGTCTTAGGATGCTTTGTATTTCTGTGGTGTCTGTTGTAACTTCTCCTTTTTCATTTGTAATTTTATTGATTTGAGTCCTCTCCCTCTTTTTCTTGATGAGTCTGGCTAATGGTTTATCAATTTTGTTTATCTTCTCAGAGAAGCAGCTTTTAGTTTTATTGATCTTTGCTATTGTTTTCTTTGTTTCTATTTCATTTATTTCTGCTCTCATCTTTATGATTTGTTTCCTTCTGCTAACTCTGGGTTTTGTTTGTTCTTCTTTCTCTAGTTCCTTTAGGTGTAAGGTTAAACTGTTTATTTGAGATTTTTTCTTGTTTCTTGAGGTAGGCTTGAATACCTATATACTTCCCTCTTAGAACTGCTTTTGCTGTATCCCATAGGTTTAGGATTGTCGTGTTTTCATTGTTATTTGTCGCTAGGTATTTTTTGATTTCCTCTTTGATTTCTTCAGTGATCTCTTGATTATTTAGTAATGTAGTGTTTAGCCTCCATGGATTATGTTTTTTACATTTTTTTCCCCTGTAATTCATTTCTAATCTCATAGCGTTGTGGTTAGAAAAGATGCTTGATATGATTTCAGTTTTCTTAAATTTACTGAGGCTTGATTTGTGACCCAAGATGTGATCTATGATCTATCTTGGAGAATGTTCTGTGTGCACTTGAGAAGGAAGTGTAATCTGCTGTTTTTGGATGGAATGTCCTATAAATATCAATTAAATCTATCTGGTCTATTGTGTTATTTAAAGCTTCTGTTTCCTTATTTATTTTCCTTTTGGATGATCTGTCCATTGGTGTAAGTGAGGTGTTAAAGTCCCCCACTATTATTCTGTTACTGTCCATTTCCTCTTTTACAGCTGTTAGCAGTTGCCTTATGTATTGAGGTGCTCCTATGTTGGGTGCATATATATTTATAATTGTTATATCTTCTTCTTGGATTGATCCCTTGATCATAATGTAGTGTCCTTCCTTGTCCCTTGCAACATTATTTATTTTCAAGTCTATTTTACCTGATATGAATATTGCTGCTCCAGCTTTCTTTTGATTTCCTTTTTCATGGAATATCTTTTTCCATCCCCTCACTTTCAG
The DNA here is from genome assembly GCF_964165515.1 of Mesoplodon bidens. Classification (NCBI taxonomy): domain Eukaryota; kingdom Metazoa; phylum Chordata; class Mammalia; order Artiodactyla; family Ziphiidae; genus Mesoplodon; species Mesoplodon bidens. Next base: position 85,743,766 of record NC_138178.1, read on the forward strand.
TCTGTATGTGTGCCTAGGTCTTAAGTGGTTCTCCTGTAGACAGCATATATATGGGTCTTGTTTTTGTATCCATTCAGCAAGCCTGTGTCTTTTGATTGGAGCATTTAATCCATTCATGTTTAAGGTAATTATTGATATGTATGTTCCTATGATCATTTTCTTAATTGTTTTGGGTTTGTTTTTGTAGGTCCTTTTCTTCCCTTGTGTTTTCCACTTATAGAAGTTCCTTTATCATTTGTTGTAGAGCTGGTTTGGTGGTGCTGAATTCTCTTCACTTTTGCTTGTCTATAAAGCTTTTGATTTCTCCATCAAATCTGAATGAGATCCTTGCTGGGTAGAGTAATCTTGGTTGTAGGTTCTTCCCTTTCATCACTTTAAGGATATCATGCCATTCCCTTCTGGCTTGTAGAGTTTCTGCTGAGAAATCAGCTGTTAACCTTATGGGAGTTCATTTGTATGTTATTTGTCATTTTTTCCTTGCTGCTTTCAATGATTTTTCTTTGTCTTTAATTTTTGCCAATTTGATTACTGTGTGTCTTGATGTGTTTCTCCTTGGGTTTGTCCTCTATGGGACTCAGTGCGCTTCCTGCACTTGGGTGGCTATTTCCTTTCCCATGTTAGGGAAGTTTTCAACTAAAATCTCTGCAAATATTTTCTCTGGTCCTTTCTCCTTCTGGGACCCCTATAATGGGAATGTTGTTGCGTTTAATGTTGTCCCAGAGGTCTCTTAGGCTGTCTTCATTTCTTTTCATTCATTTTTCTTTATTCTGTTCTGCAGCAGTGAATTCCACCATTCTGTCTTCCAGGTCACTTATCCATTCTACTGCCTCAGTTATTCTGCTATTGATTCCTTCTCGTGTAGTTTTCATTTCAGTTATTGCATTGTTCATCTCTGTTTGTTTGTTCTTTAATTCTTCTAGGTCTTTGTTAAACATTTCTTGCATCTTCTCAATCTTTGCACCATTCTTTCTCCGAGGTCCCGGATCATCTTCACTATCATTATTCTGAATTCTTTTTCTGGAAGGTTGCCTATCTCCACTTTATTTAGTTGTTTTTCTGGGGTTTTATCTTGTTGCTTCATCTGGTACATAGCCCTCTGCCTTTTCATCTTGTCTATCTTTCTGTGAATGTGGTTTTTGTTCCACAGGCTGCAGGAGTGTCCACCTACCTTCTTTTATAGTTCAGAAGTTCTGGAAGCTGGTAGTCCAAAATCAGGGTACCACAAGGGTCAGGTTCTGGTGAGAGCTTTCTTCCTGGTGTACAGATAACCATCTTTTTGCTGTGTCCTCACATGGTGGAGAGAGTGGCAGGAGGATTCTTAACCACTGTGCCACCAGGGAAGTCCCTGCGTCAATTTATTTTCACCCTCCATCAGATCAGCTTCTCCCTTTTGTTGCTCTTCTCTCCTCTTGTATTTTGACTGCTCTGTAGTTCTTCAGTATTTTGAGAAGATCATCAAAAATATTACTGTTGTAAAAACAGTAACTGGAGTGCTAATGTCCCTTGCCAATGCCTTGGTTCAGACCCTCATTATTTCCTAGACTGATAATTGCAGTAGCCTCCTGACTGATCTCCTTGCCTCTAACCTCTCCCGACTTCCAATATCAGTGACACCGCTCCCCAACTTCTTGTTCCTGCCCTGTTTAAAATCCTTCAATGGCTTTCTTTGTGACAGAAGCCACTCTCTATGCAGTGTGTGAGGTCCTGAGGTCCTTCACAGTCTGTGGCCCCCTCCCCAACTTTTCTGATGTCATCTCCTTCTATCTACCTCTTGTCCCCTTTCCTCTAACTACACTGATCTATGTGAAGTGAGTGTACCCATAATTCTCACATCTTACTATCTTTGTCCAGGTGATTTCATCTGCCCGGAATGCCCTCTGGTCCCCAGTCACTGTGAAAACTCCTGCTCACCCTTCAAGACTCAGCCTCATTGTACTTAGCTCTATGGCCCTCCCACAGGAGCTTGCATATACTTCTATCACATGTGTTTAGTATGTAGTGTGACATGCTTCAGTTCTTTTTCTCCTCTACTTGACAGTGAAACATTTGAGGTTAAGGGATTATAACATAATCATCTTGGCAACCCCTCCACCACTAGATAAGTTCCCAATAAATGTTTACAGTTGAAAGACACAAACTATTGTATTAGTCAATGTGGAAGAAACAGTGGAATAAGCTAAAGCTGTTGATTTTTAAGGATTTAGATATTGCAATACTGTGAGTTGATTAACCTCTAATAAAATAAAATGCAAAATTAAATCATTTTTGTGATAGAGGTATGCCTTGCATATAAATAAGGGACTACAAAAGCAAATTAAAAACAAAACAAAACTTCTACTGCTACTTAAAGAATTAAGAAATCTTTCTCCCTCTCTCCCTTCACCTGAGACTGAGGCTACTGAGTTAAATAGTGTGTTCATAAGTTACCTGGATTATTTCTCACTCCTTTCCTCTCTCTTTCCCAACATTTATTCAACATCTATTTAAAGACTGTTCCCTATGTGCCTGGTTCTAAGCACTGGATACAGCAGTGAGTAAACCAGATACTGTCCCTGTTTTCATAGAGCCCAGGTCTAGTGGGGGAAGAAACAGACAAAGAAATAATCCATTAAAATAAGGTGTCATAGGTGTCACAGGAGGGGAGGGAGGTGGTGTTTTGGAAGCATAGGGGAGGGGCACAAAGACAACCCAGAGGAAGTGTTATCTAAACTGAGACCTGAAGGGTGAGCAGGAGTTGGCAAGATGAAGATCCACTGAGATCGACTGAGCCTGTTTGTAGCTGAGGGGACGGCTTATGCAAAGACCCAGATGCAAACAGCATGGTGCCAAAGTAGCTAAAAGAGGATAAAGCTGACTGGAGTGTAGAATGGGAGGGAAAGAAAGTTGGGAGAAGAAACTGGGATGTAGGTTGGGACCAGGTTCCTGGCTTAGGTCAGGTAAGTGGGTTGGAGGGGGCAAGACCAGAGGCAGGGAGACCATTTGGTAGAGCAAGCTTGTTTGCATTAATGTAACAGCAGAGGGTAGAGAGAAGTACATGCATTTTAAAGATGTTTGGGAGGTAGAATAGACTGGATTTGGTAACACTCTTGATGAGAGAAAAATTATAGGTCAAAAGGGACTTTAATTTTTTCTGTAACTTTTTAAAAGAAAATTTACTCGGGCATTAGTGATATATCAAAAATTAATAATAGTAATAATAAAAGTAAAAGGAGATGTAATTAAGCAGGTATCATGCTTGATCACAGTTCAAGCAATTTGGCAAATTGTATCCTCTACTTCCCTCATGTTCCTACCTGGCTTTCTGCAGGCTTTTGGTTTGTGAGCCCTGACCTTTCATAGAGGTCAGCTTATGTGAAGGAAAGGACATTGCCCCTGCCCAACACAATTTCCCTACATGGCCTCTGGGCTGTTGGTGCAGAATTTGCATTTGGACATTGTCTTGAGGTTCCAGTGGCTCGCCAGCCGTGTCAGGGCATACCTCATATGTCCTATGGTAGCAGCCTTTCTTCCCTTAAACTAAAGATGCTAATATTTATATAAACATATCTATACACACACATATAAACTGAAATTTGAAGGGAAATTCTGGATGTGAATGCAACTCATTAACTTTGTATTTGATATTTAGTGTCTTTTCTAAACATGATTGGGCCCCATGTTTTCTGCTTCACACGTGTATTTTTTTTTTGTAATTCTTACTGTAAAGTCTGCTTACTTAAGATAAAATTGGCAATCAACAGGGACATGTAAGATCAAATAAATCTACTTGTTGCAGGTTGAGCTCCCTGGGACTCTGAGATTTGTGTGTAGGAGTGCTCTCGGGAATGACACCTGTGGGGTTGCACGGGAAGTAGATTGGATAGAGGGAGAGATTGCACTGTGATGCAGTCACACAGTGGCCTCCCTCAATTGATCCTACAGGGACTCTGGGCCCAGGATGGCCCTTCATGTTGTCCCAAATGAAATGAAGTGGATTCTACCTCCGTGCCTTCCCACCAGCCAGTCATTGGATACAGATTAGGGGTGGTATTGATTGACCTTGGGCAAAGCAGCTTTCTTCAACCAAGGGCAAGCCCTGGAAAGGCTCTTAGCTGCCAGCTGCCAGCTACCAATGCTTTCAGCAGCTGAGGAATGAGTACCTCAGTCCTGGAGTGGGGATTTGGGCAGCATATCACAGCATCCACCACAACTTTCATTCTTAGTGATAAAAGATTTACAAATTTCATTTGTGGAGAATAATTTGTATAGTAGCTTTACATACATCACCTCGCATAATTTTCACAACGACCCTGTGTTATAGATGATGGTAACCCTGTTTTTACAAGCGAGGACAGAAGCTCAGTGAGTCTATGTATGGAAGGTTATACACAAAATGAAAAGAATTATACCAGGCTTCTAGGAGTCCCATCTCCTTGTACTAGACATTCAAGTTCAAGTTTTGGTAAAGTGCCTTGATTTTTCGTAAGACACTGTCTACTTGACATGCTCAGTGCTGGCTAAAGCATGTGGATCTGCCTTTACATAGTAATATGGATAATCCCTCATTCATTTTTTGATGAAGAGCATAACTTTAAGCTTTATGGAAAGTTGCCTAAAGGGTGCAGAGTGGATCTGTCACTTCTTCATTAGTCTAGGCTGAAATTATGGATGGAAATAGAATATCAGAGAAAGCAGTATACCTTTGGATGATGGAAAATCACTGATTATGAAATCACTGCTCCCCTTAAAATTCATTTTGTTAAAAAGAAAAGAAAAAAAATCAGGGTAGCCTAGGAATTTTCCTCCCTCACCCATAACCTTTTTTTTTTAAGAAGGGGAAGAAGAGAAATTTCTGAGTACACAGGCCCATTCCTAGAAAGCAGAGGGAGAGGGCAGGTGGTGAGCTGAATCAGTCTTCATCATCAAAGTGGCAAGATGCTACTGGCTAAACCTGCTGCTTTTTAATAGGAAAAGCATTCAATCTAGCAGCTTGCTCTGCTATTAGATTGCCTCACTGAATGGGTAACTGACCAAGTTAGTTAAATAAAACACGCCAGGAATGTTTACTAATAAAGTAAGATCTGAAAAGAAGGCAATGAAAGGAAATGGGTTTTGATCAGAATTTCAGGATGATGTGAAATGGTTGGTGGATGAACAAATCAGAACTGAAGACTTATCTTTTCTTCACTCAGAAAGGCAACTGAAACAAACTGGTTCTAACACAGCTCTTAGAGACTGAAAATAGTTTTAAAAATACCATTTGTAACTGTGATTTTGCATTTCTATCCCTGGCAGTTTGGAATTATAGTAATTAAAATAACCTAGTGTCTAGTCTTTACCTCAACAAGATGTGCTAGAACACCCTTCAAATAGAGGCATGGCGTACCCTCCCCTTCCCCACAACACAAATCACCCTGAGGTCAGAAAGATGTTCAATCAAGGTTAAGTCCCACTAGGAGTAAGCAGATTTTTAACAGGGAGATACATACTCATCTCATATTTATATAATTATATAATTTCTTAATATTATTTTTCACTTCTCTCAGTTAAAGTGTCTTGTGTTCTAAATAGCCCTGGAATCAAGTGTAACGGCTCGTCATGAGGTTACCAGGTCATTCCAGGCCTTACATAATTATAATCATTTGATATCCATAAGCAACCAAGTCACCTGTCTACTAGTTGTGTACTTCCCTATTTCTCAGAGGCTGTGGGAGGGTCTTTTTCAAACACTGGCCGATGACACTCCTTATGCAGAGTAATTCAAACACTATCCTTCTTCGGATTCAATAACATAAACAGCTGATTTAGAGTTAATTTTGTTTTTACCTCTGCACTCCTTTCTTGTTTCTAAACAAGAAAATAAACTGATAAGCATTCCCAAATATGCCAGCAATGTGCTCCTTTGTTTTTGAATGGAGATGTACAACCATCCCCCTTGCCACCTTTAGTTATGAGCAGGGCAAGAAGAAACATTTTAGAGAACATCCTTAAGCTAGCTCTCTCTTCAGAGTTTAGGTTACCTGGCTGGGATCCTAGCTCTTGAATATACTCCTCATTTGATGTCTGGGTTTCTGTCCTCTACCATCCTAGACACAGACTCTCCCCAGCCCATCCTGTGCTCATCACCAGCTCCCTCTCTGGCAATGAGTCCCGGAGAGAGCACCTCTCTCTTGTAGCCCTCTGCCAGAAGTAAACTGGGAGGTAAAACAAGTCCGTGGTAAGGAGAGGCTGGGCCTAGGGGAGATTGGGTCTAAATGGATTTTCTCAGATTGGGATATATTTTATTTTTTTAACATCATTTTTCATGCCGTCATGCCCATCCCAATAGTTATTAGACTTTGGAGAAGAAAGCCTGCTACAGCCAACCAAAATGATGGAACTCATTAATGCCACAAACATTTACTTACTAGGGCATTATTCAAAGGTATATGAGAAAACTGTAAGCCGTTGAGACAAAGTGCATTGAAGCAACACATCTAAGTTACTCCTTGGGCAGCCCAGAAAGAGGAATGGAGACAGGATATCTCTATGCCCTGATCCTTGAATAAGTTTGCACTAGAAAATTATCTCATTGCATGGAAGTGAGGCCACTGCTGTTGGCCATTCCTTGGGTTCTCTGAGTCCCTATTTTCTCTACAGTAGAGTCTCTTCAGTAAACAGCTTAAAAATGACTATTATTTAAGTCCAGCCTGCAGTTGTCCTTACATAGTAAAACTCTTTCATGAAGCATCTCACTGGTGTTGGGGATCTGATGAAAACTGCCTCTGGGCTCCTCTTGCCTAGAATTCCCCCTCTATAAGTACACTTGCCCAGCTCTGTTGTCAGTGTCCCCAAGAAGCCTTCACCCTCTGCTCTTTTTCCTCCACAGCACTCGGTAGCTCTCCCAGCATACTTATCACATTCTCCTGGGCATCACAATCATTTGTGTATATGTGGCTTAGTTCTTCTACTGAACTGTAAGATTCTTGAACTAATTCAGCTTCTCTCCCCATCCCACCATGGCAACTAGCTTGTACCTTGTGGGGACTCTCTAAATATTTCTTGATGTGATATCAAAATTGTTGTGCCATCTGCTTTTCTCCATCTAACCTCAAAAGTTTGTTTGATGAGAGTTCTCCTTGGTCCTGACACTAGTTTTAGAATGTTCTCCTGTTTTGGAACTTTCAATGATGCAACACTTTTGAAAGCTATTGGAAGCATTTTATCTTATCACATTGTTTAAAGGAGGTCCAATTTTATTTTTCACAACCCTGCAAAACCAGGTCAAAGATAATCTGGAATATTTTATAACCTCTCTGGATCTCAGTCTTGAAAGACATAGTATCTTTGTTACTAAAGCCTTGTACAAGAGTAGTGCCAGCACTGGGGGAGCTGTGCATGATTATGTTGAGCCGTGCAATGCAGACCTGGCCAGTGAGCTGATGAATGAGTTATTCTTCCAGTAGAAGAGCTAGCTTAGCGACAATCTTAATGCTAGCATAAATGGAAACAAAGCAAACTTACTATTTTGGGGGCCCTTTTGGGTGTTAAAAATTTTTTCTTTTACAAAACATCCTATGTTGTATGAAATTAAATATGGCTTGCTGTTTTACCCATATTCTATGTTTGGGAAGTTGCTTGAAAAACTACTGGCCCAACAAATTGGTTTCTATCAACTACAACATTATGTGGGTTTCAATAGCTGAAGGCAATTTTTCCATGTGATTACATACATCATACCCTTCTATGGAGAAGGATCCTGAAATGTACCACAGAGAGAAAATTATATTCTCTGGGAGATGGGTGGTTCTGTTTGATTCAGGGAAGTGTTTGTGAGTCTTTGGCTTTCTCTAAGTATAGTAAGTTCTGACGAGAAATTGGGTACTGAAATGCCTGATAAGGTTGAGCCCTGTTAAACTTTGTGAAGAGTCCCCCAAATTCATGACAAGTGGATCAATCTTCATGATAAATACCACTGTGCCGGTCCTTTACCTACACTCCAGAATTTGACAGATAGCTGAAACTCAAGAGCTCTTACTAGCCCGTGAGCCCTGAGGCTGAAATTCGAAGTAAAGAATCAAACCCTGTTGAACTGTCACCCCTCCAACATTTCTAAATCTTTTCATCTTTCTGTACCATGTTCAGATGGTGTAACAGAATATAAAAAGTGTCCTAGAAGTGAGAAGAAAATTGGGTTCTGTCCCCAGCTCTCTCTGACCCTAGGGAATTGATACCACCCCTCTTGGCCTTTGTTCATTCAACTATTAAACAAGTGGGAACTAGACTGATTGTTTCTCAAAGCCTAGTCCTTAGATGATTTGCTTCAAAATCATCTAGGGGTGGCATGGGGCTTGCTATAAAAATACACTTTCCTGGGCCCCACTACAGTCCTGCTGAATCAGTGTTTTTGGGGATGAGGCTCAGGAATCTTTTTTTTTTTTTTTTTTTTTGATTTTTAAATAAGCTTCCGGGGCCTCCCTGGTGGCGCAGTGGTTGAGAGTCCGCACGCAGAGAACAGGGAGATCAGCTCGGTGCTTTGTGACCGCCTGGAGGGGTGGGATGGGGAGGGTGGGAGGGAGGGAGATGCATGAGGGAAGGGATGTGGGAACAGATGTATATGTATGACTGATTCACTTTGTTATAAAGCAGAAACTAATAAAAATAAATAAATAAATAAATAAAAAAGAAAGAGCCTTGATCCCAGTGCATTTTAATCTCATATTACTTGTCACTGATTTCGGAAATGCAAATGTCACGGGAAAGGGGCAGAGTGACTTTGGCCCAACTTTATCATGCACCCTATTTTCTAAGAAAAAAAAAATCAGTGACCAGGATAATGCTGGGAACATTAGTCTAGCTCCTTAGGATAAAGCCATATGAATAAAATTGGTTCGTCAAAGAGATACAGGTTTTAAAATTTGCCAACAGTAAGTGCCCTCTTTTGCACACTCTTCCCTACCTGGAGATTTGGCATCCTTTTTAATCTCTGTCACTCTTATATGCAAAAAAAAATTTTTTTTAATTACAACTGGTGTCTTTTACTTTTTAATGTATTTATTCCCCACTTGTATTTCTTCTTTTGTATCTTGCCATATTTACTAAAATAATAATATTTATATTTGTCTTAGTGATAAAGCTTGTTTTTTCACGTATACACTGCAAGTTTTCCTGATTTGTTAGCTATATTTTATATGTGTGTTTATTTGTATATGTATGTATTTGTTGTTTTAGCTACGTATTTTAACATTTCTATTTAGTCCAATTTATCAATTATTACCATGTTATTTCTGATTTTAATATTTTTCATACTTAGCAATGAGTCTCTCAAACCATCTATAAAAATTATAACCTAAATTTTTTCTAGTGCTTTTACGATTTATTTTATATTTAAAATTTGGAACCACTTATAGGTTGTTTTGATAATTATGACAGAAGCAATATTTTTGGTTTGTTACTACATGACTCCTTTTTTTCCATCAATATCATTTATTGAATAAATTTATTTTTCTTTGTTGAAAAAAAAAAAAAGCTTCCCAGGTGATCCTTACGCTCATTAAAGTGACTCTTCTAAACTTTTTATTGCAGTATAACACACTCGTTAAGAGTTGGAGGATTATAACATTAGAATATCTCTAAGATTCTTTTCAACTTTAAAGAATTCTAAGAATCAGTCCATTCAGCACATTTACGCATGGGCACATTTATTAACAAGCGTGCAACTTTGGACTCTGTTACCCCCTTTGCAGGAACCGTTTCAGATCAGAGTGTAATTCTGCATGCTGTGTAATGGTCTCTCAGTGATTTGGAAAAATAGAATGTTTTTCAAATGTGTGGCCTCTCTCAAAGGTCAGTTTACTGTAGAGAGTGCTGTAGGTCCACTGGAAAGTCTGTTCAAATTTGATCTGGACGTCAGAGTTTTGTTATACTTCCCATGTACGCTGACCAAAGCATAATACTCAGTGACAGAAGACTGTTACCTGGGAGGGAAAGGAGATATCTGGCTGTGTTTCTGGTTGGATTACAGAACCAAACTCTATTATAGTCATTTAAATCCAAGCTTCTTTGTCAATAAAACTCCCAGTCTTTGACCTCCCTCACAGGGGGCCTGGGATACTATGCAGGTAAAAAGTATTTAAATTCCTCCTGAAGTGGTACACAGATCACTGTGCTAATAACTTTCCTCTGAATCAACTGGTAAAGTAATAGGTTTAAGAGTCTTCCAGTTACTAAATAGTGAAGTTGTCTCTTTTCCCAGGCAACTAGAAATGGTTGGGAATTTTCTAGGAAAAGCCATCCCCTTCAAATAATGTGGCTACCTTTAAAATTATCCCCCTGCTTTTAAACTTTTATACAAAGCCTTCATTTTTTTTGGATTGTTTATTTTATGCCCTATGAAACAGGTGTGTAAGCTTCCTGGTTTCCCACAAGTGAATAGACATCTCATCTTTGTGTGATACTAGGCGAACTCCTTAGCTTGCTTCAGTTTCCTCAGCTATGAAATGAAGGGGGAGAGCAGATGGATGCTTAGTCTCTTCCAGCTCTAACACTTTCCATTCATGTAGAGGAAGGTAGCGTAACGTAGGGAAAGTCATGGGCTTTGAAACTGGACAGACTTAGGTCGGAATTTTAAGTTTCCTCAGTTGTATGGCAGGGGGTAATGATATGTTAGTTCTCAGGGTCATAAAAGCATGTGGCATAGGGCTTGGCACAGAAAGACATTCCAGAAAGGTGAGGCTTCCTGGCTCCCTATTCCTCCGTGGCTTTTAGCCTGCACCTGGTTAGGCCTCCTCTTACTGACAGAGTGAGAAGCAACCCCCTGGTCCTTATTCAAGTGCAGGGACAAGATTTCTGGGAAGGGAAACCCAGAAGTCCTGTGGGTAACAGGTTCTTGGTTTCTTCCTGAACTGGTGACCACTGGGGCATGAAGTTATCATTTCGGGTCTGGTTGAAATGTGGCAGTAGGTAACTACAGAACCAAAGGTCACTGTTGCTATAGATGTAATGGGGGCTCACCAGAGCCCGCAGCAGGCAACCAAAGTCTTCTCCCTGGGGAGTAGGTGGGGTCACCTTCTTTCTGCCGTGAGAATCCAGGGAGGCTAACAGCATTTGAGAGTTGGAAGCAGCCTTGAAGACCATTAGAGAGGAGGAAACCAAGATACAGGGAGGGAAAGTGACTTTCCCATGATCACACAGCCAATCAAGCAGCAGAGGTGAGAACAGTCTCTCTGGATCCTCCGGAATTCACACTCATGACCCTCTGCATTTCATCGCAGATGTTGTCAGCACTGGTTAAGAGCATGGATTCTGGAGGTAGATAGATCTGGTTAACCTCCTCCTCTCAATTCTGTGATCTGGGGCATAAGGCACCACCTCTCTGGCCTGAGCGGCCTCAACTATAAAGTCAACCCTACCCGTGTGAGCATACACAGCAACACTGTTATGTGTAGTGCTTAACAAAGGGTCTGGCACAGTCAGCTTCCACGACAGAAGGTTCTAATGGTCATTAATTGGCGTTTTCAGGAAGGGCTGCCATCCCCTCCCTCTACACCTCCAGTTCCGAGCCGAACCCCACCCTCTCCTAACCCCTACGCCGCCACGCTGCAGCGGGCTCGTCAAGGCGCGGAGGAGCCCGGTGCCAGGGCGCGGCGGTCCCCAGGCTCACCTGGCGAGGCCAGGAGCACCTTCGCCCCGCAGCACTGGAAGCAGTGCAGCAGGGACTTGCCGCGGATGTTATAGTTGAGGCACGCCATGGGACAGCCCAGCTTGGCCAGCCCCAGCCACAGCCATATGTAGGCCGGTTCGTTGCCCAGGAATATGGCTACGCAGTCTCCCTGCCGGAGGCCGAGGCGGTCGCGCAGCGCCCTCGCCACTTGGTTGCTGCGTCGGTCCACCTGCACGTAGGTGAGCGTCTGGTCGCGGAAGAGCAGGAACGGCTTGTGCGGGCTCTCGTGTGCTCTCTCCAGAAAGGCGTGGAGGATGGTGCGCACCGGCCGGCGCTGCCCATAGCTGCGCGCCTGCTGGGCCATCCTGGCCAACCACAGGAAGTAGCTCACGTCCTGGAAGAAGTAGGGGGAGCAGAGTTTCACCAGCAGCGGCAGTAGCAGCAACCCCGCCAGGACCGCGTAGATGATGGGCAGCATGACGGCGGCCGGGGCCCCTGGTCCCTCGAGGGCAGAGGGCGCGCTTCGGGCGTGCAGCGCGGCGGCGGGGCGGGCTCCGGGCGGACGACTGGCTGGCGGCGCAGGGGCGCTCGGCGAGGTGGGGGCGACGGTGGAGTGCCTGGGCTGCCGGCGCCGTTGCGTGCTCTCGGGCAGGTGGAGCGGTGTCTGGACTGCCCGGGTTTCGGGACGCGACCGGCCGGCTGAGCCCGCCCCCTCGTCGGGGTGCAGCCACCTGCGTGCCAGGCCCGCCCCTGCGGTCCTCCCAAGGCGGGGAAGGCGGCTCCGCGGCTCACTGGGGCGTCGGCCGCCTCTCCGCCCGAGTCTGGAGGTCTGGGGGCAAGGCTGGACTCCCCCGTGCTGTGATCTTATCAAAATGGTGACCGTAAGACACCTTAGAAGACGTTGAGAAGATTAGAGGAGATACTGCAGGCGCAGGGCTAGTGTTATTTATTGCTGCCCGAATAGAGTGCCTTATAGAGACGACAGATTATTATCAGTAGAGAACCTTCTAAGTAGGAGACAGTCCTATGGTTTATTAGTAGCGGGCACCAGGTGCCACTGCCAAATCAGAATTCCATCTCTCCTTCCTGGTCCTGGGGGCATTCCGCCTACTCTCTGTTTCTCACGTTTGCTTTCCGACACCCCGCACCCCGCCGGACCCCGCCCAACCCCCAAGCTAATTGCCAGGCGGGCTCTTGTGACAAAGAATTCAGGGGTGAACAAAAGCGCCTGCGATTGCCGCCTCCCGCTCATCCCAGCCCCTGGGCAGTGAGTGAGGATGGGACGCTCCAATCCGAGACGTCCCTTCGGCCCAGCTAGCCCAGATTAAGCTTGAGGTAGCGCCACACTGCCCCATGAAACCAAGTTCCGGTGAGGTTTTGATTAGTTATAATACGTTGTTCTTTAAGTGATCTCCCCTTCCCCCCTCCTTGTATGTTGAAAATTCTCAAGTATTGTCAGTCCAGTTCAATTCAGTTTACTAGTGGCTCCGTGAGAAACTAGCACAACACAGGAAATTAAGTAAAAGTTATTGGCATTTCTCAGAAGCCATTTCTTTTTCTTTTTTAAAAAAATACACCTTTGGGCTTCCCTGGTGGCACAGTGGTTGAGAGTCCGCCTGCCGATGCAGGGGACACGGGTTCGCGCCCCGGTCCGGGAAGATCCCACATGCCGCGGAGCGGCTGGGCGCGTGAGCCATGGCCGCTGAGCCTGTGCGTCCGGAGCCTGTGCTCCGCAACGGGAGAGGCCACAACAGTGAGAGGCCCGCGTACCGCAAAATAAATAAATAAATAAATAAATACATAAATAAATAAATACATACCTTTATTGCAGTATAATTGCTTTACAATGGTGTGTTAGTTTCTGCTGTGCAACAAAGTGAATCAGTTATATGTATACATATATCCCCATATGCCCTCCCTATTGAGTCTCCCTCCCACCCTCCCTATCCCATCCCTCTAGGTGGTCACAAAGCACTGAGCTGATCTCCCTGTGCTATGTGGCTGCTTCCCACTAGCTATCTATTTTACATTTGGTAGTATATGTATGTCAATGCTACTCTCTCATTTTGTCCCAGCCTCCCCTTCTGCCCCTGTGTCCTCAAGTTGGTTCAGAAGCCATTTCATTTAGGGTGAGCCTTTCTTTTAATTTCCCTTAGTGCTGCTTCTATACAGAGTGAATACTGGCTGCTTGCTACAGAGAAGGGTCAGGATTTAAGTAAAGCGGCATTTTACTCTCTTCCTCCTCTGTCTTCCTGCATTCATCCATTTTATTCTTTTGAGACAACCACAAGTAATGAATGCTTACCCCTCCCAGAAGCTCTGCTAGGGGCTTCCCTGTATGATATTTTTGGAACCTCACAGTCATCTAAAGATGGCACTTTCGTGCTCATTTATAGACAGGAAAGGGACGCTGAGAGAGGTGAAATAAGACAGCTAGTAAGTGATGCATGGGATTTTGGAATTGGTATCTTTTTGTTCCCAGGCCCACTCTTTACTGTAGCAACATGTTATGCTGTTCTCCTATTCTGTGGATTTCTATCCATGTTTTCTTTTTCCTTTAGCAATTTTATTTTTTCCCCCTTTCACAATCTCCCCTTCCCCCATTTTTTAATCCCCCTCTTTTTATCCCTGGGACCTGCTCTAGCAACCCTTTCCCTTTTCCTGACTCTTTCATGGCTAATCCAGCTACTATCTAATGACTGGTTGCGTCATTGCCCTGGGGAAGAGCCGGGGGCCTTGGTTATCCCTGAGGAGAAGGCTGTAGTGTAAAAATAGAGGTCAGGACAGAAGCCATTCTGTAGTGCACCTCTTTTTTCATGTTGAAGCTAGAGCCAGCCCTCCTTTTCCATCCCAAAGCCACCTGGTCCCTTCATGACTAATCACTTCAGTGTAGCCTCCTAGACCTCTCTTGTGTTGTTCTTAAGCAGCTACTCTTTCCCGAGTCCTTGATTGCCACAAATAACCACTTTCTCCTCTCTTACTCTGAGGATCACTTTAGCCTTGTGCATCCAGTTTTTCAGCTGCAACTGAAAGAGAACAACACCCAAACTGGCTTAAGCAGACACAGGAGTTTGAGACTCAGAGTCCAGGGGTAGAATAGGCTTCAGGTAAGCCAGTTTCCCTTTCTCCATTTCTCTGCTCCGCCTCCTCTGTTCTCAGGCTGGTTCTCCCCTCATGGTCCAAAGATGGCTGCCAAGCCCTTAGGGGTACCTGCTTCCAGTGTCGACTTCAGGCAGAAATGTAAGATTCTTTTCCGTAGGAGAAAAAAAAGGAAAAAAAAAAAGGAAAGAGAGAAAAAAGAAGAAAGAAAGCTCTTACTGGGTTATGTGCCTGTCTTTGTGGGCTAGGGGGAGAGAAATGCTGATTGGTTTAAGCCAATCAGGGCTCACCCATGGAACTGGGGGTACAGTCAATCCCACCTACACCATACTATGGAAAAATCAGGGTCTTATTAAAGAGGAAGTGGGGAGAAGAAATGAATTTGGGGAAACAATTAGCTAATGTTTGTTATATGTACCTTGGAACTCTTTTTCCCAATGGTTCTAGCTTCCAGCCTGGGTTCCACTTTGTGCTCTACCACCAGCCTAATGGTCTTCGTGGAAATTTTGCTATCATCATCTCGCCAATGCTCAGTTATCTTCAGTGACCCCCTCATTGCTTCCCATCCTCTTCCACTCATGGCGTCTATAGACAATTGTCATATTTGTACAGCATACTAGAACACATCTGGGCTGGAGCTGATCAGATGCCTGGGTCCTGCCTGGCTCCCTTGAGGAGGGAGAAGATTGGTAGCTTAGCACATTGGTTACCCATTCTAGAAACATCTGCTGGGATGCTCTGGTTTATAAAATGAAGTTCAAACTTTAATTTCTGGCTCTTCTGATGCTGACTTGAACTTTCACTGCACTCAGTTAACAAATATTTATTGAGTTTCTACTATGAACCGAACATCATGAGGCACTAAGTATTTGAAAATGGATCAAAACTTAATTGCAACTACTCCTTTTCAAGAACACTTTGGTGTGAAGAGTCTGGTCTGCACCCTCCTAAAAATGCCCTGCATATTCCTCTTTGTATGACTTTGTTCTTGCCTATTTCCATCCCTGAACTCTCCACCCCTCTAAATCTCAACTCCTTAAGGCAGTGGTTCACAGATTTCTGGTTTTCTCAGTCCGGTAGCATTTCAAAATAAAGTACCAACTTAAAAAAAATTCCAGTAAAATCAGCTGCCCCTAGCCAACTACAGTCTGTTTTTATTACTATTTCATAAAAGAATGACATTTTTAGCATTAAAAAGGAAAGTATAATATCTCTTATATGTGGAATCTAAAAAAATGGTACAAATGAACTTATTTATAAAACAGAAATAGAGTCACAGATGTAGAAAACAAACTTATGGTTACCGGGGAGGAGGGGCGGAGGATAAATTGGGAGACTGGGACTGACATATACACATGTACATATATAAAATAAATAACCAATAAGGACCTACTGTATAACACAGGGAACTCTTCTCAATACTCTGTAATGACCTATATGGGAAAAGAATCTAAAAAAAGAGTGGATGTATGTATATGTGTAACTGATTCACTTTGTACACCTGAAACTAACACAACATTGTAAATCAACTATATTCCAATAAAAATTATAAAAAAGGAAAGTATAACTGAACCATACACTTAAAAATGGTTAAAATGGTTAATTTTATGTTATGTATATTTCACTACAAAAATATACACAAAAAAAGGAAAAATACACACAAAAAGGAAAGTATAGTCCTTTTCGAGGAAGGATGAAGACAACATTATACCAACATATAAAAAAGGTAGAAATTAAAATATTTTTGAATGCAGAAAAAATACAACTTTTATTGGTTTATTATCCATAGATATTATTTCTATGTAAGTTTGAATGTTTAGAAATACAAATTCAATAGTGAAGCATGAATTGAACCAAACCTCTTGGACTTTGATATAACTCAAGATTGTTTTATCACTGAGGTCTCAAACGTGGAGCTTCCTTACCTCACACCCTTAGTGAGGCTGCCTAGTCCCCTCTGCTCCCATGCCCCCACAGCCACTGAGCCTACCTGTTACCTTCATCAAGATTCTAGTGCCTTCCTGACCAGTCACTTCAGCCTCCTGGACTCCTTGTTTCCTTAAACTTTCTACCCAGAGCACTAGGTTACTGCAAGTGCCCACTCTCTTCTAACCCATCCTGAGGCACTGCAGGAGGAGTTCAGGAGACAGATGTGATAACTGGAGCGCACGTTGACACCTGCTAAACTGGGTCAGGACTTCCCTGATGCTTCACCCCCATTCGTTCATCTCTGCTGGTGTCTTAGGGAAAGGCTCCCAGTGGCAGTTCTCAACTCCTTCTATGCCCCCAATCCCAACCTCAAATTCTGTATAAAAGCAGGTGGTCTCTCCTCCTACTTTATGGTTCTCAAACTTTATGGGCATCAAAATTACCTGGAGAACATGCTAAAACACAGCTTACTAAGCCCCACCTGGAGAATTTCTGATTCTGTAAGTCTTGGGTGGGGCCAGAGAATTCACATTTCTAAGAAGTTACCAGAAAATGCTGTAGCTTTTGGTCCAGGGACTATACTTTGGGAACGATTGATTTAACCCAGTGGTTTCCCTGCTGCTCAGCAGAGCCTGAGGACTTCTGAGGAGCCACTGAGGAAAATTCATTGCAGAGCATGGGAAGGGGACTCTGGGACACAACCCAGCTCCAATCAGGGGAGCTTTATGTATATCTGTTTTCCATATTGGACTATCATGTAGACTTCACATGAAAAGAGTGTTCCTATAACCTTTTCTTCTAAATACTCCAGCCTATGTGGATCTATCCCTTGTACTGGACTTAGAAACCTACCACACAGCTTGGCTCTTGATTATTTCATGACTGTCAGTTTTGCTTTCCCAATTAGGATTCAGTTTCCTGGAATGAAGTAATGGAGCATGAGCCTTGAAGTCAGAGGACCTGGGTTCAAGTCCTCGTCTGTCATGTATTGGCTGAGGACACTTAGGTAAGTTACCTGAACTCTCATAGCACCTTGTATTAATTTTGTAGGCCTTGCGGCACCTAATGCACAGAAACTATTGTCAACAAAAAATGTGTAGGTTATGAAGCCTGTTGCTTATGTAATGTTACTTAGTACAGATAGGAAGTTTGTGTGACCAATCCATTCAGTGGTTTATAGGAAGATTCACCTCTGACTGTGTTGTCTGCCATGAATCAAATTGTATTTCTTGAAATGTAGGTGCCTGCTAGCCTGTTGAATGCCTAATGTAGTAGCATGCAGGTACAGATGTACAGGATGTGTAGGGAAAAGGTAAGAGTCTTGTGAAGATGGAGTATACTGAGATTAGCCTTTCTTTTGGAGAATGAAGGAAAGGAGAGACTGAAAACAATTGGTTGTTGGTTTTAGAGATGAGGGAGTAGGGTTCCCCTTTTTTTTGCATCCCAGTGATGCTTACTAACTACACAATCAAGACAAAATACAATTTGAGAAAAAGGCGTTTGCTCTCATTAGTTCTAATCAGAATGCCTTTGATTTGGTGTTGAATTCTAACTGAGGGAAAATCCTAGTGAATCATTATTGCTTCTAGTGCTAACATGCTTGCTTCATAAAATTTGGTTTCAACCCTCTCTGTCCTCTTTCAGTATCCCACAACCTCCAGCTCCCTGTCCCAGTCACAATGCACTCTTTTCCATTCCTGAATGTGTGGGTTACTTCTTTACCCCTTTGCCCTTCTCTTGTCTTGCAATATCATCTTCTTGCCTACTTCTTAAATGTAAAAATTTCTTAGGGTGTGTCTTTACCTTTCTTCTCTCTGTCTCCTCCTTCTCTCTAGGTAGCCTCATCTATTCCTATTGAGGCTGAGGGATCCCAAGTCTAAATATTCAGCCGTCACCTTCTCCTGAGTTCCACATCTGATTTGTTATGGTGTACTGAATACCTCCATATGAATTCATTTATTCAGTCATTCACTTATTAATTTATTCATTTAGCATTTATTTAAAGTGCACTAGATGAACACTACTTCACAGTGAAGCAGATAGGGCAGATATTATTATTCTCATTTTCAGGTCAGTGAATTGAGATCCAGAGAGGTTAACCAATGTGCTGAAGGTCAGACACAGCAAGTCAGTTATGGAGCAGGGATTATGACTCAAATTTTCTGATTCCTATAGGCACTGGTCTATAAAGTGTTGTGGGCTGAATGGTGTTCCTGCCACAAACCCTCAGTTCTGTAATCATTTCCCCCTGCCCACTGCATGGATGCTGCTTAAAATGGTGTCTTCCATTACTTTATGGCATGTGATTATTTCCTTCTCCCTGCAAATCTTTCAGCTTCGGCTTTCTCCTTGCTCAATTACAGACCCAATTTTCTAGCTCATATTCTTTTTTTTCATATTCATATTTTTTATTGAAGTATAGTTGATTTACAGTGTTTCAGGTGTATAGCAAAGTGATTCAGTTATATGTGTGTGTGTGTGTATATATATATATATATATATATATATATATATTCTTTTTTAGATTCTTTTCCATTATAGGTTATTATCTAGCTCATATTCTTGAGATAACAAATCTGGTAGCCCAAACAAATCACCCATATACATGATTGTGTAGACTTCTTAAAGCAAATATCCATAGGCTGCTGTCCAGCCTATAGATTACTGCAACTGAATAAGGTGCACAGTCTTGGTCCAATCAGCTATGTGTATTCGTGGAGATGTATGGAGGTGGGGAAAGGGAGGGGGTGGAGTCTCCCAGTTCAAAACATGGTCACTGTTCAAGGTACTCAGTTGTGGAGGCTTGGCAGTTTTCCGCTAAAGGGACTATGGGCATGGTAAAACACATTAATTGGCTTGTCTTATCTTTCTCTTCTGTTTATTTCAGATTATAATGTCTCCACTGAGTTCTCTCTGGCTACTATACACAGCAGTCATGGATGACTAGTTTCTATTCACTAATAAATAATAATTTATAATTGCCATACTTATGTGGCAAGATTATTTGTGTAGATCCAAGTCTGATATCATAGTCTTTCTGTCTAAAGAACTTCTCCTAACTTTTCTTGAACTGTAGATCTCCTGGCAATAGATTCTTTCAGCTTTTGTTTTTCTGAAAAAAGTCTTTATTTAACCTTCATTTTTGAATGGTATTTTCACTGGGTAAAGAATTCTGGTATGAATAGTTTTATTCTTTTGGTACTTTCAAGATGTCACTCTGCCGTCTTCTGGTTTGCATAGTTTCTAACTGCTGTGTTTCTTTTTTATTCCTGATAATTTTTAAAAATTATTTTTATTTTAAAATAGCACAGGAGCATGGTTAAAAACTAAGAACAATAAAAGTCAGAGTGGAAAACCATGCAAAGTAAATGCTCCTCCCTTCTGAACCCCAGTCCCTCAGGTTCTTCTGGAGGCGATCGCTGTTAGCAGTGACTTGGTGACATACGTAAACTTTGTTCAGAGTCTTCAAAGATGAAAGAATGTACCTTCTATTCAAGAGAGTAGTCCATAATGAATTTAAGTTACACAATTAGTAGGAATGACTGAAAGAGTAGAAATTACCATGAATGGCAAGTAGAAGAGCATGGATTTTCTTTGAAAGATTTTTGAACAGAAAGCTGTTAGACCTGATCACAGAAATGTGCTGGAAATATTGCAGGGAGGAGATAGAAGTAGACTGTTGAGATGAGTCCAAGGCAGTTTATTGAAGCCTCTGCACTTGCTTGGAATTTTCTGTTAAGACATAGGCACAAAACTTATGTTAATAATTAAGCTTCCAGGGCTTCCCTGGTGGCGCAGTGGTTGAGAGTCCACCTGCTGATGCAGGGGATACGGGTTTGTGCCCTGGTCCGGAAAGATCCCACATGCTGCGGAGCAGCTAGGCCTGTGAGCCATGGCCGCTGAGCCTGCACGTCCGGAGCCTGTGCTCTGCAATGGGAGAGGCCACAACAGTGAGAGGCCCACGTACCGCAAACAATAACAAAAACAAACAAAAAAAATTAAGCTTCCAATTATGAACTTTATGCCAGACCCTGTGTTGAGTGCTTATGTATCTTTTAATGTAGTCTTCCCAATGGCCCTCGAGAGTATACATTGTTATCTCTGGTTGATAGATAGGAAAACTGAAAACAACTGGTCAATGACATATTCAGGATGGAATTAAGGTTTGTCTTCCTCCAAAGACTATGCAAGTGAACTCCTGCATGAATATACCTTCCTAGTTGCAAGGCATGCTTCCATCCTCCCTTTTTCTTACTGTCCAGTGATCTGTGCCTACACTTCTTGCTCCTCAGAGATAGCTGTCAAGATCTACAATCTGTACAATGGGTATCAAGTAGGAAGGACCATGACTGGTTTATTTCTTATCTTTTTGTATATCATTTATTTTTTTCTGGCTATCTTCAAGATTTTCACTTTATCTTTGGTTTTCAGCAGTTAGACTAGGGAGGGTTGTGTGTGTGTGTGTGTGTGTGTGTGTGTGTGTGTGTTTGTGTGGTGTTTAATTTGTCTTGATCAGGGGTCCATGAAAACCTGATGTATAGTTTGATGTCTTTCATAATTTTGGAAAATTTTTGGTGATTATCTCTTAAATATTTCTTCTGCCAATTATTCTCTCTCTTTCCCCTCTATGGTTCCAAATATTCATATATTGGGCCATTTGACATTTTCGAACAGTTTTTGGATGCACAGTTTTTATTCACTTTCTTTTTTTGAATTTTTGAATTGTATTTATTTTTCTATACAGCAGGCTCTTATTAGTCATCAATTTTATACACATCAGTGTATACATGTCAATCCCAATCGCCCAATTCATCACCCCCCACCCCCACTGCCACGGCCACTTTCCCCCCTTGGTGTCCATACGTTTGTTCTCTACATCTGTGTCTATTTCTGCTCTGAAACCAGTTCATCTGGACCATTTTTCTAGGTTCCACATATATGCGTTAATATATGATATTTGTTTTTCTCTTTCTTACTTCACTCTGTGTGACAGTCTCTAGATCCATCCACGTCTCTGCAAATGACCCAGTTTCCTTCCTTTTTATGGCTGAGTAATATTCCATTGTATATATGTACCACATCTTTATCCATTTGGCTCTCGATGGGCATTTAGGTTGCTTCCATGACCTGGCTATTGTAAATAGTGCTGCAGTGAATATTGGGGTGCATGTGTCTTTCTGAATTATGGTTTTCTCTGTGTATATGCCCAGTAGTGGGATTGCTGGGTCATATAGTAATTCTATTTTTAGTTTTTTAAGGAACCTCCATTATGTTCTCCATAGTGGCTGTATCAATTTACATTCGCACCCACAGTGCAAGGGGGTTCCCTTTTCACCACACCCTCTCCAGCATTTGTTGTTTGTAGATTTTCTGATGATGCCCATTTTAACTGGTGTGAGGTGATACCTCATTGTAGTTTTGATTTGCATTTCTCTAATAGTTAATGATGTTGAGCAGCTTTACATGTGCTTCTTGGCCATCTGTATGTCTTCTTTAGAGAAATGACTATTTAGGTCTTCAGCCCATTTTTGGATTGGGTTTTTTTTTTTTTTTTTTTGTGCGGTACGTGGGCCTCTCACTGTTGTGGCCTCTCCCGTTGCAGAGCACAGGCTCTGGACGCGCAGGCTCAGCGGCCATGGCTCACGGGCCCAGCCCGTGGCATATGAGATCCTCCCAGACTGGGGCACGAACCCACGTCGCCTGCATCAGCAGGCGGACTCTCAACCATTGTGCCACCAGGGAAGCCCGGGTTGTTTGTTTTTTAATATTGAGCTGCATGAGCTGTTTATATAATTTGGAGATTAATCCTTTGTCCGTTGTTTCATTTGCAAATATTTTCTCCCATTCTGAGGGTTGTCTTTTCATCTTGTTTGTAGTTTCCTTTGCTTTGCAAAAGCTTTTATGTTTCATTAGGTCCCACTTGTTTACTTTTGTTTTTATTTCCATTACTCTAGGAGGTGGATCAGAAAAGATCTTTCAGTGATTTATGTCAAAGAATATTCTTCCTAAGTTTTCCTCTAAGAGTTTTATAGTGTCCAGGCTTACATTTAGGTCTCTAACCCATTTTGAGTTTATTTTTGTGCATGGTGTTAGGGAGTGTTCTAATTTCATTCTTTTACATGTAGCTGTCCAGTTTTCTCAGCACCACTTATTGAAGAGGCTGTCTTTTCTCCATTGTATGTCCTTGCCTCTTTTGTCATAGATTAGTTGACCATAGGTACGTTGGTTTATCTCTGAGCTTTCTATCCTGTTCCATTGATCTATATTTCTGTTTTTGTGCCAGTACCATATTGTCTTGATTACTGTAGCTTTGTAGTATAGTCTGAAGTCAGGGAATCTGATTCCTCCAGTTCCGTTTTTTCCCCTCAAGACTGCTTTGGTTATTTGGGGTCTTCTGTATCTCCATACAAATTTCTGCATCTATATTCATGAGTGATACTGGTCTTTTTTTGTAGTATCTTTGTCTGGTTTTGGTATCAGGGTGATGGTGGCCTCATAGAATGAGTTTCGGAGTGTTCCTTCCTCTGCAATTTTTTGGAAGAGTTTGAGAAGGATGGGTGTTAGCTCTTCTCTAAATGTTTGATAGAATTCACCTGTGAAGCCATCTGGTCCTGGACTTTTGCTTGTTGGAAGATTTTTAATCACTGTTTCAATTTCCTTACTTGTGATTGGTCTATTCATATTTTCTGTTTCTTCCTGGTTCAGTCTTAGAAGGTTATAACTTTCTAAGCATTTGCCCATTTCTTCCCGGTTGTCCATTTTATTTGCATCAAGTTGCTTGTAGTCTCTTAGGATGCTTTGTATTTCGGTGGTGTCTGTTGTAACTTCTCCTTTTTCATTTGTAATTTTATTGATTTGAGTCCTCTCCCTCTTTTTCTTGATGAGTCTGGCTAATGGTTTACCAATTTTCTTTATCTTCTCAAAGTACCAGCTTTCAGTTTTATTGATCTTTGCTATTATTTTCTTTGTTTCAATTTCATTTATTTCTGCTCTGATCTTTATGATTTGTTTCCTTCTGCTAACTTTGGGTTTTGTTTGTTCTTCTTTCTCTCATTCCTTTAGGTGTAAGGTTAGATTGTTTATTTGAGTTTTTCCTTATTTCTTGAGGTAGGCTTGTATTGCTATAAACTTCCGTCTTAGAACTGCTTTTGCTTCATCCCATAGGTTTTGGATTGTCGTGTTTTCA
Organism: Mesoplodon bidens; assembly: GCF_964165515.1. Lineage (NCBI taxonomy): Eukaryota > Metazoa > Chordata > Mammalia > Artiodactyla > Ziphiidae > Mesoplodon > Mesoplodon bidens. The sequence continues at coordinate 85,767,600 of NC_138178.1, forward strand.
TTGTCATTTGTCTCTAGGTATTTTTTTATTTCCTTTTCAATTTCTTCAGTGATCTCTTCGTTTCTTAGTAGTGTATTGTTTAGCCTCCATTTGTCTGTGATTTTTTTTCCCCTGTAATTGATTTCTAATCTCATAGCATTGTGGTCAGAAAAGATGCTTGATATGATTTTAATTTCCTTAAATTTACTGAGGCTTGATTTGTGACCCAAAATGTGATCTATCCTGGAGAATGTTCCACGTGCACTTGAGAAGGAAGTGTAATCTGCTGTTTTTGGATGGAATGTCGTATAAATATCAATTAAATCTATCTGGTCTATGGTGTCATTTAAAGCTTGTGTTTCCTTATTAATTTTCTGTTTGGATGATCTGTCCATTGGTGTGAGGTGTTAAAGTCCCCCACTATTGTGTTACTGTCTATTTCCTGTTTTATAGCTGTTAGCAGGTGCTTTACGTATTGAGGTGCCCCTATGTTGGGTGCATATATATTTATAATTGTTATATCTTCTTCTTGGATTGATCCCTTGATCATTATGTAGTGTCCTTCCTTGTCTGTTGTAACATTCTTTATTTTAAAGTCTATTTTACCTGATATGAGTATTGCTACTCCAGCTTTCTTTTGATTTTCATTTGCATGGAATATCTTTTTCCATCCCATCACTTTCAGTCTGTATGTGTCCCTAGGTCTGTAGTGGGTCTCTTGTAAGCAGCATATAAATGTGTATTGTTTTTGTATCCATTCAGCAAGCCTGTGTCTTTTAGTTGGAGCATTTAATCCATTCACCTTTAAGGTAATTATTGATATTTATGTTCCTATGACCATTTTCTTAATTGTTTTGTGTTTGTTTTTGTAGGTCCTTTTCTTCTCTTGTGTTTCCCACTTACAGAAGTTCCTTTAGCATTTGTTGTAGAGCTGGTTTGGTGGTGCTTAATTCTCTTAGCTTTTGCTTGTCTGTAAACCTTTTGATTTCTCCATCGAATCTTAATGAGATCCTTGCTGGGTAGAGTAATCTTGGGTGTAGCTTCTTCCCTTACATCACTTTAAATATATCACGCCACTCCTTTCTGGCTTGTAGAGTTTCTGTTGAGAAATCAGCTGTTAACCTTATGGGAGTTCCTTTGCATGTTATTTGTCATTTTTCCCTGTTGCTTTCGGTAATTTTTCTTTGTGTTTAGCTTTTGTCAGTTTGATTACCATGTGTCTTGGTGTGTTTCTCCTTGGGTTTATCCTGCCTGGGACTCTCTCTGCTTCCTGGACTTGGGTGGCTATTTCCTTTCCCATGTTAGGGAAGTTTTTGATTCTAATCTGTTCAAATATTTTCTCGGATCCCTTCTCTCTCTCTTCTCCTTCTGGGACCCCTATAATGCGAATGTTGTTGTGTTTAATGTTGTCCCAGAGGTCTCTTAAGCTGTCTTCATTTCTTTTCATTCTTTTTTCTTTATTCTGTTCCACAGCAGTGAATTCCACCATTCTGTCTTCCAGGTCACTTATCTGTTCTTCTGCCTCAGTTATTCTGCTATTGAGTCCTTCTAGTGTATTTTTCAGTTCATTTATTGTCTTGTTCATCTCTGTTTGTTTGTTCTTTAGTTATTCTGAGTCTTTACTAAACTTTTCTTGTATCTTCTCAATCTGTGCCTTTATTCTGTTTCTAAGACCTTAGATCATCTTTACTATCATTACTCTGAATTCTTTTTCAGATAGATTGCCTGTTTCCTCTTCATTTAGTTGTTCTTGTAGGTTTTTATCTTGCTCCTTCGTCTGCAACATATTACTTTGTCATCTGATTTTGTCAAACTTACTGTGTTTGTGATTTTCTTTCTGCCTGCTTCAGGATCGTAGTTCCTCTTGCTTCTGGTGTCTGCCCCCTGCTGGATGAGGTTGGTCCAGAGGCTTGTGCCGTTATCCCCTTGATAGGGGGTTTGATTCGTGTTGTGTTGATAAGAGTCTGCCCTAGATATTGAGTGGGGCCTCCCCTTTTCTCTGTGGTTGTCACTGCCCTGTCAGGTGCAGGGTCTGCTCCCTAGTTGTTGGAGTAGAGGTCCCCAGATCTGTTTCTTAGCTGTGTTTCTGATCTGCAGTGTGAGGTAGGTGGGATTGGAGCACTCATACTGGGAAAGCAGCCACTGAGCATTTCTCCACTGGAACTGTTCACCCATGATTGTGCTCCATTGTGTCCCCTTTCACCCATTGTGTGGGTTCACAAAATATACTGTTGCTGGAACTGCTCTCAGTCCTGCCTTAACTGTGGGTACACTGGCCAACGGCCCTGGTGACTCTCAGGCATTGTTTTCACCCGGCCAATGGCACAGGTCCACTAAAGTTAGGTCCCAGGACTGCAGTCGCTGTGCACCTGAACTCACTGTGGGAGCTATGTAGGCAGCTTGAACTCTGGTCTGGCCCTACCTCCATGTGTACGTGCCCACAGAGCCCACAGCTACTAAAGCCAGACCTGTGAAAGGGGGTTTGACTGGTGTTGTGGTGACCAGAGCCTGCACTGGATATTGAGTGGGGCCTGAAATTCTGTTCAAAGAATTTATACTGAAACAAATCGTTATGTGAATATAAGTTTCCTAAGACAGAAATCAATGTACAGATCTTTCCTTGAGTTTTAATTATGTTGCTTTAAAAATGGCGTAAGTTAAATTATATTCCAGAATTTTTCAGTTAGTCTTATTTGCAACACCTACTATAAAATTGTATGTGGCTGAGATCGTCACTCTTGCAGAATAACAGTCTCCATAATACTTCATGTCATATTCAAATGAATGTTTTCAGCTCTTGCAAACCTTTTAAATTTCTTTTAGATTTCTACAAACTATGCTTTTCAATATGTAGTTCTGTTTTACTGACATGCTGAATAAAACTAAATGTTAACCAATACTCTCTTCCAACTACATACTACGTTTCCTTTCCATTTCCTTAGACAATTTAAACCAGCAGTCTTTCTTCTTCTTTCTCTTCCCTCTCATGCAGTCTTTCTTGGACGATAGCATTCTTATTTATGCTCTAGTGCACTTATCAATCTCCTCACAATTTTTTTTTTTTTTTTTTTTTTGCGGTATGCGGGCCTCTCACTGCTGTGGCCTCTCCCGTTGTGGAGCACAGGCTCCGGACACGCAGGCTCAGCAGCCATGGCTCACGGGCCCAGCTGCTCCGCGGCATGTGGGATCTTCCCGGACTGGGGCACGAACCCATGTCCCCTGCATCGGCAGGCGGACTCTCAACCACTGCGCCACCAGGGAAGCCCTCCTCACAATTTTTAATAACACTTCTTGACTCTTGTTCTCTCTTTTCACTTTCTTCTATAGCTTAACAATAGCCTGGATCTGATCACCTCTTGGGACTTCTATCTAAAGTCCTGGAACTTAGTGTTCCTGAACACATTCTGATGACATTGCATCAAGCCTATATTATCATATCTATTAGCATGCTTTTTTATAAAAGCTTTTTATTTTATACTTGAGTATCGTTGATTAACAATGTTGTGTTAGTTTCAGGTGTACAGCAAAGTGATTCAGTTATATATATACATGTATCTATTCTTTTTCAAATTCTTTTCCCATTTAGGTTGTTACATAATATTGAGCAGAGTTCCCTGTGCTATCCAGTAGGTCCTTGTTGGTTATCCATTTTAAATATAGCAGTGTGTACATGTCAATCCCAAACTCCCTAACTACCCCTTCCCCCCAGGAAATCACATATGTGGAAACTAAAAAGAAATGATACAAATGAACTTACTTACAAAATGGAAACAGACTCACAGACTTAGAGAACAAACTTATGGTTACCATATATACTTTTTTTTAACATCTTTATTGGAGTATAATTGCTTTACAGTGGTGTGTTAGTTTCTGCTTTATAACAAAGTGAATCAGTTATACATATACATATATCCCCATATCTCTTCCCTCTTGCATCTCCCTCCCTCCCACCCTCCCTATCCACCCCCTCTAGGTGGTCACAGAGCACAGAGCTGTTCTCCCTGTGTTATGCGGCTGCTTCCCACTAGCTATCTATTTTACGTTTGGTAATGTATATATGTACCATATATACTTATAATTTTTCACTTTTTAGAATTATTTTTTATTTACTTACACAAAATATTTAAAATTTCCCTTTATGTGGTTCTGCCAAATCACTTTTGGCTGAATAGAAATATTGTCCTGTTGGCACAAGGCCCCAGATTTCAAGGTTGTTCCAAATGACTGACCAAACATTTTGTATTCTGAGTGCACCTGAGGGCACCTATCAGGCAGAGAAGGCAAAAAGAAAAGAATGGCTGGAGAGGGAAAGTAGGGAGGAAAATTCGCCTTGAGAAAGCATTTAATAAAATTTCCACTAGATGGCAGTAACACTCCAGGAATAAGGTTCCTAAGTTCCCAGACAGGGATAAACCTACTAGGAAGGAACTGTGGAGCATGCCTGGTACTGTCTCCTGCCCAGTGCAGAAATCTTTTAAGTGGATATACTCTTCAGATCATACCAATTTAACTTAAAAAAAAAAATCTCGGGCCTCCCTGGTGGCGCAGTGGTTGAGAGTCCGCCTGCCGATGCAGGGGATACGGGTTCGTGCCCCGGTCTGGGAGGATCCCACATGCCGCGGAGCTGCTGGGTCCGTGAGCCATGGCCGCTGGGCCTGCGCGTCCGGAGCCTGTGCTCTGCAGCGGGGGAGGCCACAGCAGTGAGAGGCCCGCGTACCGCAAAAAAAAAAAAAAAAAAAAAAAAAAAATCTCATTCTCAATCCTGTTCATCTTTCAGTAATCTAATATTATACCCAGAGAGAGAGAGAGAGAGAGAGAGACACTATGCCCCTGAATCAATCTATAGGTTATCTCAAATCAGACAAGATGCTATGGAGGGCAAATATTAAAAAAAGTTAAGATTCAGTAGAATGTATTTTATACCTAAAGTTAATTAAAATTTCTTTACTAAAAATGTCTTAACCCCTTTATTCTTAGTTCAATTTTTGTTTGATCCTGATTTTAAAAACAAGTAAAAAAATAGACAAAATTGAAAAGTAAACTAAATTGCAAGATTCATTCTAACTCAGATTAGGAACTGGCAAATATTTTCAGGAATTATAGAGGTAATACCCGTACCCCTGAGTAATTCAGCAAAATCTTGCAAAAAGTACTATTTAGTATCAGTTACGGTCTTTTGTGACTCTGTTGGGCTAGAGGAACTAAGTATCTTCCATTTGAAGGATCATCCCAGCAGTCAGACAAATGTAGAGTTAGTCTTACTGCCAAAAGCCAGTTTTTTGCAAGCTTGGGAGCAGGCCTGGAAACTCCATGCCAGGTGCCAATCTGCAGGACTCCCTACTCTTCATCCTGTTCTTTCACTGCATTCTACTTGCTAGCTGGCTACTGAGGTTCATACGTGGATTCATGATAGCCCTGACTAGGCTGATGCATGAGGGACCCTAATTCGAGGAAGTGGCAATACAATCCCCAGAAGTGACCCAGCAAGGCCAAGCACAATATTACATGAATATGGTGTAATATGATGTGGAACCAACTGTTCCCATAAGTATAGAGGAGAGGAGCTTCCAGGAGTAGGTGAGCTTTGAAAAAGGTGCTGAAAGAAATAGTAGATATGAATTTTGGGTTGGGGAAAGGTAGGCATTGTGGATAGGAGGAAAGGTGTAAAAAGTATAGATAATTGCAAATCATGCCATCTATATCACAGCATTCTTTCAAGCCAAAATGAAGAAAAACATGACAAATGCAAATACAAAAATCTATCATGTTCACTAAAATTATTTGATAAGGTCCTTCACTTTTCCCCTCCTTTGTGTTTCTACCACCAACATTGTAGGCTTTCCTACTAGCTTTATATGCAATTAATCTACTACCTTTACTATATATTTATGTCTACCAGCAATCAAGATGGGCCCCTTGTTGCAAAAACCTGAGCACCAGATGTACAAACTAGGGCACCAGATGCATATAAAAGCTCCTGTCCCAGAGATACTGATTCTCTGGAGCATGGCTGGGGGAGAGCACAAAGACAGTGCCTGCCTCCAAAGTCTCTGGAAAGGCTGGCCAGTCAGCCCTCAGGTGTATGTTTAATTAGAAGCTGGCCTCTCAGGCTGCATTTATAATGATAAGGTAATAGGCCACTTTCACAGAAGGACTGAGCTCTGGGTCTGTTTCCTCTTGTTGTGCCCTGGGGGTGGTAGCTGTTTAAGAACTCTTCTTTTCTTGGTTACAGACCTGTGGCACCCATAGGTGTAAGCCAGTTTGGCCACCCTGTGGTGTCCCCTGGTAGCAGCCAGAAAAACTGGGGTGCCAGACAAGAGTATGAGCTCCTTTCTAGGAGAAACCAGGGAATTGGGGGAAGGCAGGGGAGAGCGCAAAGATGGTGTCCACTGGCCTCTAGTTGTGTGCCAGACAAGAAGCCTGCCCCTAGGCCAAAGCTGCTGGACAAGCAAATAGGCCTCCTTCAGAGGAGGACTGGGGTGTGTTTCAGCCTGCTGTCTGTGCAGTGCCCTGGGGGTGGTAGGCTGCCAAGAACAGTCTCTCCCATGGTTCCTGTCCTGTGAGACCCAGGATCGAAAGCCCCCTACCCTCCAGAGTCAGGTGATCAAGCGGAATCCTCTGGCGGCAGCCACAAAAACTGGGCCATCAGACACATGTAAAAGCTCCCCTGCAAGAGATACTGGTGCTCTGGAGTGTGGAGCGGGGAGTGTGAAAACGGCGTCCACCTGCTGCAATGAGGCAGAGAGAGAGCATACAGATGGTGCCTGTTGGGAAAAGAAAGAGAACAACAACAAAAGGATGGTGCTCACTGGCTAGAGTGAGGCAGAGGTAGAGCCTCAGGATGATGCCCACAAGCCAGCAGGCTCTCAGCTGTGCTAAATTAGGTGCCTGCCCCTAAGGCCGATGCTTTAGTATTAGCAAATGAGCCTCATTTGCATGAGGTCTGGGCGCCTCATGACTGGGGCCTCCAGGGGGGTCTGAGCCCACGGGGCCTTTAAGAGCTGCTTCTTGTCGTTTCCCCTGCAGCCTTGTGGGATTCCGTGACCTCGCTTGGTTTTCAAAGCTAGATATTTTTGGGCTCGGCTCTCAGGCGCAAATCTTAAAAGCTGGGGTGCCTGATAGGGGTCTCAAACCCTCACTCCTCAGGGGAAGCCTGGGGTCTGAGTTCCCTCCTGACTGTGGGCTGCTGAACCAGGGGTGGGATTTAGGGCAGGATTGCATCCCAGGCCCTCCTACCCACTTCCGTGTGGGCCTTCCCTACTTTGCCTGATGTGTAGGAGTTGTTAGGTGGTTTTTAGTTTTTATTTTTTGTTTGTTTGTTTCTTTGTTTTTGAGAGATAGTTGTTTCAGGTATAGCTACAGAATCAGCGTGTCTCCTGGGAGGGGGTGAGCCCAGCATCCTCCTACCTCAACGTCTTGACACCATCAGCTCTTTACTGTTGAAATTCCCGCCTGGCTCATCTCTCTGATGAGAATCCAGAACCATGGACCAGGATTGTGAAGGGAAGACCTGGGGGAGTCTGGAACCTTTATCTCTCCCCCGACGTTTGTTGCCTTTCCCCACCCCGCTCCTTTGTAGCAGTCATCAGTTAACATCCCTTAAAAGGGAAGCAGCCTGCGTGCTTATTATCTACACGGACAGCAAAGCAGGAAGAGGAAGAGGAGATGGCTGCTCTTGCTGCAGTTGGTTTTCAGAGAACGGCAGAACCCCAAGGGCTGGGGCAGAGGGAGGCAGCTTTTGGAAAAAAGGAAAAGAAAATGAGAGGAGGAGGGCCCAGGGAGCAGGTGTGCACCAAAAGCATCCAGGGGCTCACAGATACTGGGGCGGGGGGAGATTTCTGACCCATAGTTCCTTCCATGGTGGAGTTCTAGAAGAAGCTTTTTGCTCTTTTGAGGACAGTCTAATTGTCTGCGAGAGATCAGTCCTTTTGTAAAACATTCTCAGTTAATACTTCCCAAAGCTGTCTGCACATTAGAATTGCCTTAAGAACTTTATTTTTCTTTTATTTTACTTTTCCCAGAAAGGGAGCATGGGAGTTAATTTATCTTAGAACTTGCATGTCTGAAAGATCTTTGATCTCTCTTACACATGGTGGGCCATTTGGCTGGACATAGACTTCTTTTTTTTTTATTGAGATATAGTTGATTTACAATATTAGTTTCAGGTGTACAACATAGCTATTCAAAATTTTTATAGGTTATACTCCATTTAAAGTTATTATAAAATATTGGCTATGTTCCCTGTGTTGTACAATATATACTTGGATATTATTTCTTTTATACATAGTAGTTTGTTCCTCTTAATTCCCTACCCCTATCTTGCCCCTCCCCCCAACCCTCTCCCCACTGGTAACCACCAATTTTTTCTCTATATCTGTGAGTCTGTTACTTTTTGTAAGATTCATTAGTTTGTTGTATTTTTTAGATTCCACTTATATGTGATATCATACAGTATTTGTTTTTCTCTGACTTATTTCACTAAGCATAATGCCCTCTAAGTCCACCCATGTTGTTGCAAATGGCAAAATTTCATTCTTTTTTGTGGTTGAGTAGTATTCCACTGTATGTATGTGTGGGTGTGTGTATAGATATATATAAATCTCACATCTTCTTTATCCATTCATCTGTTGATGGACATGTAGGTTGCTTCCATATCTTGGCTATTGTGAATAGTGCTACTATGAACATAGGGGTGCATGTATCTTTCTGAATTAGTGTTTTCATTTTTTTCAGATATATACCCAGGAGTGGAATTGCTGGGTCATAAGATAGCTCTATTTTTAGTGTTTTGAGGAATATCCATACTATTTTCCACAGTGGCGGCACCAATTTACATTCCTACCAACAGTGTATGAGGGTTCCTTTTCTCCACATCCTTACCAACACTTGTTAATTGTGTTCTTGTTGATGATAGCCATTCTGAGAGGTGTAAGGTGATATCTTATTGTGGTTTTAATTTGCATTTCTCTGATGATTAACAATGTTAAGCATCTTTTCAGGCGCCTGTTAGCCATCTGTATGTCTTCTTTGGAGAAATGTCTATTCGGGTCTTCTGCCCATTTTTTTTTTTTAATATTGAGTTGTATGAGCTGTTTATGTATTTTGGATATTAACTCCTTATCACTCATATCATTTGCAAATATCTTCTCCCATTCAGTAGGTTGTCTTCAGTTTTGTCATGTTTTCCTTTGCTGTGCAAAAGCTTTTAAATTTAATGAGGTCCCATATATTTATTTTTCTTTTGTTTCCTTTGCTTTAGGAGACCAGATCCAAAAAATATTGCTATGGTTTATGTCAGAGTGTTCTGCCTATGTTTTCCTCTAGGAATTTTATGGTTTCAGGTCTTACATTTAGGTCTTTAATCCATTTTGAGTTTATTTTTGTATATAAACTTCTGTATTCTCTAACAAGAGAATGTTCTAATTTCATTCCTTTACATGTAGCTGTCCAGGTTCCCCAGCACCACTTATTGAAGAAACTATCTTTTCTCCATTGTATATTCTTGCCTCTTTTGTCATAGATTAATTGACCATAAGTGTGTGGCTTTATTTCTGGGCTTTCTATCCTGTTGCATTGATCTATGTGTCTGGTTTTGTGCCTGTACCATACTGTTTTGATTACTGTAGCTTTGCAGTGTAATCGGAAGTCAGGGAGTGTAATTCCTTCAGCTCTGTTCTTCTTTCTCAAAACTGTTTTGTCTACTTGGGGTCTTTTATGGTTCCATACAAATTTTAGAATTATTTATTCAAGTTCTGTGAAAAATGCCATTGGTAACTTGATAGGGATTGCACTGAATCTGCAGATTGCCTTGCATAGTATGGTCATTTTAACAATATTTGTTCTTCCAATCCATGAACACAGTATATCCATCCATTTGTGTTATCTTTCATTTTGTTCATAAGTGTCTTATAGTTTTCTGAGCATAGGTCTTTTACCTCCTTAGGGATGTTTATTCCTAGGTATTTTATTCTTTTTGATGTGATGGTAACTGAAATTGTTTTCTTAATTTCTCTTTCTGGTAGTTTGCTGTTAAGTGTATAGAAATGTAACAGATTTCTATATATGAATTTTGTATCCTGCAACTTAACCAAATTCGTCAATGAACGCTAGTAGTTTTTTTTTTTTAACATCTTTATTGGAGTATAATTGCTTTACAATGGTGTGTTAGTTTCTGCTTTATAACAAAGTGAATCAGTAATACATATACATATATGCCCATATCTATTCCCTCCTGCGTTTCCCTCTCTCCCACCCTCCCTATCCCACCCCTCTAGGTGGTCACAAAGCACTGAGTTGATCTCCCTGTGCTATGTGTCTGCTTCCCACTAGCTATCTATTTTACATTAGATAGTGTACATATGTCCATGCCACTCTCTTACTTTGTCCCAGCTTCCCCTTCCGCTTCCCCATATCCTCAAGTACATTCTCTAGTAGGCCTGCACCTTTATTCCCGTCAGCCCCTAGGTTCTTCATGACCTTTTTTTAATCTTTTCTTAGATTCCATATATATGTGTTAGCATACGGTATTTGCTTTTCTCTTTCTGACTTACTTCACTCTGTATGACAGACTCTAGGTCCATCCACCTCACTACAAATAACTCAATTGTGTTTCTTTTTATGGCTAAGTAATATTCCATTGTATACATGTGCCACATCTTCTTTATCCATTCATCTGTCGATGGACACTTAGGTTGCTTCCCTGTCCTGGCTATTGTAAATAGAGCTGCAATGAACATTGTGGTACATGACTCTTTTTGAATTATGGTTTTCTCAGGGTATATGCCCAGTAGTGGGATTGCTGGGTCATATGGTAGTTCTATTTTTAGTTTTTTAAGGAACCTCCATACTGTTCTCCATAGTGGCTGTATCAATTTACATTCCCACCAACAGTGCAAGAGGGTTTGCTTTTCTCCACACCCTCTCCAGCATTTATTGTTGGTAGATTTTTTAATGATGGCCATTCTGACTGGTGTGAGGTGATACCTCATTGCACTTTCGATTTGCATTTCTCTAATGATTAGTGATGGTGAGCATCCTTTCATGTGTTTGTTCCCTATCTGTATATCTTCTGTGGAGAAATGTCTATTTAGGTCTTCTGCCCATTTTTGGATTGGGTTGTTTGTTTTCTTGTTATTGAGCTGCATGAGCTGCTTATAAATTTTGGAGATTAATCCTTTGTCAGTTGCTTCATTTGCAAATATTTTCTCCCATTCTGAGGGTTGTCTTTTGGTCTTGTTTATGGTTTCCTTTGCTGTGCAAAAGATTTTCAGTTTCATTAGGTCCCATGTGTTTATTTTTGTCTTTATTTCCATTTCTCTAGGAGGTGGGTCAAAAAGGATCTTGCTGTGATTTATGTCATAGAGTGTTCTGCCTATGTTTCCCTCTAAGAGTTTGATAGTGTCTGGACTTACATTTAGGTCTTTAATCCATTTTGAGCTTATTTTTGTGTATGGTGTTAGGGAGTGATCTAATCTCATACTTTTACATGCCCCTATCCAGTTTTCCCAGCACCACTTATTGAAGAGACTGTCCTTTCTCCACTGTACATTCCTGCCTCCTTTATCAAAGATAAGGTGACCATATGTCCGTGGGTTTATCTCTGGGCTTTCTATCCTGTTCCATTGATCTATCTTTCTGTTTTTGTGCCAGTACCATACTGTCTTGATTACTGTAGCTTTGTAGTATAGTCTGAAGTCAGGGAGCCTGATTCCTCCAGCTCCATTTTTCATTCTCAAGATTGCTTTGGCTATTCGGGGTCTTTTGTGTTTCCATACAAATTGTGAAATTTTTGCTCTAGTTCTGTGAAAAATGCCAGTGGTAGTTTGATAGGGATTGCATTGAATCTATAGATTGCTTTGGGTAGTAGAGTCATTTTTACAATGTTGATTCTTCCAATCCAAGAACATGGCACATCTCTCCATCTATTTGTATCATCTTTAATTTCTTTCATCAGTGTCTTATAATTTTCTGCATACAGGTCTTTTGTCTCCTTAGGTAGGTTTATTCCTAGATATTTTATCCTTTTTGTTGCAATGGTAAATGGGAGTGTTTTCTTGATTTCACTTTCAGATTTTTCATCATTAGTATATAGGAATGCCAGAGATTTCTGTGCATTAATTTTGTATCCTGCAACTTTACCAAATTCATTGATTAGCTCTAGTAGTTTTCTGGTAGCATCTTTAGGATTCTCTATGTATAGTATCATGTCATCTGCAAACAGTGACAGTTGTACTTCTTCTTTTCCGATTTGGATTCCTTTTATTTCCTTTTCTTCTCTGATTGCTGTGGCTAAAACTTCCAAAACAATGTTGAATAGTAGTGGTGAGAGTGGGCAACCTTGTCTTGTTCCTGATCTTAGTGGAAATGGTTTCAGTTTTTCACCATTGAGGACGATGCTGGCTGTGGGTTTGTCATATATGGCCTTTATTATGTTGAGGAAAGTTCCCTCTATGCCTACTTTCTGCAGGGTTTTTATCATAAATGGGTGTTGAATTTTGTCGAAAGCTTTCTCCGCATCTATTGAGATGATCATATGGTTTTTCTCCTTCAATTTGTTAATATGGTGTATCACGTTGATTGATTTGCATATATTGAAGAATCCTTGCATTCCTGGAATAAACCCCACTTGATCATGGTGTATGATCCTTTTAATGTGCTGTTGGATTCTGTTTGCTAGTATTTTGTTGAGGATTTTTGCATCTATGTTCATCAGTGATATTGGCCTGTAGTTTTCTTTCTTTGTGACATCCTTGTCGGGTTTTGGTATCAAGGTGATGGTGGCCTCGTAGAATGAGTTTGGGAGTGTTCCTCCCTCTGCTATATTTTGGAAGAGTTTGAGAAGGATAGGTGTTAGCTCTTCTCTAAATGCTTGATAGAATTCGCCTGTGAAGCCATCTGGTCCTGGGCTTTTGTTTGTTGGAAGATTTTTTTATCACAGTTTCAATTTCAGTGCTTGTGATTGGTCTGTTCATATTTTCTATTTCTTCCTGATTCAGTCTTGGCAGGTTGTGCATTTCTAAGAATTTGTCCATTTCTTCCAGGTTGTCCATTTTATTGGCATAGAGTTGCTTGTAGTAATCTCTCATGATCTTTTGTATTTCTGCAGTGTCAGTTGTTACTTCTCCTTTTTCATTTCTAATTCTATTGATTTGAGTCTTCTCCCTTTTTTTCTTGATGAGTCTGGCTAATGGTTTATCAATTTTGTTTATCTTCTCAAAGAACCAGCTTTTAGTTTTATTGATCTTTGCTATCGTTTCCTTCATTTCTTTTTCATTTATTTCCGATCTGATTTTTATGATTTCTTTCCTTCTGCTAACTTTGGGATGTTTTTGTTCTTCTTTCTCTAATTGCTTTAGGTGCAAGGTCAGGTTGTTTACTCGAGATGTTTCCTGTTTCTTAAGGTGGGATTGTATTGCTATAAACTTCCCTCTTAGAACTGCTTTTGCTGCATCCCATAGGTTTTGGGTCGTCGTGTCTCCATTGTCATTTGTTTCTAGGTATTTTTTAATTTCCTCTTTGATTTCTTCAGTGATCACTTCGTTATTAAGTAGTGTATTGTTTAGCCTCCATGTGTTTGTATTTTTTACAGCTCTTTTCCTGTAATTGATATCTAGTCTCATAGCATTGTGGTCGGAAAAGATACTTGATACAATTTCAGTTTTCTTAAATTTACCAAGGCTTGATTTGTGATCCAAGATATGATCTATCCTGGAGAATGTTCCATGAGCACTTGAGAAAAATGTGTATTCTGTTGTTTTTGGATGGAATGTCCTATAAATATCAATTAAGTCCATCTTGTTTAATGTATCATTTAAAGCTTGTGTTTCCTTATTTATTTTCATTTTGGATGATCTGTCCATTGGTGAAAGTGGGGTGTTAAAGTCCCCTACTATGAGTGTGTTACTGTCGATTTCTCCTTTTATGGCTGTTAGTATTTGCCTTATGTATTGAGGTGCTCCTATGTTGGGTGCATAAATATTTACAATTGTTATATCTTCTTCTTGGATCGATCCCTTGATCATTATGTAGTATCCTTCTTTGTCTCTTCTAGTAGTCTTTATTTTAAAGTCTATTTTGTCTGATATGAGAATTGCTACTCCAGCTTGCTTTTGGTTTCCATTTGCATGGAATATCTTTTTCCATCCCCTTACTTTCAGTCTGTATGTGTCTCTAGGTCTGAAGTGGGTCTCTTGTAGACAGCATATATGTGGGTCTTGTTTTTGTATCCATTCAGCCAATCTGTGTCTTTTGGTGGGAGCATTTAGTCCATTTACATTTAAGGTAATTATTGATATGTATGTTCCTATTCCCATTTTCTTAATTGTTTTGGGTTCGTTATTGTAGGTCTTTTCCTTCTGTTGTGTTTCTTGCCTAGAGAAGTTCCTTTAGCATTTGTTGTGAAGCTGGTTTGGTGGTGCTGACTCTCTCAGCTTTTGCTTTTCTGTAAACGTTTTAATTTCTCCCTCAAATCTGAATGAGATCCTTGCTGGGTAGAGTAATCTTGGTTGCAGGTTTTTCTCCTTCATCACTTTAATTATGTCCTGCCACTCCCTTCTGGCTTGTAGAGTTTCTGCTGAGAGATCAGCTGTTATCCTGATGGGGATTCCCTTGTGTGTTTTTTGTTGTTTTTGCCTTGCTGCTTTTAATATGATTTCTTTGTGTTTAATTTTTGACAGTTTGATTAATATGTGTCTTGGCGTATTTCTCCTTGGATTTATTCTGTATGGGACTCCCTGTGCCTCCTGGACTTGATTAACTATTTCCTTTCCCATATTAGGGAAGTTTTCAACTGTAATCTCTTCAAATATTTTCTCAGTCCCTTTCTTTTTCTCTTCTTCTTCTGGAACCCCTATAATTCGAACATTGGTGCATTTAATGTTGTCCCAGAGGTCTCTGAGACTGTCCTCTGTTCTTTTCATTCTTTTTTCTTTATTTTGCTCTGCAGCAGTTATTTCCACTATTTTATCTTCCACCTCACTTATCCGTTCTTCTGCCTCAGTTATTCTGCTATTGATCCCATCTAGAGTATTTTTCATTTCATTTATTGTGTTTTTAATCGATGCTTGATTCATCTTTAGTTCTTCTAGGTCCTTGTTAACTGTTTCTTGCATTTTGTCTATTCTATTTCCAAGATTTTAGATCTTGGAAATAGAATCTTGGATCATCTTTACCATCATTATTCTGAATTCTTTTTCAGGTAGACTGCCTATTACCTCTTCATTTGTTAGGTGTGGTGGGTTTTTATCTTGCTTCTTCTCCTGCTGTGTGTTTTTCTGTCTTCTCATTTTGCTTATGTTACTGTGTTTGGGGTCTCCTTTTTGCAGGCTGCAGGTTTGTAGTTCCCGTTGCTTTTGGTGCCTGTCCCCAGTGGCTAAGGTTGGTTTAGTGGGTTGTGTAGACTTCCTGGTGGAGGGGACTAGTGCCTGTGTTCTGGTGGATGAGGCTGGATCTTGTCTTTCTGGTGGGCAGGTCCACGTCTGGTGGTGTGTTTTGGCGTGTCTGCGGACTTTTTATGATTTTAGGCCACCTCTCTGCTAATGAGTGGCGTTGTGTTCCTGTCTTGCTAGTTGTTTGGCATAGGGTGTCCAGCACTGTAGCTTGCTGGTCGTTGAGTGAAGCTGGGTGCTGGTGTTGAGATGGAGATCTCTGGAAGATTGTCGCCGTTTGATATTATGTGGAGCTGGGAGGTCTCTTGTGGACCAGTGTCCTGAAGTTGGCTCTCCCACCTCAGAGGCACAGCACTGACTCCGGGCTCCTCAATTTGGGATGATGTGTTGTCTATTCATGTATTCCACAGATGCAGGGTACATCAAGTTGATTGTGGAGCCTTAATCCGCTGCTTCTGAGGCTGCTGAGAGAGGTTTCCCTTTCTCTTCTTTGTTCTCACAGCTCCTGGGTCTCAGCTTTGGATTTGGCCCCGCCTCTGCGTGTAGGTCGCCGGAGGGCGTCTGTTCTTCGCTCAGACAGGACAGGGTTAAAGGAGCAGCCTCTTCGGGGACTCTGGCTCACTCAGGCCGGGCGGGAGGGAGGGGCACGGAGTGCGGGGCGAGCCTGCAGCGGCAGAGGTCGGCGTGACGTTGCACCAGCCCGAGGCGCGCCGTGCGTTCTCCCAGGGAAGCCGCCCCTGGATCCCGGGACCCCGGCAGTGGCGGGCTGCACAGGCTCCCGGAAGGGCGGTGTGGACAGTGACCTGTGCTCGCACACAGGCTTCTTGGCGGCGGCAGCAGCAGCCCCAGCGTCCCACGCCCGTTACTGGGCTCCGCGCTTTCAGTCGTGACTCGCGCCCGTCTGTGGAGCCCCTTTAAGCAGCGCTCTTAATCCCCTCTCCTCGCGCACCAGGAAACCAAGAGGGAAGAAAAAGTCTCTTGCCTCTTCGGCAGCTCCAGAGTTTTCCCGGACTCCCTGCCGGCTAGCTGTGGCACATTAGCCCCCTTCAGGCTGAGTTCTCGCCGCCAGCCCCAGTCCTCTCCCTGCGCTCTGACCGAAGCCCGAGCCTCAGCTTCCAGCGCTGCCTGCCCCGGCGGGCGAGCAGACAAGCCTCTCGGGCTGGTGAGTGCCGCTCGGCACTGATCCTCTGTGCGGGAATCTCTCCGCTTTGCCCTACCCAGGTATTTGGGGAGTTTCTTGCCTTTTGGGAGGTCTGGGGTCTTCTGCCAGCGTTCAGTAGGTGTTCTGTAGGAGTTGTTCCACGTGTAGCTGTATTTCTGTCTCTTGTTTCTTAAGGTAGGATTGTATTGCTATAAACTTCCCTCTTGGAACTGCTTTTGTTGCATTTCATAGGTTTTGGATCATCGTGTTTTCATTGTTATTTGTTTCAAAGTATTTTTTGATTTCCTCTTTGATTTCTTCAGTGATCTCTTGGTTATTAAGTAGTGTATTCTTTAGTCTCCATGTGTTTGTATTTTTTACAGGTGTTTTCCTGTAATTCATACCTAGTCTCATAGCGTTGTGTTGGAAAAGTTACTTGATACGATTTCAATTTTCTTAAATTTACCAAGGATTGATATGTGACCCAAGATATGAACTATCCTGGAGAATGTTCCATGAGCACTTGAGAAGAAGGTGTATTCTCTTGTTTTTGGATGGAATGTCGTATAAATATCAATTAAATCTATCTGGTCTATTGTGTCACTTAAAGCTTTTGTTTCCTTATTAATTTTGTGTCTGGATGATCTGTCCATTGGTGTAAGTGAGGTGTTAAAGTCCCCCAGTATTATTGTGTTACTGTCGATTTTGTCTTTTATAGCTGTTAGCAGTTCCCTTATGTATTGAGATGCTCCTCTGTTGGGTGCATATATATTTATAATTGTTATATCTTCTCCTTGGATTGATCCCTTGATCATTATGTAGTGTCCTTCCTTGTCTCTTGTAACATTCTTTATTTTCAAGTCTTTTTTTTTTCTGATATGAGTATTGCTACTCCAGCTTTCTTTTGATTTCCTTTTTCATGGAATATCTTTTTCCATCCCCTCACTTTCAGTCTGTATGTGTCCCTAGGTCTGAAGTGGATCTCTCATAGGCAGCATGTTTATGGGTATTGTTTCTGTATCCATTCAGCAAGCCTGTGTCTTTTGATTGGAGCATTTAATCCATTCACATCTAAGGTAATTATCGACATGTATGTTCGTATGACCATTTTCTTAATTGTTTTGGTTTGTTTTTGTAGGTCCTTTTCTTCTCTTGTGCTTCCCACTTTGAGAAGTTCCTTTATCATTTGTTGTAGAACTGGTTTGGTGGTGCTGAATTCTCTCAGCTTTTGCTTGTCTGTAAAGCTTTTGATTTCTCCA
Organism: Mesoplodon bidens; assembly: GCF_964165515.1. Classification (NCBI taxonomy): domain Eukaryota; kingdom Metazoa; phylum Chordata; class Mammalia; order Artiodactyla; family Ziphiidae; genus Mesoplodon; species Mesoplodon bidens. Next base: position 85,785,365 of record NC_138178.1, read on the forward strand.
TCGAATATGAATGAGATCCTTGCTGGGTAGAGTAATCTTGGGTGTAGCTTCTTCCCTTTCATCACTTTAAATATATTATGCCACTCCCTTCTGGCTTGTAGAGTTTCTGTTGAGAAATCAGCTCTTAACCTTATGGGAGTTCCCTTGTATGTTATTTGTGATTTTTCCCTGTTGCTTTCAATAATTTTTCTTTGTGTTTAGTTTTTGTCTTGGTGTGTTTCTCCTTGGGTATATTCTGCCCGGGACTCTCTCTGCTTCCTGGACTTGGGTGGCTATTTCCTTTCCCATGTTAGGGAAGTTTTTGATTATAATCTGTTCAAATATTTTCTCGGGTCCCTTCTCTCTCTCTTCTCCTTCTGCGACCCCTATAATGCTAATGTTGTTGCATTTAATGTTGTTCCAGAGGTCTCTTATGCTGTCTTCATTTCTTTTCATTCTTTTTTCTTTATTCTGTTCTGCAGCAGTGAATTCCACCATTCTGTCTTCCAGGTCACTTATCCATTCTTCTGCCTCAGTTATTCTGCTATTGATTCCTTGTATTGTATTTTTCATTTTAGTTATTGTACTGTTCATCTCTGTTTGTTTGTTCTTTAATTCCTGTAGGTTTTTGTCAGACATTTCTTGCATCTTCTTGATCTTTGCCTCCATTCTTTTTCCCAGGTCCTGGATCATCCCTCAGTATCATTATACTGAATTCTTTTTTCTGGAAGGTTGCGTATCTCCACTTCATTTAGCTGCTTTTCTGGGATTTTATCTTGTTCCTTCATCTGGTACATAGCCCTCTGCCTTTTCATCTTGTCTATCTTTCTGTGATTGTTGGTTTTTTTTCACAGGCTACAGGATTGTAGTTCTTCTTGCTTCTGCTGTCTGCCCTTTGGTGGATGAAGCTAACTAAGTGGCTTGTGTAGGTTTCCTGATGGGAGGGCCTGGTGGTGGATAGAGCTGACTGTTGCTCTGGTGGGCAGAGCTCAGTAAAACTTTAATCCGTTTTACTGCTGTTGGGGTGGTCTGCGTTCCCTCCCTGTTGGTTGTTTGGCCTGAGGCAACCCAACACTGGAGCCTACCTGGGCTCTTTGGTGGGGCTAATGGCAGAGTATGGGAGGGCTCATGCCAAGAACTACTTCACAGAACTTCTGCTGGCAGTGTCCTTTTCCCCACGGTGAGCCACAGCCACCACCTGCCTCTGCAGGAGAGCCTCCAACACTAGCAGGTAGGTCTGGTTCAGTCTCCCCTGAGGTCACTGCTCCTTCCCCTGGGTCCCAATGCACACACTACTTTGTGTATGCCCTCCAAGTGTGGAGTCTCTGTTTCCCCCAATCCTGTCAAAGTCCTGCAATCAAATCCCACTAGCCTTCAAAGTCTGATTCTCTAGGAATTCCTCCTCCCTTTGCCGGAACCCCAGGTTGGGAAGCCTGACGTGGGGCTCAGTACCTTCACTCCAGTGGGTGGGCTTCTGTGATATTAGTGTTCTCCAGTCTGTGAATCACCCACCCAGCAGTTATGGGATTTGATTTTACTGTGATTGCACCCCTCTTACCGTCTCGTTGTGGCTTCTCTTTTGTCTTTGGATGTGGTGTATCTTTTTTTGGTGAGTTCCAATGTCTTCCTTTCGATGATTGTCCAGCAGGTAGTTGTGATTCTGGTGTTCTCACAAGAGGGACTGAGGGCACTTCCTTCTACTCCGCCATCTTGGTTCAGGCCCGATAGCAGTATTTTTGAAGTCTTATATTCCAGGCACTGTGCTGTCAGCTTTATATGTTGTATCTTATTTAACCTGTAGAGAGTACTGTGGACAAAAAAATGTTTCCTGGCATTCCAGTAAACAATGAAAGCTGCCCCCATCAAGCTGCAGCTGCAGCTGCCCTGATGGTGTACCCTGCAGGGACTTCTAAATATATCCTGGCATGCCCTCCTGGCCTGTAAAATATCCACTGATTAAATTGTGGGAGTCCCTTGTACTCAACTAGTTGGTTTTCCCTTGCTGTTTTAAGATTCTTTTTCTATCTTTAATTTTTGGCATTTAATTACAGTTTGTCTTGTGGTTCTCATTGGGTTGATCTTGCTTGGGACTCTGTCTTCCTGAATCTTGATGTCTGTTTCCTTTTCCAGATTAAGGAATTTTCAGCTATTATTTCTTCTAGTAAATTCTCTGCCCCTCTCTCTTCTCTTTTTGGGACTCCTATCTTTCAATTTTTAGTATGCTTGATGTTATCTTAGAGGTCTCGAACTATCCTCATTTTAAAAAGTTCTTTTTACTTTTTTTTTCTGTTCAGCTCATGTGATTTCCACTACTCTCTCTTTCAGTTCACTGAGTTGTTCCTCTGTATCATCTAATTTACTGTTGATTCCTTCTAGTGTATTTTTTATTTTACTTATTGTATTCTTCAGTCTTTTGATTCTTCTTTATATTTTCTAACTCTTTGTTAAACTTCTCACTGTGTTCATCCATTCTTCTCCTGAGTTCACTGAGCATCTTTATAATCATTACCTTGAACTCTTTATTATATAGATTGCTTATCTCCACTTCAGTTAGTTTTTTCTGAGGTTTTATCTTGTTCTTTTATCCCTTAATTTTGCCTAACTCTCTGTGTTTCTTTGTACATATTAGGTAAGTTGTTTACATTTCATGATCTTGGAGAAGTAGCCTTATGTAGGAGACATCTTATGGGACTCAGTAGCACATTCTCCTCTTGTCACCAGAGCTATATGCTCTAGGGGAGTGTCTCTTATGTGGGCTTCATGGACACTTCTGTTGTTGTAGGACTGACTACTGTGGGTGTGTTTTTAGACCTAGCTGGCCCCCTTCATGGTTGGCTTACAGGTCTTGCCTTTTGCTGAGGCCACTGGGTACTGGTAGGCAGAGCTACATCATAGAGTGCCTGGCTGTAGGGGCTGGGGTTTTTTTGGGCTGGTGGCAGCCTAATTGGTGGGACTGGGTCCCTGTGCAGCTGGCTACTTGGTCTAAGGAGTCCTGGGACTGATGCTGACCTGCTGTTGGGTGGGTAAGCCCCTGATGCTAATAGACTAGACTGGGGAGTCCAAAATGGTGCTTGTCAGCCCCAGTGTCCTTGTGGTAGAATGAGCTGCCAAAAATGGCTGCTGCCAGCCTCTGTGTTCACAGCAGGAGTCCTAGTTGCCTCTTGCCTCTCTAAGAAGCTCTACAAGATCAGCAAGTGAGACTGACCCAATCTCCCTTCAAACTACTGCCTCTGTACTGGGTCTTAGAGTGTGTGAGATTTTGTATTCATCTTTTAAAAGCACAGTGTCTGTTTCCTACAACCCTCTGGCTATCTCATACACAATTCTTGCCAGCCTGCAAAGCCAGTACTTGGGGCTCATCTTCCCAGTGCAGGACCCTCCTCCCCCATCTTGGGAACCTGATATGGGTCTCAGAGCCTTCACTCTTTGGGAAGAACTTCTTCCCTCTGTCCTCCCATTTGTGGGTTGCCCACCTGAGGGTATGAGTCTTGACTATACCATGTCTCCACCCCTCCTACCCATCTCACTTATTTAAAATTATTTACTTATTTAAAATATTTAATATAAATATTTTAAATAAGTAAATAATTTAAAATAAATAAACATTTCAAATAAGTAGATACTTAATATAAGTATCTACTTATTTAAAATATTTTCTGCTAGTCTTCAGGTCATTCTAATCCATAGTCACTCTGTAAATAGTTGTCATTTTGGTGTGCTTATGGGAGGAGGTAAGTTCAGGGTCTTCCTACTCTGCCCTCTTGCCTATAACCCTCCCATCTTGGCTACTCCCTCTTACATTTGCACTATTTTAACTGTATATTATTTTGCTTAACTTGTGAATTTAAAAAATATTTTATGTACGTATCTGTGAGTAAAATATGTTCCCAAGTAGGCTGTTTTTTTTTTTTTTTTTTTTTTTTTGCGGTACGTGGGCCTCTCACTGTTGTGGCCTCTCCCATTGCGGAGCACAGGCTCCGGACGCGCAGGCTCAGCGGCCATGGCTCACGGGCCTAGCTGCTCCGTGGCATGTGGGATCTTCCTGGACCGGGGCACGAACCTGTGTCCCCTGCATCGGCAGGCAGACTCTCAACCACTGCGCCACCAGGGAAGCTCTAGGCTGTGTTTTAAATGCTCTTATTGAGACTTTTAGTGGAGTTTCAGACAGTTTAGTATATTATGGTGGATGATTCAATGTAACTTTCTTTACATTGACAACTCATATCACAATAGTTTTCTGCACACTGCCTCAGGTCTTGATTTTGGAGTTACTTTGAGGTTCTATTTGCTCGGAGTCTCTCTTCAGGTCTCCACACTGAGAACTGGAGCTCTAATGGTATTAAAAGAGGCTAGATAAGGAGGAACCAGGGCCTGGTAGATAAATACAGCCTATGAGGGGATGAGGCCCACACCTGGGGAAAGATGCAGCTGTTGGAAGTGGGGAGAGTGGAGCTTGCAGGGGCGTGGAAACCAGCATGATTCAGAGGCCTAAGGATGCTCAGTCCCTGGACTGCAGTCCCTGGAGGTGGGGGATTGCCTGGTAAGAGTGACTTAGAGCCCCAGACTTCAAGGGGTGTGTTCCAGGCAGAGACTTACACAAAAGGCTAGGTGTGGGAGAGAAAGTTACCCAGCTTCTGGGGTACCTGGAGGTTAAGGGGTTGGACTGAATGTCCCAACCCTCTAATTAGATGGTAGGTTCTATTGGCAACAAGCCCCCATCCTTAGATGCTCTCCAAAAGTCATCTCATTAACATAACAAAAGACAAGCCACCTCAACTGCTTTCATCACTTAGGAAATTCCAAGGGTTTTAGGAGCTCTGTGCCAGTAACAGAGATGAAGACCACGTTTATATTTGTTATTATAAGTCACAACATCCCAGGAACAAAATGTATTAAACACCAACAATATGGTAAGCATTGCGCTAGGCACTGGGGATAAAGCTGTGAATGAGAAAGACACAGTCTGTGTTCTTAGGGAGTTTAGAGTCTTAAGGAGAAGATAGATATCATTAAACAAAAAATTACAAGTAATTAGGTAAATTACAAGAGTATAGGGAAGTAGACGCTGCAGAAATATATGAGCCTTGAACCTTAGTTTCATTAAGATGAAGATGTGCGTGATCAGAAAAGGACTAGATTGGTCCTGGGATCTTGTGGGTAGGGGCTGAGTTGAAGGATCTGTGGGTAGAGGAAGCTGGGCCTAAACAGTGGAAGTTTGGCTTTAAGGTCCTAGGTACTTCCTTTCAGAACCCCCATGGGATAGTCTCTCTCTACTGTTTGTGTTATTTCTGTGCAAGAAGCTACATATTTGTGCTTGTCCAAGTTTAATTTCTATCTGCCCATCGGGTAGAAAATATCACACTGTGTAGGTGAACTCTAAGACTCAAGATAAAATGTGATTTCTAACAAAAATACTTTATTTAAAACATAGTGGTTAAATGAAGTTGCTTCCCCTAATATGTGTAGTCTAGGGTAATCTGAATTTTCTCAAGTTCAAATTTGAGGTTTTGTAGAAGGATGGTAGACAGTGAGGACTACCTAATGTTTGCACTGTTAATGTGCACTCTGATATATCATAGTCACTCAAAGTAGTGTTGACTAATCTATAGAATGGATACATTTAATTACCTTATTTATTCACACAGTTTTCTCCATACCAGCAATTGAGTCCTGTTCATGCCTACTTTGATTTTGAAAAAAAAAAAAAGAAAGGATTTACAATGCAGACAGACTTCTTGGGTGATGAAGGTGGTAGTGCTGTTGGTGGTTGGTATGGGGGAGGGGGGAATAAGAGAGCAGCAAAGGGAGAAAAACATATATAAAAAGTGACTGGAAAGTGATTTTTTTTTACTATATTTTTTTCTTTCTAATTTATGGTTTGACATTGGAATATTTGTAGTCAGTGAAATTCAGTAGACTTTATAAGATACACTTCTTATGTGATAGTTCATCCTGGCATTGTGTCTTCAATTCCAGTACCTGTCAACAGGTGGGCAGTGGTGCCCTTCAGGGTGTAACAGTGTGGCTCACTGGTGAGTGAACACATATTTCATTTGGTTATCTATATCTATATATCTCTATATATGTATATATGGACAAGTGATGCCTCATGATTTGCTAACCGCATATACATATCTGCCGCATCTCTGATCATTTCTTAGTGTACATTTCCAGAAATGGGAGGATTAAGTCCCAAGGTGGAACCCATGTATAAGTTGTTTGGAACACTGCCAGGCTGCCCTCCAGAGAGGCTGCACCAGTCCACCCTCTTACCTCCAGTGTATGTAAGAGACTGTCCCAGCATGGTTTACAGATTGCAGAAGGAAGAAAAGTGATAGATTCTCTCCACGGCTAGAGTGATACTGAGATGAGCATTACAGTTGGCAGGCTGTGCTCACAGCCTTTACCACAATGTTGATAATTAAGTTGATCAGTGGGAACTTTGGTAAAAGAATAGCTGAGCAGAAAATCTTTAAAACTTGTCACCAGGTGTGGTACAGTGGAAAGATCATTAAAGTGGCACGCAGGAGGCCTGGCTTTGGGATTTAATAAATGTTCGATTCCTTTCAGTTCCCTCTCCCCTCTCTGACTATCACTTGTCTCTAAGATGGCACCCCTCTCAGCTCTAACCCTGTGTACGGCAATAAGGGACATGTGTGATATTTCATGAGAGAAGCCTGGTGACCATTCTTAACAGAGAAGAGACAGCAGATGCTCATGGTGCAGACAGACAAAAAATGAGACTATTCTTGTGCCTCTTTTGTTTGCTATGCCTTTCCTGGCAACATGCATTTTTACCCTCAGAGACTGCCACTTGGTTATTGATCACTTCTGAGTCATGATGATGCACCATGAAGCTCAGCATTCAAAGGACACAGTGGCTCTCCTCAGCCAGCACTGCACAGAAAGATAGTTGCATAACTTGCCATCCCTTGGAATGAGTCACCCCAGAATATTCTGGCATAGGGAATCTAGTCATCTCTCTAAATGTTGCTTTTCAAGAAAAATTTACTCATTGATTGGTAAGAGCCAGGGATATGGGGCAGCCGCATTTGGATAGCCCATTGACTGGCACTAATAGGTTCTTACTGGGTGAACAAAACATAATGAAAGAATAAACAGGAAAGTATTCATGGGAAGATTGGCATTAATGCATTGCTTGATTCTGTGTCTATAATATGTATGAGAAGCCTCTTGCAGTGCATGATGCAGAGGAGGACATCAATGTAAGTGCTCCGGTAAAGCATGAACAAAAGCTATGGGAATATAGAATTCAGAATCCCCCCAAAAAGAATTTTTATTGGTCCTTCAAGGCCTAATCCCTGAGGTGAGAAGTATGTACTTTTATTTCATCTGTTCAATGCTTCAATTATAATGATAATACTCACTGAATACTTTCCACATACTAGATACATACTATTTTAGTCAATCTTCACAGCTTGATGAGGTAAGATCCATTATAATTATCCCCATTTTACCGATGAGGCAACTGAGACACAGAGGGTAAATTACCCAATGGTATTTGGCTGCAAAGTGGGAGGGCTGGGCTTCACCCCAAGACAAGCCTGACTCCAGAGCCTCCACTGTCACGAAACACACAAGTCCTGTTCTGTGTTCTCAGTACCATGTCACAAAGATAATTCCCCCAAATGGGACATCTGGTCACTTCCAGAAAAGAGAGAGGAGAGGAAGTGAACTCATTTCTACTTACCAATTAAATGCCACTCACTTAGCAAAGGAAACAGTTTAGGACAAAATATCTTGATCATGGTAAAATCAAATGGCCCTTTTAAACTAATATTTAAGCCACATTTGCTCCAGCCATGCTCTCTCCCTGTACGGGTGGTAGACTGACTAGCCTTTCCACTTTTCTCCTGGACATTTTGACATTTTATAGACATACAGAATGCATCTGTGAAGTGCCCATAATTTGAAGTCTCTGCATAGCACTCCTCCCTTTATTCCCTGCCATGTTAAACATGTCCAGATAGCAAGTTCACAGAAGGTTGTGAGCTTTGAAGTCTTTGAAAATTCTGAAAATTATATGGCAATATTGTATATATAGTCACTGGTGAGAGCAAGACAACATCTTCCTGAATACCAGACACATGGCTCCTATAAATCCCCTGCTAACAGCAGAGAGTGGTGGTCCTGTTTACTTAAGCTCCAGGGTGGAATGGGCATGGTTAGCATCACAGTAATTGACACAATCAGGATATTCAAATGGAATTGCTGCTACTTGGGCGTATTTAAATGTCATGCTTAGATCAATAGTTTAGAAGAAGAAAGTCTCCACACTCAAGGCTGGAGTAAATAAAACAGCTTCACCTTTCACTGAAATGTATGGGAGAGGATTATTAAATATCTGAGGACTGCACAGTTTAATCTTGGGGAGATAAAGTTTTATCAGCAAGAATTTGCACCCTTTTTGAGGCCCTTTGAAGTCACATCTGCGTTCCCTTAACTGGACTGAAAGTTTCCTAGTTGGATACAAGAGAAGCCTAGGAAATTTCTCTTTATGATGCTCTGCTCCAATGGCATCAGTATTTACCTACAGTTTTATGTATGTCAGGTTTCAATTATGATGATCTATAAAAATACGTCCAGGAAGTAGACTCTTATTCCTTGCTCAGCATAAAGCATCTGCTTATTGTGTTGCTAGATAAAGTCCCGTGTGGAAATCTTGCACTTGGATTTTCAATCCGTTTGCTTCCCACACTTTTGGAAAAATATGTAATTTGTGCCCAGATTGTTTTAAACTTGAAATAATCTAGGCACATACACGAATGTGCACTGAAAAGGTCATCCAGAACAATCTTGATGGACAGATGTGACACGTCAAATGCTCTGGGTATATCTCAAGCAATTCCCACAAACCACAGTGAAAATCATTCATGGAAACAGGGTTAAAATGGAAATTTTCTGAAGTGTGATACCATCAAGTGATGGTGGTGTGAATAAAGATTGACAGCAATATGGAAAGACTATTCAGAATACTGACAGAGGATAAAACCAAATGATGAAATCTAGAGTACCTCCTTGATCAACTTACAAGTTGAGAATATGTCACACAAAGTTTTTACTGTAGATGAAACTGAGAAAGTTTGAAAATGAATATGGCACAACTACATCTCAAAAGAGAAAAATAGCTTTCAGATTTCAACCAGTTAAGGATTAGAGGGTGGGAACATAAAGCCTTTAAAACTTTCCTCTAATGTTAGATGTTGAGATGTTGAGGCTAATGTTAGATGTTGAGGCTCTGAGTTAAGACTGAGTCATTCTTGACAGCCCACCTTAACATTCAGGCATCCTGAAGGATCTGGTTAATAATGTGCAGCTTTTGTTTTGCTTCTGTGAGAGTGAAAGTAACTTCACCTTCACATATGGTGAATCACAGAGTGACTGTTGTGCTTGAAATAGTATCTCCTCCTGCTTGGTGATGAGTTAGCTGCGACTGGTACATACAGTTCAAATACATGGAATAAAACTCGTTCCACCTTCTTTCTCCTGATTTGTGTCAATGTCACCAACATTATCTTAGCCATTAGGGCTCAGAACTTGGCAACATCTTTGTTTTTATTTTTATTGGGGTATAGTTGTTTTACAATGTTGTGTTAGTTTCTACTGTACAGTGAATTGGAGTTCCCTGTGCTACACAGCAGGTCCTCATTAGTTATCTATTTTATACATATTAGTGTATATATGTCAATCCCAATCTGCCTATTTGTCCCTCCTCCCTTTTCCCCCTTGGTGTCCATAAATTTGCTCTCTATATCTGTGTCTCTATTTCAGCCTTGCAAACCGGTTCATCTGTACCATTTTCTAGATTCCATATATATGCATTAATATATGATATTTGTTTTTCTCTTTCTGACGTACTTCATTCTGTATGACAGTCTCTAGATCCATCCACATCTCTACAAATGACCCAGTTTCGTTCCTTTTTATGGCTGAGTAATATTCCATTGTATATATGTACCACATCTTCTTTATCCATTCGTCTGTTGATGGGCATTTATGTTTCTTCCGTGACCGGGCTATTTTAGATAGTGCTGCAATGAACATTGGGGTGCATGTGTCTCTTTGAATTATGGTTTTCTCAGGGTATATGCCCAGTAGTGGATTACTGGGTTGTATGGTAGTTCTATTTTTAGTTTTTTAAGGAACCTCCATACTGTTCTCCATAGTGGCTGTATCAGTTTACATTCCCACCAACAGTGCAAGAGGGTTCCCTTTTCTCCACATCCTCTCCAGCATTTGTTGTTCGTAGATTTTCTGATGATGCCCATTCTGACTGGTGTGAGGTGATACCTCATTGTAATTTTGATTTGCATTCCTCTAATAATTAGTGATGTTGAGCAGCTTTTCATGTGCTTCTTGGCCATCTGTATGTCTTCTTTGGAGAAATGTCTATTTAGGTCTTCATCCCATTTTTGGATTGGGTTGTTTGTTTTTTTGATACTGAGCTTCATAAGCTGCTTGTATATTTTGGAGATTAATCCTTTGTCAGTTGCTTCATTTGCAAATATTTTCTCCCATTCTGAGGGTGGTCTTTTCATCTTGTTTATGGTTTCCTTTGCTGTACAAAAGCTTTTAAGTTTCATTAGGTCCCATTTATTTATTTTTGTTTTTATTTCCATTTCTCTAGGAGGTGGATCAAAAAGGATCTTGCTGTGATTTATGTCAAAGAGTGTTCTTCCTATGGTTTTCTGTAAGAGTTACATAGTGTTTCATCTTACATTTAGGTCTTTAATCCATTTTGAGTTTATTTTTGTGTATGGTGTTAGGGAGTGTTCTAATTTCATTCTTTTACATGTAGCTGTCCAGTTTTCCCAGCACCACTTATTGAAGAGGCTGGCTTTTTTCCATTGTATATCCTTGCCTACTTTGTCATAGATTAGTTGACCATAAGTGCATGGGTTTACCTCTGGGCTTTCAATCCTGTTCCATTGATCTGTATTACTGTTTTTGTGCCAGGACCATATTGTCTTGATCACTGTAGCTTTGTAGTATAGTCTGAAGTCAGTGAGTCTGATTCCTCCAGCTCTGTTTTTTTTTTTTTTTTTTTTTTTCCCCCTCAAGATTGCTTTGGCTATTTGGGGTCTTTTGTGTCTCCATACAAATTTTAAGATTTTTTCTTCTAGTTCTGTGAAGAATGCCTTTGGTAGTTTGATAGTGATTGCATTGAGTCTGTAGACTGCTTTGGGTAGTATAGTCATTTTCACAATATTGATTCTTCCAATGCAAGAACGTGGTATATCTCTCCATCTGTTTGTGTCATCTTTGATTATTTTCATTAGTGTCTTATAGTTTTCTGAGTACAGGTCTTTTACCTACTTAGGTAGGTTTACTCCTAGGTATTTTATTCTTTTTGTTGCAGTGGTGAATGAAACTGTTTTCTTAATTTCTCTTTGTGATCTTTCATTGTTAGTGTATAGGAATGCAAGAGATTTCTTTGCATTAATTTTGTATCCTGCAAGTTTGCCAAATTCATTGATTAGCTCTAGTAGTTTCCTGGTGGCATCTTTAGGATCATCAATGTATAGTATCATGTCATATGCAAACAGTGACAGTTTTACTTCTTTTCCAATTTGTATTCCTTTTATTTCTTTTTCTTCTCCGATTGCCATGGCTAGGACTTCCAAAACTATGTTGAATAATGGTGGCAAGAATGGGCATCCTTGTCTTGTTCCGGATCTTAGAGGACATGCTTTCTCTTTTTCACCATTGAGAATGATGTTTACTGTGTGTTTGTCATACATGGCCTTTATTATGTTGAGCATCATCTTTGACTTGTCCCCTCCTTCTTTCCTTTCTGTTGCCAAATGTTGATTCTTTCTTTGGAATACCTCTTGAATCTATACTTTGTTGTCCATATCCATTGACATTGCCTTAAATTAGGCAACTATTACCAGTTGCCGAGATAATTGTAACACTATCATAACTTCCTTAATTCCCATTAGTGCCTTCTATATGTTCAATTTGGCAGACTGAAACACAGTATTTGATAATCCTTGCCTGTACTGTTTTTTGACTCCTCTGACTTTGCTCTTGCTGTTCTCTCAACCCAAATGATTTTCACTCCTTATTGTCATATACATAAATCATATCAACACTTCAAAGCCCAACACAAAGGCTTTCTATCCCCACAGTCTGTTCTGATTATGAGTCTCTTCTCTCTCTCTTTTTCCTTTCCCATCGTAACTTTCTTTCTCTCTTTACACAGGCAGTTATCACTGCATAATTTGTCCTAATAATTTATTTTCTGCTTTATTTCTTCTACTAAACTCCAACATTTTAATGTAAGACTCTATGTCTAATTAATCTTTATATCTCCAGCACAAACTTAGAATGCCTGGTTCTGTACTTTTCATCATTCAAATCATGCAATTCAGGAAATAGGATATTAATTACTTAGTAGTACAGCCAGTGTCTAAATATTGTCAATAAATTGTCTATTTTTATGTCAGCTTCCTGGATGCCAAACCATAGGCTAATTGCTAAATTACTATTATAGCGTGACTGTTATAATTAGGCATAGAACCAGTGGTTTTTCACATTAACTTTTTTTAATCATTAAAGTTAATTTTAATAATACATTTTATTCAATTAATATAGTATATCTGAAATATTACCATTTCAACTTGTAATCAATATAAACAATTACCAATTAGATTTTTTACATTCTTTTTTTTTCATACTGAGTCTTTAAAATCAGGTGTGTGTTTTACATGGATAGTGCACCTCAATCCAGGTGCTTAATTTTCACTGGAGGTATTTGGTCTGTATTTAAATTTCATAAAATTTACCACTGGAAAAGTAGATTCACACACCCAGCTTGTTCCAAATATACTTAAAAGTTTTACAGTAACTGATTTGAGGATTAGTTTTTAATTTTAGATTAATAATAAATTTTAATTCAGTGATTTTTAAAAATTGAAGTATAGTATAAACAATACTGTGTTAGTTTCAGGTGAACAGCAAAGTTATTTGGATATATACATAAATGTATATATATATATATATATTTTTTTCTCTTTGCATTAACTTTAAAAAATAACTGAAGGGACAAAATAAATCTGGCAAACCATATAAAAATTTGGTCTAATATAAAAATAATCAGTTAAAATTTCCAGAACAAAACATTTTTATTTCTGATATTAAGTATCTGAGAACATGCAAGAGTAATAGCAACATGATTTTATAATCTTTTTGGAAGTACTACTAATTATATTATAATTGCTATTAATTGTACATATATGTATTGTTAGCATTATTCCTAATAATATTACTAATAGTTTGAAGATGAGACTATTGAAGTATACCAATGCTTTTTTTTTTTTTTTTGTGGTACACGGGCCTCTCACTGCTGTGGCCTCTCCCGTTGCGGAGCACAGGTTCCGGACATGCAGGCCCAGCGGCCATGGCTCATGGGCCCAGCCGCTCCGCGGCACGTGGGATCCTCCCAGACCGGGGCACAAACCCGTGTCCCCTGCATCGGCAGGCGGACTCCCAACCACTGCGCCACCAGGGAAGCCCCCCTACCAATGCTTTTTGATATTGGTGTCAAAGATTAAATTATAAAGTTTCGGGGTGCTGCTGTTTTTCTTTACTAATTGTAATAAACTAGAGTTTGTATTCCTAGCACATCAGTGGGGAATCAGACACGTCTCAGCTTTTGGGGATGAATAAATTCACACCAGCTCCTATAAGGAATGAAAGGAGGCATCAGTACACAGAAACAGAGCTAGGTTAGGCACATAGATTCCAGAACCAGACTTCCAGGTTCAAATTCCGGTTCTGGCTCCTTCTAGCTCTGCAATCTTATCAAAGTTCCTTAATATCTCTGTTTTTCCAATTCCTTATCTGCAAAAAGCCTTACTTCACAGGATTGTTGTAAGAAGGAACTGAGTTGCTATGTGTGAAGCACTTAGAACATAGTAAGTACTGCATAGCTATTAGGAGTTCTTACCTATCACTATTATTATGGAATGTTAGATTTAGGATGTTTGCTTAGACATTGTAGTCTGAAACTCTTGTTTTATAGATGAAGAAATTGGGACCCAAGGAGGTTGAGTGACTTGCATCAACGCCTGGGAAATCTCATCACAGGGATCCTGGGCTTATATTCTGTGCTAAGCCCAGTGCTATGTGTAAGACATTGAGTTGCCACCCTCAGGTGTTGCAGGCCTGGACAAGTGGACAGGTGGAGATTACAGCAAGGCAAATGCCATGATGGGCAAGTGCAGCATCTTACAGGAGCTCAGAGAAACTCCAGATTTCTTAGATCCTTCTATTCTTCCCGCTCCTCTCCAAGATGGCATCTAGGTAAATGGAGGACTCATTTGATTCTGTTACAGTGAGGAGGTGAGAGCCTTGGATCCATGCTAGTGATTTCAGTGGCCTTGGCCTGCAGTGGCTAGGATTTCAGTTCCCCGGCCAGAGACTGAAGACAGGCTGCGGCAATGAGAGCACTGAATCCTAGACACTAGACCACCAGGGACCAGTGACCAGTGACAAGGCCCTGGTCTGTCAGCTTTATAGAAAATGAATTTCTACAGAGGCAGAAAGTAGTGAAACAACTGAAGTGTTTATTATGTGGAAAAGAGTTTGCGTGGATTGACACACGGGTGGGCTCAGAGAAAGACTCGCGCCCCCGTGGTAGTTTGAATCACTTATATGGGGCATTTCTTCTGGGTTTCCTTTGGCCAGTCATCTTGCTTTGCCAAATTCTGAGTTCGTATTTGGTTTATCTCAGGGTCCTCCCATGTGTGCTTGCGCATCTCTTAGCCAAGATGGAGTCTAGCAAAGAGGCCTATGGGTAGTGACATCACTTACTATGAGGTGACGCCCCCTCCCTTTTGACTTCTGAGGAGCCTTTCTGCACATGTGTAGTTGGGAAGGTCTCCTTGCCCTCGAGAATGAGAAATACGTGGTCTCTTAGCTAGGCAGGGCTCAGCTCCTCTTCCTCTTCATCTTGGAGTATCTGTCCACAGGGAACAAACTCCAGCTGCTAATCCTGGGGCCCATCTACCTCCTGGCTCACTAGGTCCTCTGGATTCTCTCTGCATGAGGAAATCTCTTCATCTTGACCCAGGCCTTGCCCTTCACCAGCCTTGAGGGGGCAGGATTATAGCTTTAGGTGTCTGAAGCCCCTTTCCTCCTTCAGCGCTCTCCTACTGCTCCATTCTTGCTGGATTTGATGCCATGGTGGACAAGAGCACCCTTTTGAGCAGGAGGAAACAAGCCACTAAGCCAGATTTCCTAGGTGCCTCTATATCTTTCAGGTCTCTCTTGAAGCTTACACCCAAGCTAGGAAAAAACCAGGACTTTGGTGTCTGCCTTCATTGTTCTCTGGTGTGACATAACCCCATGTCTCATTCTGCTTTTCTGGGAACATATTCATGCCTACTTCCCTTGACATAGTGGGTACAAGATGAAACATTGGCTTACCAATAAGGGAATTTCTGAAAAACACCACCTTCCTTACCTAAGGATGCATAGGAACACGGGGAGGCACCAGAAGTAGCTGCATCATCCACTCAGCCACTGTAGGTCACAGGCCTACAGTGAGACTGGAGCACATTCTACCTCAAGGTGGCTCAGCATTTGTGGGGATGTGTTCAGAAATGGAGGGATGCACACCTTGTCATTGTTCATCTGGAATTCATATTTCCCCAAAGAAAGCCTTTAATAGGGTCTGTCCACCTCCCTTAGGGGATATCTCTAGAGGGTGGGATAATTCTGCAGCCATTTCAGACAGCCTCCCTCCTGCCATCTTGAGCTTTCACCTCCTGCACCATGCCCCCTGTGCCGTGCCATATTGCAGCTTCATAATAGGGTGCATTTCCTTACACTCTACAATACAGCAGAGTGTCAGCACTTTATGCAGGACAGAATGCATTCAGATTCCTTTCCTCAGAGGTGGGGTGCCCAAGACAGCACTTGAGGCCTTTAGGACTCAATTCCTGCCTAATCCTTGACTGGTTTCTGATCCACCAGGACCTCTTAATTACCTTCACTGATGAATTTACTGATAAATTTACCTTTACTTAATTACCTTGACCTTTACCTTACTACCTCACTTCTGTCCTCCACATTCATGAATGCTGTAGGATGTGTGACTGTGACTCACTCCAGCCACTTGGAATGGAAATCCAGGTGACAGTAGAGGGCTGCTTTTCTCTGAGGTGGGATGGCGTAGTAGTTGAGGAGAGGAGATAAAAATTATCAGTGACGTTTTCCTCTTGGACTGTTAGCTCATAGAACTAAACAGATCCTCTCTACTCATCTCTTAGGATTCAGCTTCACATGTTATCCTGAGGTTTTTCACTGACACTTCCACATACACAGAAATAAGTCCTCCTTCTCCTATGTTCCAAAACATATTTGGAAAGGGGACACGCCTCTTAGAGCTTCTGTTCTATTGTATCATAGTGACTTATCAACAACTCACTTCTCTTCCACTAGGAAGATTCTTGCTAGGGCAGAGACCAGGTCTTGGTTATCTTGGCATCCCTAATGCCTTGCAGAGGGGTTGGTTCAGAATTGGGGCTTAGAAAATGGTGACAAATGTGTGAAATGTCCTAGAGATAGTTCTGATTAGGAGCCCAAACTTCTTTGATCTTGAACTTTGATCCTACACTTTCCAAATGACATGCATGGGGTAGGGAGTGTTCATACCTATTGATGTGCAGGGCAGGCTAAAAGGGTAAAGAGATGAATGGAAGAGCTTCCTTAAAGCCATGTGGCCCTGGTCTTTGTTTCTTGCTGGATGATAGCCTGCTAAGGAGAAAGTAGGGCTGGAGTGAGTGTCAAAAGAGTGTCTGGCTGCTCCTGTGTCTTGAAGGTTCTGAGATGGCAAGCACCACTGGAACCCTGAAACTGATCCAGATTGACTCCTCCTTTCTCGTAAATGCCCCCTATTATTGTAATGACTTATGATGTCAATCTATAAAAAAGCAGAGCCCCCAAATATCTTCTGGTTATTATGTACAAAGAAGAAACTGTGCTTCCCTGATAGCAAGAGATACATCATTTTTGGGAGTGTTTCTCTCACTGGTGCCAGCAGTCTATTCCAGGATTCAGTTTTGGCTGTGGAGCATTTGTCATTTGGAAACGAACTGTTAGAATGACTTTTACAACTAGGGATGCCAGTGGTCTGCTTGGATTAGGCTGTCTGGTTTAGAACTGGGTCATCTAGCTCTGGAACACATGGTTCAGAATACATTTGAAAGGGAAAGTTAAAATCACCTGGTTTGGGGCTTCCCTGGTGGCGCAGTGGTTGGGAGCCCGCCTGCCGTTGCAGGGGACGCGGGTTCGTGTCCCGGTCTGGGAGGATCCCACGTGCCGTGGAGCGGCTGGGCCCGTGGGCCATGGCCGTTGGGCCTGCGTGTCCGGAGCCTGTGCTCCGCAGCAGGAGAGGCCACAACGGTGAGAGGCCCCCATACCGAAAAAAAAAAATCACCTGGTTTTGGTGAGTGGGCTTGGATAACAACAAACTTTCTGAACCCCACTGTTCTGCTTTGTGTCTGAGTGCCTGCACTGAAAGGGATATTCAGGAGAGCCCTTGAGGGAACGTCCAAATTGCTGGGAGGAGTTCATCCCGAAAGGTAACTTTTAGCATCCAGGAATTTGGGTATCTTATTTAAAAAATCACACCAGCTTAATTTTAGTATAGTAGTGGATTTATATTATTTTTAGTTTACTTTTAATTCCTGAAGTTTTAATAGTTGAGCAGGAAACTCTTCTATTCCTAAATCTGGGTCCCTATCAGGGCTTAACTTATAAAGAAATGTGTTCCTTTGTACATTCTCTGGTTTCCTTTCTGTTCTTTTTGTGAGTTAGTTGAGTAATAACAAAAACTCAACTGTGTGTCTTTTCATCGAGGATGGAAATTTACAATTAGGAAATGGCACCATCAGCAATGGGTCAGTCGTTGGTGTTGACCAATGTAAGAAAAGTTACTTCCTTACACAAAAGGTTAACTAACCAACAGGAAGTATTGGTGGGGAGCTTGGGGGAGGAGAAATTGAGTTACATTCTCGTGGTGAACTTCAGCTCAACACACCACAGAAAGTACCAGGCAGTAAATGAAACTACAAGAGGTTAGAAAACTCTCTATTTTTTTGTTTCTTTGATATTAAAGACAAGGAAGGTATGTATGATTTCAAGGTTTGGTGAACTCATTTCTGAACAGGAAGTGAGTAAGTTTCAATCACTGAAATGAAAAGGACATGGGTGGGGTAGGAACATTTTTAGTGCACCTCTCTCACCAGCCGAACCTTGTCATGGAGCAGTGGTTTTCAAACAATTCCCTGGGGTTCAGGAAGAAAATACTAAAACTTCTATTTATCCTTATTGAGTTCATTCTTTAAAACTGTCTATTTCTTGTGCTGTTTTATGGCTTGTTGAAAGAATATACTAAAGAGAAGAGTTCTCCTTTTCTCTTTGGGGGTTGTAACAGGATGGGAAGAACTGGAGATGTGGAGAAGCTCAGAACCTGGAGGTCTCCCTTCACTTCTGATATAGGAAATGTGCTAGCCATTTGGGAAGATTCTGGAGAGATAGCAGGAAGGACATTGACCGTTGCTGGACAATGATTGTTTTACAGATGTTGGGTTATGTGTTATTTATTCTTGTTCTATCACTGTACGTGCAATTTGCACATGCACTTATACTTTATATTCATTTATTATCCATTTAGTGAATATCTCATTTGATCTTCACAAACAGCTTAAGAAGGTTTTAAGTTTCTTAATTTTATAACCAGGAAGCTAGAGTTTAAGGCAGTTAAGTGTTTGCACAACATTATATGGTTCATACCTCAGCATTTCCCACGTTTTACTGTGTGGGTTTACAGCATAGATTCCAGGGTTCCTCTCAAGGAGATGCTTCTTCAGTAGGTTCAAGGTGGCTTCTAGTCTGCTCACTGCAGGTGGTTGTTTATAGAATCGGGGTATAATGTGTTCTGATTGTCTTTCCTTTTTTATTGTATGTGTCCAATCGTAATTTAAGGCCAGAGATACTTCTCTGTCATTCAGGCTGACACCAAGCCTTGGTTTGATACTTCAGTCAGCTGAATCTTCCTACGTAGGCATTAAAAAGTGAGAAAGCAAACAAACAAAAAAGCCTAAAACTCTTTTTTTTTTTTTTTTTTTTTTTGTGGTACGCGGGCCTCTCACTGTTGTGGCCTCTCCCGTTGCGGAGCACAGGCTCCGGACACGCAGGCTCAGCGGCCATGGCTCACGGGCCCAGCCGCTCCGCGGCATGTGAGATCTTCCCGGACCGGGGCACGAACCGTATCCCCTGCATCGGCAGGTGGACTCTCAACCACTGCGCCACCAGGGAAGCCCAAGCCTAAAACTCTTGTAATGGCTAAATTCCAGGGAATTGATTAAATCTTAGTATATTTCATTGTGATTAGATTTTAATCAACACAGAGTGACTGACTCTCCTGTTTGGCGGTCTCTTTCTCAGTAGCAGAGCCTGTTGTTTTCCAATTCCTGGTAGAATCTTCTCATCTCCATGTCTGACTCCTCCCAACAGACGACAAGAGTCTCGAGCAAAAATCACATTTTGTTCATCTTTCTATGTTTCACAAATTGCCTAACAGAGTACCTGCATTGTTGAATGAAAATGTTTGTTAAATCCATTTCTTCCAACTATAGATTTCAAACTATGGGTATGGCGTTCTGCTTGCTATATAGGTGATTAACCTGTTTACTTAAAGCAGTAATTCTGGGCTTCCCTGGTGGCGCAGTGGTTAAGAATCCGCCTGGGGGAGGAGCTTCAAGATGGCGGAAGAGTAAGACGTGGAGATCACCTTCCTCCCCACAAATACATCAGAAATACATCTACATGTGGAACAACTCCTACAGAACACCTACTGAACGCTGGCAGAAGACCTCAGATCTCCCAAAAGGCAAGAAACTCCCCCACGTACCTGGGTAGGGCAAAAGAAAAAAGAATAAACAGAGACAAAGAATAGGGACGGGACCTGCACCAGTGGGAGGGAGCCGTGAAGTAGGAAAGGTTTCCACACACTAGGAAGCCCCTTCGCGGGTGGAGACTGCGGGGGGTGGGGGGACGGAGGGCGGAAGCTTCGGAGCCGCGGAGGAGAGCGCAGCCACAGGGGTGCGGAGGGTAAAGCAGAGAGATTCCTGCACAGGGGATCGGTGCTGACCAGCACTCACCAGCCCGAGAGGCTTGTCTGCTCACCCGCCGGGGCGGGCGGGGCTGGGAGCTGAGGCTCGGGCTTGGGTCAGATCTCAGGGAGAGGACTGGGGTTGGCTGCGTAAACACAGCCTGAAGGGGGCTAGTGTGCCACGGCTAGCCGGGAGGGAGTCTGGGAAAAAGTCTGGAGCTGCCGAAGAGGCAAGAGACGTTTTCTTGCCTCTTTGTGTCCTGGTGCGCGAGGAGAGGGGATTAAGAGTGCTGCTTAAAGGAGCTCTAGAGACGGGCGCGAGCTGCGGCTATCAGCGCGGACCCTAGAGACGGGCATGAGATGCTAAGGCTGCTACTGCCGCCACCATGAAGCCTATGTGCAAGCACAGGTCACTATCCACACCTCCCCTCCCGGGAGCCTGTGCAGCCTGCCACTGCCAGGGTCCCGGGATCCAGGGACAACTTACCCGGGAGAACACACGGCACGTCTCAGGCTGCTGCAACGTCATGCCGGCCTCTGCCGCCTCAGGCTCGCCCCGCATCCGTACCCCTCCCTCCCCCCGGCCTGAGTGAGCCAAAGCCCCCGAATCAGCTGCTCCTTTAACCCCATCCTGTCTGAGCGAAGAAAAGATGCCCTCAGGCAACCTACACGCAGGGGCGGGGCCAAATCCAAAGCTGAACCCCAGGAGCTGTGTGAACAAAGAGGAGAAAGGGAAATCTCTCCCAGCAGCCTCAGGAGCAGCAGATTAAATCTCCACAATCAACTTGATGTACCCTGCATCTCTGGAATACCTGAATAGACAACGAATCATCTGAAATTGAGGAGGTGGACTTTGGGAACAGCGATATATATATATATATATATATATATATATACATATATATATATATATATATATATTCCCCTTTTTCTCCTTTTGTGAGTGTGCATGTGTATGCTTCTGTGTGTGATTTTCTCTGTATAGCTTTCCTTTTACCATTTGTCCCAGGGTTCTGTCTGTCCATTTTTTTTAATTAAAAAAGGTTTTTTTCTTAATAATTATTTTTTAGTTAATAACTTTATTTTATTTTATCTTCTTCTTTCTTTTTTTTCTCCCTTTTATTCTGAGCTGTGTGGAAGACAGGTTCTTAGTGCTTCAGCCAGGCCTCAGGACTGTGCCACTGAGGTGGGAGAGCCAAGTTCAGGACACTGGTCCACAAGACACCTCCCAGCTCCACGTAATATCAAACGGTGAAAATCTCCCAGGGATCTCCATCTCAATACCAAGACCCAGCTCCACTCAGTGACCAGCAAGCTACAGTGCAGGACACCCTATGCCAAACAACTAGCAAGACAGGAACACAACCCCACCCATTAGCACAGAGGCTGCCTAAAATCATATTAGGCCCACAGACACCCAAAAACACACCACCAGACGTGGACCTGCCCACCAGAAAGACAAGATCCAGCCTCATCCACCAGAACACAGGCACTAGTCCCCTCCACCAGGGAGCCTACACAACCCACTGAACCAACCTTAGTCACTGGGGACAGACACCAAAAACAACAGAAACTATGAACCTGCAACCTGCGAAAAGGAGACCCCAAACACAGTAAGTTAAGCAAAATGAGAAGACAGAGAAACACACAGCAGATGAAGGAGCAAGGCAAAAACCCACCAGACCTAACAAATGAAGAGGAAATAGGCAGTCTACCTGAAAAAGAATTCAGAATAATGATAGTAAAGATGATCCAAAATCTTGTAAATAGAATGGAGAAAATACAAGAAATGTTTAACAAGGACTTAGAACTAAAGAAGAAACAAGCAGAGATGAAGAATACAATAAATGAAATTAAAAGTTCTCTAGAAGGGATCAATAGCAGAATAACTGAGGCAGAAGAATGGATAAGTGACCTGGAAGATAAAATAGTGGAAATAACTACTGCAGAGAAGAATAAAGAAAAAGAATGAAAAGAATTGAGGACAGTCTCAGAGACCTCTGGGACAACATTAAATGCACCAACATTCGAATTATAGGGGTCCCAGAAGAAGAAGAGAAGAAGAAAGGGACTGAGAAAATACTTAAAGAGATTGTAGTTGAAAACTTCCCTAATATGGGAAAGGAAATAGTTAATCAAGTCCAGGAAGCACAGAGAGTCCCATACAGGATAAATCCAAGGAGTAACATACCAAGACATATTAATCAAAGTATCAAAAATTAAAAACAAAGAACAAATGTTAAAAGAGGAAAGGGAAAAACAACAAGTAACACATAAGGGAATCCCCATAAGGTTAACAGCTGATCTTTCAGCAGAAACTCTGCAAGCCAGAAGGGAGTGGCAGGACATATTTAAAGTGATGAAAGAGAAAAACCTACAACAAAGATTACTCTACCCAGAAAGGATCTCATTCAGATTTGACAGAGAAATTAAAAGCTTTACAGACAAGCAAAAGCTAAGAGAATTCAGCTTTCCAGCAAATGCCAAAGGGACTTCTCTAGGCAGGAAACACAAGAGAAGGAAAAGATCTATAATAACAAACCCAAAACAATTAAGAAAATGGTAACAGGGACATACATATCAATAATTACCTTACATGTATATGGATTAAATGCTCCACGCAAAAGACATAGACTGGCTGAATGGATACAAAAACAAGACCTGTATATATGCTGTCTACAACAGACCCACTTCAGACCTAGGGACGCATACAGACTGAAAGTGAGGGGATGGAAAAAGATAACCCATGCAAATGGAAATCAAAAGAAAGCTGGAGGGCTTCCCTGGTGGCGCAGTGGTTGCGAGTACACCTGCCGATGCAGGGGACACGGGTTCATGCCCCGGTCGGGGAGGATCCCACATGCCGCGGAGCAGCTGGGCCCATGAGCCATGGCCGCTGAGCCTGCGTGTCCGGAGCCTGTGCTCCGCAACGGGAGAGGCCACAACAGTGAGAGGCCCGTGTACCGCAAAAAGAAAAAAAAAAAGAAAAAAAAAAAACTCCTGGGAAGAAATGATTTTAAAAAATAAAAAAATTATAAAAAAAAAGAAAGCTGGAGTAGCAATCCTCATATCAGACAAAATATACTTTAAAACAAAGACTATTACAAGAGGCAAAGAAGGACACTACATAATGATCAAGGGATCAATCCAAAAAGAAGATATAACAATTGTAAATATTTATGCACCCAACATAGGAGCACCTCAATACATAAGGCAAATACTAACAGCCATAAAAGGGGAAATCGACAGTAACACAATCACAGCAGGGGAAATTAACACCCCGATTGCACCAATGGACAGATAATCCAAAATGAAAATAAATAAGGAAACAGAAGCTTTAAATGATACATTAAACAAGATGGACTTAATTGATATTTGTACGACATTCCATCCAAAAACAACAGAATACACATTCTTCTCAAGTGCTCATGGAACATTCTCCAGGATAGATCATATCTTGGGTCACAATTCAAGCCTTGGTAAATTTAAGAAAATTGAAATCGTATCAAGTATCTTTTCCGACCACAGTGCTATGAGACTAGATATAAATTACAGGAAAAAATCTGTATGAAATACAAACACATGGAGGCTAAACAAGATACTACTTAATAACCAAGAGATCACTGAAGAAATCAAAGAGGAAATCAAAAAATACCTAGAAACAAATGACAATGAAAACACGATGACCCAAAACCTATGGGATGCAGCAAAAGCAGTTCTAAGAGGGAAGTTTATGGCTATACAAGCCTACCTTAAGAAACAAGAAACATCTCAAATAAACAACCTAACCTTGTACCTAAAGCAATTAGAGAAAGAAGAACAAAAACCCCCCAAAGTTAGCAGAAAGAAGGAAATCATAAAGATCAGAGCAGAAATAAATGAAAAAGAAATGAAGGAAACAATAGCAAAGAACAATAAAACTAAAAGCTGGTTCTCTGAGATGATAAAAAAAATTTTGATAAACCATTAGCCAGACTCATAAAGAAAAAAGTGGAGAAGATTCAAATCAATAGAATTAGAAATGAAAAAGGTTAAGTAACAACTGATGCTGCAGAAATACAAATGATCATGAGAGATTACTACAAGCAACTCTATGCCAATAAAATGACAACCTGGAAGAAATGGACAAATTCTTAGGAACGCACAACCTTCCGAGACTGAACCAGGAAGAAATAGAAAATATGAACAGACCAATCACAAGCACTGAAATTGAAACTGTGATTAAAAATCTTCCAATAGACTTCCGGGTAAGATGGCGGAAGAGTAAGATGCGGAGATCACCTTCCTCCCCACGGATACACCAGAAATACAGCTACATGTGGAACAACTCCTACAGAACACCTACTGAACGCTGGCAGAAGACCCCAGACCTCCCAAAAGGCAAGAAACTCCCCACATACCTGGGTAGGGCAAAGCGGAGAGATCCCCATACAGAGGATCGGTGCCGAGCGGCACTCACCAGCCCGAGAGGCTTGTCTGCTTGCCCGCCAGGGCGTGCAGTGCTGGAAGCTGAGGCTCGGGCTTCGGTCAGAGCGCAGGGAGAGGACTGGGGCTGGCGGCGAGAACTCAGCCTGAAGGGGGCTAATGTGCCACAGCTAGCCGGCAGGGAGTCCGGGAAAACTCTGGAGCTGCCGAAGAGGCAAGAGACTTTTTCTTCCCTCTTGGTTTCCTGGTGAGCGAGGAGAGGGGATTAAGAGCGCTGCTTAAAGGGGCTCCACAGACGGGCGCGAGTCACGACTGAAAGCGCGGAGCCCAGTGACGGGCGTGGGACGCTGGGGCTGCTGCTGCCGCCACCAAGAAGCCTGTGTGCGAGCGTAGGTCACTGCCCACACCGCCCTTCCGGGAGCCTGTGCAGCCCGCCACTGCCGGGGTCCCGGGATCCAGGGGCGGCTTCCCTGGGAGAACGCACGGCGCGCCTCGGGCTGGTACGACGTCACGCTGACCTCTGCCGCTGCAGGCTCGCCCCGCACTCCGTGCCCCTCCCTCCCGCCCGGCCTGAGTGAGCCAGAGTCCCCGAAGAGGCTGCTCCTTTAACCCTGTCCTGTCTGAGCGAAGAACAGATGCCCTCCGGCGACCTACACGCAGAGGCGGGGCCAAATCCAAAGCTGAGACCCAGGAGCTGTGAGAACAAAGAAGAGAAAGGGAAACCTCTCCCAGCAGCCTCAGAAGCAGCGGATTAAGGCTCCACAATCAACTAGATGTACCCTGCATCTGTGGAATACATGAATAGACAACACATCATCCCAAATTGAGGAGCCCGGAGTCAGTGCTGTGCCTCTGAGGTGGGAGAGCCAACTTCAGGACACTGGTCCACAAGAGACCTCCCAGCTCCACATAATATCAAACGGCGACAATCTTCCAGAGACCTCCATCTCAACACCAGCACCCAGCTTCACTCAACGACCAGCAAGCTACAGTGCTGGACACCCTATGCCAAACAACTAGCAAGACAGGAACACAATGCCACCCATTAGCAGAGAGGTGGCCTAAAATCATAAAAAGTCTGCAGACACGCCAAAACACACCACCAGACGTGGACCTGCCCACCAGAAAGACAAGATCCAGCCTCATCCACCAGAACACAGGCACTAGTCCCCTCCACCAGGAAGCCTACACAACCCACTGAACCAACCTTAGCCACTGGGGACAGACACCAAAAACAACGGGAACTACGAACCTGCAGCCTGCAAAAAGGAGACCCCAAACACAGTAACATAAGCAAAATGAGAAGACAGAAAAACACACAGCAGGAGAAGGAGCAAGATAAAAACCCACCAGATCTAACAAATGAAGAGGTAATAGGCAGTCTACCTAAAAAAGAATTCAGAATAATGATGGTAAAGATGATCCAAGATTCTATTTCCCAGATCCAAAATCTTGGAAATAGAATAGACAAAATGCAAGAAACAGTTAACAAGGACCTAGAAGAACTAAAGATGAATCAAGCATCGATTAAAAACACAATACATGAAATAAAAAATACTCTAGATGGGATCAATAGCAGAATAACTGAGGCAGAAGAACGGATAAGTGAGGTGGAAGATAAAATAGTGAAAATAACTGCTGCAGAGCAAAATAAAGAAAAAAAAAGAATGAAAAGAATGAAAAGAACAGAGGACAGTCTCAGAGACCTCTGGGACAACATTAAATGCACCAACATTCGAATTATAGGGGTTCCAGAAGAAGAAGAGAAAAAGAAAGGGACTGAGAAAATATTTGAAGAGATTATAGTTGAAAACTTCCCTAATATGGGAAAGGAAATAGTTAATCAAGTCCAGGAGGCACAGAGAGTCCCATACAGAATAAATCCAAGGAGAAACACGCCAAGACACATATTAATCAAACTGTCAAAAATTAAACACAAAGAAATCATATTAAAAGCAGCAAGGCAAAAACAACAAATAACACACAAGGGAATCCCCATCAGGATAACAGCTGATCTCTCAGCAGAAACTCTACAAGCCAGAAGGGAGTGGCAGGACATAAAGTGATGAAGGAGAAAAACCTGCAACCAAGATTACTCTACCCAGCAAGGATCTCATTCAGATTTGAGGGAGAAATTAAAACGTTTACAGACAAGCAAAAGCTGAGAGAGTTCAGCACCACCAAACCAGCTTTACAACAAATGCTAAAGGAACTTCTCTAGGCAAGAAACACAACAGAAGTAAAAGACCTACAATAATGAACCCAAAACAATTAAGAAAATGGGAATAGGAACATACATATCGATAATTACCTTAAATGTAAATGGACTAAATGCTCCCACGAAAAGGTACAGATTGGCTGAATGGATACAAAAACAAGACCCATATATATGCTGTCTACAAGAGACCCACTTCAGATCTAGAGACACATACAGAGTGAAAGTAAGAGGATGGAAAAAGATATTCCATGCAAATGGAAACCAAAAGAAAGCTGGAGTAGCAATTCTCATATCAGACAAAATAGACTTTAAAATAAAGACTACTAGAAGAGACAAAGAAGGACACTACATAATGATCAAGGGATCGATCCAAGAAGAAGATATAACAATTGTAAATATTTATGCACCCAACATAGGAGCACCTCAATACATAAGGCAAATACTAACAGCCATAAAAGGAGAAATCGACAGTAACACACTCATAGTAGGGGACTTTAACACCCCACTTTCACCAATGGACAGATCATCCAAAATGAAAATAAATAAGGAAACACAAGCTTTAAATGATACATTAAACAAGATGGACTTAATTGATATTTATAGGACATTCCATCCAAAAACAACAGAATACACATTTTTCTCAAGTGCTCATGGAACATTCTCCAGGATAGATCATATCTTGGGCCACAAATCAAGCCTTGGTAAATTTAAGAAAATTGAAATTGTATCAAGTATCTTTTCCGACCACAATGCTATGAGACTAGATATCAATTACAGGAAAAGAGCTGTAAAAAATACAAACACATGGAGGCTAAACAATACACTACTTAATAACGAAGTGATCACTGAAGAAATCAAAGAGGAAATTAAAAATTACCTAGAAACAAATGACAATGGAGACACGACGACCCAAAACCTATGGGATGCAGCAAAAGCAGTTCTAAGAGGGAAGTTTATAGCAATACAATCCCACCTTAAGAAACAGGAAACATCTCGAGTAAACAACCTGACCTTGCACCTAAAGCAATTAGAGAAAGAAGAACAAAAACATCCCAAAGTTAGCAGAAGGAAAGAAATCATAAAAATCAGATCGGAAATAAATGAAAAAGAAATGAAGGAAACGATAGCAAAGATCAATAAAACTAAAAGCTGGTTCTTTGAGAAGATAAACAAAATTGATAAGCCATTAGCCAGACTCATCAAGAAAAAAAGGGAGAAGACTCAAATCAATAGAATTAGAAATGAAAAAGGAGAAGTAACAACTGACACTGCAGAAATACAAAAGATCATGAGAGATTACTACAAGCAACTCTATGCCAATAAAATGGACAACCTGGAAGAAATGGACAAATTCTTAGAAATGCACAACCTGCCAAGACTGAATCAGGAAGAAATAGAAAATATGAACACACCAATCACAAGCACTGAAATTGAAACTGTGATAAAAAATCTTCCAACAAACAAAAGCCCAGGACCAGATGGCTTCACAGGCGAATTCTATCAAGCATTTAGAGAAGAGCTAACACCTATCCTTCTGAAACTCTTCCAAAATATAGCAGAGGGAGGATCACTCCCAAACTCATTCTACGAGGCCACCATCACCTTGATACCAAAACCAGACAAGGATGTCACAAAGAAAGAAAACTACAGGCCAATATCACTGATGAACATAGATGCAAAAATCCTCAACAAAATACTAGCAAACAGAATCCAACAGCACATTAAAAGGATCATACACCATGATCAAGTGGGGTTTATTCCAGGAATGCAAGGATTCTTCAATATACATAAATCAATCAACGTGATAGACCATATTAACAAATTGAAGGAGAAAAACCATATGATCATCTCAATAGATGCAGAGAAAGCTTTCGACAAAATTCAACACCCATTTATGATAAAAACCCTCCAGAAAGTAGGCATAGAGGGAACTTTCCTCAACAGAATAAAGGCCATATATGACAAACCCACAGCCAGCATCGTCCTCAATGGTGAAAAACTGAAACCATTTCCACTAAGATCAGGAACAAGACAAGGTTGCCCACTCTCACCACTCTTATTCAACATAGTTTTGGAAGTTTTAGCCACAGCAATCAGAGAAGAAAAGGAAATAAAAGGAATCCAAATCGGAAAAGAAGTACAACTGTCACTGTTTGCAGATGACATGATACTATACATAGAGAATCCTAAAGATGCTACCAGAAAACTACTAGAGCTAATCAATGAATTTGGTAAAGTTGCAGGATACAAAATTAATGCACAGAAATCTCTGGCATTCCTATATACTAATGATGAAAAATCTGAAAGTGAAATCAAGGAAACAATCCCATTTACCATTGCAACAAAAAGGATAAAATATCTAGGAATAAACCTACCTAAGGAGACAAAAGACCTGTATGCAGAAAATTATAAGACACTGATGAAAGAAATTAAAGATGATACAAATAGATGGAGAGATGTACCATGTTCTTGGATTGGAAGAATCAACATTGTGAAAATGACTCTACTACCCAAAGCAATCTACAGATTCAGTGCAATCCCTGTCAAACTACCACTGGCATTTTTCACAGAACTAGAACAAAAAATTTCACAATTTGTATGGAAACACAAAAGACCCCGAATAGCCAAAGCAATCTTGAGAATGAAAAATGGAGCTGGAGGAATGAGGCTCCCTGACTTCAGACTATACTACAAAGCTACAGTAATCAAGACAGTATGGTACTGGCACAAAAACAGAAAGATAGATCAATGGAACAGGATAGAAAGTCCAGAGTTAAACCCACGGCCATATGGTCACCTTATCTTTGATAAAGGAGGCAGGAATGTACAGTGGAGAAAGGACAGTCTCTTCAAAAGTGGTGCTGGGAAAACTGGACAGGGACATGTAAAAGTATGAGATTAGATCACTCCCTAACACCATACACAAAAATAAGCTCAAAATGGATTAAAGACCTAAATGTAAGGCCAGACACTATCAAACTCTTAGAGGAAAACATAGGCAGAACACTCTATGACATAAATCACAGCAAGATCCTTTTTGACCCACCTCCTAGAGAAATGGAAATAAAGACAAAAATAAACACATGGGACCTAATGAAACTTCAAAGCTTTTGCACAGCAAAGGAAACCATAAACAAGACCAAAAGACAACCCTCAGAATGGGAGAAAATATTTGCAAATGAAGCAACTGACAAAGGATTAATCTCCAAAATTTATAAGCAGCTCATGCAGCTCAATAACAAAGAAACAAACAACCCAATCCAAAAATGGGCAGAAGACCTAAATAGACATTTCTTCACAGAAGATATACAGACTGCCAACAAACACATGAAAGGATGCTCAATATCTTTACTCATTAGAGAAATGCAAATCAAAACTACAATGAGATATCATCTCACACCAGTCAGAATGGCCATCATCAAAAAATGTAGAAACAGTAAATGCTGGAGAGCGTGTGGAAAAAAGGGAACACTCTTGCACTGCTGGTGGGAATGTGAATTGGTACAGCTGCTATGGAGAACGGTATGGAGGTTCCTTAAAAAACTACAAATAGAACTACCATATGACCCAGCAATCCCACTCCTGGGCATATACCCTGAGAAAACCATAATTCCAAAAGAGACATGTACCAAAATGTTCATAGCAGCCCTATTTACAATAGCCCGGAGATGGAAACAACCTAAGTGTCCATCATCGGATGAATGGATAAAGAAGATGTGGCACATATATACAATGGAATATTACTCAGCCATAAAAAGAAATGAAATTGAGCTATTTGTAATGAGGTGGATGGACCTAGAGTCTGTCATACAGAGTGAAGTAAGTCAGAAAGAGAAAGACAAATACTGTATGCTAACACATATATATGGAATTTAAGAAAAAAAAATGTCATGAAGAACATAGGGGTAAGACAGGAATAAAGACACAGACCTACTAGAGAATGGACTTGAGGATATGGGGAGGGGGAAGGGTAAGCTTTGACAAAGTGAAAGAGCGGCATGGACATATATACACTACCAAACGTAAGGTAGATACCTAGTGGGAAGCAGCCGCATAGCACAGGGAGATCAGCTCTGTGCTCTGTGACCGCCTGGAGGGGTGGGATAGGGAGGGTGGGAGGGAGACGCAAAAGGGAGGGGATATGGAAACATATGTATATGTATAACTGATTAAATTTGTTATAAAGCAAAAAAAAAAATCTTCCAATAAACAAAAGCCCTGGACCAGATGGCTTCACAGGCAAATTCTATCAAACATTTAGAGAAGAGCTAACACCTATCCTTCTCAAACTCTTCCAAAATATAGCAGAGGGAGGAAGACTCCCAAACTCATTTTACGAGGCCACCATCACTCTGATAACAAAACCAGACAAAGATGTCACAAAGAAAGAGAACTACAGGCCAATATCACTGATGAACATAGATGCAAAAATCCTCAACAAAATACTAGCAAACAGAATTGAAGAGCACATTAAAAGGGTCATACACTATTATCAAGTGGCGTTTATTCCAGGAATGCAAGGATTCTTCAATATATGCAAATCAATCAACGTGATACACCATATTAACAAATTGAAGGAGAAAAATCATATGATCATCTCAATAGATGCGGAGACAGCTTTTGTCAAAATTCAACACCCATTTATGATAAATACCCTCCAGAAAGGAGGCATAGAGGGAACTTTCCTCAACATAATAAAGTACATATATGTCAAAGCCACAGCCAACATCATCCTCAGTGGTGAAAACTGAAACAATTTCCACTAAGAACAGGAACAAGACAAGGTTGCCCACTCTCACCACTCTTATTCAACATAGTTTTGGAACTTTTAGCCACAGCAATCAGAGAAGAAAAGGAAATAAAAAGAATCCAAATCAGAAAAGAAGAAGTAAAGCTGTCACTGTTTGCAGATGACATGATACTATACATAGAGAATCCTAAAGATGCTACCAGAAAACTACTAGAGCTAATCAATGAATTTGGTAAAGTTGCAGGATACAAAATTAATGCACAGAAATCTCTTGCATTCCTGTACACTAATGATAAAAAATCTGAAAGTGAAATTAAGAAAACCCTCCCATTTACCATTGCAACCAAAAGAATAAAATATCTAGGAATAAACCTACCTAAGGAGACAAAAGACATGTATGCAGAAAATTATAAGACACTGATGAGAGAAATTAAAGATGATGCAAAAAATGGAGAGATATATCATATTCTTGGATTGGAAGAATGAACATTGTGAAAATGACTCTACTACCCAAAGCAATCTACAGATTCAATGCAATCGTTATCAAACTACCACTGGCATTTTTCACAGAACTAGAACAAAAAATTTCACAATTTGTATGGAAACACAAAAGACCCTGAATAGCCAAAGCAATCTTGAGAAAGAAAAACGGAGATGGAGGAATCAGGCTCCCAGACTTCAGACTATATTACAAAGCTACAGTAATCAAGACAGTATGGTACTGGCACAAAAACAGTAATATAGATCAATGGAACAGGATAGAAAGCCCAGAGATAAACCCCCACACATATGATCACCTTATCTTTGATAAAGGAGGCAAGAATATACAGTAGAGAAAAGACAGGCTCTTCAATAAGTGGTGCTGGGAAAACTGGACAGCTACATGTAAAAGAATGAAATTAGAACACTCCCTAACACCATACACAAAAATAAACTCAAAATGGATTAAAGACCTAAATGTAAGGCCAGACTCCATCAAACTCTTAGAGGAAAACATAGGTAGAACACTCTATGACATAAATCACAGCAAGATCCTTTTTGAACCACATCCTAGAGAAACGGAAATAAAAACAAAAATAAACAAATGGAACCTAATGAAACTTCAAAGCTTTTGCACAGCAATGTAAACCATAAAGAAGATGAAAAGACAACCCTCAGAACGGGAGAAAATATTTGCAACTGAAGCAAGTGACAAAGGATTAATCTCCAGAACATACAAGCAACTAATGCAGCTCAATATCAACAAAAGAAACAACCCAATCCAAAAATAGGCAGAAGACCTAAACAGACATTTCTCCAAAGAAGATGTTCAGATTGACATCAAGCATATGAAAGAATGCTCAACCTCATTAATCATTAGAGAAATGCAACTCACAACTACAATGAGATATCATCTCACACCGGTCAGAATGGCCATCATCAACAAATCTAGAAACAATAAATGCTGGAGAGGGTGTGGAGAAAAGGGAGCCCATTTGCACTGTTGGTGGGAATGTATATTGATACAGCCACTATGGAGAAGAGTATGGAGTTTCCTTTAAAAACTAAAAATAGAACTAGCATATGACCCAGGAATCCCACTACTGGGCATATACCCTGAGAAAACCGTAATTCAGAAAGAGTCATGTACCAAAATGTTCATTGCAGCTCTATTTACAATAGCAAGGACATGGAAGTAACCTAAGTGTCCATCAACAGATGAATGGATAAAGAAGATGTGGCACATAATATAGAATGGAATATTACTGAGCCATGAAAAGAAACGAAGCTGAGTTATTTGTAGTGAGGTGGATGGACCTAGAATCTGTCATACAGAGTGAAGTAAGTCAGAAAGAAAAAAACAAATACCGTATGCTAACACATATATGGAATCTATAAAAAAAAAATCAGAAGAATCTAGGCTCAAGATGGGAATAAAGATGCAGACCTACTAGAGAATGGGCTTGAGGATATGGGGAGGGTGAAGGGTAAGCTGGGACAAAGTGAGACAGTGGCATGGACATATATACACTTCCAAACGTAAAATAGATAGCTAGTGGGAAGCAGCCACATAGCACAGGGAGATCAGGTTGGTGCTTTGTGACCACCTAGAGGGGTGGGATAGGGAGGGTGGGAGGGTGGGAGATGCAAGCGGGAAGAGATATGGGGACATATGTATATGTATAACTGATTCACTTTGTTATAAATCAGAAACTAACACACTATTGTAAAGCAATTATACTCCAATAAAGATGTTAAAAAAAAATCTGCCTGCCAATGTAGGGGACACAGTTTTGAGCCCTGGTCCAGGAAGATCCCATATGCCGTGGAGGAACTAAGCTCGTGTGCCACAACTACTGAGCCCACGTGCCACAACTACTGAAGCCCATGCTCCTAGAGCCTGTGCTCCACAACAAGAGAAGCCACTGCAATGAGAAGCCCGTGCACCGCAATGAAGAGTAGCCCCAGCTTGAGGCAAGTAAAGAAAGCCCGTGTGCAGCAACGAAAACCTAATGCAGCCAAAAATAAATAAATTAATTAATTTTAAAAAACCAGTAATTCTTTAGTTTTCTTAGCTGTCTTGGTATTGAAGCTAGACATATTCACAGGTTCTAAGAAATATAATGCTATTTTTTCTGTTCAGAAAAGCTGTGTGGATTTAGATTCTTAAGTATAAAAATTTCCATCTATTCCTTGTTATGAAATGTGTGTGAAGTTGTAGGACTAGGTAAGAGGGTGAATAAGTTAGGAAAAACTTTTCTCTCAAGTGCTGAGATATAATGCTCTGAAAATTCCTTTAACATAATTCACTGGATTGTTGTGAGGACAAATTGAGGTGATCATTGAGAATGCTGCTTGGAAACTCTAGATTATAGACAGGTGGGACATTTGTGAAAAGTAAGGTTTTAAAGCAAAATAAGGCCTTTTAAACACACGGAACTTTTGGTGTCCGACAATGTATATGCTGCCTAATGAAGATTAAAGATTAATCCCTGTTCAGGTAATATTATCTAGTGGGAATAGCATAACATTTACCATTTTAACCATTTTAAGTATATGGTTCAGTGGCATTCAATGCATTCCGAATGCTGTGTTAACTATCACTGCTCTCCATCTCCAGAATTTTTTCATCATCCCAATCTGAAACTCTATACCCAGTAAAGAATACTTCCCGTTTTCTCCTTCCCCCAGTCCCTGGTATCCTCTATTATTATTATTATTTTTTACCTACTCTAGGTACATCCTATAAGTGGAATTATACAGTATTTGTCCTTTTGTATCTGGCTTATTTCACTTAGCATATGTTTTCAGGGTTCATGCATGTTGTAGCATGTATCAGGATTTCATTCCTTTTTAAGGATGAGTAATATTCCATTGTATGTATATACCATATTCTCCTTATCTGTTTATTTGTTGATGGACATTTGGGTTGTTTCTATCTTTTGGCTATTGTGAATAATGCTGCTATGAACATTGGTGCACAAGTATCTGTTTGAAACCCTGTCATCAATTCTTTTGGTTCTGTACCTAGGAGAGGAAAAAAGCAGAACTTTTAAACCCTTATTTTTGCCTGTGACTTTGAGCAGAGATATACTTTTCTTTTGGGTTATCCAGAGCAAGTATAGATCCTCTGTTCGTGCCCTGAAGAATGAGCAGATGATTTCTTCACCTTTGATGTGCTATAGGCCTCTATCCTTTCCCCTAGCCTCCTCCCCCTCCCCTGAATTTGATGCTGCAAGATGTAGCTACAAAGGGTTCTGATATCTCACTCTAAGCACATGCCTGTGATGAAGTCTATTTAAATTAGGCCTGTCAACTGGTACTACTTTGGGGACTGACAAGGTGAGCTGAGAGAAATTAAGTTGAGAGCACCATATAAAGGGAAATTTAATAGAAATGGAAAGTGTCATAAAGATAACTATACTTGAAAGTTCAACTTTAATTCAATTGTGAATGAATTACTCTCTGCTGGTCACTGTTAAAATACAACAGAGAATGAGACAAGAGCTCACGTTGTAGAGGAGGATGCATACATATTTAGTAAGCAGCAAAGAGCTACCAACTATGTTATTACTACTCATTTGTTTATTCAACATTCATCAAGCACCTACTAAGCACAGTTCTAGGCCCAGGGTATATACATCAGTGAACAAGACAAAGTCCTTGCTCTCCTGAAGCTGACCTTCTGGAGGGGGAAACTGGACTAGAAACAAGAAAATACACAGTATGATGGCTGTGTATTTTTCCTATGGAGAAAAAGGAAGATAAGGGATAGGGAGTGATAGGGGTGTGTGTATTGTTTTAGGTGGGCTGACCAGGGCAGGCCTCTTGGAGTGGGTGACTTTAAGCACAGATCAGAATGAAATGAGGAAGAGAGTCAAGGGGAAATATGGGTGACAAGGGAGCCTGGCAGAGGAATAGTGGTGACTGCTGTAATCTTATATTTTGGAGATGGATAAAGAGCTTTGGGGCTTAAATTGATGGGACAAATCTGATGCTCTTTGATTTTAAGTACATAATCCTATGACACTGTAAAATTATTTTTTTATTTAAACACTCAAAGATCTATTTGCAAGAGAATATTCAGTGGCAAGATACTTGCATTTAAAAATAAATGAATATTTCAAAATGATAAGGAATCAGTGCTAGAAATCTCTCTCTCTCTCTCTCTCTCACACACACACACACACACACACGTGTGCATTTTGAGAGCTTCTGTGCATGGAATAAATGTGAGGTGGGTCTTTTGTGGTCTTGCTGTAGGCATGGCAAGCCCTTCTATACTTTCTCCTCCCATTAAGATTCCTCATTCTGTCAGTGTCATTGGTTAGAAAGAAATATTATATTTTAATCAGTTCAGACTAGGTAGTACATGAATAACTAGAGCATTTAAGACCAAATAATATCTCTTAGAAGCATTTAACAAAAATATGCTTAGTAATCCAAAGAAAGCCAACTCTAGTCTTGAAATTTCAGGAAGGATGATAAGAATGTCAGAAACTTTTGAACAAATGGAAAAAATCACCACATGTAGCTCCTTAATGTTGACTCTCTCCTTCACAGTGTAGGGCTGTGTGTGTGTGTGTGTGTGTGTGTGTGTGTGTGTGAGGGGGGGGGCTTGCAAAACTGAAGACACAGTTCTTACAGTCCTACCTTAAGCAACCTATAAGCTGGGAGGGAAGATAGCAGACATTGTAGGATAAGGACCGGTGGACAGTACCAAACCTAAACCTGGTCTCTGGCAGTGCCCACGAGAGGGGGATCAGAGATGCTAGGAAGATGGTCAGAAAAGGGGTGAGGAGGGAATGTGTGATCTGGTCCTTTAAGGACAGGTTGGGAAAGGTCTCCCAAAAGGAGAGGATGGCCTGAGCAAAGATGCCAACATAGGGATGTGCAGTTGATGTTTAGATAATGGAAAGGGGTCCCCATGGACTAAGGCAGAGGATCTGGCTTGGAGATTATAGGAATAACTTTGGAAAGATCAATGTAAGGCCAAGAAGAGAAAAAGAGCTCTTTGCTCTCCTTCTTTTGTAAGTTGCTTTCTGACTCATTAATTTATCAGATTATGGGGAAAATCATCACTTGCTTCCCCATCAGTGTGCTGCTAGTGGGGTCAGCCGTAGATCTCAAGATGTTCCCTGCACACAAAATCACTATCTTCTAAGAGCTGCATTTTCATTGGTTGGCATACAAGCTGACTGTGAAAAATTTAAGCAGTACAAAAGGGTAAGAACCAATGAAAATGGTATAGGGGTGGAGAGGCCCACCAGCCCCTCCACCCCTATACCATTCTTCGGAGGTAGTTGTTATTAATTATTTCTTCTTGCTTGGCTTTCCTGTTATCAT
Organism: Mesoplodon bidens; assembly: GCF_964165515.1. NCBI lineage: Eukaryota > Metazoa > Chordata > Mammalia > Artiodactyla > Ziphiidae > Mesoplodon > Mesoplodon bidens. The sequence continues at coordinate 85,822,709 of NC_138178.1, forward strand.
TCATTCAGTCAACAAATATTTATTAAATGCCTATTATGGACACTGATGTTACAACAGTGAACAAAAGTCCCTGCTCTCAAGCAGCTTATATTTTAATTGGAAGAAACTGACAGAAAGCAGCAAGCACATTTAAAATGTTTTTACCAAATGGGATTACCCTATATACACTCTTTTGCAACTTGTTCTTTTCACTTGACAATACCTCTTAGACATCTTTCCAAGTCAGTCTGAAGAGGCCTACCTCTTTCATTGATAATAGCTAATAATTATTGAGCATCTACTATGCTCCAAGCACAGTCTTAGTCACAATAATCCTCTATGGTAAGTACTATAATGATCACCTTTCTACAGATGAGGAACTGAGGTCCAGAGAGATTTGGGAACTTGTTCAGTCACCTGGCCAGTTACTGATGGAGCCAGATCTGAACCCAGACCATCAGATTCTTCACTCCAGTTCTATCCCCTCCTGATGGCTATGTAGTACTCCTTTGTATGAATGTACCTTGACTTACTTAGCCAGTCCCCTATATTTAAGCCATTTTTAGTTTTTTGCTATCACAGTGCTATAATGAACAGATATGTTTGCATATGTTTGCATATGTTTGGGATTATCCTAAGAGATAGAAACATACACATTTCTATATTTGATAGGCATTACTTAGTTTTCCTTTGAAAATATTTAATCAACTTCTATTCCCACTAACAAATGTAGGAAAAGGTGTAGATTTCTTTAAATATTCTTCAGCAAAGGTAATTACCAGATTTATAATAGTTGTCAATATGAAAATTAAAAAATGGTATAGAAGCTATACTTAATTCTTTTAAAATTTGAAACAGTTTTTCATTGTAAATATTTTAAAGAAATGATTTCTTCCGCATATAGGCTGTTCTTGGTCCTTTTTATCATGCAAGGAAGAAAGCCATCACTCTTGTGTCAAGAAATCTGTCCTTTTTTTTTGTGACTGTGGAGCCCTGGCATGGAAAGTCCCTCCCTTCTCTCTGATCTGGCTCTCTGTGGAAACCTGAGGGCTCAGTACCACATTGTTTCAGGAGAGTGGGATTGACACACGGGATCAACTTGCTCTGGTTAGAGAGACATGATTAAAACATATTTGGTTTCAGTATTTAACAGCAAATCTGATGCAACTTCTGGAAAATCCATAAACGGCTTTAGATGTATTGAAAAATAGCATAATTCTTTCTTTTAAAAATAGCTACGAACCAAAATATTTTGTTTTCATTTAATCCCATCTTAAAAATGAGAACCATCTCAAAGCGATTCTAAACTAAAAAGTTTAAATCTATTTCCCGTGTGTGTTTGTTCTTCAGCATCCTTAGAGTTAATCGTTTGCTTCCTCTGAGCTGAAATTAAGGATGTTGGGAAAGAAGTCATCGCTCTGCATATTACATGTTGCTTGAGTGTGCTTAGCTTTCATCCATAAGAGAGTTGAACTCCCCTTGTAATAATTAAAAAAAAAATTGGCATTGCTAATTCCTTCATCTCTAGGAAAAACAGGTGGGAACTCCAAAGATATTTACTAATCTTCCTCAGTCGAGGGCTGATAAAACTTTGCTAAGCAGAAGCCGTAGCTGGTGACTCCTTTCGTTGTCTGCGTCTGTCCTTCTGAACTCTTGATTCTCACAGAAGAAGCCATCCTGGCGAAGACAGCCTCTAGGGAGCTTCCTTTTGTTTCTCCAAGATTAACTAGTTCTGCCCTGGTAGCAGCAGTAGGCAACTATTCCAGGAGAAACTCTTCTGGGCTTTTGGTATTTTTCCAAGGACCGTTTTTACTCCCTCAGTTCTTCACTGGCAGGGAAGCTGCTTTCCTGCAACACCTTCCTCTTTTTCTGATGAGATGCTGATTCTGATCTGCCATCTAGCAGCTTCCGGTAGTGGTAAGTGGTCAAGAGTGTTTTTCCGGGAGTTGGTCTCAGGGTTTCAAGAATGTCCCCTAGAGACCCAGTTTCTTTTCTATGTAATTACTAGAGCTTTCAGAATAGCCTTGCTTTTCTCGCTTTTCGCTCTTCTCGTTCTTCTCATTGACATGGTCATGGAATGGGTACCTGTTTGATCTTGCTGCACTGCTGGGAAATCTCCCTTTTGGGCGAGAGGCTTAGGTCCAGGCTGAGGTGAGTCTGGGGAGCATTGAAGGGTTGGTGAGACCAAGAAGAGAGGTAGCTCTGGGCTGTTTGGTGCTTTTGGTTTCTCTTTTCCAGGTTGCTGTTTTGCTTTGCTGTTTTCATTTTCTGTGTGTTGAAGTTTAGCAAAGAGTATTAATTATTCTTCTCTCATTAAAAAGTAATTTTGAGGGGCTTCCCTGGTGGCGCAGTGGTTGAGAGTCCACCTGCCGATGCAGGGGACACGGGTTCGTGCCCCGGTCCGGGAAGATCCCACATGCCGCGGAGCGGCTGGGCCTGTGAGCCATGGCCGCTGAGCCTGTGCGTCCAGAGCCTGTGCTCCGCAACGGGAGAGGCCACAACAGTGAGAGGCCCGCGTACCGCAAAAAAAAAAAAAAAAAAAAAAAGTAATTTTGGGGGAAATTAGTTGGATTTGGGAAACAGAGCATTTTCTTTTTTTCCTTTGAAGGTCAAATTTTTCTTCTGTTAGCATCACCTATTACATGGCCAATGGGAGTAACATCAATGTCCATTTCTTCTTGGTTTGTGGGTACTTGTCACTTCCTTTGATAGCAGTTGGTTTGAGTTTTTTCCCAGCGGGTTTGTATCTGATGCACCTATTCAAGATATTGTTCATTTTATGATCAATTTATGCTTTGGACATAACAGTTTGTCACTAAGCTCTCCCTCTGAGGCTTGAGGGGTATGTTTTTAGGGCTGAGATTTGTCTGAACAGATAAATGGATTCTTCTAGCTGTTTTGTTGATAGACATGAGAGAGTCTCAGGTCCCTGGCTAACAATTAGCTGTTTCAAAAAAAAAGGAGATGGGCAAGAAACATTAATTAGGGGCTGAAGGCTTATTAGAAAGGAGGTGAGGAAATACGGTATTGTGTATGAGATTACCTGTGTCCAAGAACGGCCACCTGTGTGCCTGTGTTGTTCCCTGCTTGCCTTTATAGCAAAATGTGAATTCAGAGGGATTTTTGGACATATATTTATCTATCTTGTGCTTTTATATTGTTTCATCATGCATTCATGCATCTTTAAAAATGAGGGACCAAGTGATATTTTTGTGCCCCGGGGGGTTTTTTTGTGCTCAGGAGGATTTTATTTTTTTTCTTACGTGGTAAATTGGAAATTTTCATTTAGAAGGAAAAGACTTATCTTTTCAAAGAAAATTAGAAATTGTTGCTGTCCTTGAAATAAAATTTCTTAATGTATGTATCCTAGATGCTTGCACAGCGTGTACAAGAATCAGATGCTAGTATTTGTTTTCAGGATTTCCCAAGAAATGATGTCAAAGAAAACAGTATCCTCCAAATGTTCCACATTTGTAGCGTATGCCTAAAGTCTTACTTGACTTCTTAGCAATATTACGTATTTTCCAAATATTAACAAATAAAATTCGAATTAAATGTTAAATATAAATATTATATTGGTCAATAATGAATATTATTGACCATTGTGTTTTTGGAAACATAGTCCTTCTTTAATTTGCGGCTACCTTTTTCTCCTCTCTCCTCTTCTTTACTCAGTGCTGGTTTGTTGAGCACCTACGTAGCCTGTGCCAGGCTCTGTGCTAGATGCTCTGAAGAAGAGGGCGTAGGAGGAAAGCCACAGCGTTTTGTTTCAATACATGTTTCTCTAACACTTCTTTTGAGGTTGGGTGTTCCCTAGGACTCTGTCCTTGTCCTCTTATTGACATCCTCACCCGCTGTCCTCCCCTCACTTCTCTTCATTCTCGTTCTTCCTGAATGAGATCATTCATTCCCCGTGACTTCAATGTTTCCTCATATGTTGATGATCCAAGTCTACAAATCTGTCTTTTCTCTTTCATGCTGAGGATATTTTCCATGATCAAGAGGCATTTCAAGCCTAGTGTGTTCAAACTGAACTTAATATTCTCCCACATCAGTTCCTGCTCCTGCTCTCCCACCTTCTCCCTTCACTGCTGTATTTGTCATTTTCGTTAATGGCACCTCTATCCTCTCATTGTCCTGAGCTGAAAACGTGGAAGTCATCCCAGATTCCTCCTTGTTTTGCACCCCAGCATATAGACCCCTTATAAAGTCTGTCAATTCCAACTGCAGGAATATTTCCAGAATCCAGCTCCACTTGCCTGTTGTCACTGTTCCCCCACTTCTTTCCATGCCAGTCCTTGTCATGAGAGTAAAACCTTCCTAAAAACCCTGATGGCATACACTTGCATAGAGAGACACGAGGAAGCAACGACACTGGACAAGGGGGCCTGGATTCTAAGTGTACCATTCTGCAGAGAGAGCCCTTCTGCCTCCCCATTACCTGAGGATCAACCACAGGATCTTGCTCGTGGCAATGCTCTGTGTCACCTCATCTATCAAATAGGGATAGTCCCTGCCTGTAAAATTTTGTTGAGGATTAAATGAGATGATACATGTCAGTGCTTAGCATGAGGCTAAGTACCAAGTGAATGGGAGTGATGATGATGACAATGATGACTTCTTTCAGAATCCATCTCTTATCTACCTTGCCAGCCCCATATCACACTACACTCCTCCATGCCCCTTGTAATCTGGTTGCCATGAATATCACTGCTTCCTATCACAACACTTGGTCTTTCCACATGCTGTTCTTTTTGCCTGTACTTACCTTGTTTTACCAAGCAGACTCTTCTTTTCAAAAGGACTTGACTTGGAATCGCCATCTGTGAGCTCATAGCTGACTCTGCAAAGCAGGCTTGGTGACTCCCTTCCCTCTGTCTCCATAGTTCTCAGTCCCTCCTTCTGTCATAGTCCTGCACTAATGAACTTTCTATGTATCTGGTCTCATCTACCCCAGACTCTTGGTTTTTGAAGGATAGAGATAGGGCCTGATGATCTTTTCCTCCCTCTACCCAGCCCAGGTTTGACATAGAATAGGCATCTGATAAGTGTTTGATAATTGAATATCAGTAAGGATGCTCTCAAATTTGATAGGTTTTCTACGTATGTAGAGTTAAAAATACATTTAAGAAAAATAAAAATAACAATAGCTTTCCTTTCTTGAGTATTAACTTTGTAGCAGGAGGCACTGTGCTAATTTTTTTTTTCCCCCACAGGCATGACTTCATTTAGCTTGCTAAATGATCCCATGAGTTACCCTGATTGTCTCTGTTTACAGATGAGAAAACCAGGGCTTAGAAGGGAGGGGAACTTGCTGGAGGTCGAGAGATAACAGGACCAAACCTGGCCCCCTGACTCCAGGCTCGGGGAGGAACGGGAAAGTGAGAAGGGGAAGGAAGATGACCAAGCCAGGGGAAGTGTGTTTGGGAGAGAAAGGGAAGGATGAGAAGGACATTGAAAATGCACAAGAGAGGCAGTGAGAGCAGGAGAGGAAAGGAAGAGAAAGGAAAGAGAGAAGGAAACTAGGAGACCAAGTTGGAAAATAAGCAGGACATAAACAAGAGGAGAAAGGGAAGAAGTGTTCCCACCACTTTAGAATTTTGTGGTAACAGCTGCGTGCCTAACAGAATATAAACAGACTTCAGTGTCGACATGACAACTTACAACAAAAGCAATCTGATATACATTATATGGGAAATAGAATAATTTATTGTTGAGGCATGGTAATTAGATATAATTGGTAAGCAGTTTATAAATTTGGCTGTGCTAGCCATCACTTTGACAAACACATACACAGACTAGCTTAAATATTTTTACTTCTATTTTTGTCCAATATCTATACTCTGTAAGCCCTACAGCTGTTGGCAGCTGTCAATATGATTAAAACATTATCTATACCTGATTCACTTTGCTGTACAGCAGAATCGAACACAACATTGTAAAGCAACTATACTCCAATAAAAATTAGTTAAAAAATAAATACAACATTATCTATACCTCCTACCCTCACGTCACACTCAGAGCTGCACACATGTAGGACTGAGGCCTGGGCTTATTCCTTACCTTATCCCTCACTGGTCTAACCTCCCAAGGCTAAGATTTCCCTTTTGCATCAAGATGTCCCTTCCCTGGAGTCTTAGAGGTGTGTTCCATCTCCCACCCCCCATCCCTTAGGGACCTGGAACAGGGGGCTCCTGGGGAATATTCTTGGGCTGGTAGGCAGGGTTGCCAGCTGATATGTTGCAAGGTCACCATGTCCAGAGGTGGGAAGACTCACTGAGGCTTTGCTTTTCAGGCTTTGGGAGCTTACGGCCAGAGGGAGGAAAGGGGCAGGGGCAGGACCAGAGAAGGTAGAGGGCAGCAGGAGGAGAGAAGGGGCTGATTCCCTAATCCTGCCATCCCACTTCCCATCCTTAGACCCCACTATTACTCAGGAGATGGGTTCTCCATTGTTCACCTAAGCCTTCCAGGCAGCTCCCCTACCCTCCGCTCTTGGTGGGTCAGTCCTCTTGGTGGGTTGTGTTGAGAGGCAAGTGCCTGAGTGAGGAATATGAAGGAAAGTCAGGGAAACAGGGAAAGGAAACTGAGAGAGTGAAAGCGGAGAAAAGGGGAGGGAGTAGGAGGAGAGATGACAGATGGGGAGGAAGGAAGGAGGGGGAGGAACCACATTCTTATGGAGTGAGCTGTATTTACATGTATATTTATCCTGGAAACAGCCCTGGGAGGAAGGAATTATTACCTCTATTTTACAGATTCGGAGATTGAATCTTAGGAAGGGTAAGTGACTTGGTCAAAGTAACACTAGATAGAAAGTAACTGAGCTAGGATCGGGGTCTGTTATCCTAAAAGTCTCTCCTGTACATTACAGTGTCTCCGAAGAGGAGGAGAAGGCAGAGTTGGGGAAAGAGAGGCAAGCAGAACAGAACGGAGACTGGAGAATAGACGGGTGGGGGACAGGAGGCCCTCACAGGGGCTGAGGACTGGGGTTGGGGTCCTTGAAGCTGTGTGGGACCTTTCCCCCTTGGCCCATCTTGTCCCTGAGTCCTGAGTACTGGAGAGGACCCACTGCTCAAAGGACGTAGAGGATGCATGCCCCTGCGGGGACACCCCAGCTCCTCCCTTGACCCTGAGTTGAGGCCAGGCCTAGGGGCGCTCCCTGAGCAGCACCCTGGGCAAGGAATGAGAGCTGCCAAGAATCTGCCTGTGCTACTCTCTGGCTTCAACTCCTCCTCCTGTCTCTTCCCCCACTGTCCTGGCCCCTACCTCTTCCCTTTCTTTCCCAATCTCCTCTGATTCCTTTGTCTTCCTGTCACTCTCCCTCATGTTTTCAATCTGTCTTCCCACTGGTTCTATCCCCTTAGTTTATTGCCATGGCCCTGGCCTCCCACTGTAAGCACATCTTCTCTTTAAAGCCTCATTACCCATTCACACTTACCTCCTTTATTTTGCTGCAGAATGTCTTACAGGGGTTATACTCACTGTCCTCAATTCACCCTAATGTGTATATAGACATTTTGACAGGGGAAGTTCAGAGGGCTGCCTTCAAGATAACTATCTAATGAGCATTTTCATTATGTGTCACTGTCCCCAACAACCTGTCCAGGTATGTTCTGAGGCTCAGAGAGCTTACTTGCCCTGGATTCTGTAATGTTAGTAGAAAAAGCAGGAATCCAAGATCAGGTTGTTTGACTCCAAAGGACAAGCTTGCAGCCACCACATCCTGCTGCCCCTTGAGCAGGTCAGCAGGCTGTTCCCCTGGTTGCCAGTTGGTGAGTTTGTTATGGCTAGAGTGGGTCATATGTCCTGTAGACTTTGGACCATAAGTCAACAGCATACCAAAAACAGAGCTACCTTTCTGGGGAAGACTAATATTAGCTCAGGAGACTGATGATCTAGAGTAAGATGAATGACAATTTATTAATTGAAAATATATAATATATAACTGTCAGGAGGACCAGAATGTTCACTTCAGCATGCATGACTGGTGTATTCTTCCCCTGTAGGCAGACTTCTGGGGGAAAGCAAGTTATTATCAGTAGGTTGCTTGGTGATCGTGGAACTGGAGCAGGGGGAATTAACTATAATAACTTGATTGTTGAATGGCCTCTGATCATTAAAGAGAATCTCCATTTTAATCCTTGGCTTAAAGCGTTGAGTCACCTGCAAGCAGGTGTACCCATTTTCACTATAAGTAGGGACCTCTTTGAGGAATCATAATATGACCAGTATGCACTCTTCTGCTCACAGCTGCTTAAGTAGCATTTCCAACTTGGATGTCTTGTTATGTCCTCAATCTCAAGGTATCTGAAACCAACTTCTTATCTTCCCTAAACAAATTGGAGTTTTCTCATTACTTTGCCATTTTTTCCATTAGAAGAATTACTTTCTGTGACCAAGATTCAAAACCTGAACTTGAAATGTAAAAAAACCCAAATTCTTCATGCAAGCGTCACTCTCAATCTTTTCCCAAAAAAGTACTCACTTAAATGAATTAATATACGTGAAACACTTAGCTATTTTGGGTACATTTACCTCTCTACTTACTTTCCCCAGACCTGTCTTTCTGTAAAAACCCACTAAGACTTTCACACAAGAAAACCACCATTTTAATCCCTTGCATAAGGTGAAGGCGAGGGTAAGATAAAACATATTCAGCAACTTAACTTTTTCTATTTCTTCTGCTTCGGGGTGATTTCATAAAAGGAGGAATGTTTTTATGTAAACAATGTTTGCTTCAGTACTTGTAAATGTTGAATTTCAAAATCCTAAGTTCCTACTTCTAGAGCTAGATTTCGTTTTAACAAATCCTTCTTTGTCACCTGAGTTTTTTCAGTGTATTTCCATAGACCCTCACTGATCTGAAAGTTCAATAAAAGATGGCTTTTTCTTTACTCTGACATCCTTTAGAGGTGGAGCGAGTGTCAGCTGGGGTATTTTGGTGAATTGATAAGTGTACAACAATAAAAGGACTAAATTTTACTTCCTCAAATTTACACTAGAATCTGCTACATTAGTATAAATCCTCCATTAAATATACCTGGGTTGCTGCTATTAAAAGGAAAAGATTTGATTGTAGGAGACATGGACTTGAATCCTTAGTTTTTGTTGTAACCACATGTCTTAGAGAGTAAAAACACTTGAATAAGATCATTAATAAGAAACACTTCACAAACCTTAGAGAAATATTGTTTAATTCGTACAACTGTAATTATATTATCACTCTGGATTAAACATGAAATAGAGAATATTTTCTTCAAAAATAAAAATGGGTAAAATTTAAAAAATGGATTTACTCATTATTTTAAAGATAAAAGGTTTCAAAGATACTTTGGAAGATGGTATTAGAGAAATTAAAAGCAAAGAAATAATTGGATGGTTTAAAGGTAATTTTAGGAAGGATATGGTTTTGCTTTATGTTTAATTGTCTAGTGGCTTTTAAAGTGAAAAGTGCTTATAAGAAGATCTAAAATAAGAGAAGGTTTACATGGATATTTTCTCTTTAGTTACCTTTATATTACACAAATACATATTTAAGTTCATCCTTTGTTCTGGCTATCTGTTAGTGCTAATCCCTCAAAGCAAGCTAGCAAACCAATAAGGAGAAAGAAAGAAAAGGTTGGCCAGTGGCCGGTACTCCTAATAACTTCCTGAGAGATTGAATTTCTTTCTTCTGCCTGCATTCTCATTGCCACCTGTCAGGGTGGAGAGTCCCTTTTGCCATCCTACTTAAAGAATCATTCTGCTTTTCACCAGCTCGAGGGACTCTGAGCCCATGAAAACAGAATATGTTTACTTAGTCCCCAGAGAGAGTTTTCAAGCCCTAACTAGTTGGCTTAGAACTTGCTGATGAGCCTTAACCCTCTGGCCAGGTGGGGCCACCAGATCAAGGTGTCATTGTCACAGAATCCATTCATCCTTCTCCATGTTGCCATTTTGTATTGGTTGTGACTATTTGTTGGAACAAAGATAGTCCCTCATGGATAAAAAACCCACTTTTGTCCATGTTATTTCTCACAGAAAGGCTTTTCCTCAAAAGATCCTTTCTGTTCATCTTCTTTTAGAGCCAGAGTGCCTCCTCTTGCCCTTCTACCCCAAGATTTGCAAATTCCTCCTCCTTTCTTGTGCTCTTCAGTTTGCCTGCAACACTCTTCTTATTGCTAACCAAATACTTCTCATTTTTTGAGGTTCTTCCTAGGCTGGAGGTGGGGGATGCACAGGACGATAGGGACCAGCCAGAGGTAGGGAGCAGCCAAGAAAGCCATGACGGTTCCCAGTTTGGGAAGATCTAAGATGTTCTTGAACTTGGGGTTGGGGTCTAGGAAGGGATAGTTGCTAAAAGGGAAATAAATGCCTTTTAGCATCTGGAAGCCCTTGCTTCATTCCTCATAGACACTGAGAACATTAATCATTCTTTCATTTAGCAAATTTTTATTGAGCACTGCCACATGCCAGGCATGCATTAGACACTGAAGATACAACTATGGACAAGACAGATTGGGTCTCTGCCCCACTGGAGTTTGTAGACTAATGGGAAAGCAGCCAATATAATAGGCAAATACATTCTAGAATGATAAGGGCTCTGAAATGGGAAGTTCTGGATTCTATGGGAGCACATAGGAGGTGCTCTTACCTCTGATTTGGGGGACCAGGGGAGAACTCCTAGAGGAAGTGATGTATGAGTTGATATTGAAAAGATGAGTACAAGTTAGTCAGGTGAAGGGGCTGGTGATGGGGTTAGATTATGACAGGCAGAGAGAAGAGCATGTGTCAAGGCCCTCAAATAAAAAGAAGCTGAGTGGGCTTCCCTGGTGGCGCAGTGGTTGAGAGTCCGCCTGCCGATGCAGGGGACACGGGTTCGTGCCCCGGTCTGGGAAGATCCCACATGCCGCGGAGCAGCTGGGCCCGTGAGCCATGGCTGTTGAGCCTGTGCGTCCGGAGCCTGTACTCCGCAACGGGAGAGGCCACAACAGTGAGAGGCCCATGTAACGCAAAAAAAAAAAAAAAAAAAAAAAAAGAAGCTGAGTTATATCTGTAGTATAGACATGGGGTGGCGGAGCAAGGAAGAATGGGGGCTGTAAGGAGAGTGATGAGAAATCAGGGTAGAAAGACTAGCAGGGACCAGGTTGCAGAGGGGCCAAGGAGTCATGCTGCAATTGGATCTTTTTTTCTAAGGCCAGTGGGACGTTATTGAAGGGTTTTAAGCAGGGGTGTGATATGATACCATTTAACTTTTAAAAAGATCACTGTGGCTTCAGTGTGGACCCTAGTCTATGGGTGGCCAAGGCTGGAGCGGGGAAACCTGTTAGAAGGAATGCAGGGGAAAGCAGTCACTGGTCAGCAGGCATGTCCTAGAGGCATCTGCTGCTTAAAACTGGGGTAGGGGGAGCAGTGAGGAGGGGGCGGGGGGATTGTTTTAGGCAGCCTTGGTGGCCGTTGGTAGAAGGCATGGGAAGAAGAACAGAAGAGTTATTGATGGGTTATATTTGAGGACCTATCCCTGCTTCTAGCAGCACCTGGCAGCAGTACTCCCATCTTGTTGCATTCATCAATTTTAGTGACTGGTTTCTGGAAAAGCAGTAGGTTTTACAAAGTGTTGATGGCCCTACTTGTCAGGGGCACCCCAGGGGTGGCTATTCCCTCAGTGGGCTGCTGCTTTTCCTGGAGGTGGTGGAAGGGAACTCATGAATCTGGGAGCACAACAGGGAGAAATATTGATGGTTTCAGGCCTTTTAAACACTAGAAATTTGTAATGGAACAGTAGGTGTTGATGAAATTCCTCTGCATCCTCCATTCTTGTAGCTGCTAAACCATAAATGCTGCTCTTCCTCTTTTCTGGTCTCCATATGACTGACCAGCTTCTTCTTTCATGGGTGTTTAATGCATCCTGCCACACCATGTCTTTGAGCAGGAACAAACAAGTCATGTCTCTTTCTAACCTAAAGAGTATGAATTCAGAACCTCTGCCTACCCTGTCATGTGTTTGCAAAGGTGCTTGAGTTCATTTCCATGGTCCTTTGGGTTCTAAATGTTGAAGTTATTTGTTAGCCCTTTATTTATTCACTCTAAATCCTTAATAGAGTTTGCCATATGAAGGAAATTAGACATGTAGGGAAAAAATAAAAGATAATAATGACATATTTCTGCCCCCTATTTATTTATTTCTAAATAATTTTTTTCTTCCAGTTTTATTGAGAAATAATTAACATACAGCACTGTATAAGTTTAAGGTGTATAGCATAATGATTTGACCCACATCATGGAATGATTACTACAGTAAATTTAGTGAACGTCCATCATCTCATATAGATAAAAAATTTTTGAAAAGTTGTTTTTCTTGTGATGAGAACTCAGGATTTATTCTCTTAATGACTTTTATATATAACACACAGCAGTGTTAATTATATTAATCATGTTGTACATTACATCCCTAGTACTTACTATCTTCTAACTGGAAATTTGTACATTTTAATCACTTTTATCCAATTCCCCCTCCTCCCACCCCCTGTCTCTGGTAACCACAAATCTGATTTCTTTTTCTGTGAGTTTGTTGTTTGTTTTTTGAAGTGTAACTGACCTACAACACTATGTTAGTTCCTGGTGCACAGCACAGTGATTGCATATTTCTGTGCATTACAAAATGATCATCATGATAAGTCTAGTTACCATCTATCACCATGCAGAGATATTATATTACTATTGACTATATTCCCCACACAGTACATTTCATCCTCATGACTCATTTTGTCACTGGAAGTTTATACCTCTTAATCTCCCTATTTCACTCATCCTCCCTCCCCCTGCCCCCTCCCCCACAACTACCTGTTTGTTCTCTGTACCTATGAGTCTGTTTCTGTTTCGTTATATTTGTTCATTTGTGTTGCCCAGTAAGTGAAATCATACAGTATTTGTCTTATTTCACTTAGCATAATACCCTCTAGGTCCTTCTATATTGTCAAAACTGGCAAGATTTCATTCTTTTTTATGGCTGAATAGTATTCCATTACATATATACATCACATCTTCGTTATCCATTCATCTATCAATGGGTACTTAGGTTGCTTCCATATATTGGCTATTGTAAATAATGCTGTGATGAACATAAGGGCACTTAATGTCTTTTTCAAAAAATAAATTTATTTTTATTTATTTCTTTTTGGCTACATTGGGTCTTCGTTGCTGCGCACAGGCTTTCTCTAGTTGCACCGAGCAGGGGTTACTCTTTGTTGCAGTGTGCAGGCTCCTCATTGTGGTGGCTTCTCTTGTTGCAGAGCATGGGCTTCAGTAGCTACAGCACATGGGCTCAGCAGTTGTGGCTTGCAGGCTCTAGATCGCAGGCTCAGTAGTTAATAGCACATGGGCTTAGTTGCTCTGCGGCATGTGGTATCTTCCCAGAACAGGGCTTGAACCCATGTGCCCTGCATTGGCAGGCAGATTCTTAACCACTGAGCCACAAGGGAAGTCCCTCACTGTAGTTTTGATTTGCATTACCCTGCTGATTAGTGATGTTGAGCATCTTTTCATGTGTCTGTTTGCCATCTGTATGTCTTCTTTGGAAAAATGTCTCTTCGGGTCTTCTGACCATTTTTTAATGGGATTGGTTTTTTTTTTTTTTGATGTTGAGTTGTATGAGTTCTTTGTATATTTTGGATATTAACCCCTTATCAGATATATCATTTACAAATATCTTCTCCAGTGCAGTAGGTAGCCTTTTTGTTTTGTTGATAGTTTCTTTCACTGTGCAAAAGCTTTTTAGTTTGATGTAATTCCATTTTTTGCTTATGTTTCCCTTGCCTATTATCATACTAAGTAAAGTAAGCCAGACAGTGAAATACAAATATCATATGACATCACTTCTATGTGGCATCTAAAAGAAAAAAAAGACACAAATGATCTTATTTCCAAACAGAAAGAGACTCACAGACACAGAAAACAAACTTATGGCTGCCAAATAGGAGAGAGGGTGGGGGAGGGGTTATATTAGGAGGCTGGCATTAACATATACACACTACTATGTATAAAATAGATAGCCAACAAGGACCTACTGTATAGTACAGGGAACTATACTCAGTAGTATGTAATAATCTATAAGGGAAAAGAATCTGAAAAAGAATATATATATATATATATATAGATAGATAGATAGATATAGATATTGATGCAATTTATGGCAGAGTGTTCTGCCTATGTTTTCCTCTAGGAGTTTTATAGGATCTGGCCCTTACAGTTAGGTCTTTAATCAATTTTGAGTTTATTTTTGTGTATGATGTTAGAGAATGCTCTAATTTCATTCTTTTACATGTAGCTGTTCAGTTTTCCCAGCACCACTTATTGAAGACTGCCTTTTCTCCATTGTATTCTTGCCTCCTTTGTCATAGATTAATTGGCCATAGGTGAGTCAGTTTATTTCTGGGCTTTTTATCCTGTTTTAGTGATCTATATCTCTGTTTTTGAGCCAGTACCATATTGTCTTGATTACTGTAGCTTTGTACCATAGTCTTAAGCCAGGGAGCCTGATTCCTCCAACTGTTTTTCTTTCTCAAGATAGCTTTCACTATTTGAGGTCTTTCATGTTTCCATATAAATTTTAAAATTTTTGCTTCTAGTTCTGTGAAAAATGCCTTTGGTAATTTGATAGGGATTGAATTGAGTTTGTAAACTGCCTTGGGTAGTGTGGTCATTTTGACAGTCTTGATTCTTCCAAATCAAGAACATGGTATGGGCTTCCCTGGTGGCACAGTGGTTGAGAGTCCGCCTGCCGATGCAGGGGACATGGGTTCATGCCCTGGTCTGGGAAGATCCCACATGCCACGGAGTGGCTGGGCCCGTGAGCCATGGCCGCTGAGCCTGCACCTCCGGAGCCTGTGCTCCTCAACGGGAGAGGCCACAACAGTGAGAGGCCCGCATACCACAAAAAAAAAAAAAAAAAAGAACATGGTATATCTTTCTAGCTGTTTATGTCTCCTTTGATTTCTTTCATCAGCATCTTACAGTTTTTGGAGTACAGGTCTTTTGCCTTGTTAGGTAGGTTTATTCCTAAATATTTTATACTTTTTGATGTGATGGTAAATGGGATTGTTTTCTTAATTTTTCTTTCTGATCTTTCATTATTAGTGTATAGGATTGCACCAGATTTCTGTGTATTATTTTTTTTTCCTGCAACTTTACTGAATTCATTGATGAGCTCTAGTTGTTTTCTGGTAACATCTTTAGGATTTTCTATGTATAGTATCATGTCATCTGCAAACAGTGACAGTTTTACTGCTTTTCCAGTTTGTATTCCTTTTATTTATTTTTCTTCTCTGATTGCTGTGGCTAGGACTTTCAAAACTATGTTGAATAAAAGTGATGAGAGTGGACATCCTTGTCTTTTTCTTGATCTTAGAGGAAATGATTTCATTTTTTCACCATTGAATATGATGTTAGCTGTAGGTTTGTGGTATATGGTCTTTATTATATTGAGGTAGGTTCCCTCTGTGCCCACATTCTGGAGGGTTTTTATCAGAAATAGGTGTTGAATTTTGTCAAAAGCTTTTTCTGCATCTATTTAGATCATATGGTTTTTATTCTTCAATTTGTTAATGTGGTATATCACACTGATTGATTTGCAGATATTAAAAAATCCTTGCATCCTTGGAATAAATCCCTCTTGATCATGGTGTATGATCCTTTTAATGTATTACTGGGTTTGGTTTGCTAGTATTTGTTGAGGATTTTTATGTCTGTGTTCATCAGTGATATTGACCTGTAATTTTCTCTTTTTGATGGTATCTTTGTCTGGTTTTGGTATCAGGATGATGGTGGCCACATAGAATGAATTTGGGAGTGTTTCTTCCTCTGCAATTTTTTGAAATAGTTTCAGGATAGGTGTTAGCTCTTCTCTAAATGTTTGATAGAATTCACCTGTGAATCCATCTGTTCCATGACTTTTGTTTGTTGGGAGTTTTTAATCACAGATTCAATTTCAATACATAGAATTGGTCAAGTCATATTTTCTATTTCTTACTGGTTCAGTCTTGGGAGATTGTACCATTCTAAGAATTTGCCCATTTCTTCTAGGTTGTCCTTTTCATTGGTGTATAGTTGCTTGTAGTAGTCTCTTATGATCCTTTGAATTTCTGTGGTGTCAGTTGTAATTTCTCCTTTTCATTTCTGATTTTATTGATTTGGACCCTCTCCCTTTTTTTTCTTGATGACTCTGGCTAAAGTGTTATCAATTTTGTTTATCTTTTCAACTCTTAGTTTATTGGTCTTTGCCATTGTTTTCTTTGTCTCTATTTCATTTATTTCTGCTCTGATCTTTATGATTTCTTTCCTTCTGCTAACTTTGGGTTTTATTTGTTCTTCTTTCTCTAGTTGCTTTAGGTGTAAGGTTAGGTTGTTTGTTTGAGATTTTTCTTGTTTCCTGAAGTAAGCTTGTATCACAATAAACTTCCATCTAAGAACTGCTTTTGCCACATCCCATAGGTTTTGGATTGTTGTGTTTTCATTTTCATTTGTCTCTAGGTATTCTTTTTATTTCCTCTTTGATTTCTTCAGTGATCCATCAGTTGTTTCATAGCATATTGTTTAGCCTCTATGTGTTTGTGGGTTTTTTTTTTTTTGCGGTACGTGGGCCTCTCACTGCTGTGGCCTCTCCCGTTGAGGAGCACAGGCTCCAGACGCGCAGGCTCAGCAGCCATGGCTCACGGGCCCAGCCGCTCCATGGCATGTGGGATCTTCCCGGACCGGGGCACGAACCCGTGTCCCCTGCATCGGCAGGCGGACTCTCAACCACTGTGCCACCAGGGAAGCCCTGTTTGTGTTTATTGCATTTTTTTCTTGTAATTGATTTCTAATCTCATAGTGTAGTGGTCAGAAAAGATGCTTGATATGATTTCAGTTTTCTTAAGTTTACCAAGACTTCCTTTGTGGCCCAGCATGTGATCTGTTCTGGAGAGTGTTCCATGTACACTTGAAAAAAAGGTGTATTCTTCTGCTTTTGGATGGAGCACTCTATAACTATCAATTAAGTCCATGTGTTCTAATGTATTATTTAAGGCCTGTGTTTCCTTATTGATTTCCTGTCTGGATGATCTGTCCATTGATATAAGTGGAGTGCTAAAGTCCCCCTCTATTATTGTATTACTGTGGATTTCTCCTTTATGTCTGTTAACATTTGCCTTATATATTGAGGTGTTCCTCTGTTGAGTGCATATATATTTATAATTATTATATCTTCTTCTTCGATTGAGCCCTTGATCATTATGTAGTGTCATTTGTCTATTGTAACAGTCTTTATTTTAAACTCTATTTTGTCTGATATGAGTATTGCTACTCCAGCTTTCTTTTGATTTGCATTTGCATGGAATACCTTTTTCCATCCCCTCACTTTCAGTCTGTTTGTGTCTCTAGATCTGAAGTGGGTCTCTTATAGACAACATATATGTGGGTCTTATTTTTGTATTCATTCAGCCAGTCTATTTCTTTTGGTTTGAGCATTTAATCTGTTTACATTTAAGTTAATTATTGATATGTATGTTCTTATTGCCATTTAAAAAGTATTTTGGATTTGTTTTTGTAGGTCTTTTTTATTCCTTTTCTCTTTTGTTCCCCTCTCTTGTGATTTGATGATTATATTGTTGTGTTTGGATTCTTTTTCTTTTGTGTGTGTATATCTATTATAGATTTTTCATTTGTGGCTACCATGTGGTTTTGATATAGAAGTCTATATGTATACATGATTGTTTTAAGTTGCTGGTCTCTTAATTTCAAATGCATCTCAAATATCCTGCATTTTTGCTCTCCTCCTCTCACAATTACTGTTTTGATATCATATTTGTGTGTAGATTATTTCCTACCCTTACTGTATGTTCGCCTGTACTGGTGAGCTTTACCATTTTGTAATTTTCCTGTTTCTAATTGTTGCCTCTTCTATTGAAAGAGTTCCTTTAGCATTTGTTGTAATGCTCATTTGGTGGTGCTGAATTCTTCTAGCTTTTGATTTTGCAATCAATTCTGAATGAGAGACATGCTGGGTAGATTATTCTTGGTTGTAGGTTTTTCCCTTACATCACTTTAAATGTATTGTGCCACTCCCTTCTGGCCTGTAGAGTTTCTGCTGAAAAATCAGCTGATAGTCTCATGGGGATTCCCTTGTATGTTATTTGTTGCTTTTCCTTTGTTACTTTGGATATTTTCTCTTTGTCTTTAGTTTTTGTCAATTTGATTACTATGTGTCTTGGCGTGTTCCTTCTTCAATTAATTCTATATGGGACTCTGCACTTCCTGGATTTGGGTGACTGTTTTGGGAAGGAATTACTTTTGGTACTTGAATAAAAGGAAGGTAATGGAGTGTCACCTCTGAGATAGTCTGATTCACAGGGTTTTGGATATGTTAGAACATTTGGCTCCATTTTAATGCCAAATTGAATGTTATACTTGTGCTTACCTTACATTGTTCTATATAGCCACCATAATACAAATAGATAATTTTTGAATAGAATTATTTGTTTCCTTAAAAATTTTTTTTATTGAAATATAATTGATTTAAAATGGTGTGTTAGTTTCAGGTGTACAGCAAAGTAATTCATATATATATATATATATTCTTTTTTAGATTCTTTTCCATTATAGGTTATTACAAGATATTGAATATAATTCCTGTACTATACAGCAGGTCCTTGTTGGTTATATATTTTATATATAGTAGTGTGTATATTTTAATCCTGAACTCCTAATTTATCCATTCCCCCTTTCTCCTTTGGTAACCATAAGTTTGTTTTCTATGTCTGTGAGTTATAGAATTATTCTTATCTTGTTAGATTTAAGTCTCATAAATGGAGTCTATTATTCCTTATTGTGTTAATGACTTCCTAGTCATCTAGATTTGACTAGGAAGAAAGCTGAATGATGGCAATTTATGGTTAATGAGCATTTCTCAAATACTAATGTTGTGTACATTTCTTATTTTCTTATGTAGGCCAGCTGTTGAGGCCTGGTGAAAAAAAATCAGGTGCAATAATGTTCTGCAGTAAAAAGAAATCACTTGGTAAGTACTGAGTTCTTTAGGTGACACAAAGCAAATATGATTTTTTAATATTTATTTTAATTTCACGGAGGTGTAATTTATAAACAAAAACCACACAGATCTTAAGTGTTCCATTTGATGAGCTTTAAAGGCTGTATGTAAATGTGTAATTACCACCAAAAAGCAAGAGTTAGAACATTTCTATCACCTGAGAAATTTCCCTTGTGCCCCTTTTTATTCATTCTCCCTGTGTTCTACACAACCACCTTCTGATTTCTATCAGATTGGTTTTGCCTGTTTTTGAAATCGATATAAATGAAATCATATGGCATGTATTCTTGTATTTTGCTTCTTTCACTCAGCATAAGGTTTTTTTTGACATATATCCATATGGTTGTATGTATCAGTAGTTTGTTCTTCTTCATTTTTTTCTTTTAAAACAGTATTCCATTGTATGAATACACCAACACTTAAGACTAAGTTCATACGTTTAGAAATAATTTGGGTTCATGATGGCAAGTAACACACTTTGATTTTGGTTGAGTAATTGGTCTAGCTGAACAGTGTTAATAGTATTCCAATTTTTAAAAATACAGCATCCTGACCAGAGAGTATTAATCTTGTCTTATGTCTTGTTAGTCAGCAACAGAGTATTCTGTAGTTTTTCCTTCAATGGAAATGTGTTCAGTTTATTACTGCTATTTTCTTTATTATGTTAAAAACTTTAATTAATTAATTTTTAAATGGCTGCATTGGGTCTTAGTTGTGGTACACGGGATCTTCATTGAGGCCTGCAGGATCTTTTGCTTTTGTGCGCGGGCTCTTTGTTGAGGTGTGCAGGCTTCTCTCTAGTTGTGGCGTACAGGTTTTCTTTTCTCTAGTTATGACATGCAGGCTCCAGGGTGCAGGGGCTCTGTAGCTGGCAACATGTGGGCTCTCTAGTTGAGGTGTGCAAGCTCAGTAGTTGTGGCAAGTGGGCTTAGTTGCCTCACGGCATGTGGGATCTTAGTTCCCTGACCAGGGATCGAACCCGCATTACCTGCATTGGAAGGCAAA
The DNA here is from genome assembly GCF_964165515.1 of Mesoplodon bidens. Classification (NCBI taxonomy): domain Eukaryota; kingdom Metazoa; phylum Chordata; class Mammalia; order Artiodactyla; family Ziphiidae; genus Mesoplodon; species Mesoplodon bidens. Next base: position 85,842,750 of record NC_138178.1, read on the forward strand.
TTCTTTACCACTGGACCATCAGGGAAGTCCCTATTTTCTTTATTTTTGACTATGGACTTGTTAGAGACCAAAGGCTGGATTAGAGTATATCTAATACCCTATCCCTCCTTCTAATCATATCTCTGACAGGTGGTTAAGCTATTTTGATAGGCAATTATTTCATGGTTCAGTCTGTTCCCTTGTTGGACACATTGATTGCAATGTTCAGTCTCATAATGAGCTGAAATCTGTCTCAATGTAATTTGCACACATAGGTCATTAGTTGTGCCCTCTGGGACAATACTTTCATATTCCCAGTGCCAATTTAAGAGTCTAGAATTATTGTCATCGTTTTTTTCTTTTTCAAATAAAATGATTTATTTATATCCAGTCACTGGTATAATCTTAATAGTGTAAACAATAGATTAACCAGTTTTGACAGGGACAAGTTTCCAACAGAATATATTGTTGCAAGGTTTTGATAAGTTCATTCTCACTCTTTTAAAATAATTTGTACATATATGTGAATGTATATGTATAAAATAAGCAATTTTTTTATAAATAAAAATAAGAAAACAGAAGTGACTGTAATTGGACAATCCAGAGATAAACACTCCAGACTGCCAAGCTGCACAATTTAGAGGGCTCCAATTCAGTGACCTCTATTAATACATTAATGTATATTCATCCATATATTCCCAAATGGAACTGTGGTGTGCATTACTTTGAACCTGCTCTTAAAACATAATACTGTAATCGTAGATACCTTTTCTGTCTTTAAACCTTTCTCTATAACATTATTCTTTTTTACATTTTCCTCTAACTTTTAATTTTGAAAATGTTGGATTTTACAACAAAATTAAAAGAATGGTAAACACCCAAATACCTTTCACCTAAATTCTACAATTATTACCATTTTGCCACATTTGCCTCCTCTCCTCCCCCTCACTGCCACCAGCACACACCCACACACATGCACACACATACACTTTTTGTTGTCATTAGGATATTTGAAAGTAAGTTGTAGACATCATGACTCTTACCCCCAAATATTTTTTTAAACCTCTTTATTGGAGTATAATTGCTTTACAATGTTGTGTTAGTTTCTGCTGTATAACAAAGTGAATCAGCTATATGTATACATATATTCCCATATCCCCTTCCTCTTGCATCTCCCTCCCACCCTCCCTATTCCACCCCAAATATTTCAGTACAGATCTCCTAAGAACAAGGACATTCTCCTATTTAACTACAATATCATCACCACACCTAAGAAATGTAACATTGATGAATAAGTAACATACATTCCAGTTTTCAGTTTTCCCAATTGTCCCCATGTCTCATGTCTCAGAGCTTGTTTTTATTTTTGGTACAATATTTAACCAATGTTCACACATTGTGTTTGGCTTTTAATCCCTTTATTTTCTTTTAGATTTAGAATAGATTTTCATTATATTGAATTTTGGAAAAGTCCAGTCCAGCTCCTAAATCTATTTGGATTGAATATTCTGGATACAAATACTATATAGATTATATATAAATATTTATAAATTTTATTTATTTATTTTTGGCTGCATTGGGTCTTCATTGCTGTGCACTGGCTTTCTCTAGTTGCGGTGAACGGGGGCTACTCTTTTTGCGGTGTGCAGGCTTCCATTGTGGTGGCTTCTCTTGTTGCTAGCATGGGCTCTAGGCACATGGGCTTCAGAAGCTGTGGCACGCAGGCTCAGTAGCTGTGGCTCACAGGCTCTAGAGCACAGGCTCAGTAGTTGTGGCGCATGGGCTTAGTTGCTCCATGGCATGTGAGATTTTCCTGGACAAGGGCTCGAACCCATGTCCCCTGCATTAGCAGGGAGATTCTTAACCATAGCACCACCAGGGAAGCCCAATACTTGTTTTTTAAATGGACAATTAATAAATTAGTTACTTGAAACTGTTTTGATTGGGAATGCAACTTGCTGATCTTCCTCATACAGAATTTCATTTTACAGTCAGTCATAGGTATTTGTAATGAGCTGTAAATAGCTCATTTGTAAATAGCTGTGTAATGAGGCTAAATGTTTTGGCTACATAGCTGGGTCTGTATCCACTGTGGTGCTGATTGGCAGAGAAAGCTGAGGTCAGTTCCTTCCTCTTGGACTTGTTAGAATGGCCAAATGACTTGAGGGACTGACATTGGTGTCACCATCATTTACATCATCATGATTGGGAATGAGGCATCTTTAGGTTATATCAATTCCTATAGATCTAGTTATAGACTGGAGACCGTTTTCAATCTAAAATATTCATTTACTTATTCAGTTGGTCAGCAAACATTTTTGAGTGCCTATGATATGCTAGGTAGTACCAACTTTTCTTGACTTCCTGTAGCTTTTTATGATTCAATAAAACACATGTATCCTCACACAAATAAGTTTACAGTAACAATGATAACTTAATAACAGTTTACTAAACATCGCTACCAGTATATTTTCCAGAGAAGCACAAACTAAAGAACTTCTAATCAGCCTGGGGTTGTCAGGGGGAAAATCATGCAGAAGTGATATTTTACCTCAGTGAGTTATTCAATATCTGCAACATTTAAGAAAGGTGCACTTATATTTATATAAACTTCTACAACATTATCAGGAAGCTTGGGACATTGATGATGTATGTCAGAATTTAACAAGCCAACCATGAATGTTGTGGGAAAACAAAAATTTTCTCCTAGATATATGCTTTATTATTTATTATCTCCATATTCACATAAATCCCACATTCTTCAAGATGTAAAAAATTCTAATTGACTCAAATATTTAAAACATGCTTACAATCTATTTTCTATTTGTTATTTGTAATTCACCCTTTCTGTATAAGCTCAAATATGAGGTCCAGAGACAATTACTTTAAAGTGTATATGTGCTTTTCTACAAAGCAATCAGGAAGAGCATTGTTCATGTGTAAAATACCTAATTCAGATTTTAGGTACTTTGGTAATATGGGAAGCAAAAAAAGCAGATAATTTGAGGCTTTCTTTAAGCTAGCTAAAGCTGTTCTTGATTCCAAAATGTGAGGGTTGTGGAGCAACTTGCATTACTCCACAGTGAAGCCCTTAGCATGCTCATGGGGTATGGGATGGGAAGAATCAGACTAAGGTCACACATGTCTTTCATGGGGCCTTCATGGGCCCCTTCCTCCAAAAAATATTAAAAATAATGTTTTACAATTGTGTGGGTATAAAGACAAATATAAGCCAGGTTGGGTTCATTATTATGTAACCATTATTATTATATTCTTTTTTTCTTCTAATTTAAAAACAATTTTATTGGAGTATAGTTGATTTACAATGTTGTGTTAGTTTCAGGTGTACAACAAAGTGAATCAGTTATATATATACATATGTCCACTCTTTCTTTTTTTTTAGATTCTTTTCCCATATAGGTCATTACAGAGTATTGAGTAGAGTTCCCTGTGTTATACAGCAGGTTCTTATTAGTTATCTAATTTATATATAGTAGTGAGTATATGTCAATCCCAATCTCCCAGTTTATCCCTCCCACCCCCCACTTATCCCCTCATAACCATAAGTTTGTTTTCTACATCCACGACTCTACTTTGGTTTTGTAAATGAGTTCATATGTGCACTTTTTATTTAGATTCCACATATAAGGGATATCATATGATATTTGTCTTTCTGTGTCTGACTTCACTCAGTATGACAATTGCTAGGTCGATCCATGTTGCTGCAAATGACATTATATTTTGTTCTTTCTTATGGTTGAGTAATATCTGCTAGAATGAGTTTAAACTTTAGCTATGACACATACACAAATATAAATCTATCTTGAACTACCTCATTACAGTGAATAATAAAATAATAAAACTCAGAATAGCAGTCTATGTCATACATATTTATTGTGCTTAGAACATATTTCCAAATACATTGCTCCAATTCTCTATTTCTTTATTATTTAGGATTCCCAAATGTATAATATTAATTGTCATACTTTGGTTTTGTAAAAAAAATTTCTTAATTGAAAAATTTCATCCCAAGAATTATAATCATTTATTATTAAAAAATGCTTTTATATTCCTTCCATAGACCCACACCTTAGACCACACCTTTAATTTAGTATTTGAGCCAGTATCTGGCATATAGCAAGCACTTAATGAATGGTGGCTGTCATTATTATTTTAAGTAGTTTTATTATATGCTACTTGAGTTATAGTTCTCTGGTGGGCCTACTTCTCAACTAATGTTGCTTTCACTATTCATTCGAACAGAACTTCCTAATTTATTTTTGTTATTTTTTATTTATTTATTTATTTATTTTTTGCGGTACACAGGCCTCTCACTGCTGTGGCCTCTCCCGTTGTGGAGCACAGGCTCCGGACGCGCAGGCTCAGTGGCCATGGCTCACGGGCCCAGCCGCTCCGCGGCATGTGGGATCTTCCCAGATCAGGGCACAAACCCGTGTCCCCTGCATCGGCAGGTGGACTCTCAACCACTGCGCCACCAGGGAAGCCCCAGAACTTCCTAATTTAAAGGAAAATAAAATTTTTTATTTCTTGGTTTAATTTTGAAATCTGGATTTCCTTTTGATGGTGGAATGAAATCTGAAAGTTTATGAGATAATTGGTATTTTCTATAAAGAAAAATACTTTTAATAATTCAGAAATTAAAATCCTACTATGAATTGTAAATCTAACTTCATGTGGTGAATAAACCAATTAAGACATCACATTTCAGTGACTTTGGCTGGAATGATCTTGTCTCACTGTGGTAGTGCTGGTTGTCTTATGATAATCTAAACTTTGATTTGTACTTCATTCATTCATTTATTCATTTATCCATTCATCCAGTCAGCCAGCCAGCCATTTCACAGATACTTACTGAACACCTGTTATGTGCCAGACACTGTTCCAAACAGAAAAAAACAACTATGGACAAAACAGATTTAAAGAAATAAAAGAACCTTCAGTCTGTATGGAGCTTACATTCTTTTGGGGGGAGGGAAAGATAGTCAGCAATATAAATGAATAAGTAAGTCATCTTGTACATTGGAAGTGCTGCAGTTTTAAAAAGGGTAATCAGGGAAGGCTGAATTGAGAAAGACATAGTTGAGCAAAGATTTGAAAGAAGTGAGAGGGGAGCTATGTAGTTATCTGGAGAATAAGCATTCTAGGTGGAAGGAGCAGCAAGTGCAAACGCTTTGAGGTGGGAGTGGGCCTGGCGTGTCCAAGGAACAACATAGACGCCACTGTGACTGGAGTTGAATGAGCAAAGGGGAGGGTGGTTATGGCTGGATCCAGTTTTTTGAGGCTTTAAACTAATACAAAATTAGGTATGAAAGGACATGTTCATTTAGCATGAGAAAATAAATCCCTATATATCACAAACTTGAAAATCTGAAACATACCATACATTTCACAAAACCCCAAAAAATAACATAATAGCTTCATTAATTCACTGCCTGATACACTTCTATAATACCTTTCTTCCTGTATTTTTGGCCCCATATTTTTTGACTGCCTCTGTCATGACCATTATTTTGTTATACAATTTTCTATAGAGACACTAGAAAGATAATTCAATTTTTCCTCTAGCACATTATTTAAATTAGTTTTTCTTTTTAAATTGAGGTATAGTTGTTTTACAATGTTTGTTAGTTTCTACTGTACAGTGAAGTGGAGTACCCTGTAATACACAGCAGGTTCTCATTAGTTATCTATTTTATACATACTAGTGTATATATGTCAATCTCAATCTCCCAGTTCATGCCCCCCACACCCACCTCTGCTTTTCCCACTTGGTGTCCATACATTTATTCTCTACATCTATGTCTCTGTTTCTGCCTTGCAAACTCATTTGTCCCTACCATTTTTCTAGATCCCACGTACATCTGTTAATATACAATATTTGTTTTTCTCTTTCTGACCTACTTTACAATGTATGACAGTCTTCAGCTCCATCCACGTCTCTACAAATGACCCAATTTCATTCCTTTTTATGATTGAGTAATATTACATTGTATATATGTACCACATCTTCATTTTTTTAAACATCTTTATTGGAGTATAATTGACTTACAATGGTGTGTTAGTTTCTGAGTTATAAAAAAGTCAATCAGCTATACATATACATATATCCCCATAACTCCTCCCTCTTGCATCTCCCTCCCACCCTCCCTATGCCACCCCTCTAGGTGGTCACAAAGCACCTAGCTGATCTCCCTGTGCTGTGCGGCTGCTTCCCACTAGCTATCTATTTACATTTGGTAGTGTATATATGTCTATGCCGCTCTCTCACTTCATCCCAGCTTACCCTTCCCCCTCCCCGTGTCCTCAAGTCCACTCTCTACATCTGTGTCTTTATTCCTGTCCTGCCCCTATGTTCTTCAGAAACTTTTTTTTTTTTAGATTCCATATATATATGTTAGCATATGGTATTTGTTTTTCTCTTTCTGACTTACTTCATTCTGTACGACAGACTCTAGGTCCATTCACTTCACTATAAATAACTCAATTTCATTTCTTTTTATGGCCGAGTAATATTCTATTGTATATATGTGCCACATCTTCTTTATCCATTTGTCTGTTGATGGACATTTAGGTTGCTTCATGACCTGGATATTGTAAATAGTGCTGCAATGAGCATTCAGGTGCATGTGTCTTTTTGAATTATGGTTTTTTCTGGGTTTATGCCCAGCAGTGGGATTGCTAGGTCATATGGTAATTCTATTTATAGTTTTTAAAGGAACCTCCATACTGTTCTCCATAGTGGCTGTATCAATTTACATTCCTACCAACAGTGCAAGAGGGTTCCCTTTTCTCCACACCCTCTCCAGCATGTATTGTTTGTAGATTTTCTGATGATGCCCATTCTAACCAGTGTGAGGTGATACCTCTGTAATTTTGATTTGCATTTCTCTAATAATTAGTGATGTTGAGCAGCTTTTCATATGCCTCTTGGCCATGTGTATGTCTTCTTTGGAGAAATGTCTATTTAGATCTTCTGCCCATTTTTGGATTGGGTTTTTTGTTTTTTTGATATTGAGCTGCATGAGCTATTTATATATTTTGGAGATTAATCCTTTGTCAGTTGCTTTGTTTGCAAATATTTTCTCCCATTCTGAGGGTTGTCTTTTCATCTTGTTTATGGTTTCCTTTGCTGTGCAAAGCTTTTAAGTTTCATTAGGTCCCATTTGTTTATTTTTATTTTTATTTCCATTTCTCTAGGTGGTGGGTCAAAAAAGATCTTGCAGTGATTTATGTCAAAGAGTGTTCTTCCTATGTTTTCCTCTAAGAGTTTTATAGTGTCTGGCTTTACATTTAGGTCTTTAATCCATTTTGAGTTTATTTTTGTGTATGGTGTTAGGGAGTGTTCTAATTTCTTTCTTTTCCATGTAGCTGTCCAGTTTTCCCAGCACCAGTTATTGAAGACACTGTCTTTTCTCCACTGTATATCCTTTCCTACTTTGTCATAGATTAGTTGGCAATAGGTGGGTTTATTGCTGGGCTTTCTATCATTTTCCATTAATCTATGTTTCTGTTTTTGTGCCAGTACCATATTGTCTTGATTACTGTAGCTTTGTAGTAGTGTCTGAAGCGAGGAAGTCTGATTCCTCCAGCTCCGTTTTTTGTTTTTTTCCTTCTCAAGATTTCTTTGACTATTTGGGATCTTTTGTGACTCCATACAAATTTTAAGATTTTTTTGTTCTAGTTCTGTGAAAAATACCATTGGTAATTTGATAGGGATTGCATTGAATCTGTAGGTTGCTTTGGGTAGTATAATCATTTTCACAATGTTGATTCTTCCAATCGAGGAACATGGTATATCTCTCCACCTGTTTGTTTCATCTCTGATTTCTTTCATTAGTGTCTTATAGTTTTCTGAGTACAGGTATTTTACCTACTTAGGTAGGTTTATTCCTAGGTATTTTATTTTTTTGTTGCAGTGGTGAATGGGATTGTTTACTTAACTGCTCTTTCTGATCTTTTGTTGTTAGTGTATAGGAATGCAAGAGATTTCTGTGCATTAATTTTGTATCCTGAAACTTTACCAAATTCATTGATTAGCTCTATTAGTTTTCTGGTAGCATCTTTAGGGTTCTCTGTGTATAGTATCATGTCATCTGCAAACAGTGACAGTTTTATTTCTTCTTTTCCAATTTGTATTCCTTTTATTTATTTTTCTTCTCTGATTGCTGTGGCTAGGACTTTCAAAACTATGTTGAATAATAGTGGTGAGAGTGGACATCCTTGTCTTGTTCCTGATCTTAGAGAAAATGCTTTCAGTTTTTCACCATTGAGAATGTTTGCTGTGTGTTTGTCTTATATGGTCTTTATTATGTTGAGGTAGGGTCCCTCTATGCCCACTTTCTGGAGAATTTTTATCATAAATTGAATTTTTTCAAAAGCTAGTTCTCCATCTATTGAGATGATCATATGGTTTTTATTCTTCAATTTGTTACTATGTTGTGTAACATTGATTGATTTGCGTATGTTGAAGAATCCTTGTATCCCTGGAATAAATCCCACTTGATCATGGTGTATGATCCTTTTAATGTGTTGTTGGATTCTGTTTGATAGTATTTTGCTGAGGATTTTTGCATCTATATTTATCAGTGATATTGGTCTGTAATTTTCTTTTTTCCTAGTATTTTTGTCTGGTTTTGGTATCAGGGTGATTGTGGCCTTGTAGAATGAGTTTGGAAGTGTTCCTCCCTCTGCAATTTTTTGGAAGAGTTTGAGAAGGATGGGTGTTAGCTCTTCTCTAAATGTCTGATAGAATTCACCTGTGAAGCCATCTGGTCCTGGACTTTTGTTTGTTGGAAGATTTTTAATCAGAGTTTCAATTTCATTACTTGTGATTAGTCTGTTCGTATTTTCAATTTATTCCTCGTTCAGTCTTGGAAGTTTATACCTTTCTAAGAATTTGTGTATTTCTTCAGGTTGTTCATTTTATTGGCATATAGTTTCTTTTAGTAGTCTATTATGATGCTTTTTATTTCTGTGGTGTCCATTGTAACTTCTCCTCTTTCATTTCTAATTTTATTGGTTTGAGTCCTCTCCCTCTTTTTCATGATGAGTCTGGCTAAAGGTTCTTTTTTTTTTTTTTTTTTTTTTGCGTTACGGGGGCCTCTCACTGTTGTGGCCTCTCCTGTTGCGGAGCACAGGCTCCGGACACACAGGCTCAGCGGCCATGGCTCACGGGACCAGCTGCTCCACAGCATGTGGGATCCTCCCAGACCGGGGCACGAACCCGCGTCCCCTGCATCGGCAGGCGGACTCCCAACCACTGCGCCACCAGGGAAGCCCCTGGCTAAAGGTTTTTCAAGCTTGTTTATCTTCTTAAAGAACCAGCTTTTAGTTTTATTGATTTTTGGTATTGTTTTCTTTGTTTCTATTTCATTCATTTCTGCTCTGATCTTTATGATTTCTTTCCTTCTACTAACTTTAGGTTTTGTTTTTTCTTCTTTCTCTAGTTACTTTAGGTGTAAGGTGTAGATAGGTTATACCTTTAGGTGTAAGGTTAGATAAGTTTAAATTTCAAATCTTTATTTGAGATTTTTCTTGTTTCTTGAGGTAGGATTGTGTTGCGATAAACTTCCCTCTTAGAAGTGCTTTTGCTGCATCCCATAGGATTTGAATCATCATGTTTTCATTGTCATTTGTCTCTAGATATTTTTTGATTTCCACTTTGATTTCTTCAGTGATCTCTTGGTTACTTTGTAGTGTATTGTTTAGCCTCCATGTGTTTCTATTTTTTTAGTTTTTTTTCCTGTAATTGATTTCTAATCTCATAGTGGTGTGGTCAGAAAAGAGCTTGATACAATTTAAATTTTCTTAAATTTACTGAGGTTTGATTTATGACCCAAAATGTGATCTATCCTGGAGAATGTTCTGTGTGCACTTGAAAAGAAAGCGTAATCTGCTGTTTTCTGATGGAATGTCCTATAAATATCAATTAAATTTATCCTGTCTGTTGTGTCATTTAAAGCTTGTGTTTCCTTATTAATTTTCTGCCTGGATGATCTGTCCATTGGTGTAAGTGAGGTGTTAAAATCCCCCAGTATTATTGTGTTACTGTAGATTGCCTCTTTTATAGCTGTTAGCAGTTGCCTTATGTATTGAGGTGCTCCTATGTTGGGTGCCTATATATTTACAATTGTTATATCTTCTTCTTGGATTGTTCCCTTGATCCTTACGTAGTGTCCTTTCTTGTCTCTTGTGACAGTCTTTATTTTAATGTGTATTTTGTCTGATATGAATATTACTACTCTCTCATTCTCATGATCTCCATTTGCATGGAATACCTTCTTCCATCCCCTCACTTTCAGTCTGTATGTGTCCCTAGGTCTGAAGTGAGTCTGTTGTAGACAGCATATATACGGGTCTTGTTTTTGTATCCATCCAGCCAGTCTGTGTCTTTTGGTTGGTGCATTTAATCCATTCACATTTAAGGTAATTATTGATAGGTATGTTCCTATTACCATTTTCTTAATTGTTTTGGGTTTGTTTTTGTAGGTGCTTTTCTTCTCTTGTGTTTCCCACTTAGAGAAGTTCCTTTAGCAATTGTTGTAGAGCTGGTATGGTGGTGCTGAATTTTCTTAGCTTTTGCTTATTTGTAAAGTTTTTGATTTCTCCATCAAATCTGAATGAGATCCTTGCTGGGTAGGGTATTCTTGGTTGTAGGTTCTTCCCTTTCATCACTTTAAATATATCATTCCACTCTCTTATGGCTTGCAGAATTTCTGCTGAGAAATCAGCTGTTAACCTTATGGGAGTTCCCTTGTATGTTGTTTGTTGTTTTTCCCTTGTTGCTTTTAATTATTTTTCTTTGTCTTTAGTTTTTTGTCAGTTTGATTAATAAGTGTTTTGGTGTGTTTCTCCTTGGGCTTATCCTGCCTGGGACTCTGTGCTTCCTGGACTTGGGTAGCTATTTCCTTTCCCATGTTAGGGAAGTTTTCAACTATAATCTCTTCAAAGATTTTCTCGGGTCCTTTCTCTCTCTCTCTTCTCCTCTGGGACCCCTATAATGTGATTTTTAGTGTGTTTAATGTTGTCCCAGAGGTCTCTTAGGCTGTCTTCATTTCTTTTCATCCTCTTTTCTTTATTCTGTTCCATGCAGTGATTTCCACCATTCTATCTTCCGGGTCACTTATCCATTCTTCTGCCTCAGTTATTCTGCTATTGATTCCTTCTAGTGTGTTTTTCATTTCAGTCATTGTATTGTTCATCTCTTTTTTTTGTTGTTCTTTAATTCTTCTAGGTCTTTGTTAAACATTTTTTGCATCTTCTCAATCATTGCCTCTGTTCTTTTTCTGATGTCCTGGATCATCTTCACTATCATTATTCTGAATTCTTTTTCGGGAAGGTTGCCTGTCTCCACTTGATTTAGTTGTCTTTCTAGGGTTTCATCTTGTTGCTTCATCTGGAACATAGTCCTCTGCCTTTTCATTTTGTCTGTCTTTCTGTGATTTTGGTTTTCCTTCTGTGGGCTGCAGGATTGTAGTTCTTCTTGCTTCTGCTGTCTGGCTTTGGGTGGATTAGGCTCTCTAAGAGGCTTGTGCAAACTTCCTGATGGGAGGGACTCGTTATGGGTAGAGCTGGGTGTTGCTTTGGTGGGCAGAGGTCAATAAAACTTTAATTTGCTTGTCTGTTGATAGGTGGGGCTGAGTTCCCTCACTGTTGGTTGTTTGGCCTGAGGTGACCCAGCACTGGACCCTACAGGCTCTTTGGTGGGGCTAATGGTGGACACTGGGAGGGCTTACACCAATGAGTACTTCCCAGAACTTCTGCTGCCACTGTCTTTGTCCTTGTGGTGAGCCACAGCTGCCTTCCGCCTCTGCAGGAGACCCTCCAACACTAGCATTTACGTCTGATTCTGTCTCCTACAGGGTCACTGCTCCTTCCCCTGGGTCCTGATGTGCACACTACTTTGTGTGTGCCCTCCAAGAATGGAGTCTCTGTTTCCCCCAGTCCTGTCAAAGTTCTGCAAACAAATCCCGCTGGCCTTCAAAGTCTGATTCTCTGGGGATTACTCCTCCCATTGCCAGACCCCCAGGTTGGGAAGCCTGATGTGGGGCTCAGTACCTTCACACCAGCGGGTGGACTTCTGTGGAATAATTGTTCTCCAGTTTGTGAGTCACCCACCCAGCAGTTATGGGATTTGATTTTATTGTGATTGCACCCCTCCTAGTCTCTCATTGTGGCTTCTCCTTTGTCTTTGGATGTGGGGTAACTTTTTTTGTGAGTTCCAGTGTCTTCCTGTCGATGATAGTTCAGCATTTAGTTGTGATTCCAGTGCTCTCACAAGAGGGAGTGAGTGCACGACCTTCTACGCTGCCATCTTGAACTAATCTAAATTAGTTTAAAAATTATGTTAGCTTATGATAGATTAGAATAGTTTTTCAGCTTCATGACTTCGTAATGTCATGTAAAGATTTAGAATTGTCAACGTTGGGAAAACTTCCATCAAGTTTCCTTCATATCTGAGCTGTGACAGATGTACTTACTATATTTAGTACTAGTACAAATTGGTTTGTGCTCTATAAGCACAGGAATACTAATAAATTTTATATTTTGCAATGCCTATGTAAAAACAATATATGATATGCTTATTACATATAGTATTGAGGATACTCAGCACTTCATTCTCCTAATACTGCTAACATGAGATAAATTCTGTTTTGACTAGTAGTTGATGAAAGTTAAATCTTCCCCATACAATTTTCCATGTGTGATGATTTGAAGAATCCTGTGTAGGCTACCTTCTGTCTCTGTGTTGAAAACCCCTGTCTCCTCCATGATCCACATTATTTTGGTGCCAGGTGCTATCAGACACAGTCATGCTGCCATATGACCTTGGGCCCTGCACCTTCATCTTGCAATGCTGGGTGATTCCCCATGGAGATAGGAGAACCATTCCTACTCTGGGGTGACCACCAGTAAGTTAAATCTATACAGAAGTGACAGTGAATCACATAATTACACTCCACTAAACACAGCCTCAATGTATTTCCCACTTGACAGCCCCTCATGTGGATTCCAGCATCGTCTCATACGAGGCAAAATGTGACAGGCGGAGATAGAGTGGAGGAGACAATGGTCTTAGCTCTTGTGGCTAAAATATTTTAATATTGCAAATCAAAAAGCAAAACAGAGTAAAAGCAATGCAAACAAATTTCTAGTGCTACTCCCAGGGCCTTGGGATGGAAAGTGCAAGTGAGGTGAGCTGAAGCTTAAGCTTCATTAACTTCATGGAGGGTCTGCTTCTGGTAGCTATTTGAGGTCAGAGAGGTAACAGGGTGGGTGTGTGACGATCAAGCAGGGCCCTGAAGCCTTTGTAAGAGCTGGCTTCTCTCTTGAGATAGAGCAACAGTGGACATTTTGTGCAGAGAAAAGAGATGATTTTTGTGGTAGGCAGATTAATGCCCCCTCCTGCAAAGATGTCCATGTCCTAAACCTCAGGACCTGTGGCTATATGACCTTACATGGTAAAAGACACTTTGCAGATGTGATGAAGTTAAGGATCTTAATATGGAAAGATTATAAGGGTGGTCCCATTGTAATCGCAAGGGTTCTTATAAGAGGAAGGCAGCAGAGTCAAAATCAGAGAAGGCAATGTAATGGTGGAAGCAGAGGTCAGAGTGATGCACCCATGACCCAAGGAGTGTGGCAGCCTCCAGAAGCTCAAAAAGGCAAGGAACAGATTCTCTTCTAGAGCCTCCAGAAGGGACTCAGTCTTGAGGAAACTCCTTGATTTTAGCCTTGTGAGATCCATTTTTGGACTTCTGACTTCCAGAGCAATAAGACAATATGTTTGTGTTGTTTAAGCAACTACATTTATGGTGATTTGCTAGAGCAGCAATCGGAAACTCATGCAATTCTAAAAGGGTCACTCTGGTTGCTCTGTTGAAAATAGGTGATAGGGGCAGGGGTAGAAGTGAGGAAACCTGAGGAGGGGTTATTAGGACAGCTGGGAGGAGAGGTGAGCTGGCTTGGACCAGAGTGTGTGCAGAGGAGGGGCAGAGAAGTAGGCAGATTTCTTTTCTGCCCAAAGTTCTGGCTCTATTTTATCTCCTTTAAAATGTGTATTATCTGAATGCTTCACGAATAGGTAAATAAATCGAGGCCCCTATTTTTTTCTTTCTGTCTTTTCACACTTGGTCCAATATTCTACTAGAAGGCACATCCGAGGAGGAACTGTAGATATCCTCTTACAAAGCCCATATTTCACCCCATCTCAGGTGGCAGACCACCTCTACCAAATGTCTTCTCTTTTCAGTAAATGACTATGGCTCAGCTTAGATAAGGTGCTTGGCAAAAACAACCTACCACACTCCACAGTTTGTATACAGCTGCCTAACTTCCCTTCAGAGCTGCCTAGGACAGGTGGGGATGCCTTTTGACCACCCACCTGGACTTGACTTTCCTTTTCTCTGCTTTCTGTGGCTCCCTAGGCCTCTCTTCTGCTTCCTTGCTGTGCAGGTATTGTAGGCACGTTTACCCTTTGAAGACGATTGATGTCTTGTTTGTTTTTCCTTCACTGTCTAGAATAGAGCCTTGCTCAAAGGAGTTCATTAAATATTTCTGCAATAAATCACTTTGTCTTGGCTCCAGCAGATTTTATTTGCCACACGGTTTCAGGGATTGAGACCTGAAACCGATATGTACTAAAGAAACTCATATTTATAGCCCTATGCATCTCAAAATGACAAACACAAGCTTTGAGAAACACAGCTTCCTGTGTAAGCTGATAAGGTATGAAGCAGATAAGAACCCTCCTCAGATTTCCTTCTCACATGTCTCTGTCTTCCCCACCTGGGGTTCTTTCCTCTCACTTTGTGACAGGTGGCTTGATTTTCCTTGGATGGCTGGAATGTGTCTCACAAAGGGAAATTAAATGTCCTTCAGCTTTTTCTAGGCTCTTGGGATCCTTGGGGTAGATCCTGCGGGTTTTTTTTTTTTTCTTTTTTGCATAGGCAGGCTATGGAAAAATATAGCTGTTTTTCATCTGTACAGAAAACATTCTGATCCTGGCGTAGTTTATAACAATGCAATTTTTGCTGTATATAATCAAATTGTAAAAGAATGTAGATTAAAAAACCAGCAGTCTAGCACCGGATCCATAAGAGAAAGGTTGCTAAGAAAGCAGTAAGTTTTGGACAGGGGTTTGGGAGAGTCTTCTCAGCAACGACTGCTGAAAGTCTCCAAGGAGAGGGCAGTCAGGTTCTCTGACGGGGCCTCTACTGTGAAGCAGAGAGAGGGCTGGAAGGAATGAAATATAAGAGGTCCCAGGGCGCCAAGGTTAATTGGGAAGGAGCCTGTGACTTATAGTACATCCTGGAGTATCACTTTTGTCTAGAGAGGCCTCTTTTCCCTCTCCTTGACCTCTGGCCACAGGCATACATTAATTTACAGTTTCCCAATCACCTCTGCATGGTACCACCCACCATCTCCTTATACCTAGAATCTCTTCCAAGCTCCTTTTACAAGGTTGGAAGTTCAGTGTTTTAAATCTGACTCTATTGCATAATCGTGCTAGGCCTTTATTTTTCTCACTTGTAAAGTGGGGCTAATAATAGTGCATACCTAATAGGATTGTTTTGAGGGTTAATGCATGTGAAACACTTCATATAGTATCTAGCTTTTAACCAGTGCTCAATAAATGTTAGCTGTTACTATCTTCACTATATTACAGTAAGTCTTAAATCTCTAGTTGTGAATCTATACTTACAGAAAACCACATGGTGAGGGCTCAAAAGAAAATTTTTTGTCGATTTTACTTGTAATGTGTATAATATAATTCACGTATGCTTGAAGAAGAATGAATTGGTAAAATATTTTTATTTTTCTTTGTGAAGATTTCGTAAGCCATGAGAGGAACAAAGCTCCCAATAAATCAAATTTTCCAGATATCTGGACCTGATGAGCAAATTGGCTCAGCCCAGAGGAAAACAAAACCAAGGCCCTTTAGTATTTGTTTGACTCCCCTAATTCTGTTTCCAAGCTCTTTTTTGAGGACAAGAATTTTTTTAAAACTTGTGGAAAGATTTTTTTTTTTTTGCCTCGATTCTCTCTTTAGTTTGCTGATTAAATGTCAATAAATCCCAGCAGCTGCAGGTCACCACTGGGTTTCAATAGGAAACCCTGATTCAGGACACATATTTTTCAGTTGTATCAGAACGTGCTTTTGGAATCAAATCAGGAAATCTTGAAGGCTGGGAAACTCTTTTCTTTAAAGTTCTCCCTACTCATTGTTCTTTCCTCATGTCTTTAATGAATTGCTTTGGCTCCCAACCACAGACCAGATTGTGACAAATGAAAGAAAATTAAGAAGGGAAAAAGCTTAAGTTATTGATTTGGCTTGAGGGAATTTTTGTGAGATTTCTGACCCAACCCAAAAAACCAACAACTCCAAACCCCAAATGATTCTCCATGTTTCGAGACCTTCTTCAGCTTCTGGACTGGGACCAACCTTGATAAAGAAATATCAGTCCATGCCATCAGGATTATATTCAGAGACCCCTAAATTCTCTGTGGTGCTTCATCATTTCATGATTTTGGGGAGCTAAAGCCAACTGCCTGGAGGCTGTCTCCTAAACCACATTTGGTAAAGGGCAAAATGCTCTGGAGTTAATTGAAGAAAGACAGTGTGTTCATTAATTGTGGGCTCATAGTTGCTGTGATCACTCGTGGGCCTGGTGGAAGCCTCCTAAATCTTCCCTTTACTCTTGGTCTTGTTAACAGAGTTGCTGCATTCACTAACTAGTCTTAAACCCTAAGGTGTTATGCATTGTTCAGAGACAAACTCATCAAAAAAGATGTAAGTGACCTGCCTTCTCTTGTCTCCTGGAAGTGGAAGCTGGATAATGTAAAATTTATTTTGTTATGAGGGAGAAGAGCCCAGATTAGGAAGTGGGTGTTGCCTTTGAGGACCTAGAGTAGAATCAATGGGCATTTGTCAATTTCTACTGAGAATATTCAGAAAATTACTTCAGACCCTCTTCAGCAATAATAGTAATAGTGACGTTAAGACTGACTAGCCAAGCTTGGATGATTTCCTTTTTTTTCACCTCTTACTTTCTATTTTTTTTCATTAAAAAAAAGACTCTTCAAGTATTTTTCTGTTTATAAAGTGCTTTCCCTACATTTTCTCACTTAATGATGGCAACAGAAAGTGGCATTATTTTACAGAGGAAGCATAGGTAAGGAGAGGTCCTGAGTTAAAATGTGCTCACGCAGATGGTTTGGTGGAAGATCTCGGGCCTCTTCTGAGGGCTCTTTGATCAAACCTATTTTTATGGGTCTAAAAAGTCTTGGTGACGTGAGAACAGCATCTTGATTGCAATTAAAAATTCCCAGCAGAGTAGTGTTAGGTCCCTCCCATCTTTTTTAATTTTTTGTTTTGTTTTGGTTTTTGGCTGTGCCATGTGATTCTGGGATCTTAGGGATCTAAGTTCCCAGACAAGGGATTGAACCTAGGCTCCCTGCAGTGGAAGCGTGGAGTCCTAATCACTGGCCCACCAGGGAATTCTCCCCCCTTTTTTTCTCCCACCTTTTAAACTTATGTCTTAGTTATCTGATAACACTGTTGGATTTTTCTAGATGCATCTCCTGCTTCCAAAAGGAAAGACAAGCACACATGCATACATAAATGGATATGGTTTCATTGTCTGAAACCAAGTCAAACAAACTGTCAGCCCTATAAGATAATTATTTCAGGGAGGGAGGGGGTACCTCCAGGTCATATTCTGAAACTCAGGTTATTCTTTTTGATAAATGTTCCCTAACATTTAACTGACTTATAAATAACCATTTCATAAAATAGGTGAGGTATCCTCAGTTAGTTATCTTGGATTAAGTAACAGGAAGCACGTGGCTCAACAATAAGCATTCTATGAGTGCTTCATTGATATTTTATTTGATTGAGGCAGACATCAAATTATTTTGGCCTTGACGAGATTTGGGGAGTAAAGGCTATTTCCAACACCCTGTGTGAAACAGAACTTTGAAGGTTTAATGACCTCTTTTACTATATTCTGGAGCAGATTGAAAACAATGTCTAAGATAATTTTGCCTGTGCTAATGGCTATTGTCTTGGCTCACTGAAATGGTGAAGGATGGCTTCCTGTCCAAACACGTGTCTTGGTAGGCTCCTCAGCTCTCTCAAAAGAATGCTAACACTATTAAGCATTGCTCTTCTGTCTTACACATCTATACTCAGCTAGCAACACAGCATAGCAGCTCTCCAGGTATTTTCTAGGAAGTTCAATCTCAAGCTTATAGTCATTTAGTGTTTAGCGCAAGTGCATTTGAGAGAAATAATTAGGATGATTGCTCGAAGGACATGTAGTTCATATGTTCTTTTAAATATCCTAAAATACATTTCTGAATTTCATCAGCTCAGCAGGGACTGAGTACAGAGACTCTGTCATTGGGCCCTTGGAATTGTGTTTGAGATGATATCCATAGGCCTGTTATAAAACACAGCTCTAAAATTCTCATATTATATTCTTTATCTCAAACAATGACTACTTTATGAGGAGTTGTTAGAGAAATTATTGTTTGAGCCAACAAGTAACACATAATTGTACTTTCCCAAAGAAATTAGTTTATTTTTACCTTACAGACTATGAAGTAAAGGGCAATAGACAGGCCTTCCCTTTTTCTGTAGAATTGGTGGTCCACCTGGAACAGGTGTGTGGGTCATCATGTCAGGCATTTTTATTTTCATTAGGGACACTAGCTGATCATCATCCTTCTATATTTTCTTCCAGTTAACTTTACTTTAAAAACTTAAACCATTATTTTTCCTGTTGTACATTCTTGAGTACAACATTACATTATTTTGGAGATGATCTTGTGTGTAAACCCTCTTGCATGTCTGAAGATGTTTTTATTGCCCTTTCATACTTGATTGATTATTTGCCTGAGTATAGAATTCTAAGTTCAAAAACATTTTTTCCTTAAAACTGGAAGGCATCACTCCTGTGTTTTCTATTATCCTGTTGCTGATGAGAAATTTCATGTTGTTCTAATTCTCATGACTCTGGGGCTACCCATTTTTTTCCTTCTGGAAGTTTTTAATATTTTTCTCTTTGTTTTTTATCAAAATTTTATGAAGATCTGTAGGTCCATTTGCATTCATCCTGACTGGCACTTGATGGCCCTTTTGCTTTGAAGAGTTGCCTTACTCTGGTGCAGAGAAATTTTCTTCTATTTATTTAATTATTTCCTCCCATCCATTGTTTATGTTCCTTTCTCCTAAGTGTTTTTTTTTTCACATTTCTTTTTTGTCATTTTCTTATATATTTTAAGAGATTTCTTAAGTCTTATTCTTCATTCTGTCTTTCCTACTATACAGTTCGTGCATTAAATATTTTTAATTTCCAGGAGCTTTCTCTTGTTCTCTGTTTTCTTTGTTCCTATCAGCTTGTTCTTGTTTCATGGATGACGTGTCTTGAATATCTTTGAGGTACTAATTAGAATTAAAGAGAAAAACAACCCTCTTTCCTCACCTGTTTTCAGCATTATCTCTTCCTCTTGGATCCTTCTGTTTTGTGCTCTTGGTTTTTCTCAGATGTCTGGTGACTTATGGTTGATGGTTTGTATTTACAAATGAAGGACTAGATGGATTAGTGCAGTTTCGAAGGTCTTTTTCCCTGTCAGGCCTCTCCTTTAAATAGGAGGACCAGTGATATATCCAGCACACAGAGAGGTTTTTCTGTGTGTCTTAGTCCATTCTGTTTGCTATAACAGAGTACAAAGACTACGTGGCTTGTAAACAATAAAAATTTATTTCTCACAGTTCTGGAGGCTGGGAAGTCCGTGATCAAGGCATCAGCAGATTTGGGGACTGGTGAGGGCTGCTTTCTGGTTCATAGATGGTTATCTTCTTTCTGTGTCTTCAAATAACGAAAGGGGCAAGAGAGCTCTCTGAGACCTCTTTTTTAACGACACTAATCCCATTCATTGGGGCTCCACCCTCATGACCTAATTACCTTCCAAAAGCTTTCAAATATCATCACATTGGGGATTAAGTCTCAATATATGAATTTGGGAGGGGCACAAACATTCAGTCTGTAGCATTGTGGTTTAGTCAGGGTATCTGGCAAATCCCACAATTGCCTCAGTAAGGCAGGCTTTACGAGGGCCTGAGTCTCCTATAGCTGATGTGGAGGTTCAGAGCTTCTTCTCTCTTAGGCCTGAACATCCCCTCTTGGTTTCTTCCCTAGGCATGTTGCCTGGTCTCTTAAGTGGGTAAGGGAGGGGTGTGTGAGAGGGCCCAACTGGCTCAATTATAATTATTTTGGTAATTCTCCAAAACTAAGGTGATCAGATAATTTATGTTCCAAACTGAGACACTTTTGAGAGTACAAGGCCACCCTATTAATTATTTTGCCAAGACATTAGGCATCACTGGGACTGTCACCCTATCTACAACACACTCTCAATCTTTGTATTTATTGGCTGAATTTGGAACTTCTCTGGGGCTCCATTGGGAAAACAACTCTCCTAAGTCTTTTGGCTAGCATTGTTCCTATCTTTTTTTCTTTTTTTTGGTCAAATTGATCCCATCTGATTTCTATTTTATTTTGTAGACTTTCTTTAAAATTTATGAGCCTCTGCTAGCCCCATTCTTATTTTCCAGCACTGTTATGTTTTTATTCTTAAAAAAATATTTTCTGTCATTTCAGTGGGACCTGAGAGGTAAGGGAGGTAGAAGGACATGCTAACTTGAACTGGAAGTTCTTTTATTCCACTGTAAACATATTCTGGTTTACTATATTTTATACATCCATGTGTATCACTTTACTCGTTTTTGGAACCAGACACATTTAGTGATACCAGTTGTGCAGGAATGAGCTTACTGTGTTAACTCATAAATCCCTTGATGAACACTTTCCTTTTATTCCTCTCACACCTGGAAGGATGCCTACAAAATGTTGGGCATTAAGTCACTGAACCTCTGAGCAATCCATAGTGGGCGTTGTTTATGGGGAATTTGTGCTCAGCTTCCCCTTCTTGCAGGATGTGACTTATTGCCAACAGGGGTTTATATCCCCTCATGCACTGTTGTAGCACATGGAAGAATGTAAATTCCTACAAAGACAATTCAGGCCTAGCATATTCAGGTTAAAGGCAGAAAACTGTAGGGATTTAAAACCCAAAGCCAGAATTTTGCAGAGCTTAGTGAAGGGATGGAAAATCTTCTCCCAGAATTTATCCATGAAGGCTCAGTTCAGAAAGATAATACTTAATGGAAGTACAGAGACAAAGATGAAGTCTTAATAAGAAGATTTTAGAAGCAAAAAGAGGAGAGGACTTCCTGGCTCTGACAAGGTCTCGTGGGATAAGAGCAATGTGGATACCCAGGAGAGGATCCAAACTTTCCCAGCACAGAAATTACTCCTTTGGCCACTTTGGGAAAGGGCTATTCTCAGTCCTTGGGGAGGATGGTTACATGGAGACACTGGACAGGAGTCAAGATTCTGGTGTTTGGAATAAGTAAAATTAGACACAGAACTATAGAATTCTATTCTTAGATGTGCTTCATATAAATGTGAAATTTAAAAATGATCATCATCTGAATGTATATGCTCTAAACTAAAGCCATCAATATACAAGTTAGCACGTCTGATTTTTGATTTAAGCTAAAGTTAATCTGTAAATTACATGCAGGAGGCCAGTGGGCCAGGTTAGCCTTCGCCATGCGGAAGAGACCCCCCCCCCACCCAATCCCAAGTAATATCCACTGTTCTCCTGTCGGCAGTTTTACTATGCCTGGGTTAAGGTGGGGATGAATAAACAAATCATCTAGCTTTCTAAGCTTTTAAGTCTCTCAGCCTCCAAAATTCCATTTTGGGCTTTGATATTTTTGCTCTTTGTTGGGGAATGGTGAGAGAGGATGATGCTTTTACAGTCAGACTTTGAAATCTTTCTTTCAGGGGATGGTTGGTTGAGAGGTTGCTTCCTGGTGGGTTCTCAATTTCAGAGTTATACACAAGGAACTGACTTTATTAGATGGTAAAGAAGGAAGCCATGTAGGCGGATATCAAACAGATAAACACTCTATGGAGCCCAACCATAACCAAAGACAGGGTGTCATTTGTCAGGAGCAGTCCTCAGAGGTGAACTTCATACTTGAAAGCTGAGCCACGGGGACTGTAGAGACATTTAGATTCCTCTTGGAATTTTGGGAAAAAGGAATCAGTTCTTATAACTCGTGGTACCTGGTATACAGGGAGCAGGTGGTAAGATATTCTCCTATCTTCCTTCTTTCGCTATTCACCTCCGTCTTCTTTCTCATCTCCCTTCTACTTCCAGCTCTCCTTCTCTTTGCTTTTCTCTTGCTCTTCCTTTCCTCATTCCTACTTTTCACTCTCCAGTCTCCTTTATCTCTGTGGTTGTACGTACCTTCTCTAAAGTCAGACTCTTACCACATCCCTATACTTTTTACAACCTGTCACTTACCCAGGTGGGGAACTGTGGGATTAAGGGACTCCCAGGTTGAGATGGTCAAGTTAGTTACTAGGAGAGTCCAACATTGATGTCTGTTGGTTACTTGGCTGATCTTCCTTCCATAGCTTTCATTACTCCACCGTTACCCTTTTGCCAACTCTGGATTAAGTAAACATGGAGCAGGAACGTGCTACCCTTACTACAAAAACATGCTCTGCTGGTGTTTCTGGGGCATTGTCTTTTCTTGCCCTCTACAAATTTTAATTTCTGCACTATGATAATCTTTGGGTTTGTTGTCCTATTGTTTTGTTATTTGTACTTGCTTTCAGGTGATATAGAAGTGTCCCCTGGCAGTAGCCGGAAAAATTGGGGCACCAGAGAAGGGTATAAGCTCCTTTCTGGAAGATCCTGGCGAGCTGGAGCGAGGCAGAGAGAGAGCACAAAGATTGTGTCCATTGGCCTCCATTCCCTGAGAGCCTCTCCGTAGTCCCCTGTAAGAGTACCAAACCAGAAGCCTGCCCCACAGGCCAAAGCTTTTGGACGTGCAAACAGGCCTCTTTCTCAGAAAGACTGAGAATGTGTTTCAGTCAGCTGTCTGTGCAGTGCCCTGGGGGTGGTAGTCTGCCAAGAATAGAATCTTTGATTGTTACAGTCCCATGGGATCCAGAAACACAAGCCCATGGGCTTCAGAGTCAGGCAATCAAGAAGTGTTCCCTGGGTGGCAGCTGTGAAAACCAGCATCAGATGTAAAAACTGGGGCACCAGGTGTGTGTTGACGCTCCCCTCCAGGAGATCCTGGGGCTCTGCAGTGTGGCAGAGGGGGAGTGCAAAGACGGCACCCAGTGGAAAATAAAAATAAAATAAAAAAAGAAAAGGAAAAGAAAAGAAAAATAAGAAAAAAAAGACAAGGGGGATAAAAGAATAAAGGAAGAAAAAAAAGAAAGATGGCGCCCGTCCGCATTAGCAAGGCAGAGGGAGAGCAGGGAGATGGTACCCACCAGCAACCGTCCCTGGAGAGTATCCCAGAGGTCCGTGCCCCTTAGACCAATGCTTTAAAATTAGTGAGTCTTTTTCTGGTGCTTTTCAAAGGGCTGCTTCTGTGCTGGGCCCTGGGGTGAGTCTGCCTGAGGGCACTTGTAAGAGCTCCTCCTCAGTTTGCCACAGCCCTGCCCCACTGGTCTTCAAAGCAGGTGCTTTGGAGGCTGTCTCTCAGGTACCTGTCTGAAAAGTGGGGGTGCCCGATGTGGGGTCTGAACCCTTTGCTCCTCGGATTGAAGCTCTGGGTTTTGAGTTGCCTCCCGCTTTGTCTGAGGGTGGGGTTTATAGTGAGATTGTGTCTCAGCGTTTCCTACCTGCTTTGATTGGTTTCCCTCTTGTTTGCCCGATGTGAAGGGATCTCTTAGCCAGTTTCTAGGTTTTGTTCTGAGGAAGTTGTTCCAGATATATCTGTACATTCAGTATGTCCATAGGAGGAGGTGAGGTCAGGATCTTCCTAAGTTGCTACCTTGGACCGGGACTCTACATTTGCTTTCAGAAGAGATTTTATTTTTTTGGCCACTTCCAGCTAAGGGTAGGTCTCAGTCCCCTGATACTGTCAAGTTCCTCTCAATATGCATGGGTTGTTTAGAAATATCACCTTTGGCTTCGTGACTATAAGGTCAGTGACCTCACTGGCCACTTCAGTATGGTTTTGTTTGGGTATGTTATATCTTGTAACTCTGAAGCAAAAAAAACAAAAACAAAAAAAGATTCCTTTCCAGTGTGGCATTTGACTTTTAGCAGCTCCTTCTTTTTTAGGAACTACTTGAGGTTAACAGAAAGGGTCTTTGTGGAGTTGAAGGGATATAGAAATTGGAGACACATACTGTTTTGCTTTATGGCTGGCATCAGAAAGACAATGAAAAACATTTCAGCTTTCCATTTTGGGATTTTCCAATACACGTTCCAACATTTAGGCTGGAAAAAAACCAATGCCCTTCAAATTTCAAAAGAAAGAATTCTTGTAACCTTGATGACAATCAAAGTAACCTATTTGATATTAGTTTAAAGAGTTGTATGTTTCTTTTGGTTGAAAATTTAATTTCATACCTGATTTCTCTCTCTTTAGAAGTGGAACGGATAGTAAAAGCCAATGACCGTGAATATAATGAGAAGTACCAGTACACAGTGAGTAAAACACTCATAGCACACACGTGCTGGGGTAGGTCTGATCTTAAGGATAGTAGGATTCTTGCCTTCTAGAACTTTGATTTCACTAAAAACTTTGTTGGCCCATTTTAATAGCAAGGTGCCATATGTTTCCATAAATTCAGATTTTAGTAATGTTTATACATTTATTTCTATTCTGTGCTGAGTGGTTGGTATTCATATTGGTATGGGAATAAGATGAAGTATCTTCTTTCTCAAGAATTTATGCTTAATTCATCTTGGTGCCCATTGGGCACTCAAATAATGTAAGAATACTATGAAAGCAGGCCTCCATGGTAGTACTTGGTGATAGAAGTGGTAATAGTGGCTGATGGGTGATGAATAACATTTGGGGATTTTCTCAAAGCAACTCAGGCTGAATGTGGAAAAGTGCATGTAGGAGAAAGTTCCCAGACCTGAATGATTGTATTTATCAAGTGAGCAGTGAGAATGATTAGTTAAAATGTGTGATCTTTAAGCTTGTACTGAACTACTTTTTTTTTAATGAGAGCTTTCTTCATTCACATAAGAACTATTTATTGAGAGTCTACTAAGTGACTGGCACTAGTCTAGAAACTTGGGATACTCTGGTGAGCACTTTGTGAATTATTTCATGGGCCCTCATAAAAATCTCCTCATCTTTCCTTGACTCAACCTAAGTTGCTACATGAAGTTTTTAAAACAAGTTCTAAGAAAGATAATTGGTAGAATTGATGCTGTGGGTGACATGTGGCCTAGAAGACCTGCTGTGATTGAGTATACCAGCACATTAATGAAAGAAATTCTCAATTCACAGAGGGGTTTGATGACTATCAAAGCATAGAAATGTGAGTGTCATGGGGCAAACTTTGGCAGTCTCCATCTAGGAACTAGCTAGAGGAGAGAGAATTTTGGCCAATGGATTATTTTTAGTACTTAGTTCCTGTTGGCAGTGTTTTTCCATATGTGTGGAAGGCTACATTGGGCTATTGTAGCTTGATACCAGTAGAGGTAGCTAACAACCCCTCTTTTCTCATACTGTGATAATCACGTAAACTTGTGATAATAATTTGATGTTCAATGTAAGTGTCTCTACAGGGAGTCAGCACACTGCCTCTATGACAGATTTCTCATTAAAGTAATATATTGGCACCCTGATTTTATTCATCAGCCTTGTAAGCTTGGTTCAAGTAAATCTGTCCTTGAGAAAAGGAATCCCTCGCAGGAGGCTGATGAATGTGCTTTGTTGCCAGGGGTGGGGGGTGCCGAGGACTACTTTCTCCATGGTGATTAATGTCACTTTGTGCAGCCTTCTGACCGCTGGTTATTTAGCCCTACTGGTCATCACCAGACTTGGCCCCATGCCTTTCTATCCATTCTACCACCAGTTCTTTAATTCTAGAGGATGACCCTTGAAAGCCTTGACCATCAAACCCTAAATCAGATGAGTAGATGTCTATATTTTAAGACCTTGGGGGCAAAAACCCAGTAATAAGTAATGTACTACTGGGTAATTATGCATTTATGTACTTGGCTTTATCCTTATTTTCCAACGTGTAAGAGGTATTTTCATTCTGTGAGTAGTAACTAGATAAGGAAAGCCATATTTTGTCTGCATTTTGTAAGATGATTCTTTTATATTTATAGTTATTTTTACTTGATTTATGAAATATTTCAAACTTAGAGGAAAGTACAAGGAATAATATGACACCAGTGTGCCTACCACCCAGATTAAATAGATGTTAACCATTTGCCACATTTGCTTTTGATCTTTCTTTTAATAATAACATGCCAAGGATAAAGAGACGGTTTTCTCTTGAGCTTGCATGATATTGAACAAAAGCACACAGGTGTGTAGCTGGGGCTGGGTTTTCTGTTGGGCTTCCTAACAATGACAAGGCAGTGGAACAATATTCTGCAGCTACAGCAGACGGAATAAGGCAGCTTTGTCTCGGAGTTAAAACATACTAAGGAAAACACCAAAACCCATTATGGGCTGGCAAAACCAAGAATGAGAGCAAAAGTTGAGAAAGGGAAGGTGCAGAGCAGAGAGGGGCATGAGTATCTCAGGTCTAATGACCCCTACCGTGGCTCAGAGGGGATGAGCCAGGCCCTCCTAGAATGAGCAAGGGTCCCCACTAGACCTGGCTGGTGGTGTGTTGATTTGGGAACTCCCAACAGGATGTCTGGCCACACAGTGAACTCTGGAACCCTTCTCAGCCTCAGCCTATTCAGATACAAATTGGGGATAACAAAAGTACCTATTTCATAGAGTTACTGAACAGACTGAAGTAGAGTAACACACAATGACTCTATGAGCTAGTCTTTATAGAGATGGGATTTGAATCTATATCTATCTGATTTTTAAGGATTTTTGAGCACGTCATACGTGGACTATCCTTTTAAGAAAGGCAGAACCCACGGGTCTTTTGCTCAGTCTTGCCTAGTTTAAAGGGTATTACTGCAAATGGAAATGGATTTGAAGAAACCCCAACAGATCTCAGCGCGAATGCTTATAATAATTGATGAAGTAGTCTTCCCCTGTAAGGCTGAAAAGGAGATGGGAATAAACTGAAAATTATAAAAAAGGTGAAAGGAGAAATGGTGAAGTTTCCTCAAATGTAGTGGAAAGAGTGTTTGTGGATAAGATAGACCACAGTTTGAATCTTTTCTCTTTCTCGTTTGCTAACTTGTGATCTTGATTTATTTATTTTTCTGCATATCATTAATTTCACCTGTGAAATGGGGAATTTTCCTTATAGGATTATCTACCAAAGGGTTAAATGAAATAATTTATATAAATATTTGATAATAGTAAGACTAGCTAATATATATTAGATGCTTACTATGTACCAGGCTCTCTGCTAAACTTTTTACATGGATTTTTTCTTTAACCTAATATGGCTGGGCAAGTATGCACGATAAACTTTAGATTCCCTATAAAGTACTGGATAAGGTAAGATATCAGTGAAAATAATGTTCAGAAGATACTGAGAAGTTGGCTGAAGTTGTAAACTTTTTGCAGCAGATATCATGCTGAAAAGTTAGCAAATCTGTGATACTGAAGGTGTGGAAGTTGCTGATAAATTATGCAGGGAATGCAATAGCAGAGATACAAATGCACCTAAAGCAAGAAGATTAACAGTGTGAACAACTGTGGTTGTAGAG
Source organism: Mesoplodon bidens (assembly GCF_964165515.1). Lineage (NCBI taxonomy): Eukaryota > Metazoa > Chordata > Mammalia > Artiodactyla > Ziphiidae > Mesoplodon > Mesoplodon bidens. The sequence continues at coordinate 85,870,515 of NC_138178.1, forward strand.
AACAGCCCCCTGCACCTGCTGAATAAGCAATATGGCAATGATAATGATTTGATGAGATACTTACTGATTACCTACTCTGTGAAAAGCATTTGATGAGTTCAGGAAATAGTTCTGACACTCTCAGTGTGGATATTGACAGATATATGGTTAACAGTGATGATAATAACAAAGTTAGTTATAATAATAATAGTAGCTTACACATATATAGTGCTTACCATCTGAAAGGCAGGGTTCTAAGCACTGTATTATATTAAACTAATTTAATCTCACAACTCTATGAAGAGAGCACTTTACTTATCTCACTTTTGTATATGAATACATTGTTGCACAGAGATCTCACTTAAGTGATTTACTCAAGGTCACACAGCTGGATAATGGCTCCCATTCTTACAGCTGTGAGTCTAACTGTGTACCAGGTACTTTACACATATAACTAATCTTCCACAAATCCCAGAGAGTTGAAGTGGAGTTCCATTTAGTAACTTGTCTGAGGTCACACTGCTAATAGGTAGAATTCTAATGTAGACTGGCCAGATTCAAAGCGTGTTTTGTTTCCATGATACCCTGCTGTTCTTTTGACCAATCTTGAAAGACAAACTGCAACAACAACAAAAAAACCCCAAACAAATCCTCTGAATCTCCTCTCCTTCTCTTACATACCTGCTGGTAAAGTTTTTATACTCAGAAGAAAAAGGCAGATAAAGGAGATTTAAAATTTTACAAATGTGAGACTAAGAATGACCTTAAATCTTACCCTTAGTGTTTGTAGATGAGAACTTGGGAGAAAAATTTACACAAAGCTCAGATAACTGGTATGATTTCCACAAACACAAAGACTGGCCAAGCAAACTTTTCTCTTTGAAGGCTGAAGGAAGATATTTCAATACCTAGAGGACATTAATTTATCAACAGACCCTTAAGCTTCAAAGCACTTTATAGGACATAGCACAGGCTTAAAAAATGATCAAAAGTGCTTTTAAAAGATAAAGCGTTTAGAACACAAAAGACAAGGTTAATGATTCTAAGTGAAATTAATTGGGAAATGACACATGATATTGTGAAAACTGGAAGGTGGAAAACATAAAACAAGTGGGATTTCAGACTGCCAAGATGTGTAACACAAAGTGAGATTGGAGAGTGAGGGAAGAGTGAGCCGAATGCTAGAATTATTATTCTCATTAGAAAGGAGTTCAAAGTTTTCTTGGTTAATGATAGGAATGAATAATAGAAGTAATGAGAACAGTTGTTGCATTAAAATATGTTAATAATGTTAGAAAAACGTGAGAGCGAGCCAGACAGCCACTCATGATCCCTATTAAAAGGAGTTCAGAGTGAATGGTAGAAGTACTGAAAACAGTTGTATTAAAATGTGTCGATGTCAAAAAATGTCAGAAAAAGTGTTGGATTAATTATAGCTATTTTCCAACTTTATTAAAAAATAAAGAAATGGAAAACATTGGTTCCCACTGGCTCCTGTTATTTTTATGTCTCACATCAGCACAGGCATACCCTTCCCCCATTCAATTCTCTTGAACTCTAACAGAATTTGAGAAGGGGGATGAACTTGTCTGAGTGCTGAGAAACTTACCCTGCCTCAAACTCAGAAAGTTCAGTAAATGTGAACGCCTAACAACTTCTCTCTGAATGTATTTCATGCACGAATGTAGATGGGAAGTTTCTAAAGCGCATTTTCCTGAGCTGAATTATTGATCCTATTTCAGGAAGTGTACAGCCTTATATAAGTTGGTGAAAATTTAACCAAGTAGTTTTGGATGCTTTTAAAGAAAGCTTTCCATCCAAAAACTGTGATTCGAACACCTTAATTTATTCCTTGAATCTTGAGATGGCTTGTTGATATTATGGTTATTGGATGGAAGCTCTTGTTGCTCTTATGATTTTTGTGATTGGTAGAACAATGACCATTTGGGTTTTCCAAAAAGTGTTAATTCAATGTGGCAATATGGCTGATTCTTATCAGTCAGTGTTACAATGATGCCACCAAGATGCCCTTCAGCATGAGCCCCTTCCATGTCCCTCCCACCCACTTAAATGGGACTTTCTGTGTTTCCACAGTCACTTCTCTTTTAACTCAGAATCAATGGTTTGAGTGGAGTAAAAAATTATGGCTCACCATCATTCTGGGTGTGTGAGCTTGGACAGTCACTGGACCTCTTTAGACCCACATCGTAATGATGTGTCTGTGTTTCTCTGAGACCAGACTGGCATAACAGTAAAACCTGTATTCCTGTGTGCGTGGGTGAATCGATGAGTCCTAGTCCCTTTTTTTTAATAGCAATGATTTTTAAAATTCAGTATGTTCACAATGTGCCTGCTCTATGCCGAGTAACATGTGTGTTTGTTGACTTAATCACTTTCCAAAGAGGTTTTGAGGCCATGAGCAAAAAGAATGTGAAGCTCAAAGGAGTAGAAACACATGAGGAAACTGGGACGGGCAGGGTATATTTAGGTGGGCCCCAAACTGCACGCGACCTATTGCTTAGACTGGCAATGTGTTGAGTGCTACCAGGGTTATTAAAAAAGCAGGTATAAATTTTGCTTTCCACCTTCAAGGAGCATGTATAATCTCCTTCAGAAGAGAAGACCAGGACATAAGAACGAATTTGACAGTAGGTAAAACTGAAAAGGTAATGCTAAATTTTACTTGTGTGATGTGGCCTGTAAGTGTTAGGGGAATGAAGGGTGAGTGAAGTATTTGAGGAAGTGTCACCAGAGGAAAAGGGAAATGATTCGAGCCTCGTTTGTTTATTTGTACCACCAATGTTAGGAACGAGAGACAGGAGCAAAGTCCCGAAGTCCAACCTAATTCATGGGAAATGATAGTTCAGGTAGGTGAGACATGACTGTTTAAAATAAGAATTTGAATATGAGGTAATAGGCTCTCAGGAGCTGAGTAGTCAACAGAGTGAAAAAGGATGTTATTAGCACTTGGGGTTAAATAGATTCGATATCCAAATTGAAATGCCCAGGTTAATATGGAATGTAACTTGGGTGGGGTTAGAGTTGTAGATTCGGGATATCCATTGGAAGGAGGTGCTTAAAGCTAGGAGAAAAAATAGAACTGAAGGCTGGACAGCTGAAAGGTGTGGCGGTAGAAACTCCCCCACAGTTAAAGGGGGAGGGAGGGAGCCCAAGAAGCAGTGGAGAGCTGAGGAAAGCAGAGAAAGGGTGAGGCGAAAGCTGGGGTGGGGTGGGGTGCAGGGTGGAGCCCCTCAGGCAACAGGGAGCGGGAAACCATATCTGATGCTAGGCGCTCATGAGCTAAGGCAAAACATCTTTAAGTCAGAAGGAAGCAGTTGGAGGACCTGAAGAAAGCAGTTTAAATTTGTTTAAAAGTCCGGGATTTGGAAGTCAGAGGGCAGGGGAAAAAAACATGCAAAAAAAGAAGGGAGTGGGGTATAGCCCCCTTAATTAATAATTTGCAGTAAAAAAGAGAAATAGTATTTAAGCGTTCAGGCTCATTGAAATGAAGTGAAGCATTTTTGAATCAATTTTCTGACATTTTGACTATCCAAGTACAAAAAGCCTGTGGGAAGGTAAAACTCTAAACATTTTCTTTGGGAGACTCTTGGGATATCCACATGCTGGGACACATCCTAGTCCTGCTTTAATCCTTGGCCCGATGGGAAATTTGGATTTCTCTTTCTTTTTTTCATGAGCAGCATAGTAGCACTGCCAACATGCTATATATAGATCCTCACCAAGAAGCCTGATAATCAAAGCAATTTCTGCACCAACCAAAGAGTACAGATGATGAGAAACTCTGTGACCAAGCTGGAATTAGTTGTGGAAAGTGCCAGTAACTTGCATTTGTTATCGGTTTCTGGTTGTTGGTTGTTGCATGTTTTGTTTGTATTGCAGCGTTACTATAGTAGCAATGGCTTTTTAGCAAACATTGAAGTGCCTTCTGTTTTGTGTGCTGTTAATATCCGTGTAAATTATTCTACATTCTACATGACAGAGGTTTTTATCTTTATAAATAATTACTTGGAGAGAAAAGATAATTTTTGGACATCTCTCAAATTCATTTTCATTCTGGATTCAGGACTTTAAAAGTATAAATGTTTTATCTTTTTAACATCTGATTTATTTAAATAGTGTTATTCTTTGGCTAAGCATTTGGCTGATTTTTTTGTTTCCTTAATTTGGTTGATCTGTTTTAATCTTTTGTTTTAGCCTCTGAATTCCTATTCCTAAACGTTCTAAAATGACACATTAAGGTAATTTAAAACTCCAGTTAAGCTCTAAAACTCTGAAGTGTTTGTCATTTACCTGTTCCAGGATTGAGATAATTTAAGCATCCTCATAAACTAGTTCCATTCCATCTGCTCTGTGAAGTAAGTTTCAAGTAAAGCCACGTAGATTAGGTTTATTTATTTGTTTATTTTACTTTTACTTTATTCGTTGCAATGATATAAAATTTAAAAGTTTCCAAACAATGTGTAATTGGAATTAAAAGAGTTAAGATAAGCTAATTTTGCTGTTAGAATTTTGGAGCTCTGCTGTAGCCTCGCTGTGGTGGGACAGATTTAAACTAAGACTGAGAAATGTAAAGATGGAGCAGGAAGGAAAGTAACCTTCTGTGTGAAGCAAGAACTACAACTGCAGTTTCCTTTGTTGGCAAATGGTTTATGAAAGTAATCCATAAATCAATCACGTGGATAACATTGGGCAAGTTCAGTAACAGTTGGGAGGTTAACGGAAAAACCCCAACCCCAACGGTATCAAGGTTTTTAACCCTGTTTTGTAATTTTCTTTACTGGACCAGATAGTTTGTTTCTGTGATTCATATTATTAAAAGATAGTAACTCTCACATTTTATGTTCTGTAGTGGAAAGATTAATCAAATCATTTGTGTTAACAATGTAGTCTCAAATTCATGTCTACTATTATAAAACCTGTGCTCAGGTTACTTTTGAATTTTACAAAAGTAAACTATTTAGGCATTAAAGTTAAATCTGGAGGTAATTTAAAAATGATACTAGGAGTTGATTAGGGGCCATATATATAAATGTTTGTGTGTTGCATGTTTATGTGCATGTAGAAAGGGTTGTAGTTACAAGAATGTGTGTATATCTTTGTAAGAATGTTCTGGCTTGAATGGTGAGAGACTGTTCTTTGAAGCACAGAACAGCAATCAGATTCTTATATCTAGATCGGTGGTCTAAATTTCTACTTGCTGATACCCTGATTTGACATCTCTAGCAGCCCTAGTTTTTCTGGATTTTACGTGTGCTCTTTGGTTGTAAAGTTTGCTGTGAATCAAGGTCACCTCATTGTAGATGTGGCTGTCCAGGTACAATATAGATATGCTGCAGGTGGTGATATCATTCTGTCCCAATAGCCCAAAAGTGCATGGAAGAGGAGTTGTTTTATACAAATGGGAAAGCCTGACTAGTACAGTAAGGAAGTTAGCTGAAGTTCATCATAGAATCTCAGTGTAGAATTATCCTTTAAAGCTTTTCCATCAACTTCTCTCCACAGAATTTTTAGTGATGACATATCCAGTCTGTGTCTATATCCCTCTAGAGGAGGAAAACACACCACTTCTGAAACGGGCCTTTTCTGTCTTTGCATAGTTTTGATCATTAGACAGTTTGTCCATCATTTGATCCAAATTGATCTTCTTTTGCTTTATTAGTCATTGGGTTAGTTTTTCTTCTGAGGCCAAAGCAGAGCAAATGTGTCTCCTGTTTCATGTGACAACCCTTTTGATGTTTGGCTCACTGAGTAGACTAGTCTCCAGAACAATCATCTCCAATTCCCTTTCTTTTCAAAGAGCTTCAGCTTTGCTATCATTTCTTAAAGTGGGTTGCTCCAAAGTCAAGCAGTATTCCAAAAGCTATTTGATCAGCTTGAAGTAGAAGGATTATTAATGCAGCCCAAGATTGCTCTGGCTTTTTGGTGATTGTTGACTCCTATTAATCTCCTATTAATCTCATTTTCATTATTAATGATCAGGACTGTGCCACATTTATCTCTGCATCTTGCTTGTCATAGAACAGGCCTTACTCTGCTGTGTCACGTGTGGACTTACGAACATGTCTTCTGAATCTTCACTGAATTCTAAACCAATGGGCTAATCAAAATAGAGGCTCTGGGGGGTGGAGTCCAGGCATGGGTATTAAAAAAAAAAAATCTCCCCATGTGGTTCTAATGAGCAACCAGTTTAAGAGTCACCAATATAAGCTCTTAATTAAAATATTGAGCACAACACAGTTGAGGACAGAGTCATGTGCTGTATCATACCTCCCAACAGGTTGTCACTGGGCCATTAATAATTATGTCTTGTTGCCTTAACTAGTTCCCGATTTCTATAATTAACTGTCCTTGTCCTGTCTGCCAACCCAATTTTTGTTTAATTATGCTATATTATTACTCTCTATCTTAAAAAGCAGAGAGCCTTTTAAAAAATATTAAATCTATTATACTGCTGGTTTAGATAACTTTTATATGGAAGCAGAAGGATAGAATGAATAATTGAACTTTGAAGATTCCTTTCCAAGTCATGTTTCTATGATTCTTGCAAACCACAAAGTCCTGTGCTGCAATATTTTAAACACTCTTGTAGGCCAAATGCCACAAAAACGCCATTGTTATAAGCAAGACATTTGTGAGTTTAGGAGCACAAATGGGCTGGACTTCATAATGTCTGGCAGAGAAAGCACTGCTCAGACTTTTCTAGGTGAGAAAATAAGCTAAAGGAATGTTTGATTTGTTTTCTTCTCCCTTAGTCTCTGATATGGAAAAGTTAATGAACTGCACAAAGATGTTATGCTAAAAAATGTGAAAAATCTATATTTATGCTAGAGCCTATCTTTCTTTGGCAAATGTACTTCTCAAAGTTATGTACTGAAAATTACTTGTTTGTGTTGTGAATTACTAACAATTATATTAGCTCCTGTTTGTTCTGATAAATGGAATTGCATTTCCCTCATGTATTATTTTGCATTAAAAAATTGGGTTTATTAGGCTTGTATTGAGTAATTAGGAATTGTTTATCACTTTGTTAAATCCTTTAGAGACTTAAAAAAGTATAAGGTAGGGTCTTAGCTCCTCAGGGATTTGCTATCCCCTTGAGATTATTTATATACAGAAATGAAATAACAGTACAAGACATTGTAATATTAAGTATAAAATTGAATAGTGTTAGACTTACAGTTAATGTTTTCACTATATCTGGGTAAGGGAGATAATTTTCTAATAAGAGATAAATTCTTTTTTTTTAACATCTTTATTGGAGTATAATTGCTTTACAGTGGTGTGTTAGTGTCTGCTGTATAACAAAGTGAATCAGCTATACATATACATACATCCCCATATTCCGTCCCTCTTGTGTCTCCCTCCCACCCTCTCTATGCCTAACACATATATATGGAATCTAAAAAAAAAAAACAAAAAATACTCCAAAAATGGTTATGAAGAACCTAGGGGCGGGACAGGAATAAAGAGGCAGACGTAGAGAATGGACTTAAGGACACAGGGAGGGGGAAGGGTAAGCTGAGACTAAGTGAGAGAGTGGCATGGACTTATATACACTACCAAATGTAAAATAGATAGCTAGTGGGAAGCAGCCGCATGGCACAGGGAGATCAGCTCGCTGCTTTGTCAGATAAATTCTTTTTAAAAAACTTGTTCATGTTGTTAATAAATGTCTTTGAAAAATATACCATGTTGCATTTGTATGGTATAAAAATGGTCTAACTTGATTTGGAAACTTACTAATTTGCACTGCACTTTGAACCCTTGTCTGGATTTGTGGAACCATTGGCTACTCAGAAAGCCCAGTATCAGTCCCCTATAAGTCCATCTAAATAAACCTAAACTGACTGAAGAAAATGATGTGCTCCTTCGAAAGTTCTAGGTTATTCTGGAATTGAATGTTTTGAGTATGAAAGGCAGTTGAATTTTTGTTTGTTTGTTTAGTTCAAATGTGAATTTCATATGTGTGATTATTAAAAATAACTAAAGTATTTTGACATTAGGAATAGTTCTGAATTTATGCTTTATGAGCAAATAATTATAAATAAATTCCTGAACCTATACAGGGCCTATATGTTATTTCCCGTGCAAATGGTCAGGTGTTTTGCATTTTTTCATTTTTAAAAAAGGGTTCCTGGGCTTCCCTGGTGGTGCAGTGGTTGAGAGTCCGCCTGCCGATGCAGGGGACACGGGTTTGCGCCCCGGTCCGGGAAGATCCCACATGCCGCGGAGAGGCTGGGCCCGTGAGCCATGGCTGCTGAGCCTGCGCGTCCGGAGCCTGTGCTCCGCAACGGGAGAGGCCACAACAGTGAGAGGCCCGCGTACCGCAAAAAAAAAAAAAAAAAAAAGGGTTCCTCCTGCCCTCTTCCCCTTCTTTTCCTGCCATGCTCCCCCGTGCCTCCACATACCTGTGGAATTTCTTCCACGGTCTTTTGTTTTCCAACTCAATGCTTGATCTGATCTTTTTATTTGCCAGAGCTTTAACTGAGAATGCATGAAGAATCTCTGATTTTTATTTTCATCCAATGTATTTTTCTAAGGATTGAATGAGAAATCTAGAAAAATATCTTCAGCTGAGTCAAAAGGACATTTTCTTTCTATAGTGTAAGCAGTGGTGTAAGGCATTTCAGTGTTTTAGCTCTGATGTTGATTCCGCTCCATAGCCTACTGGTGAAATCAAGTATCTCCCAAGGTTCCTCATCTATAGTGGACAAATGGGACTTTTTTGGATATGTACGAATTTCACTAAATTATTTGCACAGCCTTTTGAAAAATACATGTACGTTTCTTATATCATAGAAATTTGTATTTATCAAAACTCTTAGAGGCTATTTAATACTTTGCTTCTTGAAAAGCGGGCCTCTAACAAGCATCATCTTCTCCCCTGGAGCTTGTTAGAAATTCAGAATCTCAGGCCACATCACAAAACTACTGAGTCAGAATCTGCATTTGAACCCAAATGATTCATATACACATTTGAGTTTCAGAAGCACGGGACAGATCCTCTATTCTTATTTCAGTTAGGAGTGCCCTGAAGATTCTGGCAAGAGCAAAGAGGTGAGGAGGGAGAAAAGTATTTAATTAGGAAGCACAGTGCCAGTGCTTTTATATGCATTACCTCATAGGATCTTCCCAACTCTGCATGGTAAATATTATTACTCACATTTTACAGATGGGGAAACTGAAGATTGGTGGGACTAAAATTTTTTTCCAAGGCCACTTAGTTGGTAAAATGTGGAGCCACCTTTCAGATTCAGGACTCCAAGACCTCCCTTTTTCCTTTTTCAGTTATCTTCTGGGACAGTTAGCATTTACCCAGTCCTTATTAATTGGATTGTTGTTTCTTTATGGTGAATATGACTTAGATTTTGGGGGAAAAGGTCTTCAGGAAGCTCTTGAAGATTTCCTGAAACAAGGTATGCAAGGAGGCTCTTCCTTCTTTTTTTTTTTTTTTTTTGCGGTACGCGGGCGTCTCACCGCTGAGCCCTCTCCCGCCCCGGAGCACAGGCTCCGGACGCGCATGCTCGGGACGCGCATGCTCCGGATGCGCAGGCTCAGCGGCCATGGCTCACAGGCCCAGCCGCTTCACGGCATGTGGGATCCTCCCGGACCGGGGCACGAACCCGTATCCCCTGCATCGGCAGGCGGACTCTCAACCACTGCGCGACCAGGGAAGCCCTGAGGCTCTTCCTTCTTAATCTCTGCATCTGAAGTTTGAGGTTTGATTTGTCCTCTTCCATATGTAACTCCTTTCTTTATGGCATGTCTGCCTTCCTCCCTCCCTTTCCTTCTGTTCTCTGCCTCTTCCTTCTTCTTTACAATAGCTCCTGTCAAAATGGTTGTGTGTGTCTGTCATGAGTAAGAATGCATATGTTGAAAGTATTTTATGTTGTAATTTTGCAACAGAAACTTGCCTTATTTCAATGGCATTTTCAGGGAAACTGTGGGGCTTTGTCACAAATGCAAAATCCAGTTTGAATTCGCAGTGATTAGCACTGTAGGTTGTGATAAGCCCTTTCCTCAATTCTATGTTAATGGTAAGTGAAGTGCTTTCAGCTGAAGCTAGTTATGGGTGGACTGTGTCACATCTGCTTTCAAGCTTGCTTGCCCAAATCTTACTCCCCATGTCTGCCTAGTTGCCTGGTGCTTTCTTGTTTCCAAGATCTTTCTCACAGGAAGGATATCCTCCTCACATTGACATGTTAGAAATTAATGTGTTGTTTTCCCTGGGTATTAGGGTTGTACAGTGGAGGACAGTGGCCAAGAACAGTGTTTAACACAAAGTGATGCATCTGTATCCTCCTTCACCCCCTACCCCATGCCTAGCACATTGCCAGGCATGTACTAATAGGTGTGAACTTTTTTTTGGTAGAAGGTTTCTCTGGATCATTGCAACAGTGAACTTCTTATTTGTTCATTTATTCATGCATTTATTTAAAAAACACAACTATTATTAAAAATTTTTAAGTATTATTACGAATTAAATGACTAGCGACAAAAATGACTGAAGAATTACTCTGCTCCTGGCACAGGGGTGAGGTACATAGAGGTAGATAAGACTCATTCATATCAACCTTCAAGGAGCTAAACCACAGGCCCCTGGGGGCTTTTCTTCAGGTCTGGAACCAGAAAATTTCCTAGAAGCCTGCGTTGTGCCATGGGCCTTGACTCTGGCATGGCCTATGCAAGTGTTTTCTGGCTTTCTAGATGTCACTTTCCTTACTGAGTATATAAACAAATCATCTCACTGGAAGGGACTATTGAGGGAAGATAATATCTGAAATGGGTTTGATATCCTTTGTTGTTATAAACAGTAACCATTTTGGGAAGACCGGTTTCCCAAAAAGGCTTCAGGCTACATGCCATAGTCACACCTTTAGGTTTTTCCTCCTTTATTCCCTTCAAATTCCTCGTGCTATTTCTGGTGCCACTGGTGACCCTCCGTGGGAGGAACACAGAGCACAGTCTTCCATTCTCATGAAATGCCTCCTGATTCTGTTCTGCCAAATCCATCAACGTCTCTGGCTTCTTCCTCCCCCAAACCAGCACATTTGTATAAGGGTCTGGGTGACCTTTGCTTTTGAACACTTACCCCAGGTGGAGTGAATCAGGAGGAGGAATGTGGAAGAGGAATTTGAAGGATGTAGGATGAGATGTTGGAGAAGGTACAGGTGCTGCAGCTGGGAGCCCCTCAATTCATTCATCCATTCATTTATTCAGGGAGCAGGGGAAAGGATCTGGTCTGCTTTGTTTCAAAGCAGCTTTGTACCCTGTTGTACAGTTCCTAGCTGGCCTCCCCAGCTAGGAGGCAGGGGTGGATCATTAACTACTAAATAAATAAATGCCCACTGTAACTTGCCCTGGAACCTGGTTCTTGGAATTGCTCCTCTGAGAAGCAGCTCAGTTGCAAATCAGTTCAGAAACTTAGTGTATCTGTCCTAGTGAGTTTTCTGGTTTTTTTTTTAATAACATCTTTATTGGAGTATAATTGCTTTACAATGGTGTGTTAGTTTCTGCTTTACAACAGTGAATCAGTTACACATATATATATATCCCCACATCTCTTCCCTCTTGCGTCTCCCTCCCTCCCACCCTCCCTATCCCACCCCTCTAGGCGGTCACAAAGCACCGAGCTGATCTCCCTGTGCTATGTGGCTGCTTCCCATTAGCCATCTGTCTTACATTTGGTAGTGTATATATGTCCATGCCACTCTCTCACTTTGTCCTAGCTTACCCTTCTCCCTCCCCATATGTCCTAGTGAGTTTTGATTGGAGACTCACATATGAAACCACTGTGCATTTTCTCTGTTCACGTCTTGGCAGCTCTTGCTCTGCTCAGCACTCGCTTGAGCTTCTTAATCTATTTGTCAGCTCCTACAGAGGACACCTGCCTACTTATATGTATGTCATTAGGGAATCCCATTGCCAATTACTAGAAGCAAATTTAGGGTAGTCTTTATTTTAACCTAAGCCATCCTAAGTAAAACTTGCAAATTTGATGAAAATTCATTAAATATCACACACAAAAAAGATTGACACTTCCATTTATTTATAAATTATTGTTATTGTGTTTTAATGATAGAAGGTGGTTTTAAAGCCTCTCTCTTCCCCCATTCCATGTAGACAAGTTTCCTTCCCTCTTTCCCAACTTGTCCTCCGTTCTTTCCCTTCAATACCTTTATTCCCAAACAAACACCACTCAACAACAACAACAAAATCACAAAGCCAGGTAGTGTGGGTTTGTCTAAATTTAGGTTTATCATCCTACCCTGAATGAGAATGGGCTGGAGGCCAGGAAAGCCTGGAATGTTGGAGGAGGACACCTCCATGAGTTGGCCAGGGGTCCCAGTTGCCCCAGCATCCTGCAGAGGGTGAGAACTCAGAGCTGCACACATTTCTCATCTGATCCTCAGGGGTTCAGGAGAAAATTGCATACTTCCCCAGAGCTGGTGTTATTTGTGTAGAACCCTAGTGTAAGAGGTAGAGTCTTAGGAAGGATTAGACTCTATGTAGTATGTTATTATAACCCCTTGACTCTTTGGGGAATTCTTTATGGGTGCCTTTCCTCATTAACTGGACTTTTCCACTGTGCCTTTGTTACTGTCATAAATGCTGAGGTCCTGCCTGAAATTTGGCCTAGTTCCCAGGTTGTACTACATGGTCTAATTTTTAGTCCTAATAAACAAAGCGGTTTGTATGCACTAAGTTATCCAAAGGCGCCCTTGTAGTTCAGCAAGCCAGCCCCACATCAACTCAAAGAAATGCCCACTTAGGTCGTCCAAGGCCTCTGAAGCCCTAGACTGAGATGAAGCAATGAGCCAAAGCTGAGGGCCTGCTCCCCAGCAGATAGCAGACTTTCAAAGGGGAGGCATAGAACAATTTTGGAAAAGCAGAACTAGCAGACAAACAAATCATTAGGGATGCCCTGTGAAAGTCCCACTGAAATACAACATTTGACTTCTTTTTTCTTTTCTATGCCTTTCTTTTGTTTTACCTCTTATCTCTCTGGAGAAGGCGTATACTAGATCTGTCTCCCTCTGTATAATTTTAAGAGCATTTTTAGTCCTTTTTCAGAAGTCACAATAGAAAAGTTAACATTTTATCTGGAAAGATTTAAAAGTCTTTTATATTGTATGCATCTAAACACCCTGGAGAAAAAAAGTTTAGTGTGATTAATCTCAGAGGGAAATTTATTTTGTTCCCCTGGTAATTGTCCAATATTAGTTTTTTGTAGATATATTACTATTCATAGGCCACTTACTAGCTCTAGAACAGTCTTTAAGATGCTGGAACACTAAACCAAGGCCTGAGAGTGGAAAACAGAACAGGGTTTATGACATTGTCAGGCAGATGGCTTTGCGGCGAGACTGAGACCATTCTGAAAGCTTGCTGACACTGTGATTCTGAGGTCTAGATGGGAAATGATGCTCCCTAGACAAGGCCTGTGACATTCTTCCTAGATTGAAAAGGCTGAAAGCGACTACTCTAGCTGATTGGATTAGTGTGCGTCCTTCATTGTGCTTTGGTTTAGGGAGATTCTTTTCTTCACCAGCTGAAGAATGTTCTATGAGGGTCAGTGAGTTCACTGATCAAGAGAGAGTCTAAGGACTTCTTGTTTCTGACTCATTTCCCAGGAAAAACATACCATTTGGGAGAACACATGACTCTATGAAGCATAACTCTTATGAGCAACCCTTGGAACTGCTCTGAGCCTCAGTTTCTTCATCTGTAAAATGGTGCTAAAATTGTAACAGCTCCCTGAATTTTTAGATTACCTGAGATGATGTATGTACAGTGCTCAGCACAGTGCTTGGCATATGTAAGGAGCAATGCCTGTTAGCTGGTGTCATTGTGTGACACGGAGACACCATTACACACACAGTCACACGTTCTCCATTGTGGGTCCAAGTCTTGGTGACACATGGATCTTATTCATTTCCTTTGACCATGACAATGTTTAGTCTGACACTCTTCAAAAAAAAATTTTTTTAACATCTTTATTGGAGTATAATTGCTTTACAATGGTGTGTTAGTTTCAGCTGTATAACAAAGTGAATCAGCTATATGTATACATATATCCCCATATCCCCTCCCTCTTGCATCTCCCTCCCACACTCCCTATCCCACCCCTCTAGGTGGTCACAAAGCACTGAGGTGATCTTACTGTGTTATGTGGCTGCTTCCCACTAGCTATCTATTTTACATTTGGTAGTGTATATATGCCCATGCCACTCTGTCACTTTGTCCCAGCTTACCCTTCCCCCTCCCTGTGTCCTCGAGTCCATTCTCTACATCTGCGTCTTTATTCCTGTCCTGCCCTTAGGTTCTTCAGAAAAAAAAATTTTTTTGATTCCATATATATGTGTTAGCATGGGGTATTTGTTTTTCTCTTTCTGACTTACTTCACTCTGTATGACAGTCTCTAGGTTCATCCACCTCACTACAAATAACTCAATTTAGTTGCTTTTAATGGCTGAGTAATATTCCATTGTATATATGTGCCACATCTTCTTTATCAATTCATCTGTTGATGGACCCTTAGGTTGCTTCCATGTCCTGGCTATTGTAAATAGTGCTGCAATGAACATTGTGGTACATGACTCTTTCTGAATTATGGTTTTCTCGGGGTATGTGCCGTAGTGCGATTGCTGGGTCATATGGTAGTTCTATTTTTAGTTTTTTAAGGAACCTCCATACCGCTCTCCATAGTGGCTGTATCAATTTACCTTCCCACCAACAGTGCAAGAGGGTTCCCTTTTCTCCACACCCTCTCCAGCATTTATTGTTTGTAGACTTTTTGCAGATGGCAATTCCGACCAGTGTGAGGTGATACCTCATTGTAGTTTTGATTTACATTTCTCTAATGATTAGTGATGTTGAACATCCTTTCATGTGCTTGTTGGCAATCTGTATATCTTCTTTGGAGAAATGTCTATTTAGGTCTTCTGCCCATTTTCGGATTGGGTTGTTTGTATTTTTGATATTGAGCTGCATGAGCTGCTTGTAAATCTTGGAGATTAATCCTTTGTCAGTTGCTTCATTTACAAATATTTTCTCCCATTCTGAGGGTTGACTTTTCGTCTTATTTATGGTTTCCTTTGCTGGGCAAAAGCTTTTAAGTTTCATTAGGTCCCATTTGTTTATATTTGTTTTTATTTCCCTTTCTCTAGGAAGTGGGTCAAAAAGAATCTTGCTGTGATTTAGGTCATAGAGTGTTCTGCCTATGTTTTCCTCTAAGAGTTTGATAGTGTCTGGCCTTACATTTAGGTCTTTAATCCATTTTGAGTTTATTTTTGTTTATGGTGTTAGGGAGTGTTCTAATTTCATTCTTTTACATGTAGCTATCCAGTTTTCCCAGCACCACTTATTGAAGAGCCTGTCTTTTCTCTACTGTATATTCTTGCCTCCTTTATCAAAGATAAGGTGACCATATGTGTGTGGGTTTATCTCTGGGCTTTCTATCCTGTTCCATTGATCTATATTTCTGTTTTTGCCAGTACCGTACTGTCTTGATTACTGTAGCTTTGTAGTATAGTCTGAAGTCAGGGAGCCTGATTCCTCCAGCTCCGTTTTTCTTTCTCAAGATTGCTTTTGCTATTCGGGGTCTTTTTTGTTTCCATACACATTGTGAAATTTTTGGTTCTAGTTCTGTGAAAAATGCCTTTGGTAGCTTGATAGAGATTGCATTGAATCTTAATAGCAGATTGCTTTGGGTAGTATAGTCATTTTCACAATATTGATTCTTGCACTCCAGAAACATGGTATATCTCTCCATCTGTTTGTATCATCTTTAATTTCTTTCATTGGTGTCTTATAGTTTTCTGCATACAGGTCTTTTGTCTCCTTAGGTAGGTTTATTCCTAGGTATTATATACTTTTTGTTGCAATGGTAAATGGGAGTGTTTCCTTAATTTCTCTTTCAGATTTTTCATCATTAGTGTATAGGAATGCCAGAGATTTCTGTGCATTAATTTTGTATCCTGCTACTTTACCAAATTCATTGATTAGCTCTAGTTGTTTTCTGGTAGCATCTTTAGGATTCTCTATGTATAGTATGTCATCTGCAAACAATGACAGTTTTACTTCTTCTTTTCTGATTTGGATTCCTTTTATTTCTTTTTCTTCTCTGATTGCTGTGGCTAAAACTTCCAAAACTGTGTTGAAAATAGTGGTGAGAGTGGGCAGCCTTGTCTTGTTCCTGACCTTAGTGGAAATGGTTTCAGTTTTTCACCATTGAGAATGATGTTGGCTGTGGGTTTGTCATATATGGCCTTTATTATGTTGAGGTAAATTTCCTGTATGCCTACTTTATGGAGGGTTTTTATCATAAATGGGTGTTGAATTTTGTCAAAAGCTTTTTTTGCATCTATTGAGATGATCATATGGTTTTTATCCTTCAATTTGTTAATATGGTTTATCACATTTATTGCTTTGCATATATTGAAGAATTCTTGCATTCCTGGAATAAACCCCACTTGCTCATGGTGTATGATCCTTTTCATGTGCTGTTGGATTCTGTTTGCTAGCATTTTGTTGAGGATTTTTGCATGTATGTTCATCAGTGATATTGTCTTCTAGTTTTCTTTCTTTGTGACATCTTTGTCTGGTTTTGGTATCAGGTTGATGGTGGCTTCATAGATTGAGTTTGGGAGTGTTCCTCCCTCTGCTATATTTTAGAAGAGTTTGAGAAGGATAGGTGTTAGCTCTTCTCTAAGTGTTTGATAGAATTAGCCTGTGAAGCCATCTGGTCCAGGTCTTTTGTTTGTTGGAAGATTTTTAATCACAGTTTCAATTTCAGTGCTTGTGATTGGTCTGTTTATATTTTCTATTTCTTCCTGGGTCAGTCTCTGAAGGTTGCTCTTTTCTAAGAATTTGTCCATTTCTTCGAGGTTGTACATTTTATTGCCATATAGTTGCTTGTGATCTTCTCTCATGATCCTTTGCATTTCTGTAGTGTTAGTTGTTACTTCTCCTTTTTCACTTCTAATTCTATTGATTTGAGTCTTTTCCGTTTTTTTCTTGATGAGTCTGGCTAATGGTTTATCAAATTTTGTTTATCTTCTCAAAGAACCAGTTTTTAGTTTTATTGATCTTTGCTATCATTTCCTTCATTTCTTTTTTATTTATTTCTGATCTGATCTTTATGTTCTTTCCTTCTGCTAACTTTGGGATTTTTTTGTTCTTTCTCTAATTGCTCTAGGTGTAAGGTTAGGCTGTTTATTTGAGATGTTTCTTGTTTCTTAAGGTAGGATTGTATTGCTTTAAACTTCCTTCTTAGAACTGCTTTTGCTGCATTCCATAGGTTTTGGGTCATCATGCTTTCATTGTCATTTGTTTCTAGGATTTTTTTGGTTTCCTCTTTGATTTCTTCAGTTATTTCTTGCTTATCTAGTAGTGTATTGTTTAGCCTCCATGTGTTTGTATTTTTTACAGATTTTTTCCTATAATTGATATCTAGTCTTATAACACTGTGGTCAGAAAAGATACTTGATACGATTTCAATTTTCTTAAATTTACCAAGGCTTGAATTGTGACCCAAGATATGATCTATCTTGGAGAATGTTCCATGAGCACTTGAGAAGAAAGTGTATTCTGTTGTTTTTGGATGGAATGTTCTGTACGTATCAATGAAGTTCATCTTGTTTAATGTGTCATTTAAAGCTTGTGTTTCCTTATTTATTTTCATTTTGGATGATCTGTCCATTGGTGCAAGCAGGGTGTTAAAGTCCCCTACTATTATTGTGTTACTGTCGATTTCCCCTTTTATGGCTGCTAACATTTGCCTTATATATTGAGATGCTCTTATATTGAGCGCATAAATATTTACAATTGTTATATCTTCTTCTTGGATTGATCCCTTAATCATTATGTAGTATCTTTCTTTGTCTCTTGTAATAGTCTTTGTTTTAAAGTCTATTTTGTCTGATATGAGAATTGCTACTCCAGCTTTGTTTTGATTTCCATTTGCATGGAATATCTTTTTCCATCCCCTCACTTTCAGTCTGTATGCACCCCTAGGTCTGAAGTGGGTCTCTTGTAGACAGCATATATATGGGTCTTGTTTTTGTATCCATTCAGCCAGTCTGTGTCTTTTGGTTGGAGCATTTAATCCATTTACATTTAAGGTAATTATCGATAGGTATGTTCCTATTACCATTTTCTTAATTGTTTTGGGTTTGGTATTGTAGGTCTTTTCCTTCTCTTGTGTTTCCTGCCTAGAGAAGTTCCTTTAGCATTTGTTGTAAAGCTGGTTTGGTGGTGCTGAATTCTCTTAGCTTTTGCTTTTCTGTAAAGGTTTTAATTTCTCTGTTGAATCTGAGTGAGATCCTTGCTGGGTAGAGTGATCTTGGTTGTAGGTTTTTCCCTTTCATTGCTTTAAATATGCCCTGCCACACTCTTCTGGCTTGGAGAGTTTCTGCTGAAAGATCAGCTGTTAACCTTATGGGCATTCTGTTGTATGTTATTTGTTGCTTTTCTCTTGCTGCTTTCAATATTTTTTCTTTGTATTTAATTTTTGATAGTTTGATTGATATGTGTCTTGGTGTGTTCCTCCTTGTATTTATCCTGTTTGGGACTCTGTGCAGTTCGTGGACTTGATTGATTCTTTCCTTTCCCATATTAGGGAAGTTTTCAACTATAATCTCTTCAAATATTTTCTCAGTCCCTTTCTTTTTCTCTTCTTCTTCTGGGACCTCTATAATTCGAATGTTGGACTATTTAATGGGCTCCCAGAGGTCTCTGAGACTGTCTTCAATTCTTTTCATTCTTTTTCCTTTATTCTGCTCTGCAATAGTTATTTCCACTATTTTATCTTTCAGGTCACCTATCTGTTCTTCTGCCTCAGTTATTCTGCTATTGATTCCTTCTAGAGAATTTTTAATTTCATTTTTTGTGTTGTTCATCATCGTTTGTTTGCTCTTTAGTTCTACATCCTTGTTAAGCGTTTCTTGTATTTTCTCCATTCTATTTCCAAGATTTTGGATCATCTTTACTATCATGACTCTGAATTCTTTTTCAGGTATACTGCCTATTTCCTCTTCATTTGTTTGGGCTGGTGGGTTTTTACCTTGCTCCTTCATCTTCTGTGTATTTCTCTGTCTTCTCATTTTGCTTCACTTACTGTTTTTGGGGTCTCCTTTTTGCAGGCTGCAGGTTCATAGTTTCCATTGTTTCTGGTGTCTGCCCCAGTGGGTAAGGTTTGTTCGGTGTGTTGTGTTGCCTTCCTGGTGGAGGTGACTGTTGCCTGTGTTCTGGTGAATGAGGCTGGATATTGTCTTTCTGGTGGGCAGGACTGCACCCAGTGGTGTGTTTCGTGGTGTCTGTGAACTTATTATGATTTTAGGCAGCCTCTCTGCTAATGGGTGGGGTTGTGTTCCTGTCTTGCTAGTTGTTTGGCATGGGTTGTCCAGCACTGGAGCTTGCTGGTTGTTCAGTGAAGCTGGGTCTTAGCTTTGAGACGGATATTTCTGGGAGAGCTCTCATCAATTGATATTATGAGGGGCTGGGAGGTCTCTAGTGGACCAGTGTCCTGAACTCAGCTCTCCCACCTCAGAGGCTCAGGCCTGACACCTGGCCAGAGCACCAAGAGCCTGTCAGCCACACAGCGCAGAAGAAAAGGGAGAAAGGAAATAATAAATAAATAAATAAATAAATAAATAAATAAATAAATAAAATAAAGTTATTAAAATAAAAAAAGAAAAAAAGAATTAAAAGAATGAGAGCAACCCAACTAATAAAGAAATACACCAATGATAACAAGCAAAACTATACAGTCTTCAAACTTTTGGGCATGCTTCCTACTTGTAAAAAGAAAACTTTCCCAGTATACTCGTATTTACTTTATATATACATATAATTGTAATATTTACATATATATGTATTTATATAAGTGTATATATGTTTGTATGATTATATATGTGTATACATATATAATAAAGACAATCTGCACATTAATCATTAGGGAACCTTAACTGTTATGGAAGTTCTTCTTAATTTTTTTTTTTTTTTCTTTGTGGTATGCGGGCCTCTCACTGTTGTGGCCTCTCCTATTGCGGAGCACAGGCTCCGGACGTGCAGGCCCAGCAGCCATGGCTCACAGGCCCAGCCACTCCACAGCATGTGTGATCCTCCTGGACTGGGGCACGAACCGTGTCCCCCGCATTGGCAGGCAGGCTCTCAACCTCTGCACCACCAGGGAAGCCCCTCTTCTTAATTTTTTTCCTGATAGCCTGAAGAACTGTTTGGGGCATCCCGTGGGGACACAGGTACCCCAGCGGTCTCATCAGATAGCGTAATCCTGAGTTTGCATTAACCTGGAAAGCCAAACAAGCTGGCTTCTTAAGGGAATCCTGTCAGGCCAGGTGCTCTTGCTCTATTGCTCACTGTTTTCTTCGTAGCATTGATCACTATCTTAAATTGTGTCATCAGTTTACAAGTTTATTGTCTGCCTCTCTCTCTACAACTAAAGTGCAGACTTGCTGTAGGAGGGTAGGGACTTTATTCAGTTCTGTAGTCCTGGCTTAATGACACAGTGCCTGACACATAGAAGGCCCTTAGTTGAATGAATAGATGAACGTTGGGGGAATTGTGGCCTCTGCTCTTTCACTCCCACAAGTTTTTGTTCATGTTGGGGAGCCCAGGCTCAGGAGAATGTTATACTGCTGCTGATGGTGGTGATGGTGGTGGTGATGATACTGATTGTAGCCAAGGTTTGTCGCCAGCTCCCTGTAAAGCCCCTTCTGTGGGTTGACCCTCCCTTAATAGTTCATAGAGGAGCATTATCACCTCTCCATTCCTCCCAACCTGGAACGCTGTAGACTCCTCAGTGGGCAACATTTGACTAATACTGAGGAGTTGTGCTTCTGCCTGGTACCAGTGAGGTGCCAGACAACCAATCTCCAGGCCCTCTTGCCCCATACATGCATTCTTCCGGGATCTTTGCATAAACATTGGTGTTTTGCATATTTCCTGCATGGTGCAAATGCCTTTAGGCCACTTCCTTTTTAATGCAAGTAGTCTGTGGGCACAGTCTCTTTTTGGTTTTCATTTTATGGTTTAGAGATAATTTCTCCCTTAAGAGTCAGGCTATTTCTCTCTCTGGAATCCAGATTGTACTGTAACAATTCTATATCTGTCTCCTCTTCTGGTAAGAAAAACAGGCTTTTTCCCCACTCAAGATCCCTCAGTTACTTTTTATACCTGTCATGACATAAAAATGTTTCCTCACATGTGGGAAGATCTTTTGCTAGTGCTGAAAATTTGGTACTCATTGCGAAAACTCCTGGGGTTTGGCCTGTGGGATTCACAGATGCAGGCAGTGTCCCCAGACAACCGCCAAACACATTTAGGCTCAGCCTTCCATGACTCACTGTTTAAAGCAAATATAGAGATAAAAGTAAACTACTATATAAAAATGTAAACTGATCTTGTATATATTATTAATGGTCTTACCTGGCATTCAGTTGGTTGGGTGTAAAAGAAAAATCAGCTCAAATTGACTTAGACAATACAATACATGGACAGATCATATAACTAAAAAGTCCAGAGATGGGGCTAGCCCCAGGAGAGGCTTGGTCTAGTTTTGTTCTCTGCATTTCCTGGCCCTGCATCTTCAGTGCAGGATTTATTCTTTGCAGCCTCCTCCACTCATGGTCCCGAGATGCTGTCAGTGACGGCGAAGGCTACTTGCTTCCAGATTGGAATCTAGTAAGAGAGAGAAAGCCTACATCTCCAGCAAATTACCAGAACTGAGTGTTAGTAAGACCTTAATCACATGACATAGTGACGTGCTAATCCCTGAAATCAAAATTGTAATTAAGAGGATGGGCCATGTAGTTAGTTTAAACTAATCTGGGCCTGACCCTGGAGTTATGGAGGGGAGTTAAGTCCATCCAGATCACAGGACTAAGAAATTTGGAGCACTGTTAGCTGAGGGGAAGGGGGAAATAGTCAAATGTCTCTTATACCTGGCATTAAAACAGGACTGGATTGGGGGCACTAAGGTTTGTTTTTAATATTTACTTTTTGTAGCTGATGTGTCTTGCACTCTTCAGATATTAGGGTTAGTTTCCATTTCTGGTTGTGATAGCCATTAGTGGTGTCCATTAGTGTTTCTGGCTTTCTGCCTTTTGGACACATGGTTACGCTTTCTGGTCAACGAGCTGTGAGCATTTGGGTTGAAGCATTAACTTGTGGTGTGAGACTCTTCAGAACTTTCTCTTTCCCTCTGGTATGGCAACTGGAAGCCTTTGAGATGGTGGCTGGTCCATTGTGAGTAACTATGATGAGCAGAGTCTCCCTGCTGGCTCATGCTGAACAAGTAGTATGAGCAAAAAATAAACCCTTATTTTATGTTAAACCATGAAGATTCTGGGTTTGTTACTATGGCATACCCGGTTTATCCTGCCTAGGACATTGGATTTCCTAAACCCATTTGGGTTATTTGAGGATTGCTCACAAAAATCCTCTATTTGTATAATTTTTTCAACTTAGCAAAGATGCTTTCATGTCTATGATATCACCTTATCTCCACAACAATTGTATAAATGTATAATGAGAAATATTATTAGCTCCATTTTGCCAGTGGAAGGATTGAGGCAAACTCCTCAAATGCTCTGTTTCCTAGTTTAGCAGTGTTTGTTACTGTCTATTTGCTTTGTTTTCTTAAGCAATATGATTATACAACAAAATCTGATTATAAAAAATAATGCTTCTCATTTTACGAATATTTTATTTGATGACCCCCTTGAAGAATATATCATTTTTTACTTTATTCGTCCCCTCCACCAAATAGTCAGTGTTGCAAATGTAAAGGACCTCGGCTGCTTCTGTTGGAAAGCTGAAATAAGGGAGTGGTTAGCTATACTATTTGTGTATATTGAGCTTTGGGGGAGATTGAAAGGGAGTACAAGGACGTTGTGGTCATACATTAGGCAGTAGGTAACTGGGGCTCCTACTGAGGGGATTGACTCAAGAGGAGGGGGTAGACATGACACTATTTCTTTGGTGAGAAAGTGACAGCAGGCCAGAAATACAGAGTAGAGGAGAAAGCAAGGGCTGATTGCTCTGAAAGCAGAAGAGGCATCTGCTTTGCAGTGAACTGGAGAAGCACAGTGGTGAAGAGAATGGGTTCTGGAAGCAGAGTACCTTGATTCAAATCTTGGTTCCACTACTTATAAGCTGTGCAGTCTTGCATAAACTACTTAATATCACTGTACCTTGGATTTCCCTTCTATAAAATGGGGATAATAATACCTATTTCATAAGAATGTTATGAGGATAAAATGACCTATGAAATGTAAAGCCCTTAGAACAGTACACACAGTAAGAGCTTGATAAATATCAGCTATTATTATTGTTGTTGTTGTTATTATTATTATTCATTGCTGCCCCTTCTACCATCACCCGGTCTAAGCCACCCATCATCTCTCATCTGTACTAAGTGAAAGACCTCCTCATTGGTCTTCTCACATCTATTCTTTGTCGCCTCCATCTTTGTTCTCCCCCTCCCCCACTACCCCCATAGCTAGGGTAATCGTTTAAAATTAGAATCTTATCAGGATTACTCAAGACATTAAAATAAAGACAAAAATCCTTAGTATAGATTGCAAGAAACTTCTCTCTCTAACTTCAGTTTGTGCTGACCTCTGTAGTCCAGCCTCATAGTCCCTCTTGTAGATCTGCAGGTGTGCCACCTTCTGCTCATCTCAGGGTCTTTGTATTAATGTATTTTAGAGGAGCAATGCTTTTTCCTCATTCTGATGTTGCCTTCCAGATGGAGGGGTCTCTACAGGGGTGACATTTCTCTGTCCACCCGTTTTCTCACTCTGCCCCATGAGACGTGGAATTATTCACTTGATGTATCAATCTTGGTGGAATATCTGGGTCTCTTCAGCTCAGCTCTGCCCTCTTCCTCTTGGAAGTGAGCTTCTTACAGGGAGAAGATGGTCCCTGATGCTCCTCTAGGGTCAGGCTCTTTCCCACCACATGGGAGGCCTGTCTTGGTCCAAGATTCCTTGTGACCGTGTGGTTAAACCTACCTCATCATGGGATCAGTTAACTGGTCCACCTGGCTAACAGACTAAAGCCATGACTTCCAGCCTGATGTATGTCAGCACTAAAGATGCTCTACAGATTCCCTAGATGTTCTCCTTTCTCCTTGCCTTCCTCCTCCTCCACTTCCTCCTCCTTTCTTCTGAACTGTGATATTTCTAGTTATCCTTCGTGGAAAAGTAGTGCTAAGAGGATAGTGGTGAAGATCTTCCGTGCTGTATTATAGAATGAGTTGTGATACAATTTGACTGTAAGCCAATAGACTGGCTCAGTGAAGTGACTGAATATTAAGGTCTTACGCTCACATTCTTGGATAGGACAGTGGAAGTGGAAACGTTTTTTTCCTTTCGATTGAAAAACAAAGAAAGGTAAAAGGGTGCAGAGATTCTCCAGGAGGGGGAGCCGTTGTTCCTTGTTCCCAGTCAGCTATGAGGGTTCACATCATCTGTGACTAAGTCACAACAGAGCCCGTAGAACAAACACATCATTGCTATACACCAGTTTAAATAGAAATGTCACAGTCCCCATTTGGCATTATCACTTTATCCCATACAATTTACTCTTCACCTATGTGGAATTCAATTTTGTAGGAGAGTTTCTTTATAATTCCTGCTATAGTTTTGAATGTCGTGGTCCCAGCAGATGTTCTGTCTGTTTTTAGCAAGATACAGGCTTAACCTCTATTTTAGTTTCAACTTGGAAGGAAAATGTAAAATAGAATTAGGAATTTGTGATCCTTTTGGTTAACTGCTTTTTCTCCTTAGCTTTCCTCTTCCCCATTATTTTTCCAAGTCCCTTTTTTAGAAAAATGTGTTGTGACCAACAGCTCTCACAGCCTTCCTACCCAGTCCATCTCTTGGGTAGAGAACTCACTGCAAAATAGTCATCATCAGCTCACAGACAGTTTTCAGCACAGTCCTATGCATCAGACCAACTAAGCTGCATATCTTTCTCTTGACACCTCTCCTACTCTCCCACAGCTTGTTTCACAGAGCTGGATGCATTGATTCCTGGTAGATGTTAAAAATGGCCATTTAACAGATGACAGTATTTTCTTTAAACAGGTAGTAGTGATTGCTAGGAGTCAGTGTAGGTTCATTTAAAACAAGTCACATGGCAGGAGGCTCCAATCAAGATGGCAGAAGAGAAGGAGGTGGAGCTTACCTCCTCCCACAAATGTATCAAAAATATTTCTACATGTGGAACCATTCTCACAGAATACCTACTGAATGTGGGCAGAAGATCTCAGACAGCCAGAATTGCAAGAAAGATTACCACATAACTTGGTAGGATGAAAGAAAAAAAAATAAAAAGAATCAGGATAGGACCTGTTTCTCTGGGAACGAGCTGTGAAAGAGGAGAGGTTCCCTTACCCTGGAAAGTTGCTTCACTGGTGGGGAGATCAGCTGGGACAGAAAGGGAGCTTCAGAGGCCCAAAGGAGAGTGCAGCAGTGGGTTTGCAGCAGGCAGAACAGAGAAAGACCAGTATCGACGGTCTGTGCCACCTCCCTTCTGTCCCCAGCCCTAGACACATGTCTGCTGGTGCATGTGGGGGCTGAGTGCTGAAAGTCAGGCTTCAAAGGACAGACCCAGGGAGAGGATTGAGGTTGGCTGCACAGAGACAGCCTGAGGTGGCTGGAGTGTGATACAGGCTGCAATCAGGGAGTATACATGGAAGGAGCCCAGGCCCACCATAGAAGTGAGGTGCCATTGTTAATGGGGGCATGAAGGGAGGAGTGGGGCCCCCACCATAGCAGCCTCACTCTTGGTGTGCTCACAGTGGGTGTGGCTCCACCTCCGTGAGCTCTGGGAGAGTGCAAGAGCCAGTGGATTGCCCACAGGTGGAGGCGGGGCTGAAATCAGAGCTGATCCCCAAGGGGTTGCGTGATGTAGGAAGTAGGGCTGAAATCTGAGCCCTCTCTCCATGGCTGTGCGATCCACAGATTTACACCACAGGCACTGGGGCCTTTGTGAACTCAGTGTGTGCAGGATATTCTAGTGGACTATGGGTGCTCCCGTGTCTGGGGCAGGTCCAGCATAAGTAGCTGTGGGCTTTGCGGGCAGGCGTATGCACATGGAGGTGGGGCCGTGTCTGGGCTGCTTCCATAGCTCCCATGGCAGGTCCAGGTGCGTGACTACTGAGGTCTTGGTACTTGACTTTAGTGAATCTGCACCTATGGATCTGTGCTGGTGG
This sequence comes from Mesoplodon bidens, assembly GCF_964165515.1. Classification (NCBI taxonomy): domain Eukaryota; kingdom Metazoa; phylum Chordata; class Mammalia; order Artiodactyla; family Ziphiidae; genus Mesoplodon; species Mesoplodon bidens. The sequence continues at coordinate 85,896,760 of NC_138178.1, forward strand.
CTTTGTGAATACAACACTGGAGGAACACCAGGGCCAACTGCCTGCATTCCCACAGTTGAGGCAGGACTGTGTACTTTGTGAGCCCACACCACATGTATCAGGCGACACCACAGAGCATACTCACTGGTGGACAGTTCCAGGGGAGGAATACTCAGTGGCTTGTCCCCCAGCAGGAGTGCCCTAGTCCTGCCTACCTCACACCACAGCTCAGAAATGGATCTGGGGGCTTCTACTCCAATAACTGGGGAGCAGGCTCTGCCCTTGACAGAACTGTGACAGTCACAGAACAAAGAGGAGGCCCTCAATATCCAGTGCAGGCTCTCATCACCACACCAGTCACACCCTCTACCAAAGAGAAAATGGCCAGCACACACTGAGGAAAGATGCAGCAGGCATCCATACTAAAAGCAACCCACACACCAAAAATATTAGACTCATTCAAGGCTACACAGGGATGCTCCCACATAAAAACATCTCTCCAAGACCACAGTAGATAACTGTTTCTCCTAAACTCATAGAGTAAGAGAAATATAAGTAAAATGATGAAGGAGAGGAACCATTCCTAATTAAAAGATCAAGAGAATTCTCCTGAAAGAACAAACAATGAAACAGACCTCTCCAGTCTAATAGACTCCAAGTTAAAAAAGGAAGTAATAAAAATACTGAAGGAATTAAGAAAGGCTGTTGATAGAAATGCAGATTATTGTAAAAAGGAACTAGAAACTATAAAGAGGAACAAAGAAAAATTAGAAAACTCACTTGCTAAGATGAAAGCTGAGCTAAAGGCAATAAGTAGCAAACTGAATAATGAAGAAGAATGAATAAGTGATATGGAAGATGGAATAATGGAAATCACCCAATCAGAACAGCAGGCAGAAAGAAAAATGAAAAAAAAAGAGAAAGCAATATACACGGCCTATGGGATAATATAAAGCATGCCAATCTACACATAATAGGTAGGAAGAGAAGAAGAGAAGAGGGGATCAAAAATGTATTTGAAGAAATTATGGCTTAAAACTTCCCAAACCTAAAGAAGGAAACAAATATCTAGGTACTGGAAGCACAGAGGGTCCCAAACAAGATGAACCAAACAGACCTACACCAAGACATACTATAATTAAAATGGCAAAAATTAATGGGAAGATTCTAAAGGTAGCAAGAGAAAAAGAGTTAGTTACAAGGGAACCCCCAAAAGGCCAGCAGCTGATTTCTCTACAGAAATGTTGCTGGCCAGAAGGGAGTAGCAAGATATATTTAAAGTCCTGAAAGGGAAAAATCTGCAACCTAGGATACTCTACCCAGCAAGATTATCATTTAGAATAGAAGGAGAGAGAAAGAATTTCTCAGACAAACAAAATCTAAAAAGAATATAGCAATACTAAACCTATCCTAAAAGAAATATGAAAAGGTTTTCTCTAGGTAGAAAAGAAGCAAGAATCTATAGGAAAGAGAAAATCACAATCGGAAAGTAAATCACTTAAGCCAGTACACAGATTTTAAAATTTTTTTTTAAATTTTGTGAAAGTGATGATAACCACAATGAAGAGCAAAAGGATATACTTGAAGATGTAAAAAAGGGCATCAAAATAATAAAATGTGGGGAGGAGGGTAAGAAAATGTAGATTTTTTTTAGAATGTGTTTGAGCTCATATGACTACCAGTCTAAAGCAAGTAGATATTGGAATGGGTTAACGTACTTGAAAAATAAGGTAACCACAAATCAAAAGCATACAGTAAGTTCACAAAAACCAAAAAGAAGAGAACACAAGCATAATACAAAAGAAAACTGTCAAACCACAAAAGGAAGAACAAAAAGAAAAAGAAAGGAACAAGAATTAATACAAAACCAACTGGAAAATGAGGTTTAAAATGGCAATAAATACATATCTATCAACAATTACCTTAAGTGTCAATGGACTAAATACTCCAATCAAAAGACATAGAGTGGCAGATTGGATAAAAAAAACCAAGAGTCTACAATATGCTGCCTACAAGAGACCTACATTAGGGCAAAGAACACACATAGATTGAAAGTGAGGGGACAGAAAAAGGTATTTCATGCAAATGGAAATGACAAGAAAGCAGGGGTAGCAATACTCATATCAGACAAAATAGACTTTAAAACAAAGGCCATAAAGAAAGATAAAGAAGGACACTATATAAGGATAGAAGGATCAATATAAGAAGAGGATATTACATGTGTTAACATATATACACATAATATAGGAGCACTCAAATACATAAAACAAATACTAACATATGTAAAGGGAGAAATTGATGAGAATGCAATACTAGTAGGAGGCTTTAACACCCCACTCACATCAATAGACAGATCTTCCAGACAGAAAATCAATAAGGCAACAGAGATCCTAAATAATACAATAGAACAGTTAGACTTAATCGATATTTTCACGATATTACATCCAAAAATAATGGAATACACATTCTTTTCAAGTGCACATTGAACATTCTCTAGGATTGACCACATACTAGGACACAAAACAAGCCTCAACAAATTTAGGAGGAGAGAAATTATCTCAAGTTTATGTTTCCTTACCACGGCATTAAACTAGAAATCAACCACAGAAAGAGAAATGAGAAAAAAATGATTACATGGAGATTCAACAACATGCTACTAAAAAAAAACCAATGGGTCAATGATGAAATCAAAGAGGAATTTTAAAAATACCTTGAGACAAAGGACAATGAAAGCACAACCATACAAAATCTGTGGGATGCAGCAATAGCAGTTCTAAGTGGGAAGTTCATAGTGATACAGGCCTTCCTCCAGAAATAAGGAAAGTCTGAAATAAATGACCTAATTTACCACCTAAAAGAATTAGGAAAAGAACAAACAAAACCTAAAGTCAGAAGAAAGAAGGAGATAATAAAGATCAGAGAGGAAATAAATAAAATAGAGATTAAAAAAACAGTAGAAAAAATTGATAAAACAAAGAGCTGGTTCTTTAAAGGGGTAAAAAGTTGACAAACTTCTGGCCAAGCTCACCAAGAAGAAAAGAGAGAAGACCCAAATAAACAAAAGAAGAAAGGAAAGAGGAGAAATAAAAACCGATACCGCGGGGAAAAAACAAAACTTTAAGAGAATACTATGAACAATTATATGCCAACAAATTGGACACCCTAGAAGAAATGGACAACTTTCTAGAAATATACAGCCCACCAGAATTGAATTAAGAAGAAATAGATAATTTGAACAGACCCATCACTAGAAGTGAAATGGAATCTGTAATTAAAAAAAAAAAAAAAACTCTGGCAAGCAAAAGTCCAGCACCAGATGGCTTCACTGGGGAATTTACCAAGCATGCAATGAAGAACTTATATTGATCATTCTCAAACTCTTCCAAAAGATTAAAGAGGTGGAAGCACTCCCAAAGTCATTCTATGAAGCCACCATCAGCCTGATACCAAAACTAGACAAAGACACTACCAAAAAAAGAAAATTACAGACCAATATCTTTGATGAATAAAGATGCAAAAATTCTCAACAAAATACTAGCAAACAGAATCCAACTACACATAAAAAAGGTCATACACCATCATCAAGTTGGATTCATCCCAGGGTAACAAGGATGGTTCAACATATGCAAATCAATGTGATACACCACAGACACAAAAGGAAAGACAGAAACCACATGATCATCTCAATAGATGCAGAAAAAGCATTTGATAAAATTTGACATCCATTCACAATAAAAGCTCTTACCAAAGTGTGTATAGAGGGAACATATCTCAACATAATAAAAATTATTTATGACAAATCCACAGCCAAATTAATACTCAATGGTGAAAAGCTAAAAGCCTTCCTGCTAAAATCTGGAACAAGACAAGGATGTCCACTGTCACTTAACATAGGATTGGAAGTCCTAGCTACAGCAGTCAGACAAGAAAAAGAAATTAAAGGTATTCAGACTAGTAGGGAAGAGGTAAAACTGTCATTATAAGCAGATGACATGATACTATATATAGAAAACCCTAAAGACTCCACACAAAAAACTACTAGAACTGATAAGCAAATACAGCAAGGTAGCAGAATACAAGATTAACATACAGAAATTGGTTACATTTCCTTACACTTACAATGAAATATCAGAAGGGGAATGCAAAAAAACAATCCTTTTTAAAATCGCATAAAAAAATACTTAGGAATAAACCTCACCAGGGAGCTGAAAGACATATGCTGAGAACTATAAAACATTGATAAAGGAAATTGAAGATGATTCAAGAAATGGAAAGATATCCCAGGCTCTTGGATTGGAAGAATTAATATTGTTAAAATGACCATACTACCCAAAGCAATCTATAGATTTAATGTGATCCCTATCAAATTACCCATGAGATTTTTCACAGAACTAGAACAAATAATCCTAAAATTTATATGGAACCCAATTCTGTGTCATAAAAGACCCAGAATTGCCAAACCAATTCTGAGCTAAAAGAACAAAGCAGGAGGAATAACCCTCCCAGACTTCAGACAATACTATAAAACTACAGTCGTCAAAACCACATGGTATTTGCACAAAAACAGACATATGGATCAATGAAATAAAATAGAGAGCCCATAAATAAACCCACACACCTATAGTCAATCAATCTTTGACAAAGGAGGTGTGAATATACAATGGAAAAAAGAGTCCGTTCAGCACGTGGTGTTGGGAAAGGTGGACAGCTACATGTAAATCAATGAAGTTATAACACACCCTCACACCATACACAAAAATTAACCCAAGATGGCTTAAAGACTTAAATATAAGATGTGACATCATAAAACTCCTAGAGGAGAACATAGGCAAAACATTCTCTGACATAAATCATACAAGTGTTTTCTTAGGTCAGTCTCCTAGGGCAACAGAAATAAAAGCAAAAATAAACAAATGGGACCTAATCAAACTTACAAGCTTTTGCACAGCAAAGGAAACCAGAAACAAAAAGAAATGACAGTCTACGGACTGGGAGAAAATAGTTGCAAATGGTGCGACTGAAGAGAGCTTAATTTCCAAAATATACAAACAGCTCAGCAACAACAAACAACCCAATCAAAATATGGGCAGAAGACCTAAATAGGCATTTCTCCAAAGACAACATACAGATGGCCAATAGGCACATGAAAAGATGCTCAACATCGCTAATTATTAGAGAGATGTAAATCAGATCTGCAATGAGGTACCACCTCACACTGGTCAGAATGACCGTCATTAAAAAGTCTACAAATAACACGCTGGAGAGGTTGTGGAGAAAAGGGAACCCTCCTGCACTGTTTGTGGAAATGTAAGTTGGTGCAGCCACTATGGAAAACAGTATGGATGTTCCTCAAAAATCTTAAAATAGAGTTGCCGTATGATCCAGCAGTCCCACTCCTGGGCATATGTCCAGACAAAACTCTAATTTGAAAAGATACATGCACCCCAATGTTCATTGAGTAATATTTACAATAACCAAGATATGGAAGCAACCTAAATCTCCATTGACAGATGAATGGATAAAGAAGATATGGCATATATATAACGGAATACTACTCAGCCATAAAGAGGAATGAAATAACACCATTTGCAGCAACATGGGTGGACCTAGAGATTATCATACTAAGTAAAGTAAGTGAGAAAGAGAAAGACAAATACCATATGATATTACTTATATGTGGATTCTAAAATATGACACAAATGACCCTGTCTACGAAACAGGAGCAGACTCACAGACATAGAGCACAGACTTGTGGTTGCCAAGGGGAACAGGGGGTGGCGGATGAATAGATTGGGAATTTGGGGTTAGCAGATGCAAACTATTATGTATAGAATGGATAAACAGAAAGGTCCTACTCTATAGCACAGGGAGCTATATTTAATATCCTGTAATAAACTATAATGGAAAAGAATATGGAAAAGAACATATATATAAGAATATATATATAAAGAATATATATATATATCTGAATCACTTTGCTGTACACCAGAAACTAACACAAAATTGTAAGTAGAATATACTTCAGTAAAAAATAAAAAAAATAGGTCACACAGACTACCCTCCATTTAAAAATATTAGTGGATGGAAATTCTCTGGGTATGTTGATTCTGAATGTCAGTAAGATCTGTCACCCCAAATTTTCCTGCTATCTTTGTGAATAAGATAGAGTTAAGCCTCATGGGAATATAGTTAGGTAGATATAAACACCTGAAAAAGATATTAACATTAATCTGTGGAGAAGTCTCTAGTAGCTTGCCATAGTTTTATTTCCTTAATTAAAAAATTGTTTTTTTGGTTTTTAGCTCTGAACTTTTTAATGTATTAGTTTTATATAGCTTTGGAAGACTATATAAAAGGCATGTGTTTGAAATTTTTTGATGACATAAAGCTGGGAGGAATGTTTACTACTTTGGGATAGAACACTCATGATTAATTGCTTTCATTTGGCTTGTATAGTAGGAATATATGAAATATCATCAGTATTTAAAACAAAATCAACTGTGAATGTTTAGGAAGGGGAACCCTGATTTGTTAGTGATTTATGAAGAAATGACCTAGAGATTTTAGTTCATCAAAACTCATGAATATATATGTGGAACCTAGAAAAATGGTACAGATGAACCGGTTTGCAGGGCAGAAATAGAGACAGATATAGAGAACAAACGTATAGACACCAAGGGGGGAAAGTGGCAGGGGGGTGTGGTGGTGTGATGAATTGGGAGATTGAGATTGACATATATATACTAATATGTATAAAATGGATAACTAATAAGAATCTGCTGTATAAAAAAATAAATAAAATTCTAAAATTAAAAAAAACCTCAATATGAATAAACAGTGAGATTAATTGACAAAATGCTAATGAATTTTTAAGGCATATTAGTACAATAATCCAGAATATGGAACATCAAAGTTTCTTTTGTACACGGATCAGTTGAAGCAGATCTGCAGTATGTGTTTAGTTCTGGACACCATGTTTTAAGAGAGATGCAGAGAGGTTGAGATGGATGCAGAAAACGCTGACCTGGAAAAGATGTCCATGAAAAGTCATGGAGAATGGCTGAGGGTTTTGGGAATGTCTAGATCATAGTGGAGAAGATTTAGGGGAGTCCTATGAGTCATCTTCAAGTATTTGAAGGTTGTCAACATGGAAAAGGCTTAGACTTGATTTAGGTGGCCCCAGGGATGGAATTTGGCATATGGCAAAATTTACAGGGAGGCAGATTTGAATCTCTCATAATAAAGACCTTTCTAGCAATTCCCATTCTGAAATGGAAATAGGCTGCCTGGCAAGGTGATCAGTTTCCTATCAGAAGACTTTCAAAGACAGACCTAGGGGCCCCTTGTCAGAGTTATCTACAGGGTCATGCTTTGGGAAGGTGAACCAGGTGATCCTTAAAGTTCCTTCTTACCTCACGAGACCCAGCATGAGCTCAGTGTCCGCGTACAGTAGGTTCTCAAGAAATAGCTGCCAAATGAATGAAGCATAAGAATAAAAAAAGTCAGGGGCAGACTTTTGCACTTGATAAATTTTTTAGTCATGGATGATTTTATGGAATGAAACAGTAATTGCACCTAGTATCAGGAGCATGTCATCTTGGGAAAAATGAAACCCTTGGCCCACACAGAGTTTGAAATTTCCTAGATAGTTGACTTATCTTTCTTGCTCTGGCATAACTCATGCTCAGTCTTGTAAGTTTAGAGCTATTTGATAATGAGCAATGCTTCGCCCCAACCTAATGTGATTCTGTTTCTTTTTCAGGATAATCGTATCCACACATGCAAGTACAACATTCTCACCTTCTTGCCCATTAATTTATTTGAACAGTTTCAAAGAGTGGCAAATGTGTATTTCCTTTTCCTTCTGATTTTACAGGTAATGTTTAGGTTGTATTTCATCATCTGTTTGTTTAAAATATTCATATAACTTGAAAAAATAAGTTATTTTACTTAGCTAAATAAGTGCTTAGAGAAATGCTTAGAGAAAATCAGCTTTATCAGATTTTTAATTATTTAGTTATTATTGCTGTTTCTCTTCACAACGGTGGGAGGGCTAGGAATGGGTAAAAACTAGTACATTCATCATTTTAAACACTGAGGTCATTTTAAAATGCTGCCTTGTACTTTATTTGAACCAAACCAGAGCCTAATAATTACTGTTCATAGCCTCCTTCCTTTTTTTTTTTTTTTTTTTTTTTTAGCTAATTGGGCCTCTCACTGTTGTGGCCTCTCCCATTGCAGAGCACAGGCTCCGGACGCGCAGGCTCAGCGGCCATGGCTCACGGGCCCAGCTGCTCTGCGGCATGTGGGATCCTCCCGCACCGGGGCACGAACCCGCGTCCCCTGCATCGGCAGGCGGACTCTCAACCACTGCGCCACCAGGGAAGCCCCCTTCCTTCCTTTCTTTATCTCCCTATCACATTCACAGTACGGGTATTGAGAGAGTTGAAGCAAAGAGTCTAGCTGAGTAGTACTTTGTGGAATTTAATTTGGCAAATTTCATTTGCATCTAAGAACAATGATGTATTTTACATATATATATAAAATAAATGATGTATGCTATATGTTATTTCACTGTGACTATTTTTGATAGTCTTGAGTGGTTAATTGGTAGTTAGAAACCTTTCTTTTTCTTCCCATTTGACTAAATTTTGAACCTAAATGAAATTTCAGCTTTTATTGATATTTTAGGAAGAAAGGGCATAAATCAAAGAATGTACATACATATAAACAGCTCATGTTAGCCAGTTATTTACCTAGTATTTACTTCAGAGTGATTTAATGAGATCAGACTGGTAGATTCAGAATGTACTGGGCTATGTGTTAATTATAGAAAATAAGAAGATGGACTAGATACATACAATCTGGATTATACCTTGAGTACTATTTTTTCTTTAATTGAATAAATATTCAATAGAATAACTGTGTTAAGAATCTTTTGGTTGTAAGTGGTAGACATCTAAATTCACTTAATGTATTTTATGTATGACAATTCATGGGCAAACTATTTTAACAGGATGTGACTCCTCTTTCGATTTCCTCCATGTTTATTTACAGGCCCTCTCTACTTGGTGATCCTTGAAAACTTTAGACTTTTATTCTCCTAGCTTCAACTCCCACGTAAAACAGAGGCAGAGGCAGAGGGGGAGAAGGGGAGAGAGGAAGAGGGAGGGGGAAGAGTAAAGAGGGAGAGGGAGAGAGAGAATGAGAATGAATCACTTTTTCTGTTGCTCCAGCAAGTCTTGGGATTAGTTGTAATTGGACCATGCTGTTACCTTCCTATCCTAAATCAATCACTGTGGCTCAGGAATTGCCTTGACCTAGATCACATGCCAAAGCCTAGGAGCCAGCTGGATGGAATCAGTCCACCAAAATTACATGTACAAAATTACAAGTAGAGGGGTGGGGTAGTTCTTTAAGAATTAGGGTAGAGTTGAGAAGAACTGGATGCTGAACAAGCAAAAAAAAAGCAGTGAAAGTATACCTTACAATTTTTTTTTTTTTGCGGTACGTGGGGCTCTCACTGTTGTGGCCTCTCCCGTTGCGGAGCACAGGCTCCGGATGCGCAGGCTCAGTGGCCATGGCTCACGGGGCCAGCCGCTCCGCGGTATGTGGGATCTTCCTGGACCGGGGCACGAACCCATGTCCCCTGCACCAGCAGGCGGACGGGCTCTCAACCACTGCGCCACCAGGGAAGCCCTACCTTACAATTTTTGAGGAGGCTTTCTTTTTCCCCCATGAATTTTGGTTTCTTCATAGAACCCTTTACACTGTTACAGAATTTTGAGCTCATTTCTCTAATGGGTTTCTTATTTATGACCAAAGGCTCTTGTTCAGATAGTTTTATATCTGGAAGGGATCTTTGGCATGGTTCAGTACAACCTCCTTTCTTTTATTGGTGAAGAAATGAGACCTGGAGAAGTTAAGTGAGGTGTAAAGGTTTTACCATGAGTTAATGATAGAACTCAGACTAGAATCCAGCTTTTTCTGCCACCCAGCCTAATATTTTTGTTGGTACTTCAGAGGCTTTTGAGGTTTGTTTTTAAAAAAATTTTTTTTGGAAGTTATTACATAAAATTACATAAAACAGCACTACAATAAATTTATTGTAGTGCTGTTTCGATGGGGCCTGATTGCCACACTCTGACCATCTCCACCCATCCTTCCCCGCCTGATGGCCCTGACGTAGCTCCATAATGAACCCCACTTGAAAACTACCTTTGTAAGGGAGTCATGTCAACTGTCACTATGTCTCTCTCAGATGGGTGGCTTTACAGGTACAGGTCCAAGCTTTGGAGTTAAATAGACCTAGGCTCGAGTTTTAGCAGTGTATGTTCTTGGCTTAGTTGTTTGACATCTCAGATACTTTTTTTTTATAAAATGGGAATATGATACCCAGGGCCGTGGCATTTCCTGACTCCAGACTGCCATTCACAGTGTATTCTATGCTGTGCACACCTTTGGTACAGAATCTAACTCAAAAAACTTCTCTGAGGATCGAATGGCATAATATCTAAAAGTACTTGGCACAGTGTCTGGTGCAAGGTAGGTGCTCAAAGATTCTCTCTTGGGTTTCCCTGGTGGCGCAGTGGTTGAGAGTCCGCCTGGTTCGTGCCCTGGTCCGGGAAGATCCCACATGCCGCGGAGCGGTTGGGCCCATGAGCCATGGCCGCTGAGCCTGCGCGTCCAGAGCCTGTGCTCCGCAACGGGAGAGGCCACAACAGTGAGAGGCCCGCGTACCGCAAAAAAAAAAAAAAAAAAAAAAAAAGATTCTCTCTTTGGAAATTGGTAAAACTGTGAAAAGTTGAAATGAGAAGCTGAGAAAAGATAGGTGACATTTATCATCCTAGAGAAAGATCATCATTTGTGAAAGATTTCAAGAAGCTTACTTCTCAACTTGTTATAAAGATTTAATTTTTGTCAGGCAGTCTGAAAATTGTTTCAATGATACTTCTGTTCTATGTGTCTTATACCTGAGTGCAAACACTTAAATTATTGAAAAGCTGTTCCATATTTGTACAAATATCTGAATATCATTTCATTAATTTCTGTCAAGTCATAAAATTGAGTGACAAAAATGGAAAGCTATCTTTATGAAATTTAAAAGCCCTAAACTACTTGAAATATTTGTTTCAGCTGATTCCAGAAATTTCCTCCTTGACCTGGTTTACCACCATTGTACCTTTGGTCCTGGTGGTAACTATGACAGCTGTCAAAGATGCCACAGATGATTATGTAAGTATTTGCTTTTGAGCATTCCTAAGGTCTCAGTTTGAATTGTGACCTCTCAGAAGTAGAAGATAGAGATCCATTTGAAATTTTTGAATGAAGCTCTTTTGGTAAGTACCATAAGAAACTGTATGGTTACTTATTTGATGATTAAAATAGATGTCATAGAGCCAGAGCCTGTTTATGATAATAGCAAGGGGGCTTCAATAACTAGACTCACACCCTCATTTTATACTTGAGGAAACTAAAGCCTGTAAGGAACTAAGGATTTTCTAATAAACATACAGCCAGTTAGTGGTAAGACCAGAATTGGATCACAAACCTGCATCCACCTAGTGAAGTATTATCCTATATCTCTAGTCTTTGTCTAAGTTTTGGGAGTTGGTAGATATTAGGTATTCTTACATCCTCTGCTCATTATACCAGAAATTACAATATCAAATAACTTCAAAAGTCGGGTAACTAATGTAAATAATTAAGGTATAAGACAGCAGAGAGTTTTGAAGTCTCCATAATCCAAAGGTCATTCAAATTCACAGATTTAAAACAAAGCCTTGGGCAAACCAAATAGTCTAAATCCAGACAAGTTCTATTCTCTCCTACGTGATTGCATGCACCCTAGCCTCAGTAGCTTTCTATTTGCCAGTGACTGACAGATGTATATCTCCTCTGAACTCATACATGGGATTACTGTTTCTAGCCCTTCCAGTATCCATCTGTGCCAATGCCAAGACCCCTTGGCAAAGCCTGAGCATCCTGAGGCCCAGAGAGTGGGCCCCTCAGCTTTTAGGTGGTAAACTGCTTGGTCCTTTTCTGTGATGCCAGCTAGTCAATTTAGGGGACTATTTTCAGGTTAGATACAGACGTGACTAAATACTAAGTCTCTTTTTGTGTCTTCTGCAGTTAGTGCTTGAATATGCTTTTACTTTTGTGATAGTATGTGCCAGTTAGTCTGGGTCCTGGCAGGAAAGAGATGTCACATTGGAATGGGGGTAGATTGGAGAAAGATTAATAATGAAGGGACTACTTAAAGGGTTGTGAGTGAGAAAAAGCACATAGGGTAGCAAAAACATAGGTGGCAATACTACTTCTAGACCTGAAGGAGCAAAAGGAGGAAGCAATTGCTGGACCTGGAGCTGTAGCTGAGGGCTACCTGTAGAGGAAGTGGCCACTGCTGACTCAGCTCAAAAGAAGTCAGGAATACATGCCCCACTTTCCTCTCCTCTGGCCCCATGAGTTTCTGTCAGTACCACCTATTGGCCAAGCCCGATGAATAGCCGAAGGGCAAGGATTAAATAGGTCAGCTTCCCCTGGCACAGAGCAGAGTGTAGGAGGACAGGGTGTAGGTATGGAGGAGCAGAGACTATACACCCCTGTCAAATTATATACTCTGTCAAAATGATGTTCCCCGTCTATGGCAGTGTTGGTGGAAGGAAGTTTGCATGCCAATGATGGACTAGCTTAACTTACTCCTCTACCGGCAATATAAACTCTTTTCATGTTAACCAATGCTAAGTATCTTTATTTCCCTAGTAATATTCATTGACTTATACCTGGCAATCAGTGTAATTGTAGGCACTGAGCATAGTCTAATAGAAAGATTGGGATGAATTTGGGAGGGACATTGAAAAAGGGAAGGGCTAATGAAAGCAATCTATATATTGTGATATTGATACAATATTATGAGTTTTTCTTAAAGGAAAAAGTAATAATCCTGATGATTATAATATATAAAATCAAAATTTCTTATCTCTTGTTCATCTGTGCATTTAGGCTAATTGATTGAAATAACATCTTATCTCTACTTCAGCCTATTACTATCTGGTCTTGGCAGCTCATGTAGAAAGCCTTATCTGAATGGTTGCTAATTTATGAGTTTAGTAGAAGGCTCATAATATGTGGATTCTTCTAAGTAATATAGGATATTTTCATTACTGGAATACAAAATAAGAAATAAGATCACTTGGGCATAAAAACATAAATCCACACCAAATGTGGTTCAGTATTGTATTCTGATTTTTGTTTTAAATGCTCAGTATTTCATAAGATCACTGTTAACAATTAGAATTTCTGGAGAACAAGAATACATGTTGTTACAAGTAATTGCTTGACTTCAAAGAAATCCATAAAACAGAATGAATGATGTTCCAGTAAAGTATTGAGCACATATGTGAGAGAAATGGAAGCCCCATTCCTTGTTGAAGACATCAAAATTAATGTATGGTTTTCTCTGGAACTGTGTGGCAGAGTAAAGGGCACACTGTCTTCTTCAAAGCAACTATAAATGTGTAGGAATTGGAAGAGCATGTGGCTAGACTTGTTGCATTGGTGACACCTAGAATGAAGTTTAGTGGGAAGGGTCTTGATTCAGATTTAGAACACGTGGAGCTGGGTCCAAGGTAAGCATAAATCATGCTCATTTTAGACTGGTGGTGATATTGTCCAAGCAGATGAACTCAAAGTATTTTCAGTGTCACTATTTGTGCTGACAAAGTATGATTTAATATGTTTTTTCACAAACACTTTGATTTTCAGTTTCGCCACAAGAGTGATAATCAAGTGAATAATCGGCAATCTGAAGTGCTCATTGACAGCAAGTAAGAAATATATTCTTTATGCTATTTTTAAGATATCTGGTCACAAAACAGGTCTTGACAATTGGTGGCTTTCTCATTTAATTGAATATATGTTTCTTTCCCCCTTTAACTTTTTAAAAAAATTTATTTATTTGCTTTTATTTTTGGCTGTGTTGGGTCTTTGTTGCTGTGCGCGGGCTTTCTCTCGTTGCAGTGAGCAGGGGCTACTCTTCGTTATGGTGCACAGGCGTCTCATTGTCATGACTTCTCTTGTTGCAGAACAGGGGCTCTAGGTGCTTGGGCTTCAGTAGTTGTGGCTCGCAGGCTGTAGAGCACAGGCTCAGTAGTTGTGGCGCATGGCTTAGTTGCTCCGTGGCATGTGGGATCTTCCCGGGCCAGAGATCAAACCCGTGTCCCCTGCATTGGCAGGCAGATTCTTATCCACTGCACCACCACGGAAGCCCTCCCCCTTTAACTTATTAAAAATTACAGTTGTAAGTCCTTTGTATCTTCATGGCTCTTTTTTAAGTTCAGCAAATGCTTGTGCTACCCACTCAACTTTTACTTCAAATTCCTTTGGAGTTTCCTTTGTGGAACACAGACATATTATTGTTACTTTTCATTTCTAGATCTAATACTATTTAGAACTGGCACACATGTGATGTTTGTAGCAGATGTTTAATGTATTTGAATTATTTGCTTTGGTAATTTCTGGGAATATTGCTAGAGAGACTTCAATACATATCAAGTGATAGTGATAAGCATTTTTAATTAACTTGACAGTTTAGAATGAATTATCCACCATAACACAGATTTTGAATTGCTGTTAAATTCATCCATCTATAAAGAAGTATAAACGGGAATGGTTCTTGAATCTGAAATGGTTTAAAATGTGTATTTATAAACGAACAACAGCAAAAACACCTCCAGAAAACTTAGCAAAAAGGGAAATTTCAAACCTTCATTCCATGTTTCTTAGTCTCTTTCTTTGTCCCTTTTTTTTTAACATGTGACAAAGTAAATTTTTAACATTGTACTTTAATCTGGCAGTCAATCACATCTGCTGATGATTTTGAAGCATTTGGATACTGTGAAGAATGTAATTTTTAAAGGGAATATCATAAAACATATTAATCACATGAGATGGAAAATTCCAAGAAATGGATATCAAGAGGGGCTAGGTAGTCTAGACAATAACTGGTAGGATTAAAGTAATTAATCTCCTTCTGCAACCAAAACCATTGACTGATTATTAATAATGTAATGAATACATATAGTTTTCCTTTATTGGATTATTTTAGAAAATGGCATTAAATGCACAGTGAAAAAAATAATCTTATTCTAAAACCACAGTTGTAGAAACACAGCCTCTGAAAGTGTGATCTTGATGTGACATGGATAGGCCATAAAGATGCCTGGAACCATGTGGTTCATTTCCAATGTCAGCAGGTTTTGAATTGTTGCCACTACAGCATGGTGTTTAAAAGTATGGGTTTTGCACTCAGGGAGACTTGAATTTAGTCCTGACCCTGAATAATTCTATGGTCTTGAGCAAATTCTTAAGAGGTGGTGACTCTTTGTAAGCTAATGTAGTGTGTGACTTTGAGCTGGACTGTTGCCTATCCTGATTTTCTCAAGCCTTGCAGTTCTGACTGGGAATTACATCTGACAATATGATCTAATTCCGCAAGGAACATTTGATAATCAGTCTCATTACTTTGAAGTATCATCTCTCATGAAGTATTTTAAAAATATGTACAATTATATAATGAATTTGAACTAATAGCCTGAGCATATCTTTTAATGTCTCTCAAATTACCAGTTAAATTTTGTGACAGTATTTGGGCAGTGATAGATATTGGCACCTCTACCTGGAGGCCATGGGAGTATCCAGTAACTTAGATATTCAGAAACTTGATGATTGTATGTGTCCCACACATGCTCGCTATCATTGTCATTATAAGTAGCATTGGTCTTACTTTCTTGTGGTTTCATTTAGCATCTTCTCTATTCCTTATGAGGTAACATCTCTTTGTAATTTGATATGGGGTGATGTTTTGAAAAGTATTGTTGCTGATCCTGTGATGTTGAAGGTAGAAGCACATCATTGAGAATGGAGTATTCTTTGGGATTCGGTTAAAAATCACACAAAATTTTCCATTTGTAAGATTACCTTCTACTGTGAGCTCCTTTAGGGCATCTCTCTTGATCATGTCTCTGTCCCTTGAGCCTAGCACAGTGTCTATGGAATTTTCAAACTGAGCAGTAACTACCAGAGGAGCTTGATCTGTAAAATTTTCCTGAGTCCCATTACTAGCCAATTCCAGTGGCTGGGGTTGTGGTCTTTGCAGAATGTTCTCAGGCTATGGAGACTGGCTTTTCATTTCTTGGAATTTGAGAAGTTGGAGAAATCAAATGGGCTTAGATTTGAGATAGCCCAGGGAGCTCTGAGTCCTCTTTTGGAGCTGGTGGTCATAGAGGATGCTCTCAGCGCTCTGCACAGACCACTACTGTCTTGCTGTGCTCACCCTCAGCTCCTGTCTGCATTATTTGCTACTTCAGAGCACTGTCCTTGGGCTACTGGAGCCAATGACCAATTGGTGCAGGAGTAAGAAAGAGCAGCACCCCTGCCTCAAGTTGGACAAGCTCTGAGGTGCAATTAGCACCCCAAGTGCCTGTTGAAATCAGGGTGAGGATGGGACTTTGCCTGCAGTCATACCCTTGCGTGGCTTCTTCTCCTTCCATGTGTTGCTTCTCATCTTCCTTACCAGTTTCTCCCAGAAGTGATTTCCTAAAGAACCCTTTACATATGAATCCTCATCTCAGGATCTGCTTTTAGGGAAGTTGATCTAAGACAGTAGTTAATGCATACTTAATCCCATGGCAATGTTAATGGAAAATGTTAGGAAAGTGCTTTGGGGTCTATGCTAGACACCAATGGGTCATGATGCACAGATAAAGTAAAAAGCCTGGAGGGGATCAGAGGCATCCAGATGTTGCTGGATGTGGGTATCACACTGGGGTGGGCACTGCTAAGTACTGTGGTTTCCCTGTGTTCTCTGGCAGAGGGCTTCTGGACTTGAGGTTCATGCTAGGGCAGGAAACTTCACTGGCTTGTCCTGGAGGGAGGGGAGGCATGGTCCTCTTCGGGGAGGATATTCCTGAGGGAAAGGGGGTACGATGAAAGCACCAGTCAGGAAACCTGGTCTATGTAAGTGATCGATGTGCTACTCTAGGCAATTAGTTGTCATTCTGGCCTTCAGGTGTCCCTTCTCCTGTGCTCAGAAGCAAGGAACATGGCATTTACATTCAGGTTCAACTCATGTTTATTCAGCAACTACCATGTGTGGGCTCCAGTGCTTCCACATTTAACTCTCATAAAACCCCAGGGTGTGGGTGATAGTGCCTCTTTTTAGAGATGGAGAGATTAAGGCCTAGAAAAGGAATGACTTTTCCAGAGTTCCATGGCAAGTAAGAACCTAGATTAGACTTTTACCTACTCGTGTTGTGATGTGTAAATGTAGACTTTGTGGTCTGACCACTTCTTCTTTATTTATTTTGCATTTGAAGGGCTTTGCACACAATATAGAAATATAAACATAATATATATATATATATAATCTAAATGTAATATATATGTGAATAAATATATATGTCCTCATTTTTAGTGCCTGGAGCATTATTCATCTATGTTCTTAGCATTGTGCAAGCGAATGAACAATGTAAACTTAAGCCACACAATAATTAGAGAGACAAAACTCTCCCTTTATAACATTCCTTTTCAAGGTTTTGTTACTTATATTCCTTTCCAGTCAGGACCAATCTTCTGTATCCACAGTCTGTTAAATATGTGAAAGTGCTTAAGAAATAGGTGTTGAATTAGCCTTTGATAAAATCTTTTGGTGACTTAAGTTTTAAAACTAAGTAGAAGCGAACAATTCCAATTTCTAGAAATTACTGTGCCTGCTGTATAGGAAGTTCACATTCTCCCCCAGGCTACGAGTGCCGTCTGCTGACTGAACCTGTGGAAAATGTACCAGGAGATACTTAGTGTTTCTCTTGAGGGTTTCTCAGGTTATGCTAACATCCCGGGCCACTGGCCACCATGAGAGCACCTGGGCAGGTGAGGGGCAGTGAGAGGGAGTCTGAAACTTTCCGCAGAGGTCATCCCATACGACACTCCACAACCTGGGCTGCCCATTGTATCTGTACCCCAGCCATGCCCAGAGCAAGTAAATGAGGGGCTTGCAGGGGAGGCTCTGGTGTTTTATAAAGTTTCCAAGATGATTCTACTATGCAGGCACAATCGAGAACCTCTAGTCAAGGCCATCTCTTTACCTACGCTTTTATCTCTATGCCTGTATCTCTCAAATTTTAAAAGACATCCAAGGGAAGGTATTCCATTAATTTTTTAAAATGATAAGCATAGTTTTTCACATAAATCCTCACAAAGGAATAATTCTGTAATGCTGATTTACACTTTTTTTTGTAGTAAGGCTCACATTTTTAGTCAAACACATGGCCAATCAATAATTATTTTTGCCATATTTTTCTTTCCTTCAGAAATCCAGATTTTAATTTTTCTCATTTTCATCTTTTATTTCTTTCCCCATTACATGTGTTGTCCTCAACTCTGAATCATTTTCTGACTTTCATGTATTTATGCAACTTCCAATTTTTGTTCTGTTCCATCAGCATTTCTAGTCATATGGATTTGGGACAAGGGAAGGAGTGTGGAGGTCTTCTGCTACCCAGCTAGGTAGCTGTTTAGTCTCATGTGGCACTTGAGCACTTGAAATGAGGCTGGTCCAAATTCAGATGTGTTATTAAGTATATAGTATATGCCAGATTTTGATGGTATAGTACCAAAAAGAGTATGTAAGATATGTCATTAATAATTTGTTTTATATTGATTCCAGTTTGAAATTATAGTATTTTATATACATTGGGTTAAATAAAACATATTATTAAAATTAAATTTACCTTTTGAAAAACTTGTTTAAATGTGGTACCATAAAATTTATTTATTTACTTATTGGAGTATAATTGCTTTACAATGGTGTGTTAGTTTCTACTGTATAACAAAGTGAATCAGCTATATGTATACATATATCCCCATATATCCTCCTTCTTGTGTCTCCCTCCCACCCTCCCTATCCCACCCCTCTACGTGGTCACAAAACACCGAGCTGATCTCCCTGTGCTATGCAGCTGCTTTCCACTAGCTATCTATTTTACATTTGAGATTACCTTTGTGGTTTATATTTGTGACTGGCCTTCTATTTCTATTGGATGGCACTGCTCTTAGTTACAGGTGAGAGAATGAGTCGAGAAGAAAATGAGCTCTATGCTATAAACCTAGCCTCTGGATTCTCAGCTCAGGATTATCTGTTTGATCTTGCTGGCTGTCGGCATAGTGGCTTGTGTCACTATGAACAAATAAAGTCAGCGTTACTTTTTCTTAGTATTTTTTACTTCCCTAACATCTTCTGAACTTACACTTGTGCATTAGAACAATCTGAGCTCAGATGCTCTGGTGCAATCGTCCCTCTTTCATGCGGGATGTTTTTCCGCCTTCTCTAGATTTCAAACTGCTCTTGCCCATCAGCTTTTTGTGTAACAAATTCCACTTTATACTTTCATGAGCTTTGGTATGCTTGGCTTAAATCTCCCAGACTCTTTCACAGAACTCTTCCCATCAATCTTCTTCAATCATTTCTCATTTGGAAACTGTGAGTATTTATAGGGAGAGACAAGGGCTTTCTTTACTGCAGAGTATTGTCTGTACTCTTCAAGTCTGGTATTCCTAGATGCTGCATAATTATGCAAACAAATATATTATTTCAGTAGATGCAAATTTTCTGTTTGTTTAATCAACTTTTCTGGTTTAAGTGATAACTCCCACTGGATATTAGGATAGAAAATTTCGTTTCATTTATTTCTTTAGTATGTAGGGTTTTTTTCCATTATAAAAGTAGCATATGTTCATTAAGAGAAATTTGGAAAATAGGAAAAAGTAGAAGGAAGAAAATAACATTCATGCTTCCACTATCCAAAAGTAATTATTACTATTTTCTTATATTTCCTTTCTGTCTTTTTTTTCTATGCCAAGATTTCTCATAATTATGTGTATATATTTTTATCCTTCTCTTTTTACTTTTTGTTTTTTGGCTGCACCATGCAGCTCGTGGGATCTTAGTTCCCTGAGCAGGGGTCAAACCCCGGGCCCTCAGCAGTGAAAGCACCAAGTCTTAACCACTGGACCACCAGGGAATTCCCTCCTTCCGTTTTAACTTCACATCATATCATTACCGTTTTCCAAATCTTTTTCTATTGTCTTTATATACCTAATTTTTAAGGGCTGCATTTTTAAGGGCTGCATTCCTTTGAGTTCATGTCTTATAATTCACATAACCATTTCCCTATTGCTTGATATTTAGTCTGTTTTTAATTTTAAAGTATAGTTTCTTCATCTTTCTAAATTGATAGTTACCCTTTTCCATAAGACTGGGTTTTTGTGATATATTTACAAAATCCACTGAGAATGATTACATTGAACCTGTTATTTCCTATATTAAGTAATTGGAACTTGAAGCATTATTACTCAGTCTACTGATAGCAACTTTTATCGGAAGGTTTAAGAGTGAGCAGGAACAGGTTGGGCGTATTGACTAAAGCATGGGAGGTTTCACTTCCGTCACACATGGGAGTTTCCAGAAACAAGGGTTTCATGTCAGACCACCAACCAGCAAGTTTCAAGTTTATCTTTTCTTAATCATAGCCAATATGAAAAAAAACCCCAAATGTTCTGCTTTAAAAAATGTATTAGTGACACATGTAAAGCCCCAAACATCAATAATGTGAAACAGTTTGAATATAAGTTTTATACTGCAATTACTAGCTATATTGCACTCATCTGTAAAGTATCTGCATCAGTTTTGGTTTGCAGAATTCCCTGAGTAAATTTGGGCAGAGATTCAGAAGTGTGGCTAGCAGATCCTTTCAGGCAGCTCTGAAGGAACTCTTCCCATCTTCTTTGTCCTCCCAGATTAGAGGTATGTAGAGGTATGTGATCAAAAGCTCTATCATTTGCTGTTGACTTCTTGGCAATAACTTACTCAGGAGAGGAGTAATTCATGGATGTTATCCCCCTGTATTGGATTTGATCCACAATGTTGGTCTTGGGTAAGAGTGGCTTATTATTCTTATTAAATATGCTCTTTTTGTCCTTGAGCTCCCTCAACAAAAAATGCCCAAGGTCATTGAACTTAATGAATCTGCAGCTGACACATATTTAGTGTGTCTCTGTGCTTCTTGTAAGTGGGGGAGTGGGAACGTGCAAGGTTCTGGAATCCTATTGATTACATGGGAGAACAGATGAACCCTGCTTTGAGTTATTTCGTCTTCATCAGGGCCTGTGGACTTGCAGGGGGAGTGGAGACTTCTGTGGTTAAACACAAGGCAGAGCACCAACTCAATTTTTTTTTTTTTTTACCTCTAGCCCATGTAAATAATTTATGTTATGATGGTACCATTGGGTCTAGGGGACAGCTATTCGGGGTCTATATGAAAAAATCTGCATATTTGAAAGGAAATTTTGAGGTGAAAAATATTGATTCTTCTTTTTTTAAACAGTGTTAATAAAACACACTATTATGGGCTTAAATGACAATGAATTGAAAAGCAAACTAATGGGAGTAGTCTCAGTACTTTTTGGGCTCAGTGCAAATGGTTTAAAATTGATTTAATTTTTAGCTCACAGTGCTACTCAGAGTAAAAGTGTTTCAAAAAGAGTTTCACCCCCGATAAATTAATTTCAGTTTCTTAAGTCTTGGACTGATCATTTCTTGGGCGATTCTGCATGTCAGCTTTGCAAATGGAAGCGTCCATTTGCCAATGCGCTGGTTTCTGTATGTGAGCCGTGACATTGCTGTAGTTCTTATAAGTGATTTTCCATTGTAATCAATTATTACATTGCATGAATACAATTTTTTGTGTTGAATTTCTAAATGGTGACTGTTTCCCCAAATGAGGTGCATCTTGAAATAACAGGAAATTATAGTACTTTCAAAACTCTGCACATGGGTTTTTATCAGTGGCATCTCCTAGTTTCTTTTTAAAGTTTATATAACCCAGATGTTAGTGGCTCTCTTTTTCTCCTCTTAAAGCTCCCTTGAAGAACCCCCCAGGTGAAAGCATTAGAGAGCAAGGTAGAGTTGAATGAAGACTTTGTGGGGGATATAAATGAAGTTTATTTCACAAACTCCATAGCAAACAATATGAAATCCCATTTTGACATTTTTCTTCCCCAAAGTTCTCTTTCTCTGCTGCTGGCCTTTATCATCTCTCCTTTCCCCATTCAGTGCTCAGTATAGCTGTCTCCAGTCTCCTCTCAGTATCTGGGGTCCCTCATATTTGTCTCCTTTTTATTAATTAGAGTAGTTTGGTTCTGCCTTGGCTCTGAACTCAAACCCATGCAGCTGCTCACCAAAATAGCAGGCTTTTCTGGAGCTAGGACCCACTTATCTGAGATGACAATGGAAGTTAAAAATACACCACATTCTATGTAACATTTAAAACTTGATTCTCTTTTTCAAAAATAGGTTTATGTATCTCTTCTCTGTTGTTATAGGGAGAGATCTAGAATTTCTTTTGAAAAAACAAACCTAAACCTAAGCCACAGAGGCCTTGGAGATTTTAGAACATTAACTTTAATAATGTAAAACCTTCTTAAGATCTTAAAATCTGAAAGCTGAAAGAGATCATAATATTATAGTGAGTAAATTTGGTTTCAGTCAGAGCCCACTGGTTGTCTATACCAAACCAAACAAATGTTTTGACAGCATTTGTCAATTAACTACTTACTGCTGATGAACTGTATACACATTTCTACTACAAGGGCATTTTGCTTTAGATCTCCTGAGATAATCTCCATGGCTTCGTTTCTCCCATGCATTTTATTTATTTATTTATTTTTAACATCTTTATTGGAGTATAATTGCTTTACAATGGTGTGTTAGTTTCTGCTGTATAACAAAGTGAATCAGCTATACATAAACATATATCCCTATATCTCCTCCCTCTTGTGTCTCCCTCCCACCCTCCCTATCCCATCCCTCTAGGTGGTCACAAAGCACCGAGATGATCTCCCTGTGATATGCAGCTGCTTCCCACTAGCTATCTATTTTATATTTGGTAGTGTATATAAGTCCATGCCACTCTCTCACTTCTTCCCAGCTTACCCTTCCCACTCCCAGTGTCCTCAATTCCATAGTCCATTCTCTATGTCTGCATCTTTATTCCTGTCCTGCCCCTAGGTTCTTCAGAACCATTTTTTTTTTCAGAGTCCATATATATGTGTTAGCATACGGTATTTGTTTTTCTCTTTCTGACTTCACTCTGTATGACAGACTCTAGGTCCATCCACCTCACTACAGAGAAGACAATTTTGTTTCTTTTTATGGCTGAGTAATATTACATTGTATATATGTGCCACATCTTCTTTATCCATTCATCTGTTGATGGACACTTAGCTTGCTTCCATGTCCTAGCTATTGTAAATAGAGCTGCAATGAACATTGTAGTACATGACTCTTTTTGAATTATGGTTTTCTCAGGGTATATGCCCAGTAGTGGGATTGCTGGGTCATATGGTAGTTCTATTTTTGTTTTTTAAGGAACCTCCATACTGTTCTCCATAGTGGCTGTATCAATTTACGTTCCCACCAACAGTGCAAGAGGATTCCCTTTTCTCCACACCCTCTCCAGCATTTATTGTTTGTAGATTTTTTGATGATGGCCATTCTGACTGGTATGAGGTGATACCTCATTGTAGTTTTGATTTGCATTTCTCTAATGATTAGTGATGTTGAGCATCCTGTCATGTGTTTGTTGGCAATCTGTATATCTTCTTTGGAGAAATGTCTATTTAGGTCTTCTGCCCACTTTTGGGTTGTGTTGTTTGTTTTTTTGATATTGAGCTACTTGTATATTTTGGAGATTAATCCTTTGTCAGTTGCTTCATTTGCAAATATTTTCTCCCATTCTGAGGGTTGTCTTTTTGTCTTGTTTATGATTTCCTTTGCTGTGCAAAAGCTTTGAAGTTTCATTAGGTCCCATTTGTTTATTTTTGGTTTTATTTCCCTTTCTCTACGAGGTGGGTCAAAAAGGATCTTGCTTTGATTTATGTCATAGAGTGTTCTGCCTATGTTTTCCTCTAAGAGTTTGATAGTGTCTGGCCTTACATTTAGGTCTTTAATCCATTTTGAGTTTATTTTTGTGTATGGTGTTAGGGACTGTTCTAATTTCATTCTTTTACATGTAGCTGTCCAGTTTCCCCAGCACCAGTTATTGAAAAGGCTTCCTTTTCTCCATTGTATATTCTTGCCTCCTTTATCAAAGATAAGGTGACCGTATGTGCGTGGGTTTATCTCTGGGCTTTCTATCCTGTTCCATTGATCTATATTTCTGTTTGTGCCACTACCATGCTGTCTTGATTACTGTAGCTTTGTAGTATAGTCTGAAATCCGGGAGCCTGATTCCTCCAGCTCCATTTTACTTTCTCAAGATTGCTTTGGCTATTCAGGGTCTTTTATGTTTCCATACAAATTGTGAAATTTTTGGTTCTAGTTCTGTGAAAAATGTCATTGGTAGTTTGATAGGGATTGCATTGAATCTGTAGATTGCTTTGGGTAGTATAATCATTTTCACAATGTTAATTCTTCCGATCCAAGAACAACCCATGCATTTTAGATTGGTATATTATCTGTCTTTTGTGGGTAGAAAATTAAGAAAACTTAAAAGAGTATAAAGAAAATACAGAAATTTCTCTTGATTCCATTATCCAGATCAGAGTGAACTACAGTGAACTTGTGAAGGCATTTTATTACTCCCTTTTCTCTCCCATCTTTGTATCTTTGTCTTCTCCTCTTCTTATTACTCTCTACTCCTCCACACACTATTTATTTAAAAAATAATTGAGGGCTTCCCTGGTGGCGCAGTGGTTGAGAGTCCGCCTGCTGATGCAGGGGACACGGGTTCGTGCCCCGGTCCGGGAGGATCCCACATGCCACGGAGCGGCTGGGCCTGTGGGCCATGGCCGCTGAGCCTGTGCGTCCGGAGCCTGTGCTCCGCAATGGGAGAGATCACAACAGTGAGAGGCCCGCATACTGCAAAAAATAAATAAATAAATAAAAAATAATTGAGATTATACTATACCCTATTGTCATGGCTTGAATGGTGCCCCCAGCCCCCCCCCATAAAAGGTAGGTCCACTGGAGCCTGTGTATGTGATCTCATTTGGAAAAAGGGTCTTTGCCTATATCATTAAGTTAAGGATCTTGAGATGAGATCATCCTGGTAATCCAATCACAAGTGTATAAGAGAAGAGCAGGGAAGAAGATACATAGACAAAAAGATAATGTGAAAGCAGAGGTTGAAGCTATAGAGCCCCAGGTCAAGATGCCTGAGGCTACCAGGAGCTGGGGGAGGGGTGTGGAACTGTTCCTTCTCTAGAGCCTCTAGGGAGAGCACCACTCAGCACACACCTTGATTTTGGACTTCCAGCCTGTAGAACTGTAAGAGAATAAAGATTTACTGTTTTAAAGCCTAGTTTGTGGTAATCTGTTATAGTGGACTTAGGAAACTAATGCTCTCTGGTTTTTAGCTTTTAATCAGAGGTTCTATGTTTGTTCATTTGTTCATTTATTCACTCAGTAGACATTTATTAAGTGCCTACCATGTGTCAGGAAGAATGCTATGTGCTGAGGGTTCAGAGTTAAATAAAAGGTAATTTCTGCCCCCAATAGAATGCAATCATACCTATATTATATGTAATAGGTTTATCTCTAGAATTTCAGGATACTCTCACATTTCATTGTTTTTACTCACAGGTAAGATGAGTGAGCAAAATGACTCATCTCATTAGGAATGTGCAGCTTTCAGAAATTCTTGTTGGTATGCAGGCTCTGTTGATAAACCAAAGCCAGGTGGTAGAAAACCTTAGTAGGACTTTGGAGCCTGGGTGGAAATGGTGCCTTGAAGCTGTGATTCAGGGGAACATTAAACCACCTTTAAACTTGAGCAGAATTGTCAAAAACTAAGATCTAGTTCCTTATTCCATGTCAGGAACTTAAAAAATTCTCTCTTTAATTTTGACAAGGAATAGAGGTATAATAATGGAAGAAAAAAAAAGAGGGCAGTGTGAATAGAAAGTAAGAATAATGATCTCTAAATTAGATCTAAAGACTCAGAAGCATCTGGGAAATTTGGAGGCTATAAGAGTGATATTGTCAGCAACACATGGGAAGAAAACTCTGACAGTGGCATTGTGGACTAGTTACTAGAGGTAAGGAAGAAAGGGAGAGTGTAACTGGGATTGTGATGCTGAACATTGCAGAAGGAATGGACTCTAATGATGGAGAAAGAATAGATTTTGAAGATGTGAAGAAAGTTGAAAAATAGTATCAACTTAGACTTAATAAAATACAGTAGTCTCCCTGTATCCAAGACCCCCCCCCCCGGGGGATACCTGAAATCGTGGATAGTACTAAACCCTATATGTGCTATGTTTTTTCCTATACATACATATGTATGATAAAGTTTATAAATTAGGCACAGTAAGAAAATATCTGAATCACCAGCATCACTGCTCTTGCACTTTGGGACCATTATTAAGTAAAGTAAGACTACTTGAACACAAGCACTGTGATGCCCTGACAGTGATCTGATAACCTAGTCAGCTCTTAAGTGACTAAAGGGTGGGATACACTGAACAAAGAGATGGTTGACATCCCAGGTGGGATGGAGCAGGACAGCACAATATTTCATCATGCTACTCAGAACGGCGCACAATTTAAAACTTATGAATTACTTATTTCTGAAATTTTCCATTTGATGTTTTCAGACTGTGGTTGGCTGCAAGTAACTGAAACTGCAGAAAGTGAAACCGCAGATAAAGGGGAACCACTGCAGTCACGCTAAGTAGTGTGTAATTACATGCCAAGGCAAGTGCTGCTAAGGAAAAGACTGTGATTCTAAGAAAGTGTTTTTTTGTGTATGTGTCGGGGGGCAGTAGACAGGTAAGGAAGTTTAGAAATGGGTTCTTTGAGGAAGTAGTAAATTTAAGCTGAGAACTTATGACAACTAGGAGTTAATCAGACAGTGTGTGGGGTGATGGGATTAGAAGGAGAATTACAGACAGAGGGAGCAGCATGTGCAAAGGCCCTGTGGAGGGAAGGAGGATGCGATTATGAGGGACTGAATGGCAGAAGCACAAAGAGCAAGACTGAGAGAAAAGCAGTGTGAGGCGAGGCTGGAAAAGTGGTCAGAAGTCAGAGCCTGCAGGGCCTTGAAGACCACATTGAGAGTTTGAGTGTTTTTCCTAAGAACAGAGAGAATACATGGAAGGATTTGCCTTTGGAAAAGCTCACACCTGCTGCGTGGAGGAAGAGCCAGTGGAAGGGGGCCAGGATAGATGTGGGAGAGGGGGATTGTCCTGCTGTGCTTGTCTGTCTGTCATGCCACTGTGAGTTACTGGAGACTGAGACAGTCTCTATTTCTGTCACCTGACTGAACAGCATCCTGCATGTAGTTGATGCTCAATAATTATGTGACAGATGAACCAAATGCATTTAAATTAAACAAATGATTTTGAGGCAAGATCAGAATATCTTTTTAGTATTCTCTACCCTCCTTCTTCCCTGCAACTAATATGAGACAAGAGGAGGTGTCCACATATCGCATGTTCTGTGAACATCATTGTCTGCTGTCATTACCACTGGAGAATGATGTCTGCTATAGGGTCATTGGATACCAGACCCATCTTTAATCCAAATGCTCTCTGTTACTTGGAATCTCCCTGATGCCTCTGCACCTTAAGGTGCATGAGACTGTGCCTGACATTTAAAGAAAGAGAGAGAATTAGCTCCATCTGGGCTTCATTTCTGAATTGGCAGAGCTTAAGGAAGTATTTGAAGCAATGCTTACTGTTTCTTTCTCAGCTGCTCCCAGGTTGTAGCATGTCAGAAAAACAAAAATGTGGGAAACTGGGCAGCCCTAGACACTGGGAAGGGGATGCGGAGATGGGCTTCCTTGTGTCTGCAGCAGATGTTTCCCTCCAGCAGGACTTTCTGAATTGCCTGGCTAATGAATCCTGTTAACCCAGCTTGCCTTATCTGGTTACCTTGCCCTGTGCCAGGCATTTGTGTTCAGGCATACTTTCCCCTTTCACACTGCTAAATTTAAGGCTTAATTTTCAAATCAAATGTCCATCTGGCTGGCTGCCTGAGAAATCACATGTGGAGAGCCGAGAGACCCAGGCAGGAAACTGCCCTCGCTTCTGGAGAGCAGGTCTGGAAACCATATGAACTGTAAAGAGTTTTAAAATGTAAAAAAGTAAAGCTTTCTGCCAAAGGGGAGAGCTGAAGTTTTCTTCTTTCTAGACTCAGTTATTAGATATCTGTTGGAAATTACTGACCTCTGCCATATAGTCTGTTTACTGCCTCTATCGGCGGGGCCTGGACTGTCCAGATTTAATCCCCTTGAGGATTTAACTCTGCCAACACTTGCTTTATTAGATATGGGTTTTAGGGTGACAGCTATGTAAGTTATTAGGTATATGATTTTAATGGAAATTTGCCTTCTTTCACTTAACATTTCCTTCTGAAACTTGGATGATAGAATTAGGTTAATATTTTAAAAAATAATAGAACATAATTTTCCAGTAAGAGGAAGAAAAAGAATAAATAGAAAAAGGGACCTGGCTTCCTTTGTTTGCTCCCCCTCAGGTAACTCATATGCTACAACATCACTTCCCACTTTGAGAAATACGCTCAGCATCGGTCCTATTTTCTGTGTTGGGCTTTCTCTTTTTCACCTGACACTTCATTATAGAAAGTAGTTCCATAGAATTTTTTTTTTTTTGTCTTTGGTGTTAATTCTTGTGGGTGCCAGGGCACAGAGATGCTGTCATTCTTTCTTATATATAGACTATCAGTGATGCCATTTCATTGTGTATTGGTGAATATCTACAGAGTTTTTGTTCTTTTTCTCTTCATTCCAAATTTTGTCCTTTCTCTATATCACTTTTCTCACTCTTCTTCTAGGAGTAAAGAAGAAAGAAGACAAATTGAGATACAAAGAATGATAAGAAAACAATACTCAATATAGGCCTTTTAAAGTAGAGAGCATTTTAGAACATTAGATGTCTAAAATGGTAGAAATTGTAGCAGAGCTTGTGCAAATAAATACAAAATATCCCAGCATAAATACTTAGAATTGGCCTGCAGATTTGTTCATGTTCAGTTTCAAACCTGGTACTGATAATGTCGACCTAATGTAAGTCCTACTCAAATGGTACCTAATTATTGGCCACCATCCCTGGCTTAAAATCTCCCAATTAACCAAGTCGAAAATACAATTCCCAGCAGTGGCTCTTGTGATTAGGAAAGAAATTCTGAAGAGAAAAGATTGTTATATACGTATTTAGATATATATTAGCAGATTACAAATAAAACCATAGGGCCTGAAACCCCCTGATAGCTAGAAAGCATAAAGGGCTGTGACAAGCATAGAAGCCATCTTGTCATTGCTCTGAAGCAGAAAAACTTCATCCTGGAGCTGTGTGGAGCACACAGTGTAGAGTATTTTCCACAAAGAATTCAAAGGGCAACTTTCTGGCAGAAAGTTTTCATCTTTCTAACAAAGGAAACCAGAGTCTACTCTAGACAGATCTATCTATTATCTAGATTGATCCAGGGATCAGAAAATTCTAGAGGCTTTGGGACTTGAGGAATACCGGAGAGAAATGAAGGGATTGTATTAGAAGGCCTTTACCATCCCTCTTGCCTCTAAAATATGAGAAATGGAACTACCATTTGATAGTCCAACCCTTGACCCAAGCCATCAGCTGTTCCAGGGACTTCCAGAGCTGTGGTCTATGGGGTAGCGGATGAGGCAGTGCACGTGTTAGGACCTTCAGCAGAAGCTGGGTTTACCTAGGCCTTCAGGGTCCAGGTAGAGTGGATTACTTTGGGAGTTCTAGTTCATGTCCTAGGTTGGGGTAGGGGAGAATGTTACAGTTCCTGCTTACACCCAACCCTATTGGCTTGGATAGGGCTCAACAATAGAGCCAGTCTTGTTGGGGCCACTTGAATTATTGTCCCAGCACTATTAAAACCAGACATATGGCTGTTCTGAGCCAAAGAGGAATGTTTAGGTCTGTCTTAGTTCCCTAAATATTGAGTATCTTCAGTGTACCAAGGATGATTAAAATGCCATTGCTAGTTTCATGAATTCTCATTTTGTGGGGAGAGAGATAACCAAGTAGGTAGTTTCAGTATAATGTGAACAATGATGGGGGTTTTCATGGACAGACATGGAAGTACTGAAGAGGGGGTACTTAGCCCAGTCTAGGAATCAGAAGAGGCTTCCTGGAAGAGGTGAATCTTTACCTAAAATTAATCAATAAAAAATGTGAAAACACAGAAAAATCAAAAATTCTACTTTTTGGAGAAAAGTATTATCCCTTGTGTTGTATTTTTTTGTTTTTTGAAAATATGCATATATATAGCTTTGTATTTTACTTTTTTCTTTTGATATAACTCATTTATGTCATTAAAAATTATTTGAAAACATTTTTAATAGCTAAATAATAGATGTGCTATAATTGATCACTCCCTTATTATTGGGAAATTAGCTTGTTTCTAATTTTTTGTTTTAATAAATAATTCAGAGAAACATTTTTGAATGTAAGTTTCATATATATCTTTGTTTCTTTAGGGTATATTTCTAGGGAATCTAAACTTTGCCTCTTTTAAAGATTCTTAATACATACTGTTAAATTGCTTTCTAGGAAGTTTGTGCCCATTTATCCTCCCATTTGAATAAACAAGTGGTTTTACCACAGCACCATTACAACTTTGAGTATTATCTTTTAGAAAATCTAGTCCAACTGCATAAGTTGTCTTGCATAACAGATGTCTTGTTGTTTTAAAAATTCATTGTTTTCTAGTGAAGGTGATTATTTTTTCAAGTATTTATCAACAGTATTATTTCTCGTTTTAGTGACTTGTCTATTTATATTCATTGCCTTTTGTTGGTCTATAGTATTTTTTGTGCTCTGTTTGAGAATATATTTAAAATTTTGTCTTGTAGTAAATTTTTCCAGTGGAAACAATGACATCCCTACATGGTGTATAGAGATAGTACTTCAGGGTCTTTGCTAGCGAACTGTGCATGTTGAGTATAGTTCCTGTGAGCAGGACTGGGTTATGCTAAGCCAAATATATTCCTGACAGTTTTCTTTCAACAAAACAACTCACATCAAAACATATTGCTGCTAAAAACTCCTTAGTAACTTCCTATTCTATCCTTACCATCAAAGCACCTACTCCCATCAAGATTCCAGCTAGTCTTTCTAACATTATCTACAATCACATGGAGCTACTTGCCTTACTTCAGCCTGCAATGTTACACTTTCCTTTCCCCGCTTTTCATCCATTAGTGCTCAGCTCCTGTGTTAACTGTTTCTGGAAATCCTTCCAATATCTATTTCAGTCAGGTAGAATGATCAGTACCCTCGTTTTACTCCCAGAGCAGGTACCTGTCACCAAGCTAGAGTTAAGCATAGCATTTTAGTAGTCTATTTTAGGCTCCCCCCTAAGAGTAGCGGGGGCTACTCTTCGTTGCAGTGTGTGGGCTTCTCACTGCAGTGGCTTCTCTTGTTGCAGAGCATGGGCTCTAGGCGCAGGCTTCAGTAGTTGCGGCACGAGGGCTCAGTAGTTGTGGTGTGCAGGCTCTAGAGCACAGACTCAGTAATTGTGGTGCACAGGTTTAGTTGCTCCGTGGCATGTGGGAGCTTCCCGTACCAGGGATTGAACCTGTGTCCCCTGCATTGGCAGGTGGATTATTAACCACTGCACCACCATGGAAGTCCTCTTCAGGCCAGGAACCATACTGTGTTTATTCTCAGTACTTGGTCTACTGCTTTACATGTAGTAGGTGTTCAATATTTGTTGAATTCAGCAGAATCCACTTACTCTTTCAACCAGCAACTTACATTCGTGACGTAGATCATAATGAAGAAACTGGAAATGTAAAGCTATGAAAGAAGTTGGCGTCCCTTTGGGATGTGCCTCTTGCCTTACAGCCGTTAAGAAACAGAACTCAGAAGTACACACTTTGAGGAAAATGAATAATGCTTTTATTTTCTAAACTGTTATCCTTTGCCCTGCAATGATTCATCCTATACTTACTATCTTTCTCTACTTTGTGGGTATCTCTACTAGATTTTTAGGGCCTTCCCAGCAGGTGTAGCCATGTGGAACTATTACTCATTGCAACCCTAGAGCTAAATGTGCTAAGCACACAGCACGAGTAACTATGTAAATAACTAGTCCATTCAAATATTCATTCAGCAAACACATATTGCACCCCTGATATATGTCAGGCACTGTTCTACATACTAAGGATACAGAAATGAGCAGGACAGAAAAATACCTGCCCTAAGGAGCCTACTATCAAGTGAGAAAGATGGACAGTAAACAAAATATTAATAAGTAATATGGTTTCAGTTATAACTTCAGTTACAAGTGCAACTAAGAAGACAAAATAGGATAATAAGATAGTAAGGATACAGAAATGAGCAGGACAGAAAAATACCTGCCCTAAGGAGCCTGCTATCAAGTGGGAAAGATGGACAATGAACAAAATATTAATAAGTAATATGGTTTCAGTTATAACTTCAGTTATAAGTGCAACTAAGAAAACAAAATAGGATAATAAGATAGTCAGTAATAGGATGAGAGGTGGGGAGATGATTTTAAATAGGGTGGCCAAACAGGCACGTGAAAAGTTGCTAATATCGCTAATCATCAGAGAAATGCAAATCAAAACCACAATAAGATATCACCTCACACCTGTCAGAATGGCTATTATCACAAAGAACACAAATAACAAATGTTGGCAAAGATGTGGAGAAAAGGGAACCCTACACTGTTGGTGGGAATATAAATTGGTGCAGACATTGTGGAAAACAGTATGGGGATTGCTCAAAAAACTAAAAATAGAACTACCGTGTGACCCAGCAATTCCACTGCTGGGTATATATCCAAAAAAACCAAAAACACTAGTTTGAAAAGATACAGGCACCCCAATGTTCATAGCAGTGTTATTTACAATTACCAAGACATGGAAGCAGCCTAAATGTCCATCAACAGATGAATGGATAAAGAAGATGTGGGATATATATATATATATATATATATATATATATATATGATGGAATACTCAGACATAAAAAAGAATGAAATTTTGCCATTGCAGCAACATGGTTGGGCTTGGAGGGCATTATGCTAAGTGAATTAGGTCTGAAGAAGAAAGAAAAATACTGTATGATATCACATATATGTGGAATCTAAAAAATGCAACAAACTAGTGAATAAAACAAAAAAGAAGCGGACTAACAGATACAAAGAAAAAACTAGTGGTTACCAGTGGGGAGAGGGGAAGGGGGGCAATAAAGGGACAGGGGATTAAAGAAAGGGGTTATTATGGGGTTATATGAAATCATGTGGGTGGAACTTTTGAAAATTGTAAAGCACTATAGAATTTAAAGAATCTTTCATTCAATTAAAAAAATAAAAGTGATCCTTCAAATCTGAAAAACAAACAAACAAGTAAATAAATAAATAAGGTGACCAAAGAAGGTCCCTTAAGAAGATAAGGTTTGAGTTGAGAGGGAGCTAGCCATGCCAAGATCTTGGGTAAAAACAATAAGTATAAAGGCCCCAAAGTGGCAATGAACTCAACAGTAAAATGTCTACTGTGGCTAGGGTATTGTGATAAAGGGGAGTTCTGAGGGGTTGGCAAGAGCCAATTCTTATAGATCATGGTGGGAAATTCCAATTTTATACTAAATGTAATGTGAAGCTGGTTTTAAGCAGGAGAATTACATGGTGTGACCAAAAGATTTCTCTGGCTGGTATGTGGACAGTAGACAGCAAAGAAGGGCAAGAGCAGAATGGGGATGACAAATATTGAGTTTTCTACTGTTTCCCAGGTGAAATGATGGTGGTAGTAGTGCAGAAGATACAAAGTAGGAATATTTCTTATTATGGATTGTCAAATACATGAAAATAGACCAGTACAATGAACTCTTTTTTATGTATTACCCAGCTGAAGACACCATCAACTTTTTGCTATTTTTGTATCTATTCTCACTTTTTATTTTCTGGGGTATTTTAAAAGTAAATCCTATATGTCATACTACATTATTAGTAAACACCACTATAGCATTTCTCTTGAACAGATAAAGACTTATAATATATTTAACCATAATACCGTTACTACACCCAATGAAGTAGCAGTACTCCCTTAACATTATCTAATACCCACAGATTGAGATGAATTTTGAAGGTAGAGCCAGTAGGAGTGCTGCCATGTTGGAAGTGTATGAAGAGAGAAATTAGGAGGAGTGGTTCTTGGCCGAGGTTCCAAGACGGGGAAAACTGGGAAAGGAGCGTGTTATTGTGGTGTTGACTTTTTTTGACTGGACTGGGAAACCAGAGTTCTATTGAGATATTAACCATTCTGTAGAGATGTAGAATGGGCATCTGAAGCTTAGGGGAGAAGTCTGATCTGAAGATATATTTGAAAGTCATCTGGCCACCTGGGGTGAGAGTCCAGACTCTAGAGAGTGAAGAGAGGAGCTCTGTGGCACTCCAAGGTTTGAAGATGTGAAGAAAAGAAAGGGCTGGCTAAGGATTTAAGGAGTGACTAATGAAGTAAGAGGAAAACCAAGGGAATGTGGTACTCTGGATTTAAAGAAAAGAAGGTGTTTGAAGCAGGAGGGGGTGGTTAACTGTGATGGGTATAGTGAAGACTGAGAACTGATTCTTGGATTTAACACCATGAAGAGGGATTGCAGTTGGAGGGATGGAGACAAACTCCTGATTGGAGAAAGCAGGGGTAATCTTGAAGTGGAGATACTAAATATAGATAGCTCTTTTGAAGACTTAAAAATTGGAATGTGCCATCCTTATAATGAGGTACTTAATAATAAGTAGTCACAATACTTTAAGGTATATGTTATTTTATGGTTTACAAAATTCTTCATAAACTTCTGTAAAATTCACTGGTAGATACATAATATAGATACATGTTTGAATGTCAGGTGGGTTTATCCCATTTTAAAAGCTTAGTATTATGAATAAATAAGCATTCTGAGGAGCTGGTATGAGCCAATTAATGTAGTTCATAGTGGGGAATTCCAGTTTTGGTCAACTTCTTGACCAAGTGACATGGTTGGTTGGTAGTAGACTTAGGCTCAAGTCTAGGTCTTCTGCTTCTCATGACACAGACACTTCCTACTGTTACATCATGTCTTTCATAACTTAAGGTCAAGATTCTCCTCTATAAGAATGTAAGGATTAAAAAAAATTGATTCCTACTTCTGGTCCATTCAGAATAGTATTCTGTTTCTGCAAGTATCAAGATTCTCCCTACAATGTCATCCTCAAAGGACAGAATCTTTTTTTTAACATCTTTATTGGAGTATAATTGCTTTATAATGTTGTGTTAATTTCTGCTGTACAACAAAGCAAATCAGCTGTATGCATACGTATATCCCCATATCGCCTCCCTCTTGAGCCTCCCTCTCACCCTCCCTATCCCACACCTCTAGGTCATCACAAAGCATCGAGCTGATCTCCCAGGACAGAATCTTTACTTTAAAATTTCCTAGTTTTTGTTTAAACAATCCATTAGACTTTGTCGTTCATGAATTTCAAACATTACTTTGAACTTTGTTTCTCCTCATAATGAAAGTGTCTAGGGTACAAAACTAGCCCAATGAAAGGAAGTATTCTAGTAATTGCGAGCAATAAGATTTATCTTGGTCCTGAGAGAAATGTGAATGACATAATGGCTGAAGACTCAGAAAGCAGAGATATTTTACTCATGACCACAAGTAAATCCTGATTGAAATCTGTTGGCGTGACGTTAAGTCATGATTCTGAGAAGCTAAGTCTAGAGGGACCAGAGTAATACAGTCCAGGCATATAGTTTTCTGATGAGCTCACAGTATAAGGGGACAAAGCTGGGAATATCTTGAGGAATGAAAGTTAATATATCCTTTATTAGACAATTTCTCTGGTCTGTCAATTTTCTCACTGGGCGTTTGATGACAGCTTTATGGCAAACAATCTAACACTGAGATCATTCTCTTGAAGTACAGGTACTCCTCACTGCTGAGTGGAAGAATGTCCACATGCTCTAGGTATTAGAAAGCAAAAATAATTTAATTAGGGTTATTTAAGAGCCAGATTTATATCCCACTAGTCTCTAGGTTTTTTGAAACCACGGTCTGTATCTAATTCTACTTGTAGCTTCAATACTCAGCTCAATGCCTGGCTCAGAATGCTCATTTTGTATGTATGAAGCAGTCTTTTGTTTTTTTTTGGTTGCACTACGCAGCATGTGGGATCTTAGTCCCCTGACCAGGGATCGAAACTGCACCTCCTACATTGGAAGCACGGAGTCTTAACCACTGGACTGCCAGGGAAGTCCCCTATGGAGCAGTCTTGAACTCATTAAATGAAGGGTGATGGTACCTCACATGCCAGTGGATGATGATCTAATGAAGAGTTCTACCTACATGCTATCTTATTTCTGAGGAACTCAAAGTGATAAATATTAGAACCTACTTTAAAGTAACATTTTAACATTTTCTTAAAAATTGTTTAGGACTTAATATGACTGCAAACCTAGTAAGAAAATTAACTCCCAATCTTCCAGTGATATCCTTAGCTGTGTTTTGTGCTGCAGAGTCAGGAATGCTATTTCCAGAGATGCTAGGTTTTCTGACCAGAGTGAAATAAATCACCCCCCCCAAGAGACACCACCTAGAGACACCTTTGCTCTGTCTGTGTCAGTATGGTACGTATTATTACTTGGCATATTAAGCAACTTTTTTTTCTGGTTTAAAATATGTTTGCTTCTCTCTTAATTTGGCTCTATGTAGGAAAAATTATTAAGAACATCATTAGAGGCAATGGGAAAATATAATACAGGCCTTCTATCCTGGAACCAAAATTCTCAG
Organism: Mesoplodon bidens; assembly: GCF_964165515.1. NCBI lineage: Eukaryota > Metazoa > Chordata > Mammalia > Artiodactyla > Ziphiidae > Mesoplodon > Mesoplodon bidens. The sequence continues at coordinate 85,933,642 of NC_138178.1, forward strand.
GTTTTATTTTCCTCCAATGGAACCGTCTTTTTGGAAGTATTATTCAGAAATAGAGGTTGTCATTTAATACGAGCTAGATAAGAGCATATTCTCTGATTTCTCAAAATAAAGTGTGGCAATATAGGTGAAGAGAATGGTTGATCTGCTCAGGCTAAAGTAATTGCATGCAAATTTTTCATCAAAATATATTCTTCAAAATCATATCAAGTATCTTTTCCGACCAGAACACTATGAGATAGATATCAGTTAGAGGAAAAAATCTGTAAAAAATACAAATACATGGAGGCTAAACAATACACTACTTAATAACCAAGAGATCACTGAAGAAATCAAAGAGGAAATCAAAAATTACCTAGAAACAGGGCTTCCCTGGTGGTGCAGTGGTTGAGAGTCCGCCTGCCGATGCAGGGGACACGGGTTCATGCCCCTGTCTGGGAAGATCCCACATGCCGCAGAGCGACTAGGCCCATGAGCCATGGCCACTGAGCCTGTGCGTCCGGAGCCTGTGCTCCGCAACGGGAGAGGCCACGACAGTGAGAGGCCCGCATACTGCAAACCAACAACAACAACAAAATGACAACAAACAAATGACAATGAAAACACGATGACCCAAAACCTATGGGATGCAGCAAAAGCAGTTCTAAGAGGGGAGTTTATGGCAATACAATCCTACCTCAAGAAACAAGAAACATCTCAAATAAACAACCTAACCTTACACCTAAAGCAATTAGAGACTGAAGAACAAAAAAAAGCCTAAAGATAGCAAAAGGAAAGAAATCATAAAGATCAGGTCAGAAATAAATGAAAAAGAAATGAAGAAAACAATAGGAAAGATCAATAAAACTGAAAGCTGGTTCTTTGAGAAGTTAAACAAAATTGATAAACCATTAGCCAGAATCATCAAGAAAAAAAGGGAGAAGACTCAAATCAATAGAATTAGAAATGAAAAAGGAGAATTAACAACTGACACTGCAGAAATACAAAGTATCATGAGAGATTACTACAAGCGACTCTATGCCAATAAAACGGACAACCTGGAAGAAATGGACAAATTCTTAGAAACCCACAATCTTCCGAGACTGAACCAGGAAGAAATAGAAAATATAAACAGACCAATCACAAGCACTGAACTTGAGACTGTGATTAAAAATCTTCCAATAAACAAAAGCCCTGGACCAGATGGCTTCACAGGCAAATTCTATCAAACATTTAGAGAAGAGCTAACAACTATCCTTCTCAAACTCTTCCAAGATACAGCAGAGGGAGGAACACTCGAAAGCTCATTCTATGAGGCCACCATCACCCTGATAACAAAACCAGACAAAGATGTCACAAAGAAAGAAAATTACAGGCCAATATCACTGGCGAACATAGATGCAAAAATCCTCAACAAAATACTAGCACACAGAATCCAACAACACGTTAAAAGGATCATACACCATGATCAAGGGGAGTTTATCCCAGGAGGCAATGATTCTTCAATATATGCAAATAAATCAATGTAATATACCATATTAACAAACTGAAAAATAAAAACCATTTGATCATCTCAATAGATGCAGAAAAAGCTTTTGACAAAATTCAACACCCATTTATGATAAAAACCCTCCAGAAAGTAGGCATAGAGGGAACTTACCTCAACATGATAAAGGCCATATATGACAAACCCACAGCCAACGTCATTCTCAGTGGTGAAAAACTGAAACCATTTCCACTAAGATCAGGAACAAGACAAGGTTGCCCACTCTCACCACTACTATTCAACATAGATTTGGAAGCTTTGGCCACAGCAATCAGAGAAGAAAAATAAATAAAAGGAATCCAAATCAGAAAAGAAGAAGTAAAGCTGTCACTGTTTGCAGATGACATGATACTATACATAGAGAATCCTAAAGATGCTACCATAAAGCTACTAGAGCTAATCAATGAATTTGGTAAAGTATCAGGATACAAAATTAATGCACAGAAATCTCCTGAATTCCTATACACTAACGATGAAAAATCTGAAAGAGAAATTAAGGAAACATGCCTATTTACCATTACAACAAAAGAATAAAATACCTAGGAATAAACCTACGTAAGTAGACAAAAGACTTGTATGCAGAAAACTATAAGACACTGATGAAAGAAATTAAAGATGACACAAACAGAAGGAGAGATATACCATTTCTTGGACTGGAAGAATCAATATTGTGAAAATGACTCTACTACCCAAAGCAATCTACAGATTCAGTGCAATCCCTATCAAAGTACCAATGGCATTTTTCACAGAACTAGAACCAAAAATTTCACAGTTTGTATGGAAACACAAAAGACCCCGAATAGCCAAAGCAATCTTGAGAAAGAAAAACGGAGCTGGAGCAATGAGGCTCCCGGTCTTCAGACTATACTACAAAGCTACAGTAATCAAGACAGCGTGGTACTGGCACAAAAACAGAAATATAGATCAATGGAACAGGATAGAAAACCCAGAGATAAACCCATGCACATATGGTTACCTTATCTTTGATAAAGGATGCAGGAATATACAATGGAGAAAAGAGACCCTCTTCAATAAGTGGTGCTGGGAAAACTGGACAGCTTCATGTAAAAGAATGAAATTAGAACACTCCCTAACACCATACACAAGAATAAACTCAAAATGGATTAAAGACCTAAATGTAAGGCCAGACACTATAAAACTCTTAGAGGAAAACATAGGCAGAACACTCTTTGACATAAATCACAGCAAGATCCTTCTTGATCCACTTCCTAGAGAAATGGAAATAAAAACAATAATAAACAAATGGGACCTAATGAAACTTAAAAAGCCTTTGCACAGCAAAGGAAACCATAAACAAGACCAAAAGACAACCCTCAGAATGGGAGAAAATATTTGCAAATGAAGCAACTGAAAAAGGATTAATCTCCAAAATTTACAAGCAGTGCATGCAGCTCAATATCAAAAAAACAAACAACCCAATCCAAAAACGGGCAGAAGACCTAAACAGACATTTCTCCAAAGAAGATATACAGATTGCCAACAAACACATGAAAGAATGCTCAAAATCACTAATCATTAGATAAATGCAAATGAAAACTGCGATGAGGTATCACCTCACACCAGTCAGAATGGCCATAATTAAAAAATCTACAAACAATAAATGCTGGAGAGGGTGTGGAGAAAAGGGAACCCTTTTGCACTGTTGGTGGGAATGTAAATTGTCACAGCCACTATGGAGAACAGTATGGAGGTTCCTTAAAAAAAAACTAAAAATAGAAATACCATATGACCCAGCAGTCCCACTACTGGGCATATACCCTGAGAAAACCATAATTCAAAAAGAGTTATGTACCACAATGTTCATTGCAGCTCCATTTACAATAGCCAGGACATGGAAGCAACCTAAGTCAGATGAATGGATAAAGAAGATGTAGCACATATATACAATGGAATATTAGCCATAAAAAGAAACAAAATTGACTTATCTTTATGAAGTGGATGGACCTAGAATCTGTCATACAGAGTGAAGTAAGTCAGAAAGAGAAAAACAAATACCGTATGCTAACACATATTTATGGAATCTAAAAAAAAAATGGTTCTGAAGAACCTTTGGACAGGACAGGAATAAAGACACAGACGCAGAGAATGGACTTGAGGACACGGGGAGTGGGAAGGGTAAGCTGGGACGAAGTGAGAGAGTGGCATGGACTTATATATACTACGAAATGTAAAATAGCTGGAAGCAGCCGCATAGCACAGGGAGATCAGCTCGGTGCTTTGTGACCACCTAGAGGGGTGGGATAGGGAGATTGGGAAGGAGACACAAGAGGGACGGGATATGGCGATATATGTGTATGTATAGCTGATTGACTTTGTTATAAATCAGAAACTAACACACCATTGTAAAGCAATTATACTCCAATAAAGATGTTTAAAAAAATTGTTCTTCATAGTAGGAATATTTCAGGAATAATTTTTCCCATTGACATTACTCTTAGGATATTTGGGTAGTCAGTGGTTATCTGTAGACTATTTTTTTTTTTTTTTTTTCTTTTTGCGGTATGCGGGCCTCTCACTGTTGTGGCCTCTCCCGTTGCGGAGCACAGGCTCCGGACGCGCAGGCCCAGAGGCCATGGCTCACGGGCCCAGCCGCTCCGCGGCATATGGGATCCTCCCAGACCGGGGCACGAACCCGTATCCCCTGCATCGGCAGGCGGACTCTCAACCACTGCGCCACCAGGGAGGCCCTGTAGACTATTTTTAATGGAAAGGTAATACAATTCTATCTTCCAACTTCTTTAATAATCTTTGGAAAAAAGGATGAGCCAAAGTTTCACAGATTTTTTTTCCCCCAAAGTTTTAAAATGAAAGTAGGGAGCTTAAGGACTCAGGGCAGCTGGTTGTATTGACTTTGTGGAATTGAAATTGGAACTAAAGAAAGGTGAAATAGCCTAGAATTAAAAAGGAATATTCTAATTACAAGAGTATGTTGATAGCAGAATTGGAAAGTGAGCTCCCAATTTGTCGAGGGTGGTCTGCTGTTCCACCTACATCCCTCCTCCAGACTGCAGAATGCATTTCTCCAGCTGCTGGGTGTGCTGCCTACATACAGCCCTCAGCTGTCAGCTCTCTCTGGGAATTGCCCTTGGCTGAGGAGAGCTGTTTTTCTTAAGGTCACACCTCATTGCTGGGGTCAGACCGCATCCCATGACTGAACAAAGCCAAGGTATAAAGGCCTGGTCCCCTTGATCCAACTCTGAAGGCCCGTTCCAGCTCCAGAGCTTCCCTGGGGTTGGCTGAGCCTTTACTGTGACTGAATCAACAGCCTAACTCCTCCCTCTGCCCAGCTGTTTCCTTCACTCCCCACAGGTGTTATTCCCAAGAGAACTTGCCAATAAATTTCTTCCACACAGATCTCCCTCTGACTCTGCTGCCCAGGAATGTGACCTAGGCCTAAATTACTCTGTTTTCTCCGTGGTCAATCTAACGTATTCCCTCAGCATTAGTATGTGAGAGCAGATGTAATAGTCTTCCTTTAAAATAATTTTCTTCTGATTTCCTTGGGGTTTCTTCATCTATTAGCCATATATTAATGGAATTCTACTAAGAATTTTCAGAGAAGACAGAAAGGATCTAGAGACTCATTCAGGAGAAGTGTTTCAGTTTATGGAAATGATTAAAACATGTAGATTTTCTGCACAGCTGTCAGTGGGCTTATTTATTGTTCAGGTAAAACTTAGTAAGTGAATTGATCATTCTGTTTTCAAAATAGTAAGGCCAAATTGTGTGTGTATTTCTGCACCCAAATAATGCACAAAAGGCTCTACAAGGATTTGTATAAATTAGGCAGGGCCTCTCTGATATTGATTACTTTCTCTCAGAAAATTTTTAAACGAAATTATCCATGCTGTAGGACTCTAACTTTTATCATTTCTCCTTCTTCTCACCCTATCCCCCTACAAAATGGGTGTGAGACCTAACCCTCCCTATGTGGTTCTACCTCAGCATGAGCATGGTGCTAATAAGAAGGGAGGAAAAGGAGGAAAACATCTTCATTCTTCAAAATAAATAGATTCCAAAGATGTGAGTATTATGCTCATTCTCAGTGTAATGAGATCCTGTTTACCAGTCTGTTGTTAGAGGATTAGGGCCAAACTGTATCTCTTACTGTAGTGTGGCTCTGACAGCAATGGAATTGAAAAGAACCAGGAACTGCTGCTGTCCACTGGACACTTTTGTCAGGGGACCATGACGACCAGCTGTCTTTGGATCAGCTGGATTGAAACACTGGGAGTCTGCACTATTGCTGTGCTTGAATCTCTTCAGCTCCTTAGGGGCCATTCTCTTTCTAAATAGGCAATACATAATTATCATGGAAAATAAAGTTAAAAAAAGAACAATAAGTATAGATTTATTAAAAGCATGGCTTTGTAGTCAGGCAGATTCAGGTTGTAGTTCTGATTCTGCCACTCACATATGAATTTGGAGGAGTTTTCTTTTCTTCTATTTTTACTCCCCAATTGCCCTTTAAAATACCAATATTTGTAATGCCAAAAATTCAAACAGTCCAGAAAAGTATACAGTGAAATGGAGTCTCCCTTACATCCTGGTTCTCCTTTTCATTTCCTTTCTCTAATGGCTACCACTGAAGAGTTTCTTGTGTGTCTTTCAAGAAATTTTCTATGCATGTAACAACAGACATATGTGTAGGTTTATCCTTGCTTCAAAACACAGTTAGAGGGCTTCCCTGGTGGCGCAGTGGTTGAGAGTTCGCCTGCCGATGCAGGGGACACAGGTTCATGCCCCGGTCCGGGAAGATCCCACATACCATGGAGCAGCTGGGCCTGTGAGCCATGGCCGCAGAGCCTGCGCGTCCGGAGCCTGTGCTCCGCAACGGGAGAGGCCACAGCAGTGAGAGGCCTGCGTACCGCAAAAAAAACCCCACAAAAAACACAGAATCTTACAGCACATGTGCAGTGTTGTGCATGTGCTTGTTTTCAACCTAATAATGTAACTTGGAGGATATTTCACATCAGCGCATATAGACCTATCTTATTCTTGTTAGTGGCTGCATTGTATTCCATTGAGTAGATGGGCCATGTTTGGATAGGTGTACCCTGGTATATCTATCTAATTCTTATTGATGGGCAGTGATGGTTTCTCATAGATTGCTATTACAAATAATACTGTAATAAACATTCTTATATATCCATCTTTGAGCACCTGTATGATCAGTTTTTTAAAGTGGAATGTCAAAGTATGTGGACATTTGAATTTTTGACAGATGTTGCAAAATAGGGCAAATGTCTCAATTTCTTTGAACTTCAGTTTTCTATTCTGATTAAAGTTGCTAAAATGGGGGTAGAAACAGTACCTATCTCATAGGGCTGCTGTGAGGATTAAATGAGATAAGATACTATTCAGTGTTGCCAGATGTAGCAAGTTAAAATATAGGATATCCAGTTAAATTTGAAATGCAGATAATGACAATATTTTAGTATAACTATATCCCAAATATTGCATGAAACACACTTAAACTAAAAAATTATTGGTTGTTTACCTGAAATTCATATATAATTGGGTGTCATTTATTTTTATTTGGCAACCCTATACATTAAGGGATCAGCACACTTCCTGGAATACAGTAAGCACTAAATAAATTGTTCATTGCTATAATTCTTATTAGACATTCAGAGAAATGCTGTCATTCAACAACTGTTTTTAGAAATAATGATTCTATATTCATTAATTCACTTATCATTCATTCAACAAATACTGAATGCCTACTCTAAACTAGGCATTATTCTAGGTCCTGAAGATACAGTGGTGAATAAAACAAAGTCTGCATGAGCAGTTGAATACTTTTGTATGCTATAGATCTGACATGGGCTTGAGATTAAGGAAGAAAGCAAGCTCAGTGTATGTGGATTGTTTGGTTAATTAGGTGAGGTCAATTATACTGACCTTCTTTATTATCTTCTTTCTCTAGTATGCCAACATAACTTCTGTAGCTTTTGAGGAAATCTTCTTTTCAGGAATCTGTGATGCTAATGGGCAATCAGGAGAATTAGATTGTGGAAAGGATGAAAGAAGCCTTGAGGAGACCCATGAAGATCTCTTCCTTCTGCCCCTTAAGCTTCAGCAATGGGCTTGGTATCTTGCTCATGGTAGTAAATACTTGATTTCTAGCCCCTGGAGCCAGGGATTCAGTGACATGGAGAATGGGACATGCTATCCCACTCTCATTTTCTCAAGGAGGTCTTCAGCAAATTGTAGCAGCTCCTAGTATGCTATGCCTTATCAGGAAGAAGCAGGTTCAGACAAATTTATCAACAATTATTAGATACAGCTGCTATCTCTCACCACCTTTTCTCAGAACTCAGATTCTCTGATGTTCTGAGAGTAGATATATAGTTAGTGGGTGTGTTTTTAAAAATTCTTTCCTCAAAATAATTCTGGTCGCTATTCTGTGACAATTAACCCCATATGTTTTATGGTACCTTTGGAATTTAAATTTTATGAGTCCTTTTCTTGAATTTTGGCTTATTATGTAGTGATTGGCTTGTGAGCTTATAAGGTAAAAGCTAACTTATTACCCCAACTATTTTTGAAAAATCTGGTTCAAAGAAGCATTAGCTAGATTATGTCCATTTCAAAAGCTGAAGCAATTATGTGGTGATACTGATAATTGAAGCATTTTTTAAAATCTTGGAGTTTCTTGATTCAGTGCAATTACATGAATTAACTTGCTTACAGAGTATATACTACAAATCCTTTACTAGAGTGGGAGGGCTTTTCTTGACAACGGTAAAAGCAAAGTTTGAAGGTGCCGAGTCTATGGAGCCAAGTGTCATTTTCACATCCCACAAGGCCACCCTGTGTTCCCTGCACAGAGCTATGACGCAAGTTTGCTTCAAACATGAATCTTGGGAACAGCTGCACCACACATTGAGGGCCGGGGAGTGTGTGTTTTCGTTGTTTCAGGATGATGGCAAAATGAAATTACTATACAAGCTAAAATCTTAGAAGTCTAGAAATATTTTGAAGATGAGCCTTAAAGGAAATTTTCCTATCTGTCCTTCCAGTCTTCTGATATGCGTTTGATGTTATGAAGTCAGTGGTGGTTGTAGTGTGTAGGAAAAGAAAAATGGTGGGATTTAAAATATATTCGATTTAAATTCCTTTGCAGATCTTTATCAGTTTATACTTGTTAGTAAGTTTGGGTACTTTTGTAGCTATGATCCTTAGTGCTAACTGAAGTGTATCTCTGAGGTCCTAGTTAAATGAAATTATCATTACCTGGTAAGAAAGAATAGGAAATAACATTAAAAAAACTCCTCTGATTGTGTTATACATATTGATTGTTCTACAGATATAGATTCAAATAAGAGGCTTAACCAAGACATCACACACAACGTATGGTTTACTGATGTCTCCAGGCCCTTTTTCTTCAAAACCCTAATTAAATCTGTGGAGTGTTACTTTCTCCTCTCCAAAATAATCTGTTTTGTACTTCTTCCTCTTCGTTCAGTTTCTGGTAGCCTCTTCAAGTCATAACTTTCTGTCACAATCTTTTTTTTTTCACAATCTTCTTTGTAAGAGTTATGCTCTCTTCTTGGTAGGATGCTGTGTACAAGTCTGACAAATGTGTCTGTGGGTTGGTTGTGTAGGTTATTGATGAAATAGTTGGATAGCGCTAGGGTCAGGGTCAACATCCAGGGAATACCACTTGCTGTTTTTGTCATATTGATCATTAGTTTTGGATAATATTTCCTTTGAGGAAATTTCTCCCATGTTTGTGTACCTTTGCAACAATATTTTCCTTCAAGTTCTGAAAAATTTTGTCGCAAACATTGTTGCCTTGTGAACTTCTCTATAGCTCATAGCCCACAGAGGTGATATTTTGTCCTGTGGAATTTGTACATGTACATACCAGAAGGTTTTTAAGATTTCAAATACTGTTAGTCATAGACTTTGGAAGTAAAGTGTTTGGAGTGCTCATTTTTAGGGAAGGAATTTCCATTGGAATAGGTGGAAAGGGGTAGGTGACCAAGGATAAGAGTAGGTGTTAGAAGGGGTTACAAAGGGGCCTTTTGGGAAGAGGAGTTCCGAGGTATATGTTCTGGTCAGAGGGCAGACAGGTGGCAAGAGAGAAAGAGAGAAAAAGGAGTAGAGTGAGATAAAGTAAGGGAGACTGGGCTCATACATGGTATTACAAATATTTTCTGCTTTCTTGGCCTGTTGGATGACATTAGCAGACTAATGGTCAAATCTTAGTGGGGGTTGGTCAGATGATTTATTCTGAGTGTTTTTCTATTTTTGGAAATATTTAATAGGTTAGAAAGTAGAGGGTAAAATACAGATGGGGTGCATGTGGGTAGGAGGAGAATGGGCATGAGAATTTGGCATGAGGGAAGGGATTTTCCTCTGCTTTATCACTTCTCTGTATTGTCCCAGTAGGAATCCATATTGACCATATTAGATTCTTCCTTATCAAGGATTCTTTGCATGCCCTGGGATTTTGCAAGTTTTTTTCTTAAAGAGATTTTATTCCAGTATTTTTCCAAGTGTATCAGTTAATTCAACTAATTCCCATGGATATCACCAGACTTTTAAAAACATATTTCCAGTTGCTTTGGTTTTATGGGGGGAAATATTATGACACTAGACAAGTTAGAATTTATTACCCCAAATAGTGGCTATTGTTACTTACCTGTGCAAACTTAACTCTCAAGTGTGCATTTTAAAATGTATAAGAGATCCCGTAGAGTTTCCTTTTACCTTGGGTTGATTTTTCCATTTTGGTGGAAGAGGTAGGACGTGGTCCTTTGTAGAGCTTATAGTATACAGGTAAGAGGAATAGAAGTTTGCAAATGAGACTTAGTATCATCTCAGCTTCTTCTTGAAGCAGATGCACTTTCATTTTATCTAAGATACTGTCCCCTGAGAAACGTGACTAATGCTCCAAAGGAGATACCCCAGGAGAAATAGACCAGCACATAATCTATCCATACCTGTAAAAATAAATAAAATGAGATTTAAAGACTTCCTAGGATCTTTCATTGTCATTGAACTAGATAAAATGCAGAAAAGTATGGCATTGGAAAAATGATTGAATTCTGGCTAGAGATGAAAATGCTGCAATTGAAAACTTTCCAGAACAACATGTACTTGGATCCGTATTAAAGAGAAATTCTTTGAGTGTTTAAGCCAAATGACCCAGCAGGGTTGATAGTGTGAGGCATATTTTACAGTTGTATAAATATTTAAAACTGTTTTCCAGCTTATAAAAGAAGTAAATTAGGTTGTTTTTTAAAAACTGCACAATGAAATTAACCTGCCCACCTTAACTTGTTGGGGAACCTGGCCTACTCGTCCCAGCCTTCTCTCCTAGAAGGGAATCGCTGAGAAAGAAGTGTGATGAAGGTCTCCAACTTGGAAAACAAAGCTGGTTTACATTTCAGAGAACTTCAGAGGGGATGATTAGCATCACGGATACTGCCACAGGTGGTCTGTTTCCAGATGGCCTGTCTGCCTAACTGTTTCGAGGGGCCTGACCAGCTAGACACAATAGCTTTTTGTCATAAACCCCTTTGAACTTGGTGAAGGGTAGACCTGTGACTCCATTATATACATGAGCCTTGAAGAAAACAGTGCAACATCTTGACTGTGTTCTCAATTCTGAGCTGTTGGTCCTAGCCGTTAGAATGCCACCAAGCCTGCCCTTTGGCCAGAGTGCTGTGGATGATTTGTAGGTGGTCTTTCTTGTTCAGTTTTCTAAGGCTTCTTTTGTCACCCATTGCTGTTCTTGTCCTTTCCAGAATTTTTGTTCTTTTCCTCTTACTTGCATTTTAGCTATTGCCCCCTTGCTTCTGTCTCCTTCACTTCTTGCCTCCAGTTAAACAGACTTCTGAGACAACAGCAGTGATGTTTCTATATTTATTAATACAAAGGTTGAAAAGAATGTTAATGACTGAATTTCTTTCTTTCCTTCCCCCTGAGTATTTTTTTTTTAATATCCTGCCCAAGGATATGCAAGTAAGAGTTAATAGCTGCTGTATAAAGCTGGTACCATGGAGTGGTGGAAAGAGCACACAGCCAAGAGTTAGGCATTTTGAGTCTAGCCCCAGGGATAACTAACTCACTGGGTGTCTTTGGGCAAATCACTTGACTTCTCTGGGCCTTAGTTCCCACATCACTCAGGTAAAGGACTTTGTTATGCAAGGTTCTTTGAATTTAGTATTCTAGAAAAAAAGTCTTATCTGCTTCTTCTGTCATATGATGCTCCATTGTGAATACATTCTCTTGATTCTTCTCTGTTCCTGAAAAAAATTAATTTTGTTTTTGTTCTTAGACTGCAGAATGAAAAATGGATGAATGTCAAAGTGGGAGACATCATTAAATTAGAAAATAACCAATTTGTTGCTGTGAGTATTTAGTATTGTTTAAGAAATTTATCTCAGCTTAAAATAGCATATGTACTAAAATATTTACATTTGCAAATTTAATAAATCTGTGCTAATTTAGCATAATTAAGGAGGGAATACCAGGATGTATTATTAAAAAGTCTCAATTATAAAATATTTGAAAGACATATTGATTAATTACTTTCAATAAGCTGATAACTCAGATAAGGCTGAGTGATTATCACCTTGTTATTTCCTTTGGGAAATTAATAGATAAAAAATATTTAAAATCAGGCTGTCAATTGTTTGATGTAAATAAGAGCTTTTAAAATTCTCCAGAGTACTTTAAAAATAGTTTGTTCTCAAATAGTTTGAATATTATCCCCCCAATAACGGAATTAATACTGTTGATGGGCAGTATCATAGAAGAAAAGATTTGCTATAGAAAGAGAAAATGGATGTTCTTTCCTGGATAATCACGATTGGAAAATGTTGATTGAATGTTCTTAATAAATGCTATTTATGAGGTTTTCCTTTGTATATCAAATGCACTATAATTTATATTCTCAAGCTGCCTGTGTTACAGTTTCCTTAATAAAATTCAGGGGGTCAGTTAAAACTAAAATATATGTGACTAACTATAGTTTGTATTAAATGCAAGGCTATAAAAGCTATCCAGATCAGAGATTAAAAATTATAACTATTGTAGTCTTTATGTCAAATATATATTAGATTACTCATGAAAATTTTTGTGTTTATGCCATTTTATTTATCAAGCTGTGTTCTTCATTAAATTTGAGACATTTTCCCACAGCATAAAACAAATGGTCCCAAGATCTATTTACAAGAACAACTCAGTTAAGACTCTTAAACATTCACTTTCAGAAACAGTCTTCTTTCATTAATGTATCATCTGTGTATACTGATTCTCTGGAACAACCCATGCTAAGGTGACTAGTCAGTGGATAGGCCATTCAAAAAGAGTGCACAGTTTAAATAGAGAAGTGCTTATTTCTCTGACAACCTCAAGTCTCTAGAAAATAGCCGAGAGCCAAAAATAAGCAAAAAGGTGTTGGTGCAGCCAAAACGGAGGTCTCAGAGCCCACCAATGTAACCTGGGTTCCTTAGACCTAGGGCAGTCTGCCAGGTTTTCAAAACCTATTTACTTTTTTTGGACACAATTTAAAGTAGCATGTCCAGCTTATTTTCCAGCTCATTAAATACTAGGAGCAGTACACTGAGGGTAGCATCTGTTAGAAGAACATACCCTGTGGGAAAGATTGAGGCTTAGTGTAAAATACAGTGTAAGGATACTGGGTGGGGAATTGGATGAGAACTGAGTCTTTGCTCCATTCCTTCAGTGATAGCACTTTATCTTCTTTGCCTTTCGTTTGTTTCTTCACGTGTCAAATCAAGGTGCAAGAGCACTATATGATCTCAGAGATCCCTTCCAGCCCGTAGTTGCTGTGATTCTCTGTCTGAGCTGAGACTAGACTACAAGATTCTTACAAGCAAAGAGCACATTGATTTGCCTGATCCGTAACATCTAGTGCCATGTGAGATCATAGGGGGCAGTCAGTAAATGTTGGCTGAATGAATTAATGTCAATATTTTCTAAGAAAGAAGACAGAAAAATAAAAAGAAAAGTGGTTATAAATTTCCAAAATTCAGGGTGTTCTGGATCCATGAGGTACTAATATGCCCTAATTAAGAAAAGATCACATATATTCAGGGTTCTTTGCTTAAGAAGAAAGGGCTCCATATAACTCATTTTGGTTCTACTTTCAATTAAGATAATTACAATGAAAAAGTTTTGGTGCTTCTTAGTGGATAATCTTAACTTTTTTTTTTAATGGGCATATATAGAATTCTAGGATGTGTGCATTCAAAAAAATTTTTTTGGAAATTACTTTATGCCAGGCATGGTGCTAGATATAGTGGAATTAGGAAAAATTAAAGTATCCCAAACACTTAACTATTATTTTGTTTGGAATTATATTTCAGGGGAAATGCTAGGTAATTTCTGCTTAAGGTATTCAGTAAAAATAATGTTTTAAGAGCCCTGTGGATATACTCTAACTGGGGTAAATATTGGGCTGAACTCACTTGTTCACTGATAATATACTATGTTCATTTATCAGATTCTTTGAGGTGAATCCCATAAAGGCAGGAGTCAAATTTGTGTCTCAAATCTCTTAACTCCAGGGATCTCATGGACAGCATATCTGTGCTCCAACTTGCCCTCTAGCCTTAATATTCTAATTTGCGCTTCCCTTGGTCTTTGTTTTTAATTTAGTTGTATTTTCTGCGTTATAGAAAATAACACATGCTTGCTTGTTATTGCAAACCTTTCTGTGGAATGAAGCATGGAAGTCAAGTGTAAGTGCAAGCATCACATGGAAGGAAACCAGTTCCATGCATGCATCATTATCATTGATTTAAAATGAATCCCACATTTAGATGAGTTTCCATGAAGTCAGTGATTCACGTGTCCCAGCACTGTCCAATAGAAATTTCTGCAATGAAGAAAATGTTCTATATTTGTGCGTCCACATATAGAACAGCCAGTAGCACCTTGTGGATACTGAGCACTGGAAATGTGGCTAGAACAACTGAATGTTAAATTCTATTTAATTTTAATTAATTTAGATTTAAATAGCCACGTGTGACTTGTGGCTACCTTACTGGACAGTGCAGATGTAGCCTTTGTATTGTGGCTACATGATGGGGTAGAAATGCTTACTCCCTACTCTTTCCTAGTTCGTCCTTCTTGTTTTCACTTGGAGGGGCAGCCCCAAAATAACACTAAGCGTCTTGCACCCCCTTGCTTGTTCCCCTCTCCCAGGAGTGACTTCTCCGATTTTTGAGTGCTGGGGCAGTGAGTGGTGTGCATGACCTGGCACCTCCTTCCTTCCCTTTCTCTTTGGGCTCTGTCTGTGTACAGAGAGTACATTCTGCCCTGTTCGTTCGAAGTACCAATTTTACAGGAGTAAATCCCCATGGTGGGGGTAGCAGGAGGGTCCAGGTAGTTTCGAGCTTCCAAAGAGCTTCAACTATGACTAGATGAGTCTAACAGGGGTGAAGTGTTAGCAAGCCCACTGGGCCCACAGACCTAAAGCCTGGTCTCCAATAGCTTGATCAGTGACAAAGATGATACTTTTATCTCCATTGATCTCTGTCTGACTCATACAATTATAGCTTGTTGGTTTAATCTTTGGATAAGTGAGGAAGGGATTCCTTCAAACGCCAAAACACCACAGTGCCTCTTGATGAGGTCACTTTGTTCAAAGTTTATCCATGTGTAGCTGCGCGGCACTTATGAAACTGTTTTCGAGGACAAATAAATGTTTCTGTGGGTGAACTGCTGTAATCACTTAGGAGTGCTAATATAACTTCCTATTCCCTGGCATCGGTTGGCAGGGGCTGTCAGAGAGCTTACATTTGGGGAGCAACAATCACAGGTCTCTAAAAGAGACTCACTTCGGAGTTACTGCACAGAGGTACATCTTGGGAAACCAGATCATGAAGATCATGATAATAATAGCTCACCTTTATTGACTATGTGCCACATGACAGACAATATTACAAGCTCTTTATATAACTTAACTCATTTAATCCTCACATTATCCCAATGGCAGGTTAGGTACTATTATTGTTTCCATTTTACAGATGAGAAAATGGAGGCACAGTGCCATCAGATAGCTTGTCAGTAGGAGAGCCAGGAGTTTTAACCCCTCCCTTTACCGTACGCTGCTCCTGCCTCCACTGGAAAAGTTGGTCCTGATTACCTTGCGACTGGGCTTCCAGAGTCAGGGCCTCTAGGCTTGGATGATGGAGGTGAAGTGGCCAGAGAATGTTGCACCCAATTCTGACGCATAACCTCTAGCTGTCCAAACTTAGAACTTCTCACTGGATTTATGTCATCATATCAGTACATTTTAAGGAAGGAAAAAGGAGCTTGCCTGAGATGATGAGTTAGCTGGCATGTTCAGAAGTTACTCACCTTTGTTTTCCCAGTAAGGAAAACTGCCCCTTACCTTTTTAAAAAAAACTCTAAAACACTTTTGAGCTGAATTTCCAGAGCTCCTATTTTTACTTCGGGACCAAGAAAAAAAAAAACAACGTAGAGCATAATTCAGTTATCACAATGAGATTGACTTGCATTAGAAGAATTAAGTAAACTGTGTGAGAAAAACACACTGCAGAGTTCTTGATACTGCCAGAGCCTGGACCCTGGGAGCCAGGCCTACCTTCCTCCTTTACTTGACAGCAGTGCTCTTGTCTTGTTTGGCTTTTCTCATCTGGTGGTAGAAATAAACCTCTTACTGGACATGAGCATATTTGAACATCACATGAATTTAATTGTTTAGCTTATTTGAAAAACAGTCCACCCTCCATCCCCTCCACAGAAAGGCCTTCATGTTTTAGGTGTTTACAACAGTAAATTTTTGCTTTAAAACAAAGACATTCTTCTGTTACAGAACTGAAAATTTCACCGTAAGAAATGAAAGGGCTAGTTTAACCTAAACTCCAGTGCTGACCATGGGCAGGCTTTGGCTTTCTCTTGACCCATCATCAGGGCATTTTCTCCAGTCTTTTTCAGCACTGTTTTTGGACATCCTTCGGGGAGGCCATTTTGTGGTTGAATTGCCTTTTTTAGTTATTTTAAGTTTTATAGCTTCAAATCAGAGTTAGTTGTTTTACTCTAATTGCTGAAATAAATCTTCCTTTTTAAAAGATATGTG
Organism: Mesoplodon bidens; assembly: GCF_964165515.1. NCBI lineage: Eukaryota > Metazoa > Chordata > Mammalia > Artiodactyla > Ziphiidae > Mesoplodon > Mesoplodon bidens. Next base: position 85,950,276 of record NC_138178.1, read on the forward strand.
AGACATTCAACATTCATTTGCTGGATCTGAAATTTAAATTTTAAATGAAAACATTAACTATAATCTTACCCATTTTTATGACTTCATTCTGACTTTTGTCCACATCAACATATTTTTCCATAAGTATACTCATACTGCATGAGCCATTTTGTATTCTTATTTTTGCACTGTAAAAGAATAAAAGAAAAGATAATTTTGTAGATGATAAAGAAAATAAAGAAGAATTCCACATGTGAGAATGGCTTAAAAAAAATGAAGGGAGATCCAAATATGGTGTTCCAATTAATTCTGCAAATTTATCTTTCTATCACATCATGAATCGAATCCCAGTATTCTTTTACCATTGTAGTTTTGGTTTTTGAACACCAACAAAGTGAAATGCTGTCTGTTTTTCATAGTTGTATTCCAGTGATTTTGTAGCCAACCAGTGGAAAGAGCATACATTTTGGGATCAGAGTTCTGAGTTCTAGCTTTGCCCTTAACCTCCATGTGGCCATGAGTATGGCCTTATATTGCTTGGAGTCTTGGGATCCTCTATTAGATGTGATAAAACTTTCACCATGACTTTGTAAAGGGTATGGGCATTACATGGGTTAATTTAGCTCATCTAGTGCTTGTGAGGCCAGAAATTGCCTTCCCAGGTTTCTTATACACACAATGGGAACAATATTATCACCTAATGGGGTTGTTGAGAGAATAAAGTGATGCAATTATGTGAGAGTGTTTTGTAAACCCTTAAAGAATTCTACAGCTTTCAGGTGTTATAACACTTGAAGTTTTGCTTCATTTGTTCTTTAATTCAACAAACATTAATCATGCCTAGTAAATCTAGGAGTCCAGTGTCATTGGCGCCTAGAACTCAAAGATGTTCAAGGTTTTCAAGGTTCCTCTGGCTGGTATATTTGTTTCAGTTTTCCGTGAAGCCCCTGCTTGGGCTTTTTGTTACCTGTGGAAGGTGGGAGAAGAAATATTGTGTTGAAAAACATTCCTTAATTTTTGGGAGACATAGCTGAGCCTTTCCTGGAAGGACGTGGGGAAAAGGCACCAATAATTGACAGCAGAAAGTACAAATGGGGGTCTAAGGAAGATGGGTATGGTTGGAATTAACTGCTGCCTGGTCCCCCCGTGAGTTCCAATAATCACACCTTCCCTTCCCTGTGCTGCATTCCTGCTAACACCTCTGCCCGCGGAGACCTGCCCTCCATTCCACCCAGAATATTCCATTAGGCCCTTCCTCAACTACCAACCCGACGTACTCCCTTTCTCGTTTGCATTCCTTCCACAGCACTTTGTTAATAAGACACTTAGAACCCTTGTCATATTCTGCCTTTACTAAACTATAAAATCCTTGAAGGTAAGAAGTTTTTATTTAACTAGTACTCCTGGCAGTAAATGCCTTAGATTGCCTAGATTCACATCCTGGTGCCCTACTTACTATATGGCCGCAAACAAGTTACTGAACCTCTCTGAGTCTCACTTTGCTTATCTGTAAAGTGGAGATAACAAGACCTACATTTAGGATTTCTTTGAGTTAAATAAAATATTGCATGTAAGGCTATTGGCATAGTGCCAGACACATAGTAAGTCCTCACCAAATTTTGGCTACTGGTATTATAAACACCTACAGCTCAAACACCAGTTTCTGGATCGACTAGGAATTGGGTCCCTGAGAGATACCAAAGGGATCAGTTTAAGGAGGACTGACCTGAGGCTCACAGAGTCATGGGGTTTGTTGGGCCCTAAGACCACCCATGTGTTGCTCCACTCCCTTCCCAGAACCTCTGACCAAAGGGCTACCCAGGACTAACAGGGCTGTTACTACAGCTCTCTTGCCCTTCCTTTCCAGAATGACTACTGGGTGCACGTGGAAATAGGACGGCATGATGATGAGTGAGCTGGTCACTTATTCCACTGGATGCCACGATGGTCCTGCCCCTTCACACTTCCTCCTCAACTAATGAATTTAAAAAAACTTGAAGGGAGAAGTTAGCAAAAGGAAAGACCAAGGCTCAGCAGTAGGGCAGGGAGAACAGAGGAAGAATGAGGGGAGGCAGGACAGAGATCAGGGAGTGGGAAAACAGGAGGAAGGTTCAGAGGACATAGAGAAAGGTGACAATGGAGGTGACAGGAGGAGGCGGGGAAGGTAGAAGACAGGAAGGTAGAAGTCCCAGGTTCCCAGCGGGTAGAGAGAACAGGAAGAGTTAGCCCAGAACCCATGGGGTTTACAGTTCTCAGTTTATGCCTCTAGGAAGTTGAGTCACTGCTTAGGAAAGAATCTGGTCAGAAGGTGGCAGTGGTGACTCAGTCACATGTTCTGAGCCAACTGTGGCCAACAATTCCTCTCTTTGTTTATCAAAAGTATGTCTTAAGGCAGCTGAGCTCAAAATTAAACTGTAACAAGAAAAAAGTAATGGTTCTTACTAGGCAGAGTTTTGAAGAAAAGCAACTCTAGGTACAAATGGGTATCTTTCTCTAAACTTCACAACTATTTCAATCACAGATGATAGAATTAGGGAATTGTGGATTTTTTTTGAAATGATCCTGTTAAACTTGGGGAGGAGAACCATAGGCCAAAGAGCATGAAGCTCTACTGCTATTGTGCTTTGTGCCTTTATTCATTGGAATTTAAATGTGAGAAGTAAAATCAAGGTAAATTTTCGTAACATTTTTTCACTTTAAATGCAAGATGGGTAATTTTTGGCTCAAGAGTGGCATACATTCTTCACATGTTCTCTTCAGAGCGGGTTTGCTTAGGTCACGTTGTGAGAAGTCAGAAAATAAATAACTTCTGCCTTGACAGGCGTCTCTGGCTTTTTCATCCAGAGTTGAGGCGGAGCCTTGATAGTGCAAACCCATTTATTCAGTTAGGGGTTGTCACTGAGTTGTTTTTTAGTTCTGTTTTATTACAACTTAGACAAAACTATACCCCCTCCCCGCCACATGCACCTACACCACACCTATTTTTGAGTTGAAAATTTAAAAGCTTGAGACAATGAAATGAGTGGATTGATTCTAAATTTAACCTCCAAGGTTTGAGAATGGGACAATTCAAATATTTAAAAAGCAAAGGTAAGAAACGTTTACAGTTTTGGAATGCCAGTTGTACATTTAGACAGAGCTAAAAAATTGTTAGGCTAATATGTCAAAATAAATTGCTAGGATTTTAGTCAGTTCTTTTTAGACATGTAAAACCTTCAGAATTTCATAAAAACCCTCATTTAAAAATCTATTTTGAAATTTCAAATACACAATTTCCCAATGTAGAAAGCTACCAGAATTCTAAAACTGAATTGTGATGGGTCATTCCCAAAACACAAATGGATGGCCAAATAGAATAATTTATCTCTGTGAAAGACCAGCTTCCCACCTCTGAATGTTTTCTGTTTACCATGTTTTCTATACTATCCTGCCCTCTTGCTTATAGCCCCTGCTTTTCTTCTCTTTCCCTTTTCTTACATGCCAACATCTTTTTCTTTTCTCTTGTTTATGTTTTAATCTTGTTTTTCCTTTAATCCTTTTCTCTTTTAAAAATTTCCTTGCCTCTCTTATTTTTTCTATTGTTTTCAGTTTCCTCCATCCTACTTTACTTTTGTCTTTCCCCATCTTCTTTTCCTGCCTCCGCTCTTAACTGATAACCACGGAATTAAAGTATGTGCATATAAGTGTTTCCAGTTATCTTATTTATTGGGGAAAGTTTTGTATTTCCCATTAGTAATTATCAAAGAAAGAAAATAGAATTTTATATATTTCTATGAGATATATACATTTTATATAGAAATATATAAAAATGTAAACATTTCTATTAAAAAAATAAAGTGGCTATTAATTTATATGCTATCTCTCCCCTTGCTTATGTTCTGATGGTCAAGGGCGTGCAAACCAGGAACAAGGAAGTAGAGGGTGGGTTTGATTCAGGGCATGTGGTAGAGAGGTGGAACAGAACTTCACCTCTCACTTTTTTTCTAAGGCTCTGATGGCTCATTAGTAGTGGAGGGATGATACAATGTAGAAGGCTTTCAATCAGTCTTCCCTTTTCAAGTATTCTTTATCCTGGTTTTTCAAAATAGGCTGATCTGCTTCTCCTATCAAGTAGTGAGCCACATGGCCTCTGTTATATTGAAACTGCTGAGCTTGATGGGTAAGTTATTAAGGTCAAAATAATTATTTAGATTGGTTTTCAATTTATTTAAGAGTAATAGCTTTAGACAGCCGCATAGCACAGGGAGATCAGTTTGGTCCTTTGTGACCACCTAGAGGGGTGGGATAGGGAGGGTGGGAGGGAGGGATATGCAAGAGGGAAGAGATATGGGGATATATGTATATGTATAACTGATTCACTTTGTTATAAAGCAGAAACTAACACACCATTGTAAAGCAGTTATACTCCAATAAAGATGTTTTTTTAAAAAAAGAGTAATAGCTTTAGAGACAGGACCTAACTTAAACCTTATTCTTAGATGTGGTATATGTATACAATGGAATATTACTCAGCCGTAAAAAAGAATGAAATAATGCCATTTGTAGCAACATGGATGGACCTAGAGATTATCATACTAAGTGAAGTAAGTCAGACAGAGAAAGACAAGTACCATAAGATATCGCTTATACGTGGAATCTAAAAAAAATGATACAAAGGAACTTATTTCAAAGCATAGACTCACAGACATAGAAAACAAATTTATGGTTACCAAAGGGAAGGGGGGCGGGATAAATTAGGGATTTGAGATTAACGGATACACACTACTATATATAAAATAGATAAACAACAACAAGGACCTACTTTATAACACAGGGAACTATATTCAATATCTTGTAATAACCTATAATGGAAAAGAATCTGAAAAAGAATATATATATATATATATATATATATATATATATATATAACTGAAGAACTTTTCTGTACACCTGAAATATTGTAAATCAACTCTACTTCAATAAAAAAAAATTCTAAAACGGCCCTAATGCTTCATTTTATTTTCTTGGAAGAAATAAGACTCTAAATTGCAAAGTCCATTTGCTAATTACTTTGCAGATCTTGTGAAACCTCTGTTTTTCTCTTGAATTTATTTCTTTCAGAAACAGCGAGCTAAACATATATACGTAAATAGCTTTACACAGGGACTTTTCACTCAGATTCCCTGGAAGGGTTTTCTGTTTGTTTGTTTGTTTGTTTGTTTTTAATTTCAAGTGATTGTCTAAGGAAAATGAGAGGAGTGACAATCAAGATCCGTTGAAGAAAGAGGACTGATGTTACTTTAGAAGGCAACTTTTGGAACTGGGTCAAATGAAGATGTAGAGAGATAAGAGAGAAATGGAATAGGATGCAGTTTTGACATTGATGCTAATTTGGAATTTAGTTATAGACTGTATAGTAATTCTGTTTCAGTGGATTCAGTTTGTCTGACATCAAAATATTTATTGAATGCTTACATTTTAAAGATACTGTATGTGTGCTTTAGATGAATTTCATCATTTAATCCTAACTTAGGTACTATATAAGCCCTGTTGTACAGGTGAGAAAATGAAGGCTTAGAGAGATGAAAGAATTTGTCCCAAACTTCTAGAGAGTGAAGCCAGGACTCAAACCTGGCAGCTGACAAAAGAGCCCATGGTTTTAACCACTGCCTTCTAAATAAATGCTGTATTGAGCTATCCAAATAGAGTTCAGTCTGTGTGATCTTACCTTTGGTCTGGGCAGAAGCTAAAATAGTGCTAAGAGGGAAATTTATAGCAATACATGTATACACTTGAAAAGAGAAAAAGCCTCCAATCAATGATATAATCTTCCATCTCATGAACCTAGAAAATAACAAAATAAACTCAAATCAAGCAGAAGGGAGGAGATAAAGAGTGGAAACCAATGTATTTGAAAATAGAAAAACAAGAGAAAAGTCAGTGAAACAAAGAGCTAGTTCTTTGAAAACATTAATAAAATAAACAAACTTTTAAGAAAACAGGGAAAGAAAAAAAGAGAGAAGACCCAAGTTAACAATATCATGAATGAACCAGGGGATATTATGACAGATCCTGAAGTCATCAAAAGAGTATGGAAATACTACAAACCACTCTATACACATTAATTTAACAAAGTAGATAAAATGGACCACTTCATTGGAAAACAAACTATCAGAACCCATCCAATATGAAATGGATAATTTGAATAGCCCTGTAACTATTAAGGAAACTGAATTCAAATGTAAAATATAAAACTATAAAATCTTTAGAGAAAAACAGTAGAAAATCTTCAAGATTTAGGGCTAGTCAAAGAGTTCTTAGATTTGATCCCAAAAACATAATACATAAAAGGAAAATTTGACAAACTGGAATTCATCAAATTAAAAATTTTTTCTGTGTAAAAGACCCTGTTAAGAGGGTGAAAAAATAAGCTATGGACTAGGAGAAAATATTTGCAACCTATCTACCTGACAAAGAACTTGTATCTTGGATATATTAAAAATCCTCAAAACCCCACAGTAAAAAAACTAAACAATCCAGTTAGAAAATTGGCAAATGACATGAAGGGACATTTCACTAAAGATGACATACAGATGGCAAATAAGCACACGAAAAGATGTTCAACAACATTAGCCATTAGGGATATTAAAATTAAAACCACAATGACATATCACTTCCCACCTATCAGAATAGCTAAAAGAAAAAATAGAACTCTAAATGCTGGCAAGGATGTTGGGAAACAGGGTCACTCACACATTGCTGATGGGAATGTAAAATGCTACAATCACTCTGGAAAACAGTTTGGCAGTTTCTTAAAAAACTAAGCATGTAACACCCAGCAGTTTCATTCCCAGGCATTTATCCCAGAGGAATGACATATGTTTACATAAAAACTTATATACAAATGTTTGGGGCAGCTTTATTTGTAATATCCAAACACTAGAAACAACTTATATGTCCTTCAACAGCTGAGTGGTTGAACAAACTGTGGTATATCCATATCATGCAATATTACTGAGCAGTAAAAAGGAATGAACTATTGATACATGCGACAACCTGGATGAATCTTCACAGAATCATTTTGAGTGGACAAAAGCCAATCCCAAAGGGTCACATACTGTATTATTTCATTTATATAACATCACTATAAAATTAGAGTAGTGGACAACAGATTAGGGATTGCTGGGAGTTAAAGATGGGTTTCAGGAGGCAGGGAAGTGAGTGTGTCCATAAAGGGAGACTGAAGGAACCCTTGTGGTGATTGAAATGTTCTGGATCTTGACTGTCAATGTCAGTATCCTGCTCATGATATTGTGATACAGTTTTGCGAGATGGTACCAGAGGGGAAATTGAGTAAAGGGTACAAAAGATCTTTCTGTATTGTTCCTTATGCTGAAACTCATTTTGAAGTTTATCAAGATATTGAGGCAGATTAAGGAAGAGTATGGCATGACACTGAAGGTAGTAATCAAGAGTTTTGGAAAAGAAATTTTTTTTATCAGTAAGGTCTATGTGTGATTATTCTTCCCCTTTAGCTTCTACATCTGCAGGTGGAAGTGAGCTGGTAGAGAGAATCCTGAGGAAGTAACTTAACATGATGATGAACTTTGATGAGTGACGGGATTTATGGTCATGGAACGAGGGCTGTCTGGTCCAGCTGGTGTGACTGACTGTTTCAATTATTTGAAAAGTTGTTTAAATGACCAAACTCATTTTGGTCCTTTAGCCTCAACACCACTGTCTCACTCTTTTCCATCAAGCTCAGCTCAATATCTGCCTCAATTATGAAGTTATTCTTGACTATTTCAATCCCTACTCATCTCTGCCTCCTACGAATTGATAGATTTAGAGCAATAAGATTACTTTTAAACAAAAACATTTCAATTATACATTCAACTTAATGTTTCATGCAGAAAGCTATTTCACCAATGGGCATTCCTTGGGTTGGGTATATATTGTCGTAACATCATTGTGAAGCTCACTCATGGGAAGTTTAGATTAAATGCAGTCTCAGGTACCTGCTCAGTTCTCTAAATTCAATTATTTCATGGTTTGACATGTACTTCTAAAAGGCGATATTTGCTTTTTTACCTACCACTTGTTTCCTGCAAGAGGACAATAACCTTTAGTGGCTGCATTGAGGTTCATGAGTGACTATGATATATATTCAATCAATATTTGTTGACTAAATTAGCCCACTACTAAAATCCCATAAAGGTAGAACTCTGACAGATGATCTTAAGTTACAGTAGAAGAGAATTAGGTTGAACTCAGTGAGGAAACTGGCATTGCAAACTCTTTAACACAAGACTTTAGTGATGGCCATAGAATCTTCACTGCTGGTCATTTCACAAATACCAGAGAGCCATCTGTCCAGTGTATATGTGGTCTTGCCTGGAAGACAATGACCAGCTCACTGTGATCTACTTAGTTCTTGTCTAGTTGTATGATTCTAGACTTATGGGATTCTTGGCTTGATTCTCCAAGAAAAAGAAAGCTGTATTCCTTTTCCCATTTGAATTTCAGCTACTGTGAAATTAGCCATGACCATCTCTTACAAGTAAAACTCCTGCATAGATAGCAGACTCTGGAGTGATACTGGCCTCCTTTATTTGGCAACTGTGTTCCCATTCCTAATGTGTTTTGTAACTCATGCATGATGTCTAAGTAGGTTTGAATGAAAGCATATTTATTACATCCTCTGTTTTTTCAAATAGCAAAACAGATTACTCTGTTGTTACACAGATGTGCCGTGGGTGGAATGCCAGCTCTTAGGAGCCTGCAAAGCCCTGTCCATTTTCCAGAGGTAGTGTGGGAGGTGTGAATGACATTCAGGGGGAGTTTCTTGAATCTCTTGTGTTGGATTTTGCATGTGCTGAGATTGCTGAAGTGTCTCTGATGACTTTGTGTAAGATGCTGTTGGGCTGTTCCATTTAAAAGTTCATGCCGTGTCAATTAATTTCACAGGGAAACGAACCTTAAAGTGCGCCGTGCGCTATCAGTTACCTCAGAACTTGGAGCAGATGTTAGCAGACTTGCAAAGTTTGATGGTAAGTGTTTAAAACTGACAAACAAAAATCTCAAAAAGCTTTTGTAACAAAGCAATGTAACAAACTAATTATATGAAATTCAATTTATGTTTCTTTTTATTTGGTGGAAAGACATAAAATTCTCCAGGCATCAAAGCCTGTAATCTCTTCTCACACTAAAGAGTAAAAGTGTTTTACTCTTTTACTCTCCAAGGGGAGAATGGCTTTATCAGTTCATCGTTCCTTTCATCCATGTTTCCTCTTCTCTAGATCTCGTTCTCTCTAGTCCCACAATACCCTTCACTTGCCTGACCTAGGTCTCCTTGGAGCCTTATGCAGACATGCTGAGGATGAATACAGGCCACACTCATATTTCTAGCTTTAACCAGCCATCCATTCTCTGGCTCCATAACAAAGGCCAAACACTAGACTGCAGACTTCACGAAAACAGTAATCCTGCCTCATATACTTCTGTGTCTTTCAGAGTGCCTGGTATAATGTCTTAAAGATAGCAGGTGTTCTAGAAGAATATTCTGATTTATTAATCAGTTGGTCAGCTGTTGCACTTTATTTTAGACCATGGTTTTGCTATCACCATCTTCACATCATTCAACCCAGTCCCCTGCTCCTCAGCATGGTCTCTCTTGCCTTTTCTACTCCAGCTGTGTCTTGTTCTTTTCTATTAAAGCTGTTGCAGAGAAATAAAATCCTTCGAGTCAAAGCAGAGAGCCATTAATGGTAGGATTCTAGGCACCCTGACAGACGGTGGGAGAATCTTTGGTTCTTTCTGGCACCCCTCAGTGGTTTCTTGCTTTACACACTTATAGGTCTGGCCTTGAATATCAGTATTTCCATATAGATTGGTTTTATTTATTAACAAATATTTATGAGTTTGAGACTATCTTTCAGAATGTTTTCTTTGGAGTCCACTAAAGGAAAATGTGGACAAGGGTCTTAGCATGATCCCATGATTTAGAGCACAGGCAAATTTAATTTTAAAGTCTCTCAGTGGACAGCTTAGAGCTTATACTGCCTGTGCTTTGCATTTGCTTGTAAACTCCCTCTGATACTGTTAATATTTTAGTCTTTCTTAAATGAGTGGTGTTGTAGAAAACGTTTATAGAAAAAAAATTGTTCCTCCAGTGTGAGTCAAGGGAATAGCCAGGAAACTGAATGGCCCAAGAAATATTTTGATTAGATTAAAACAAATTACACATTTTCTACTAAGTAACTTTTTCAATGAAATGTTACTGTTACATGAATCCAAGAAAAGTAAATTGTGCTCATGAATCAAAATACTTTCTTAAAATATGTCATAGAATATTTATGGAGTCCTAAAAGGGCAAACTAAATGTAATTTACTCATTTCTTTCCTGGCAGAATTGTACCTTTACACCTCTGTCCGTCTATGAGGAGGTAAAAATTCATGACTTTTTGCTTACTTTACCATCAAAAAGAAAAAAATGATGTTATAATTACAAGTTCATTTTCTTTCACAGATACTGGTACAGATAGCCTACACTATGATTCACTTACAAACAACCCTTAAATCGTAGTGACATAAACAGTTGAAGTTTATTTCTTCCTCATGTCACATCTGATGCAGGTTGGGTGGCCTTCTTCATCTTGTAGCCATGATGCCTAGACTAATGGACTTTAAGGTGAGCACATCAGAGTAAGGATGAGATGAAAGAGACAAAATGACTTTCAACTGCTCTTCCTCTCACATTTCGATGGCTAGTGTGGGTCACATGGGCCTGACCTAACTGCAAGGGAGACTGGGAAATAACGAGTATGGATATTTGTTGAGTAGTGTCTCTACCACACACATCCTCTGACCATAGGTCAGTTCCAGGGTAGTGTATAAAGGGCCAGGCTGGATTAGGTAGACTTCTTACTTGGAATTACAGGAATGGGGCCAAGAATCCTCCTCCTCAGCATGACTCCTTATAATCTTAGCCCCCCTTCCCTGCTTGACTTTTTCTTCTCATAGCACTTATCACCATCTGGCATACTCTACAAACTGCTTATTTTCTGTTTATTATTTATTGTCGATCTCTACCTGCTGCCATGTAAGCTGCACAGGGATCTTTGTTTTGCTCACTGATATATGCCAAGTCCCTAGAACAAAGCCTAGCACAGAATAGGCGCTCAATAAATACTTGCTGAATGCATGAATAAATGGTCACAGGTGCTGGAGAATGGGGGACAGGATCAGCCTCAGGACCCAGAGAGATTTGATAGAGCAAAGGAGTGGCCTAAAGTAAGGGATTGAGAGTGCAGTGTGAAACGATGGGGTGAGGAGGAGGCTTCCTGATGGGAACTTGTAAGACACAGCAAGGGTGCTGGGTCCCCTTCTCCTGGAGGGCAGTGGCTAGGAGAGGGGTCACCTGGTGGTTTTACAATGTCTTTTCTTCAGAATCCTTTCTCCAAACACAATTTAACACAAAAATCCCAAATTTAAACCAATACAAGTGCTGCTGCTTGGGCTGAAACAGGAAAATACTTCCTCACCTAAAATAATTCCTTTATCATAGATGGGATAACAGGTCCTGAGAGGTCAGAGGATTTGCATATATATATAAATAGTCTTTTGTTAATGCTTCATAAAATTTATTATAAAAGTGTATTAATAATTATTACCTAATAGTTGTGGCCTGAATCTGCTTCACATAGCACAGATAATTCACCAAATCTCCAACATATAATCGTTTTCCCAAATAAAGGCAACACAGACCTCTCTTTTCTCTCATTTATACGTAAACTGTGGTCACTTTTCAGAGAACATGTAATGCCACATTTATGAGGCTGGTACGCTTCTGGGCTAAATACCAGATTTCTGCTAAAGTTACTCTTTCATTCTTAAATCTTGGGTTGAATTTCAATCTACCTTAAAGTTCAAGGCAATTTGATGTTCCGTGGGTTTAGCCATATTAAAATATGATTTTTGGGGCTTCCCTGGTGGCTCAGTGGTTGAGAGTCTGCCTGCCAGTGTAGGGGACGTGGGTTCGTGCCCTGGTCCGGGAAGATCCCACATGCCGTGGAGCGGCTGGGCCCGTGAGCCATGGCTGCTGAGCCTGTGCGTCTGGAGCCTGTGCTCCGCAATGGGAGAGGCCACAACAGTGAGAGGCCTGTGTACAGCAAAAAAAAAAAAAAAAAAAAAAAAAATATATATATATATATATATATATATATATATGATTTCTTGTTTCCAAGAAAGCATCTGAAAATGAACGGAGGGATTAGGGGGAAATACTGTAAATTAGATACAATATACAAATTAGATTTCCCCTGTTGGCAGCCAAATTTAAAGATGAAGAGAGTGATGCAAGATGTGGAAAAGTCTTTCAAAGAGTTGGGACAGTTAACAAACCCCAAATCCTTCCCACAATTGCTTTTGCTTTCTTATAACCTTCAACTTTTCCTTCATTTCCTTTTCTCCAAGCCCTAGTTTTACGTTCAGTCTCTCCCTGCCTCTGTGACACACACATTCACACACCGTATACTATATACACACATTTCTCTAATGACCCCATTTCACCATTTTTCTTTCCTCTGTTTTTACATTATTTCTAACTATTCTCTTTGCATCTTCCTCTTTCACTCTTTATTTTAGTTTACTTATCTCCTCTACCCACATTGTCTCTTTTTCTGTTATTTTTTATCTTTTCTGTTTTCATCACTCTCTATTAATTAGTTTATTAAGCTTATTCATTAAGCACCCCTAAGGACAAGATACAATACAAAGTATGTAGAATTATAACACATCTTCACATGTATTATCAAGGTTCTTTAGATCCTTTTACTCCTCCAGTCTTCTTCTATCCCCTCTTTTATGTCTCCTCTGTTAACCTTTGTCATAATGAGGTATCAGTAGATTTCAAGTTTTCTTCTGGTGACTAAAAAAAGATTTCCTTGAATCATGGGAATTAAAGCCAGATATTGCATCTTTTAGCTTAAATTAAAACTATGATATCAGCATTCTGTACATTTGAAAATGCCCTGCCTGGCTATGGTAAGGTCTAATAGATGAGACAGACGTGTGAGGCATGCCCTTTCTGTCTGTGCTAAGAATATCTTTTAGCTTGTGACTTCTGGGCAAATCTGGGTATGGCCTTATTTTTGCTTCTAGTTACCATGTGGTTTTTCTTCTGAGATTTGTCAAAATACTTTCTTAACACCAAACTACAGTTTTTTGTCCTTGTGTCGTAAGGGCATATCACATCTTCTAAGTAGCTGAAGACCTGAGTTTCCCAGTCCTAACTCTAGAGAAGTCCCCACTGGGAACTCCAAACTGGGGACAAGACCAAGAGTCAAAACTGAGATGGGTAGGGCTCCAGGATGTCTCTTGTAAGTCTTCCTGCCTCCCCACTTTTGCTCTTAAACCCAAGGACAGTGTCTTGTTGGTGGCCTCTTTAGGCATGGCATGAGCTTTTTTTTTTTTTTAAAGATTGTCACTTCAGACTACTTAAAATTTATTTATTTATTTATTTATTTTTGGCTGCGTTGGGTCTTCATTACTGCATGCAGGCTTTTCTCTGGTTGCAGCGAGCAGGGGCTACCTACTCTTGGTTGCGGTGCAAGGGCCTCTTGTTGCGGTGGCTTCTCTTATTGCGGAGCATGGGCTCTAGGTGCATGGGCTTCAGCAGTTGTGGCTCGAGGGCTCTAGAGCACAGGCTCAGTAGTTGTGGCACACGGGCTGAGTTGCTCTGCGGCATGTGGGATCTTCCTGGACCAGGGCTTGAACCCATGTCCCCTGCATTGGCAGGCAGATTCTTAACCACTGCGCCACCAGAGAAGCCCAGGCATGGCATGAGCTTTCATTCATTCTTTTCTTTCTTTTATCCATTCACTCAGTCACCTGTTCATTTTTCCACTAAATGTATATTTAACACAATGGCAAGGAGATACAGTATTTAGTAAGCCTGGGGATACAGTGGTTAATAGGTCAGACGCAGACCTTGCTTTCATAGCACTTATAGCCCAGGGGAGAAGACAGACTTGAACAAGAGCTCATTCCCAAGGAAGCCTTTAATTAGATAAAAGTCCTAAAGTTCTCAGTCACTACACATGATGTTGACACATGAAGAAGTACTCACTATGTACCAGGCACCATGCTAAGTAATTGCACATATTATCTTACTAAATCCTTACAGCCCTGGGAGGAAGAGATTATTATTACTTCCAACTTATGGGCAAGGAATTTGAATCTCAGATAAATTGAATAACTTTCCCAAGGTCCCAGGGTTACTAAGTGGAGGAGTTAGAATATGAATCTAGGACTGCTGGCAAAGCCTAGTCTATGAAAGGACATGAGAGGCTCTAAACTGCAAACAGAAAGGCAGCATGGGAGAGTCAGGGGAATCAGCATGACTGCTTAGCTCCTGATCAGGGTAAGATACACATTTCAAGAATATTTTAAACCTGAAAATGCAAAATGAATTTCCAGAGATCAAGTCCATCCAGGACTCAGATGACATCATCATGTTTTTAAAAAGTAGCCAATGTTCGGGCTTCCCTGGTGGTGCAGTGGTTGAGAGTCCACCTGCCGATGCAGGGGACACGAGTTCATACCCCGGTCCGGGAAGATCCCACATACCACGGAGCGGCTGGGCCTGTGAGCCATGGCCGCTGAGCCTGCGTGTCCGGAGCCTGTGCTCCGCAAAGGGAGAGGCCACAGCAGTGAGAGGCCCACGTACCACAAAAAAAATAAATTAAAAAAAAAAAAAAAAAAGTAGCCAGTGTTCTCAGTGATCTTGAATGTCAGGATCCCCGAGAAGAGCTCATAGAAGAGCTGGCCAAACGTAGAGACCAGCACACGCAAGACAGAGGTGGGTTTTGGTAGGTAAATCCATTTATTTGAAAAATTCTCATATAAATATTTTTATACATTTCAAACATCAGAAAAAAATTGATATGTAGTCTGTTGAATTTTATAAAAAAAGATACATAACTTGACTTAAAATTATAATAAGTATAAAAATAGAGTGGATCTTGATTTTTCATTTTGAAGTCTTATAGGAATTGACAAGATTTACAAATAATAACTGGAAATAGTTTCAATTATACATTTGTAAACTGGTCATTCTTATGCCTTGGGGAAAGCCCCGGATGTTAATTGTCCAAATGTGCTTAAGAATCTTTTGCATATTGTTACTGGCTGGACTAAGATCTGTTTTTTTGCAAATATGACAAGTTTACATATTTTGTATGACTGTTAATACTGAGTTTCGAACCAGGGAAAGGTTGACTCTTTTTTTTTTTTTTGCTGTACGCGGGCCTCTCACTGTTGTGGCCTCTCCCGTTGCGGACCACAGGCTCAGGACGCGCAGGCTCAGCAGTCATGGCTCACGGGCCCAGCGGCTCCACGGCATGTGAGATCTTCCCGGACCGGGGCACGAACCCGCGTCCCCTACATCGGCAGGCAGACTCTCAACCACTGAGCCACCAGGGAAGCCCCCTTGGTTGACTCTTTATTTCAGGAATCTTTGTGTGTTTTTGTGATCCTTTCTAAAGAACAGCATGTGTGTAATTAAAACACAGAAAAACAAGCATCTCTTTTTGGTTAAAAAAAAAACACACACACACAGAAAGGCTTTGTTAGCATCTTGTGACTTTTTAAACCTATCAGATATGTTTCCTATTCACCTGGACAGAAACACAGCCTAACAGCAAAGCTGATGTGACTGTGTAAGGCATAGATGCCTTGTGAAGACAAGGAGGAATAACTCTTCTCTTTACTGCTGGTGTTGATGTGACCATTATGGTGGTGATGCTGGGTGGCTAAGGCTTAATAGTTGAAGAATAATGAGGTTTTAGAAAATGGGAAAGTGACATTCTTCTAAGAAAAAAGTATTTATTACAATCATCAGGGCAACAGTAGAGGGCAGTCTTCTAAAAACTCTAAGAAGCTCTTGGCTGGAGGAACTCTTGAACAGCAATGATGATGTCTTATTTATTTATTTATTTTTAAATTTACCTATTTATTTATTTATTTTTGGCTGCGTTGGGTCTCCGTTGCTGCACGCTGGCTTCCTCTAGTTGCGGCGAGCAGGGGCTACTCTTCATTGCGGTACGTTGTGGTGCGTGGACTTATCATTGCGGTGGCTTCTCCTGTTGTAGAACATGGGCTCTAGGCATGCAGGCTTCAGTAGTTGTGGCTCGTGGGCTCAGTAGTTGTGGCACACAAGCTTTAGAGCACAGGCTCAGTAGTTGTGGTGCACAGGCTTAGTTGCTCTGCAGCATGTGGGATCTTCTCGGACCAGGTATCAAACCCGTGTCCCCTGCATTGACAGGCGAATTCTTAACCATTGTGCCACCAGGGAAGTCCCATGATGTCTTATTTAATAGGTAATTGTCTTAGGGAAGAGTTTTAGCACAGATAATCAAGAAGCATTGCTAATAATAATATCCATAAAGAAATAAAGCCAACTGCTCTGGAAAAATCTTGAAGTATTGGGTACTGAATTCCATTTTCATGATAAACTATAGATTTCCACTTTAAGATAAACACTTTAGTTTGAGAAGGTTATTAGGATGGTAATTAACCAACAATCCAGCGGACTAAATTTAGAATGCCGGCAGGGTTCAGAGTGAAATCTCATGGATTTTGTTCGGTATGGCCTAGAGTATTTCTGTGCGATTGCAAACTGGATGAATTGCTATCTGCTTACACGTCTGTTATCTTCAGAGAAACAAACAACTGTGACTAGCTAGTTTCATTATACTTATACTTCATTATTGACATGATTTTTTCCCAGTTATTTTATTGCTCATTAAAGATGACTTTGTTCTCTAAACATGTGTTCAGTGAATAATTATGTGAGAAACAATGCTATTTTTCCTAAACTGTTTTCTCATCCATTGTCATCTGTTAACTGCCTCTTACTCTTTGACACAATTAGCAAAGGGAAGAAAGGTCCTACAGTTTTTCTCTAGTCCTTATTTTGCTTTATGAGAGGAATACAGTTTTGATTGCTTCTGATGTGCTTTAAGTTGCCCACCTTGTTTTCAGATCTATTTGTATCCCTTTAGAGTTAGGCCAACCTGAGTCCCCCGTTGTGGCTGGGCGATTAGGTCTTCCAATCCCCTTTATCATATTACCATGGAAATATACCACTTCTTTCATTCATCTTAGATCTGCTCTAATACTCATATCATCTCCCAGTCTTCTCTCTTAAAACCATCTTTCCATCCATCTCTCCAACAAGTATTTATTAAGAACCTATTATGGAGCCAGTATGATGGGTTATGGGGATATAGAAGTGAATCCAGTGCTCCCTTCAAAGAAACCTGCTCACCCCTTTTGGAAAGAGTCAGAAAAGACATTGGGAAGCTTGTGTTTTGTGCTAACAGGGCTAAAAGGGGGAAGCTGAGCACTTCTAAAGATTAAAAAAAAAAGTAGTTTGGCTTTGTTCTTGCCACTTTGTTTTGACTAGGCCCTGTATTTAGTATGTATTGAAATCACTGGGCCCACACTCTTCCAGAAGGGCTGAATTGGAGTTTGGCTGCCAAAAACTGAGGCAGAGCCCTTTGGCCTTACTGCCTGTTTCTGTCTAGAACCACACCCTTGGTGTCAGGCCAGAAGTGGATGAGCCTTGGGGCCAGGGAGGAGCGAGCCAACATGTTCAAGGCTGTATTTGCCTCCATGTCAGTCTTTGCTTACGACAATAAAAATGATCAAATGAGCCTGTTTTTTATATTCCTGTTGGCAGGAACTGTGTATCATGTTGTTTTTGCCCAAAGCACTTTTTTTTTTTTAGTGGCAGAGTTTGAAGCCTGAGAAATTGAGTCTTGGGTCAAGAATTTGGAATAAGCTTTGAGGGTTGCTGTCGACCCGTAATTTTATGTAGGTTTTGCTGGTGACACCCAATTCAAGGTTCTACAAAATTCAAGAATGCATATTATTGGTCAAGAAAAAAAGATACTGAATTCTTAGGGTTTAGAAAAAGTCTTCTCTTCTACAATGTAATTGTCTAAACAACTTGGGCCAGTTGAAATCAGTTTTCATTTACTTTTGAATATCTGTGATATATGCTGTAATGGGAGCAAACAAGGACTTAGCCACTTCCCTTCGTATAAAAAGTGACTTTGTACAGGTTATTTAGCCTCATCCAAATCCTCCTGCCAGCACGCTCACAGTTAGCAGTGGATGTCTGGGAAGAAGCCAGTGTGTGTCCCAGTTGGGGGTGTTCAGGCAGTGACACTTTTATGATACTGGAGAAAGGTAGATGGAGTTGGAAAAGCAGCCTGAGCCCTCGAGTCTCTCATTCCTTCCAGACTCTTGTTTTTGTTTTTTCAAGCAAGGTCTATGAATATTAGTAATCTGGTTGGTTAGGAGTGATCAGGCCATGTGAAAACTGACTGCTGTCTCCTCGGTCCATGAGTTTTAAAAGGAAAACATATCATCCTACTAAGGAAGGGAGCCCATCTAAGAAGGCTCTAGGTTCAGGAGGTGTTTGTTAGGGGTGTAACAGTGCAATACAAGGTTCTGTAGGCCTGGCTGGCCTCTCTTCCTTTCAGTCAGTGCTGAAAATGTGCTTCCTTTTTTCATTTTCCAAATGACACTTTTTATGTTGCAATCTACCCTTTTGGCTTCTGATTAAATAAATGTATTTTTATTGTCTTCAAGAGAGAATTTTGTAGACACTAATCTTTCCCCTGGCTGGCTTGAACCCTGTTTGGATCTACCCTCAATCTCCTTTTTCATTCCTTCCCTCTCTCTTTTTCTTCCTCTCTTTCTCTGTCTTTCAAATCTTTGTACTCATAACTTATAAAAAGTTAACCCCAACTGTTTGCAATGCAAATGTACTTGAATCTAATAGATATATTTTGTGACAGGGCCCATGAAAGATTATTTCTGGTTTGTTTTTCTATCAAGAGAACCCGCACCTAAAAGTGTATTTCCTTATTGAAATAATGGAACGAATTGATTCATTGATTTAGAATGGGCATGCCCTTAGTTTGGAATGGGCTTGGTATTAAAAAAAACTAGAAACATCTTCTGGACAGTTTGGGGCAAGTTATATGGTGCCTCTGAGAGCCCCCAGATCTCTGAATCTAATCAAGATAAGAAGCATAGAACAGCTGAAAGGAATCACACGCATTCTCAGGCACATGTGGCAAACAAGACCCAGGTTTCTTGGGGGTGGAATATAGTAGGAACCCCAAAATTCTGATTATCAGCCTAGAAAGACCCAGTTAACTTTGGTTGTGAAACTGGAAGTATGCCACTTTAACCTGTGTGAAAGTTACATTAAATACAAAGACATGAAATAAGAAAAACTTTTAGGATCATCCCTGCTTTATCTTTTCAAAAATCATTTGTTACAAACCAAAAGTAGAGATTAGTGTTTTTTTTTCTTTTTAGAGGAATAAACATCCCATGGCTCTTGAGGTTTCTGTTCTTATTTGGACAGTGCAGAAAATAATGTTTCAAAATATCTGATGGATTTCCATCTTTGTACCCCTCCCACATGATTTTTCCTAGCACAGCCTAGGATATATGTACATATGTGTATATATGTGTATTTTGCTGTCCAAAAGAGAAGGAAACTGTACTGTATGTTAGAAGTTGGGTGCTAAAGCAGTACTGTGGACCTCTAAAGAGAGTTTGAGGTGAGTCATAAAGATGTTTGTTTTTTGTATTTTACAGGGATTGTTGTCTGTGAGGCGCCT
This sequence comes from Mesoplodon bidens, assembly GCF_964165515.1. NCBI lineage: Eukaryota > Metazoa > Chordata > Mammalia > Artiodactyla > Ziphiidae > Mesoplodon > Mesoplodon bidens. The sequence goes on from NC_138178.1 coordinate 85,969,940, forward strand.
AACAACAAACTAGATAAATTCACTGGAGTCCTCTCTTGGAAGGGCAGCAAGCACTCCCTCAACAATGAGAAGATAGTCCTGAGGGGCTGTGTCCTGAGAAATACCAGCTGGTGTTTTGGAATGGTTATTTTTGCAGGTACAGAAGACTCCAGGGTCTGTTATGGGAGGGCCCTTCCTGAGATCTGGGTGAGCACAGTCTGTGGCTCTCCAGGTTGGATGAGCACGGTGCTTTTATTGCGTGCAAGGTGCCCTTCTGGGTTGACTGCAGAGTAAAGGGCACCAGGATAAGACACCGCTGCTCTGGAAATAGTTTGTGTGGCCCCAGTCTGCAAGGAAACACTGACATCATGAACTTATTCTTAAGAGTGCATGGGCCTTAATTACTCAGATGCTAGATACCTACTGGTTTTTTTCTTTTTTTTTTTGGATAGATGTTTATTGGAGTATAATTGCTTCACAATACTGTGTTAGTTTCTGTTGTATAGCCAAGTGAATCAGCCATATGCATACCTATATCCCCATATCCCCTCCCGCTTGAGCCTCCTTCCCACCCTCTCTATCCCACCCCTCTAGGTCATCACAAAGCACCGAGCTGATCTCCCTGTGCTATGCGGCTGCTTCCCGCTAGCTATTTTACACTTGGTAGTGTATGTATGTCGCTACTCTCACTTCGCCCCAGCTTCCCCCTCCCCGCCCTGTGTCCTCAAGTCCTTTCTCTATGTCTACGTCTTTTTTTTTTTTTTTTTTTTTGCGGTAAGCGGGCCTCTCACTGTTGTGGCCTCTCCCATTGCGGAGCACGGGCTCCGGATGCGCAGGCCCAGTGGCCATGGCTCACGGGCCCAGCCGCTCCGTGGCATGTGGGATCTTCCCGGACCGGGGCACGAACCTGTGTCCCCTGCATCGGCAGGCGGGCTCTCAACCACTGCACCACCAGGGAAGCCCTCTATGTCTACGTCTTTATTCCTGCCCTGCCACTAGGTTCATCAGTACCATTTAAAATTTTTTTTTAGATACCATATATATGTGTTATCATACAGCATTTGTTTTTCTCTTTCTGACTTGGTTCACTCTGTATGACAGACTCTAGGTCCATCCACCTCACTACAAATAACTCAATTTCGTTTCTTTTTATGGCTGAGTAATATTCCATTGTATGTATGTGCCACATCTTCTTTATCCATTCATCTGTTGATAGACATTTAGGTTGCTTCCATGTCCTGGCTATTAATTCAAAAAGAGACATGTACCACAATGTTCATTGTAGCACTATTTATGATACCTATTGTTTAATTTCTCATTCTCTAACCCCGTCTCAATCATCCCCATCATTATGTGTATTAATCAGCCTGCCTTTAAAGTGGAGATGAGCATGAAAGGAAGCCCCAGCTCTGCTGTTAATTTTGTAGTTTGCCAAGTTCAAGCAATCCTTTTGGAAAAACCTTCGTAGAGATCCTGCAGTTATTTCTGTGTCTATTTCAGAGCTTCTTCTACTGTTCGTCAACAGGACAGTGGGTCCTGGAAAGCCTGTGCATGCTGGAGGTGGGGATGGGACTTGGGGGAGGGAGGGGAGTGCCTCTTCCTCTGCCTGCTGCCACTTTTCCTGTCTCTACTTTGTCTCTATGGGCCCAAGATGGCACTCTCCTGCTAAGGAAGCTTACAGTAGCACCATTTCGTAAAGCCTCTCAAATTTCACTCATGGCTTCAATTGCCAGTCCTTGATTTTTTAAAAATCCTGTTTATTGTGACACCAAATTAAGATGTGTTTTGGGCCCATTGACTATATGTGCAATCAAAACTGGAATGTTCTTCTTAACTGACTTCCTTCAACAGCAACAAAATGTTCATTAAAGACTCAAAAGTGTTCCAAATCTAGAGAAATCCTCCCAATTCCTCTTAAATACTCTCAGCTGTGGGTGTTAGCAAGGCTCTTGCTGCTTGGGGCATTGCCATTGTAAGGACTTGAGAAATCCCTAGAAATGAGGCTGTATATACAGTTTTATCTGGGGATGAATCTGGTTTCATAATGTTTTCACCAGATGCTTTTACTCTTTAGTCAGGGGAATAAACCTATGATCATCTATTTCCTTATTTGCATCTTGTACTGAGAAAAAGAGTGCTAGGCTTATACGTCAACGTCTCTTTACCTTCCCCCTTTAGTCTTTCCATTTAATGAAGGGGAGATTTCTTGGAGGTCCTCTGATGTGAAGGACCCTCTTGGTTTGCTCCCTATCATTAGAGAAATGGGGGGGTGCATCATCCTAGGAGTGGGCTGTAGCCCAAACTTTTGTTTGCATTTGTGTGATCTTGTTTGGAATGACTAATTCGGAAGTATGGTTCAGCTATAGCATGTTATGCTAGGACAGCTGCTGAGAGCCCCTCAGGGGTCAAGCTTTCCTTCATAATGTTGGCTCTGTGGGAAAATGCTCCTACATAGAAGAAAGTGGAGTGGTAAGCTGGACAGGTCTCCCTCCAAAAAAGTGTAACAGATAGTTCACAGAATTTGGATTGGACAGATCTGGGTTTAAATTTGTTTACCAGCTGGAGAATGTTAAACCTCGGTTACTTAAACTTCCTAAGCTTTAGTTTTCTCTGCTATAATATGGGGATAAGAATGAGTACATTAGGGAGTCACTGTAAAGGCTCAGTGAGGCAATGCATATGGAAGAGGATGCTTGACAAATGCTATTTTCTTTCCTTCCCTGCGTCTCCCTTCTTTCAGCATCAATTCAGAGCGCATTGTCTGCTTCATAGGCTGAGAGTTGGGAAAATGTACTGCTCTTGGATCTCGGCAGGGAGAAGTGGGGCATCACCTTCTTTTGTGATGTGACCTTGATGTTCACTGGCAGGGGATCTTCATGAGGCAGATATTTGTAAAGCAGAGCATGCCTACATTGACTTTAGTCTAGGCACAAACGTTAATAGAAAGTTCAACTAGAATAATGACAGGCTGAGGAATCGTTGGTTTCGTCAATATCAGAGTTGAACAAATGAGTGTCTCAGAACCCCTAAGTCATGAGACATCTAATTTGGGGAACTAGTTCTAGGTGAACACCTCGATCTTATGAAAGTTACCCAGAACAAATTATTAACTATTCTTTCTGTATTATTACTCTAGTTATACCTGCCATTAAGGATTGTGCAAGGAGTATAGTTGACACAAACATGGTTTACTTTACAAATCTATAATTTATGAGGGTCTAATATACATTAACAGCCAGGCCATGCCTCCCTGCTATGGTTTTCCTTTATCTCAAGAGAGGAGAAAGTCCTGTTTCTGAGGGTACAAGTCAGAAGTCTTATTCATTTAAGGCATCCATAGGAGTCAGGACCATCTTGGTGCAATGTAGGTTTTTGTGCTGGATGCCTTCCACTTGCCCCTCCAGATCTACTCTCACCATTTCACACTCTTTGTCTGCCTTGGGAGGCTGACTTGTATGGTTTACACTAATAGGTTTCCTTGAACTTTGGTCCTATCATTGGGGGTCCCTGGGAAGAGATCAAAGGAAGAAGATTGAGGTCAAGGTATTTATTCCCCCAGACTGCCTACCTTCAAGCTGGCTGGGTCCCTCAACATAAAGTCACTCTTCCTCTAAAGGCTGCAGACTTTACACAACTCTCTCCTTAGGGTCTAATAACCACCCCTTTCCCTCATCCTACCCTTCTGGTGTAGATAGAGAAACATCTTGATTGCTACCAAGTCCTTGGTTACTGCATTAACCTTTTACTTCTGTACCTCTGATACACCCACTCACACTTTTGTAAAGAGTCCCTTTATAAATAAACCTTTCTCTAATTATCCTTGATCAATGTGTCATCTGTTTCCTGTTTGGACTCTGAATGAGTCACAGTCTTAAACACACATTGTTTGAATGAGTCAGTGAATTAATGGACTATTTCATATAGCTTTAAAAATAGTGGTTAAGAGCAAGAGCCTTAGAATTAGATATATCTGGGTTCTAAGTTCGGCTCTGACGCTTACTAGACAAAAAAAAAAAAAAACTCAGGCAAGTTATTTAAATTCTTTAATCCTGAGTTTCATTATTAGTGAACTAAGGATAATAGTACCTAATTTTTTGGCTTGTTTTAAGCCTTAAAGAGCCAACATTATGAAGGAAAGCTTGACCCCTGAGGGGCTCTCAGCAGCTGTCCTAGCATAACATGCTATAGCTGAACCATACTTCCGAATTAGTCATTCCAAACAAGATCACACAAATGCAAAGTGAAATAATAGGTGAAAAGGACATATGCACATTGCCTAAAACGTAGCAGGTACTTCATAAATAAATTCATTCATTAAACAGTTATTTATTGAGTACCTACTATGTGGCAGGCACTATGCTACTTACTTATTTGCAATTAAGAATGTGAACAAAAAAAGTGTGGTCTCTTCACTCATGTGGTTTTGAGTCTGGTAGGAGAGAGAGACATTAATCTTAAATAATTGTAGTAATGAGTATATAATCTGAAACTGAGATAAGTGCTCTGGACAAAAATAACATGGACTCACAGGAGTATGTAGTGGAGGAATATGAAGGGAAAGAACAAGCTAGCTAAAAGGCATGCCATAGGCAAAGGCTCTATGGTAGGAATGAGGCTGGGGAGGTAAAAACAAACAAATAAACAAAAAACTTAAGAAGGCCACTGTAGAGCATGGAAAACTTGGAGGATAGAGATGAACATGTGACTAGAGACAGGGATAGGGGCCAGATCATACAGGTCCTGTGGTCTGTATCCAGAATTTTGGTCTTTATCCTGAGAGCATTCAGAAGCCATTGCAAGTTTTTCAAACAGATGGCGTGTGTGTAAGTGTTAAATTTGAAAGTTTCACTCCTGCCTACAGTATTTTTAAAGTTGGTAAATAGGGTCCTGGAAAAAGTGTATGATTTGGGTGGTGGCAGAGTAGATGTGGGGAGACAAAGTTGCTAGGCTTTTACTACAGTCTAGTTGAGAGATGACGGTACTTTGGATTTAGGGTGGGAGTGATGAGATAGACTAGACTCTTAGGTTTCTCCCACTCTTCACAACTGGATGGATGGTGGTGCCATTCACCGAGATAAGGAACCCTGGAGAAAAAGGTCACAAGTTGGGCTTGACAAGGGCCACTTGAGGGGCCTTAGAAAGACCAGGTGAAGATATCATATAGGCAATCAAATATATGGATTTAAATATATGAGTTTAGGGCTCAGAGGAGCAATCTGAGCTGGAGATATACATTTGGCCTACAGATGTTAATTGGAGCTGTGGTCTTAGATGAGATTGCTCAGGGAAGGTGGATTGAGAAAGAAGAGAAGATGGCCTATGCCTGATTCTAAAGATGTCTCACTATTTAATGGCTGGGAAGAAAGGAATGAGCATAATGGAAGACAAAAAAGAAGCTACCAAAGAGGTAGGCGGGAAAGCAGAACATGTAAAATGGAAGCTAAGGAAAGTGTATTTCAAAAGAATGGAGTAGTCAACAGTGTCAAAGGCTGCTGAGAGGTCCAAGAAGGCATGGAGGATATTGATGATAACACCAAATTTGTTTTGGTGGAGTGACTGGCCCAGAAACTAGCTTGAGAAATGAGTGGGAGATAAGGAAAAAGAGGCTGTTGAGTATAGGAAGCTCTCTCAGGACTGTGACTATGAGGGGAAGAAGAGATGTGTATGTCAACATCTGTGGATATATTTAAATAAGTGCTTAAGAACCCATTCAGTGGATTCTTTGCTAGTCTGTGTGTGTATGTATGCCTAAGAAATGTAAATTTTTAGCACAAAACTGGTCTGTCAATATTTCAGCTTTTAGCAATCACAAACTCTATTTGCTCTTTGTGATCTTTACTAAAAGAAATACTTCCCACACTCAGTGTCCATATGATTTTAATAAATGATTCTGAGAAAATACGGGTGGTCTCCCTTACACAGCAGTGTCTGGGAATAGGACACTGGGGTACAATTTCCAACTCAGGACAGTGAATTGTTTGAGACCCCAATCTTTGCTCCAATTTGTCTTTCAAGTAAAGGAGTCTTTTAACGATGCTCCCATGCTTCCCTGACTTCTAGAATGGCGTATAATTCCCATGTGTGCCCCGCTTCTCTTTTCTTCCCTTTCCCTTCTCCTCTGCTTTTAAGTGGCTGCGTGGATTGGTGATAATTGTGGAAAGATGAAGTGGAGAGGGAAGACTAGGGAAATCTGATATAATTAAAATGTAATCGCTTCTATTGAGCATCTTCTTTGTCCAGAAGGAATTTCCTTAGCAGTATAATCTAATATTCTTTGTTAATCATCTAATAATCTACCTCTAAAGCAGTTAATAATATTCTCAGAATTTCTTGAACAAGGCACTTAGTAAATATCTAACATGGGATTTAAGAGAATTACTTGAAATAAATCTAACAATTTAAGACAATTCTTGCCCTTACAAAAAATGCATATTATATAAATAGTGTGCAATACACAATAAAGGTTTAAATTACTTGCTGTTGTATTGTTGGGAGTTATTTTAGTTTCTCCATTAAACGCACCTCACATCTTTTTGGGAAACACATCCAGAATTTGATTTCTTATCTTAACTTTCCATTCAGACCTTAGTGTTCTGAATTGTGTTTATTACTACATTCTTTTAGACATTTATAAATTATTCCTCAGTTTGACTGACATCTTAATCTTTAATTGCTTCAAACTATAAGCACATCCACACACAGATTTTTGAAAAATAGCATTTCTTAAACCTTTTAGCTGCAAGTTATGTCTGGATTTATCCCCTTCTAAGAGGACCAGTTCCCTTGCAATTTCCAGGATTGTTGTTAAGCCACCAGATGAGAATCATAAACAACTTAATAATAATCCTGTTCTTAATAAAAGTCAAATTATTTTGAAAAACATATTATTTTCCTTTCAGAAACATTTGATATAAGTAGGAATTAATAATAATAATAATAATACATCATCTAATCATTTCAAAGTTATATCTTTTTCTTTCTTTTGTTTTTTTTTTTTTTTTTTGCAGGTCCTGATACTAAACTAATGCAGAACAGTGGTAAGACAAAGTTTAAGAGGACAAGCATTGATAGATTGATGAATACTCTAGTATTATGGGTAAGTTACCTTAACAAAATTAGGCACTATCATTAGTCATTGTTATCTTAATATATTTCTTACATTCTTCTGAGAATTCTTTCAGAAATCTACATTCTTCTTGTGGAATTTGTATTTGGGGACTTTGCATTTGGGGCCCAGTTCTACTGTCTTCTATTTCCTAGATTATGATTTCTCAGCCATTGGTAGAGTTTCTCATGAGACGTAAGTTAGTGCTTATGGAGGCCTTCATGGCCTTGCAAGACCATTTGTTTTTGAAAAACAAAACATAATTTTTAAGGTAGTTTGGTCTTTTGGTCATGTTACATTTGCTCATGCCCTCTCTACATAGCTTGTGGACAGGGCTGGCTTCATGGATAGGTGGCCTGTGAAATCACACAGGGTCCCCACTCAGAAGGGCCTCACACTTGGCTTATTGATCTGTTGTTGCTGTGTAGAAATTCTTCATAATTTTTGGAGAAGGGGTCCTGCATTTTTATTTTGCACTGGGCCCTGATAATTATATAACTGGTTCTGCTTATAAATCTTCTGAGGCCCAAGTCACTGTTCACCTCCTTCATGAAGACTTCTAAACCTCCTGGGCCCATGGTTATCTCTTTCCTCTGAATTTTTTTTCTCCTCTGAATTTTTTGAAATGATTTTCTCTACCACTTGTGAACTCCAAATAGTCAGGTCTTCTTCACACCTCACCCCTTTTTTTTTTTTTTGCGGTACGCGGGCCTCTCAGTGTTGTGGCCTCTCCCGTTGCGGAGCACAGGCTCCGGACGCACAGGCTCAGCAGCCATGGCTCACGGGCCCAGCTGCTCCGCGGCATGTGGGATCTTCCTGGACCGGGGCACGAACCTGCGTCCCCTGCATCGGCAGGCGGACTCTCAACCACTGTGCCACCAGGGAAGCCCCACCCCACCCTTTCATCAGTTAATCTCGTGCTTTCTCATGCTGTGGATCTGATTGTTATCTGACTTTTGTGTCATACTGCTTTGCCTCCTTATATTAGGGTTGAGTTTAGAACATTGACTTTGAAATATAAGGACAGTGACTCTGAACCATGTTTCCCTACCAGCCCCATCACAGACTCACAAGTAACGTTAAAGAATCTGCACTCAGTAAATATTTGCTCAACTGATACATAATGGTGGGACCCTGAATAGGGAAAAAAGGGAATGAACTCTTTGGGGGCACAAAATATTGTCCAGGCTCTGTGTTTTACTTTCAGTGTCACCCTCAGACCTGGGCTTTCCTCATCTCATACCCATAGAGTCCATGAGGCCAAGGGGACATTCCCAGAAGGATTCTGTGCCCACCTCCTAGAATTCCCCATTTAAACGGACTTGAGCCCACCTGTAGGGCTTGCATGGGGATTGTATATGTATCCACCACAGAGTAAGCTTACTGGTTGTGAAGCAGGCACTGTCCTAGCTTTTTCTACTAGAAAATTGAATGATCCATTGGGGAATTAGAAGCCAAGTCCATCCTAAATTAGGGCATTTGATACCAAGCATCACCAAATTTAATGTTCTTAAAGTAATTTACTTCCATTAATTTGTAGTGTTAGCCGTTGAAAGGAAAGAGGATACTGTGAGACAGGTACCAAATTGGTAGGATTTGGGGATTCACAGTATTACTTTTCTCCAATACCTGGTTTTCTAATATATTTTAAATTAGGTTTTCCTGATTTAAAGTATATTAATATACTAATATATTTTAAATCAGGTTTTCCCCAACTTTCTCTTCTTATGTGCCTATTTTGTCCATGAATGAATAAAGGAGGCAGTCCTAGAATGCCTGAATATTCTTTCTTGGAGGAAAAAGGAAATAGGAGAGAAATATGTTCCTGTTTTTAGCCCCACTCCTCCCTCAACAGTGACTGGTATCTGCTCCTAACATGGTGACACTTAGCAAGGTCCCCAGAACATTGTGTTCAGCTCAGGTGTTATATGTTTGGTGACTTTGTGTCCTTCCTTTCCAAGTTCGGGATTTTGGACTTACAAGGGACTGGCCTTGCTGTCTTCCTAGTTACTTTACCTCTAAAATGTCTGCTTTCCTAATACTGATACTAATCATAATGTAAGAGTTGGCTAACAGTTTTCAGGTTGCTTCCTACTTTTTAAAAAAATCTCAGAAGCAACCTGAAAACTGTTAGTATATGTCATGCCATATTTTAATTAATCCTTATCTTTCTTGTTGACTTTAAGTAAGGATTGTGCAGCTAGGTCTGTAGCCAAGAGACTTGACTAGTCTGAGACAGTCCTTTATTACTGATATTTTCTTCCTTTTGCTTTAATTCCTTGGGTTACCATATAGTTTATCATTCAAACAGGATGCTTTTGAAGGTGAAAGAAGGGAATACTATTAATATTACACCTGGAAAATAGATGTAAACTGGGATTGACCAGAGCAAATCAGTACATATGATCTTCTTTACTTAAGCCACTCAAATATATGCACTCTTCACAAATAGAGGATGTGAAGTTATTAGCTTTGTGACCATAAAGAAGCTATATAATCTGTCTGGGCTTCTGCTTTATTTTGGTTTTGGCCTGTAAAGTGTGAATAGTGTTTCTTCCTATCTCAGAGAGTCAATGGGAGAATTAAGTGAGAAAATGTATGTAAAATATTTAGCCAAGTTCCCAACATAAATACATTACATTTCACTTGTATGATTAATGATAAGTAAGATGAGCTTTGCATAACTTGCTTTTCAAATGACAATTTCTTGGAGTTAGAAGTGTTAGATTGCCTTGATATGACCAGTTTGGGATTCAAGTTAACCTTAACCAGACCTCTATTCTCATTTCAGATTTTTGGGTTTCTGATATGCTTGGGAATTATTCTTGCAATAGGAAATTCAATCTGGGAGAATCAAGTTGGGGACCAATTCAGAACTTTCCTCTTTTGGAATGAAGGAGAGAAGAACTCTGTGTTCTCAGGATTCTTAACATTCTGGTCATATATTATTATTCTCAACACAGTTGTACCAATTTCTTTATATGTGAGGTAAGATGAGAGTTTATACTTTGGTGAAGCCATTTCATCAAAAGCCTTTGTTCTGTGTAATCATTTTTTTTTGTTTTAAAATTACAACAGTGAGATAGATGTCTCCCTCTAACTGCTCATGATCTGCTACATCTGTTACAAATGAGGCAACTAAGCTGTTCAATTCGTTTAACTTTTACATTTTCAAATTTTAAAAAATGCATTTCATTTTCTTCTTGATTTGGTTTCTTAGGAATGTTTTCCTTTGGAATACATGGACTATGATATAATCTCATGCAACCTGATGAGTTAGAATTGGGTTGATGTTGGGAAAGAAATGGAAGAATATTTGGGGAGATCTATTGAGATGGTACCTCTCTGGCACTAGTCTGGCTCCAGATACCTGGATTCAGACCCTATTCTACCACTTACTAGCTCCATAACCTTGGGCAAGTTACTTCACCTTCTAGTACCTCAGTGTCCTCATTTTAAAAATGGAGAAAGTAATAGTTCTACTTAAAAAGATTGTATGAGGAATAAACAAACCTGTAAAGCTCTAAGACAAATGCCTGACACATTGTAAGAGCTTAATGAATATTAATTTTTACTATTATTATTAGTAACTATCAGTGAGTACATGGAGGAGTTGAAATATAGTTGGTGGCACTTATTCATTGTTGAATAAGAAGTATGGTTCATAACTCCCTCGACAACTTGATCTGTCATTTCTAGATTTGGTCCTACAAACTAGAGCTAAAATGGTCTACCTATCTATATATAAGCACACTTCTCTCTGTCTCTGTCTCTCTGTCTTGCTGTCTCTCTCTCTCTCTTGTTTCTCTCTCTCTCTATATATATGTATATACATATATGTGTGTGTGTTTATATACATATATATATATATATATATTTGATAAGGCTTCGAAGTTGGCCCTAGAATCTGTACCTGAGACATTCCTGATCCTAATCCTACCAAGACTGAGTCAGATGGTCCCAAAGACACTGGAGCCAAGATGAGACTTGGTTGTTTGACATTATTATTATTTTTTTAAATTAATTAATTTTTTTTTTTTTTTAATTTTTGGCCTCGCCGCATGGCTTGTGGGATCTTAGTTCCCCAATGAGGGATCAAACCCATGCCCTCAGCAATGAAAGTGAGGAGTCCTACCCACTGGACCACCAGGGAATTCCCTATTCCCCCTTTTTAAGGGAGAAAAAGAAGAAGGTGGTAAATCCAGGATGAACAAAACTATTAAGAAGTATAATCTTAAAGGTAGCTCCTCTCCAAAAATAGAAATCATAACAAACAGAACTGCATTGCTTTAACTTAGACTGTGTTCATCCAGCAGCCCTCTGCTGAGTGCCCGCTGGGTGCCAGGCACTGTGCTAGGCATGGGGACATGCACGAATATGGACATGCCTTCCCTGGAGCAGCTCACAGTCCAGCCTCCCTCAACAGATTAGAATTGAAGTCCCTTGGCAGCACGGTGTCCCCATGTTTTTTTGTTGTTGTTTGTTTGTTTTAGTATTAGTTTTGTTGTTGTTTGTTTCTTTGTACTGCAGGTTCTTATCAGTCATCAGTTTTATACACATCAGTGTATACATGTCAATCCCAATCGCCCAATTCAGCACACCAACACCCCCACCCCACTGCGGTTTTCCCCCCTTGGTGTCCATACATCTGTTCTCTACATCTGTGTCTCGACTTCTGCCCTGCAAACCAGCTCATCTGTACCATTTTTCTAGGTTCCAAATACATGCGTTAATATACGATATTTGTTTTTCGCCTTCTGACTTACTTCACTCTGTATGACAGTCTCTAAATCCATCCACGTCTCAATAAATGACTCAATTTCGTTCCTTTTTATGGCTGAGTAATATTCCATTGTATATATGTACCACAACTTCTTTATCCATTCATCTGTCAATGGGCATTTAGGCTGCTTCCATGACCAGGCTATTGTAAATAGTGCTGCAGTGAACATCGGGGTGCATGTGTCTTTTTGAATTATGGTTTTCTCTGGGTATTTGCCCAGTAGTGGGATTGCTGGATCATATGGTAATTCTGTTTTTAGTTTTTTAAGGACCCTCCATATTGTTCTCCATAGTGGCTGTATCAATTTACATTCCCACCAACAGTGCAAGAGGGTTCCCTTTTCTCCACACCCGCTCCAGCATTTGTTGTTTGTAGATTTTCTGATGATGCCCATTCTAACTGGTGTGAGGTGATACCTCATTGTAGTTTTGATTTGCATTTCTCTAATAATTAGTGATGTTGAGCAGCTTTTCATGTGCTTCTTGGCCATCTGTATGTCTTCTTTGGAGAAATATCTATTTAGGTCTTCTACCCATTGTTGGATTGGGTTGTTTGTTTCTTTAATATTGAGCTGCATGAGCTGTTTATATATATTGAAGATTAATCCTTGTCCGTTGACTCGTTTGCAAGTATTTTCTCCCATTCTGAGGGTTGTCTTTTGGTCTTGTTTATGGTTTCCTTTGCTGTGCAAAAGCTATGAAGTTTCATCAGGTCCCATTTGTTTATTTTTGTTTTTATTTCCATTACTCTAGGAGGCGGATCAAAAAAGATCTTGTTGTGATTTATGTCAAAGAGTTTTCTTCCTATGTTTTCCTCTAAGAGTTTTATAGTGTCCAGTCTTACATTTAGGTCTCGAATCCATTTTGAGTTTATTTTTGTGCATGGTGTTAGGGAGTATTCTGATTTCATTCTTTTACATGTAGCTGTCCAGTTTTCCCAGCACCAGTTATTGAAGAGACTGTCTTTTCTCCATTGTATACCCTTGACTCCTTTGTCATAGATTAGTTGACCATAGGTGCGTGGGTTTACCTCTGGGCTTTCTATCTTGTTCCATTGATGTATATTTCTGTTTTTGTGCCAGTACCATATTGTCTTGATTACTGTAGCTTTGTAGTATAGTCTGAAGTCAGGGAGTCTGATTCCTCCAGCTCCATTTTTTTTTTTTTTCCCTCAAGACTGCTTTGGCTATTTGGGGTCTTTTGTGTCTCCATACAAATTTTAAGACTTTTTGTTCTAGTTCCGTAAAACATGCCATTGGTAATTTGATAGGGATTGCATTGAATCTGTAGATTGCTTTGGGTAGTAGAGTCATTTTCACAATATTGATTCTTCCAATCCAAGAACATGGTATATCTCTCCATCTGTTGGTATCATATTTAATTTCTTTCATCAGTGTCTTACAGTTTTCTGCATACAGGTCTTTTGTCTCCCTAGGTAGGTTTATTCCTAGGTATTTTATTCTTTTTGTTCCAATCGTAAATGGGAGTGTTTCCATAATTTCTATTTCAGATTTTTCATCATTAATGTATAGGAATGCAAGAGATTTCTGTGCCTTAATTTTGTATCCTGCTACTTTACCAAATTCATTGATTAGCTCTAGTAGTTTTCTGGTGACATTTTTAGGATTCTCTATGTATAGTATCATGTCATCTGCAAACAGTGACAATTATACTTCTTTTCCAATTTGGATTCCTTTTATTTCTTTTTCTTCTCTGATTGCCGTGGCTAGGACTTCCAAAACTATGTTGAATAATAGTGGTGAGTGTGGACATCCTTGTCTTGTTTCTGATCTTAGAAGAAATGCTTTCAGTTTTTCACCATTGAGAATGATGTTTGTTGTGGGTTTGTTGTATATGGCCTTTATTATGTTGAGGTAGGTTCCCTCTATGCCCACTTTCTGGAGAGTTTTTATCATAAATCGGTGTTGAATTTTGTGAAAAGCTTTTTCTGCATCTATTCAGATGTTCATATGGTTTTTATTCTTCAATTTGTTAATATGGTGTATCACGTTGATTGATTTGCGTATATTGAAGAATCCTTGCATCCCTGGGATAAATCCCACTTGGTCGTGGTATATGATCCTTTTAATGTGTTGTTGGATTCTGTTTGCTAGTATTTTGTTGAGGATTTTTGCATTTATATTAATCAGTGATATTGGTCTATAATTTTCTTTTTTTGTAGTATCTTTGTCTGATTTTGGTATCAGGGTGATGGTGGCCTCATAGAATGAGTCTGGGAGTGTTCATTCCTCTGCAGTTTTTTGGAAGAGTTTGAGAAGGATGGGTGTTAGCTCTTCTCTAAATGTTTGATAGAATTCGTCTGTGAAGCCACCTGGTCCTGGACTTTTGTTTGTTGGAAATTTTAATCACAGTTTCAATTTCCTTGCTTGTGATTGGTCTGTTCATATTTTCTGTTTCTTCTTGGTTCAGTCTTGGAAGGTTATACCTTTCTAAGAATTTGTCCATCTCTACCAGGTGTCCATTTTATTGGCATAGAGTTGCTTGTAGTAGTCTCTTAGGATGCTTTGTATTTCGGCGGTGTCTGTTGTAACTTCTCCTTTTTCATTTGTAATTTTATTGATTTGAGTCCTCTCCCTCTTTTTCTTGATGAGTCTGGCTAATGGTTAATCAATTTTGTTTATCTTCTCAAAGAACCAGCTTTTAGTTTTATTGATCTTTGCTATAGTTTGCTTTGTTTCTATTTCATTTATTTCTGCTCTGATCTTTATGATTTCTTTCCTTCTGCTAACTTTGGGTTTTGTTTGTTCTTCTTTCTCTAATTCCTTTAGGTGTAAGGTTAGATTGTTTATTTGAGATTTTTCTTGTTTCTTGAGGTAGGCTTGTATAGCTATAAACTTCCCTCTTAGAGCTGCTTTTGCTGCATCCCATAAGTTTTGTATCATCGTGTTTTCATTGTCATTTGTCTCTAGGTATTGTTTGATTTCCTCTTTGATTTCTTCAGTGATCTCTTGGTTATTTAGTAACATATTGCTTAGCCTCCATGTATTTGTGTTTTTTAAGTTTTTTCCCCTGTAATTCATTTCTAATCTCATAGCGTTGTGGTCAGAAAAGATGCTTGATATGATTTCAATTTTCTTAAATTTACTGAGGCTTGATTTGTGACCCAAGATGTGATCTATTCTGGAAAATGTTCTGTGTGCACTTGAGAAGAAAGTGTAATCTGCTTTTCTTGGATGGAATGTCCTATAAATATCAATTAAAACTATCTGGGGCTTCCCTGGTGGTGCAGTGGTTGAGAGTCCGCCTGCCGATGCAGGGGACACGGGTTCGTGCCCCGGTCCGGGAGGATCCCACGTGCCGCGGAGCGGCTGGGCCCGTGAGCCATGGCCACTGAGCCTGCGCGTCCGGAGCCTGTGCTCCGCAACGGGAGAGGCCACAACAGTGAGAGGCCCGCGTACCGCAAAAAAAAAAAAAAAAAAACTATCTGGTCTGTTGTGTCATTTAAAGCTTCTGTTTCCTTATTTATTTTCCTTTTGGATGATCTGTCCATTGGTGTAAGTGAGGTTTTAAAGTCCCCCACTATTATTCTGTTACTGTCCATTTCCTCTTTTATAGCTGTTACCAGTTGCCTTATCTATTAAGGTGCTCTCATGTTGGGTGCATATATATTTATAATTGTTATATCTTCTTCTTGGATCGATCCCGTGATCATTATGTAGTGTCCTTCCTTGTCTCTTGTAACATTCTTTATTTTAAATCTATTTTATCTGATATGAGTATAGCTACTCCAGCTTTCTTTTGATTTCCTTTTGCATGGAATATGTTTTTCCATACCCTCACTTTCAGTCTGTACGTGTCCCTAGGTCTGAAGTGGGTCTCTTGTAGACAGCATATATATGGGTCTTGTTTTTGTATCCATTCAACAAGCCTGTGTCTTTTGGTTGGAGCATTTAATCCATTCACGTTTAAGGTAATTATCGATATGTATGTTCCTATGACCATTTTCTTAATTGTTTTGGGTTTGTTTTTGTAGGTCCTTTTCTTCTCTTGTGTTTCCCGCTTACCGAAGTTCCTTTAGCATTTGTTGTAGAGCTGGTTTGATGGTGCTGAATTCTCTTAGCTTTTGCTTGTCTGTAAAGCTTTTGATTTCTCCATTGAATCTAAATGAGATCCTTGCCAGGTAGAGTAATCTTGGTTGTAGGTTCTTCCCTTTCATCACTTTAAGTATATCATGCCACTCCCTTCTGGCTTGTAGAGTTTCTGCTGAGAAATCAGCTGTTAACCTTATGGGAGTTCCCTTGTATGTTATTTGTTGTTTTTCCCTTGCTGCTTTCAATAAGTTTTCTTTGTCTTTCATTTTTGCCAGTTTGATTAATATGTGTCTCAGCGTGTTTCTCCTGGGGTTTATCCTGTATGGGACTCTCTGAACTTCCTGGACTTGTGTGGCTATTTCCTTTCCCATGTTAGCGAAGTTTTCGACTATAATCTCTTCAAATATTTTCTCTGTTCCTTTCTCTCTGTCTTCTGCTTCTGGGACCCCTATAATGCGAATGTCGTTGCATTTAATGTCCCAGAGGTCTCTTGGGCTGTCCTCATTTCTTTTCACTCTTTTTTCTTTATTCTGTTCCACAGCAGTGAATTCCACCGTTCTGTCTTCTAGGTCATTTATCCGTTCTTCTGCGTCAGTTATTCTGCTAGTGATTCCTTCTAGTGTAGTTTTCATTTCAGTTATTGTATTGTTCATCTCTGTTTGTTGGTTCTTTAATTCTTCTAGTTCTTTGTTAAACATTTCTTGCATCTTCTTGATCTTTGCCTCCATTCTTTTTCCGAGGTCCTGGATCATCTTCACTATCATTATTCTGAATTCTTTTTCTGGAAGGTTGCCTATCTCCACTTCATTTCGTTGTTTTTCTGGGGTTTTATCTTGTTCCTTCATCTGGTATATAGCTCTCTGCCTTTTCATCTTGTCTATCTTTCTGTGAATGTGGTTTTTATTTCACAGGCTGCAGGATTGTATTTTTTCTTGCTTCTGCTATCTGCCCTCTGGTGGATGAGGCTATCTAAGAGGCTTGATGAGAGGCTCTGGTGGTGGGCAGAGCTGACTGTTGCTCTGGTGGGCAGAGCTCAGTAAAACTTTAATCCACTTGACTGTTGATGGGTGGAGCTGGGTTCCCTCCCTGTTGGTTGTTTTGCCTGAGGCAACCCAACACTTGAGCCTACCTGGGCTCTTTGGTGGAGCTAAAGACAGACTCTGGGAGGGCTCACACCAAGGAGTACTTCCCAGAACTTCTGATACCAGTGTCCTTGTCCCCACGGTGAAACAGAGCCATCCCCCACCTCTGCAGGATACCCCCCAACACTAGCAGGTAGGCCTGGTTCAGTCTCCCTCGGGGTCACTGCTCCTTCCCCTGGGTCCTGATGTGCACGCTACTTTGTGTGTGCCCTACAAGAGTGGAGTTTCTGTTTTCCCCAGTGCTGTCGAAGTCCTGCAGTCATTTCCCACTAGGCTTCAAAGTTTGATTCTCTAGGAATTCCTCCTCCCGTTGCCAAACCCCCAGGTTGGGAAACCTGATGTGGGGCTCAGAACCTTCACTCCAGTGCGTGGACTTCTTTGGTATAAGTGTTTGCCAGTCTGTGAGTCACCCACCCACTAGTTATGGGATTTGATTTTACTGTGATTGCGCCCCTCCTATCGTCTCATTGTGGCTTCTCCTTTGTCTTTGGATGTGGGGTATCTTTTTTGGTGAGTTCCAGTGTCTTCCTGTCGATGATTGTCCAGCAGGTATTTGTGATTCTGGTGTTTTCGCAAGAGCGAGTGAGAGCAAGTCCTTCTACTCAGCCATCTTGGTTCCTCCATCGACATTCCTCATCTCCAGTATTTTAACAATAAACAAAATCACCAGCTCTAAATCCCCACTAATTTTTACGAGCTTCTTTTTCACTCTTTCCAAAATCCTAGCTATGAAGAAACAAGGGAAGTTTAATGTAGAAAATCCACCCTTGTTTTGGAGAGCAGTCAGGAAACTGAAATGTCAAGTTGTGGGAAATTGACTGGAAGTAGTGGCATGTGGTCACAACACCACAAAATGCTTTGGGCCTTCTGGAGCTGTGGTCAGAGCGGGCTCTATTTAAAATGTATCCTACTGGCTCATCTTTGATTCTGAGGACCTCTTATGCTTGTATCCAATTATAAAGTCTGTAGTAGATCTACAGTCTGAGTAGTCTGAGTAGATCCTGCTCTTTGCCAGAGGAGCTATGGTCAACTTTTATAGCTTTCCTTTTATGTCGAAATAAATAATAAATGCTCATAGTGGCTTACCATCTGCACACGTGCAGTTTCACGTGTCCTCACGAAGGAAGTGTATTTCGTATACACTCTTTCTTTGAAGTGCACTGACATTTTTCATTTAATGATTTTTACGATTGTTTTTTTTAAGACCAAGGCTAGAATCCCAGGTTCGTTTTCCTTCTAATGTGTCCCCCACAGTGGCAGAATGAAAACCTATTTGGAGTAGTCTGAGCCCAAGTTCTGGTCTTGTCACTGCCACTAATAGCTGTGTGACCTTGGAGAAAGCACTTGGCTTCTCTGGGCCTTAGTTTGCCTATAAAATATGTACTCTAAAATGAGCAGATTGAGATAATTGATTTCTGAGTTCCTTTCTGCTCCAAATAATATCACCTTACCTCTAGATAGTATTTCATATTTTACATAAAGTGCTTTTACATGCATTATCTCACTTATGTCTCCCCAAAATCTTTTGAAGTAGTTATTGCTGAACTTCTTTTATAAATGAGATGATTTTTTCAGGATTGTGGAGCTGGTTAGGGACAGAGCCAAGATCCAAACCCAAGTCTTCTAACACTTGGCACATTGTCTGTGTCTGAGCTGTGCATGATTTATTAATCAGCCAAGACATCAAGCAAAAAAAAAAGAAGCTAGAATTTTCTACCTGTTGGTAAGCCATGGTATTGATGAAGATAAACGTGAACATTTTTGCTCACCAAATAAGAACAGTGATTCTGAGTTCAGCTTGAGGGAAAAAAGCATTCCAGGGAATTTCAGGTTGCTAAGACAGAGATCTGGAAAAAGAAATCACAGGTATTTCTGATTGGAGGGATGAAGGCCTTCTACAAAAGCTTCCATTACGCCTTTGAATAGGTACAAGGAATAAATTAGTGCCATGTCAGTTGAGGATAAAAGTGTAGAATTTACTTTGAATGCTTAACAATTCCATGTGAGCATAGGACATTGATTTTGGTAGGGTATTTCTATGCTGTCAATTTATCTGTAGTGTTAAAACATACCCAGCTACAGTTTTTTAATACATCATCTTAAGAAGTGCAGCTGTTGTACTCCCAAGGAATTAGCTTTTTAGTGTTTTTTCCAAAACAAAAGAAACTCGTTTCTATGTTGCTTATTTTGCCTCAGAATGGGCGGAATCATAAGCCCTGTTCTTTGACCGTCCAGGCAGAAAACACTAAGCAGCTTGATTATACTGACTCTGAGCATTTGTCTCCTTTTCTCTGCTATTATAAAACAAAGAGCTGAATGTTCCATTGTGACTCTCCTAAATGCTCTTTTCCCAAACAAAAAGGATACTCTTCCTCTCTACAGACTTTTTTTAAAAATTTATTTATTTTATTTATTTTTGGCTGGGTTGGGTCTTTGTTGCTGCACGCAGGCTTTCTCTAGTTGTGGAGAGCAGGGGCTACTCTTCGTTGTGGTACACGGGCTTCTCATTGCTGTGGCTTCTCTTGTTGCAGAGCACAGGCCCTAGGCACGCAGCCTTCAGTAGTTGCAGCCCGTGGTCTCAGTAGTTGTGGTTCACAGGCTCTAGAGCACAGGCTCAGTAGTTGTGGCGCACAGGCTTAGTTGCTCCATGGCATGTGGGATCTTCCCAGACCAGGGCTCGAACCCGGGTCCCCTGCATTGGCAGGCGGATTCTTAACCGCTGTGCCACCAGGGAAGCCCTCTACAGACTATTTTAAGGTCTAAGAATTCAAATTAATTTAGAGTACTTCCACTGACTTGAACTGTAACACAAAATGATCAAATTCTGTTCTCCATTAATTTTGCTTAGATTTTTAGGGAGATACTTTACTTTTAGATAAATGAAAGCTTCAAATGATTGATCAGTTACCTGCATAATGCCATTTTTATGGCATTCTTAAGGTCAGGTCTTCATTCACTTTACCAAATGCCTGAATTCTAGTCTTGGTTCTGTGGTTAATTATTTGTGTGACCTTGGGTTAGTCACTTAACCTCTCTATGTCTTAATGCTCTACTTGGTGAAATTAGGGAATAGAGGGTCAGATTTCTCATTCAACACTAACTGACTGCCTATGACAGGTAAGGCACTCTGCCTGGTCCATGGTAAGTGCTAATGCTTTCTGAGTGAATGGAATTGGAAGAACAAAGCTGAATTAGAACAGCCAGCAAGGAACTTACAAGGAAGTGGGGTGGGAATGATATGAAGAATAAATCATGATAAGATAAGGTATAAATAAATACATGCAGAATATGACATTCATTTTTTTTTTCTTTTTGCGGTAGGCGGGCCTCTCACTGTTGTGGCCTCTCCCTTTGCGGAGCACAGGCTCGGATGCGCAGGCTCAGCGGCCGTGGCTCACGGGCCCAGTCGCTCCGCGGCATGTGGGATCTTCCCAGACCAGGGCACGAACCCGTGTCCCCTGCATCGGCAGGTGGACTCTCAACCACTGCGCCACCAGGGAAGCCCTGACATTCATTTTTATATCTTATGATTCTACAGAATCATAGTGTGATTTTTTAGAAAAAAAGTGTTACCATTTAAATAGTTAGAAATTGCTGGGGAGGGAAATATAGATGTGTCATGTACTTATAGAACTAGAGCATAGGATTTAGTGCCCAGAAAGGACTTGGGTGTCATCTTTTGCCTTTAAGGAGACAAATGTTCAGAGTTAGCATAATCAGGCTGCTGTCAACTTTCTCAATTTACAGATGAGAAAACCAAAGCTTAATTCTCATTAACATCAGAAATAAGCTATGAGTCCCTGCTTTATTATTAGTATTTTATACTGTTCTGGATCTTCTTGTTAATGTACTAACGCATGCAACTAAAATATTTATGAACAAAATGAGACATGAAACTGAAAAAAATCTCTTAGAAAGAAGAGCAGAGACAATGTGATTATAAACCTAGAAAATCCAAAAGAATAACTGTAAAACTCTTAGTAAGATAATTCAGTGCAATGTTGTATTTTGTAACATAATCACTTTTTTTAATATTAAGAAAAGCTTTTAGTATTAAAAACACTTTCCTTTAAGCCAAAAGCAACTAAAAAATTTTCCCATCAATAAAAAGATACAATGTCCAGGAACAAATCTATCAAGCTATGGTGTGGACCTATGTGAAAAACAAAGCGAAACAAAACAAAACTAAACACTTTACCAATAGAAGTACTTTTTCAAATTTGAACTCCTGGGGAGATTTATCCTTTTTCTTGAAGTTGTGTTTAAATGTTATAAAATATCCATTCTTTTCAAATAATTAAGAGGTTAATGTAACTTTAATAAAAATTCCAAATAAGTTGTATGAGAAAGTTGATACGTTGATTCTATCAAGAGGAATAGAGTGATTACAGCTAAGAATTTTTGAAAAAGAAGAGAATAAAGATGTTCTTAGCTCTTTCCAGGTATGCCAAATTTTATAAAGCTACAATAATGAAAACAAGAGGTACATTAATTAACACATTAAGGAACAAAATTGAAATGCCTAAAACAGATTCTACAGAAGAAATAATTTATATGTGACATGGAAGCATCTCAACACAGTAGGGGAAAGGATTCAATGTTCAAATGGTGATGAATAAACTTTGTAAAAATTGAAATTAGCTTCTCTATGCACATCCTTCAGAAAATTCTAATTGCAATAAATAATTAAATGTGGGGAAAATACCGACAAAGAACTAGAAGAAAAGTATAGATATCTGTATATATATAATCTTGCCATAGAGAAGGCCTAAGCAAAGCTCCCTGAAAAGAAACTATAAACAGAAACTATAAACTATTGATAAATTTGATTGATTAAAGAGAGAAAAGTTCTTTGTGTCAAAAATAGTGGAAACAAAATTAAAAGATGAATGATAAACTGGGTAACATATTGGCATAATGTATATAGATACATGTGCCATATATATATATCTACAATTTTTACAAATCAATAAGAAATACACTAATACCTGAATAGGAAAGATGAAATAGGCAGGAAATGCAATTAGATAATTCTGAGAAGAAATATAACTGGCCAATAAAATTTGAAAAAAAAATTCAACTCACTGATAAGAAAAGAAATGCAGTCAACAGTAATGAGATGCCTTTTGACTTGGCATAGACTAAAAGATATTTCAACAATCTAGTGGTAGAAACTTACATTGTTGTAACTTTTTTGGAAGATGATTTGGCCTTGTGTACAAAGACTGAAAATGATTATACCCTTGGCTTCAGAAATTCCACTTCTAGAGCTGGAAAATCATAAATCACCACTAGATCATGAGACAATGCTCTTTTCAATGGGCAAAGTAATATGACAACACAACCTGTTTTTACTCAATAGCTATTATGGTTTGCTTAGTGCTTCATGGAGATACTCCTTTCTACCTCTTTTGGCAAAGTGAAGCCACATCAAACAACTAAAATGCTATACAAGAAATCTCTACTGGGCCTGTTTAATGTAAGTAGAGAAGCATGGAACATTCCCTAAGGCTTTATGCAAATCCAGCTCATTGTTTCAAGGTGCTACAAGGAAATGACTTAGAACATTTTATGAACAGACTCTGCTGAGATGCCTCTGAAGGTCATTAAGACCTGGAGACAGAGCATCCACATTTTCTTCTAAACTCTGAAGACTTTGGCAGACTTCTTGCTTTGGCAGAGCTTTGTATCTTCTGAAATTGATGGAGTATTTCTCTTTTTTTTTCCATTTTAATGATGAAAGTGTGGAAGTAATTCGTCTGGGACACAGTTATTTTATAAACTGGGATCGGAAGATGTATTACTCTGGGAAGGCAACACCTGCTCAAGCTCGGACGACCACGCTCAATGAGGAACTAGGCCAGATTGAATATGTTTTCTCTGACAAAACGGGTACCCTCACTGAAAACATCATGACTTTTAAAAAATGTTCCATTAATGGGAGAATCTACGGTAAGGGAAACAGTTCCTTTTTCCTGATATTGTTAACAGTCCTTAAAAAAAATAAGCAACACTGTTTTATTTTTTAATTAAAAAATCTCTGTTTTTCTGATGAATATGGGCACCACCAGCATCTAATAACGTAGTGCTTGGCATATAATGAACACTTGCTAAATATTTGTTGGATGAATGTTGAATAATTCAGATGATACTTTGAATCTGTTACCATTCATGGGTAGAGATGGGGGTTAGACGTGATACTGTCTAAGGTTCCTTTCAGTGCACCAACTGTGTGATCTGTTCGGTGGTGCTTGATAGACCCATATCCCAGGGAGGACAAGTTCTTCATAGCCTGATTTATCTCAGTAAAAGCAGTATTTTATACTTGCTTCCTAACAGCTCTGGAATTGATGTTAGTGTCTGTATTCATAAGAATTTACAATTCATTCCTGAGAATTCACACTGTATAGGGCTACTCTGAGTGGTCAAACTGTTTCATCAATATCCAGTTCCTATTTGTATGCTTCTTTTAGGATACGTGCTCTGTTTTGGATTTTCAGGCATTCTAGTAATATGTGACCCTTGTCACCCCGACTTTGGCTAGTTAGCAGACAGTTCCTTCTGTTGAGAGCACGGAAGCTTCCCGGAAGGGTCCTGTTGGGTTCCTCTGGACTCCCAACCTCACTTCACTGGACTCTGAGTGTACAGTTTTTCAATACAGAAATCTCAGGAAATAAAGGAAATCTGAGAAAGAGAGGGAAAACTTTCCTTTGTCTCCTGATGGGAAACTTCACACATTGCCAAATATTTTAAAGTAAAATTTGACCCTGAACAAAACTAAGAAATACAAGAAGTTGATTTTCATACTCTCCTACCTTTTGACTTCCCTCTGCTATCCCACCCCCATAACCCATGGTTGCCATGGTTTCCTCACCTCTCTTCTGCCCTGCCCCTGTCCTGCACCACCCTTCTCTGGTAGTGGACCAGATGATTTTCAAGCTGGACTTCCACAAACCCTCAGTTACATTGTGCATTTCTGATATCACTCTCATTAAGATGATGAATAAAATAGAACCTTTTCTTAAAATTTATTCTTTTGATATTATTTTCAGAGGCTTTCAAAATATACAACCCAAAGAGCAGTTTAAATGAGAAAATTTCTGTTAGAGTATTGGAGATATTTTGAATTTTGTAGACCTTTTGGATTCTTTTGCCATGGCACTTGTTGATAATATAATAATTATAATAATATCCCTTCTAGGAAATGACCCTAAAGAAATTATCAGACATGTGGACCAAGATTTATTTGTAGATATGTTTGTCACAGGGTGATTTTTAGAGAAGTCCCTTGCTTTTCACAAAGTATATATCCCAAGATCTTTGCAAATCTCCAAATTTACAAATCCCATGATAGCTTGTAATTTCCCTCATAAAAGGCAGGAAAGTAACTGAAAGATTTAAGTAACCCCTTTAGACCCTTAAATTTATATAGCCATTCTAATTTATAATACATTTACTATTACTAAAGCACTCACAGAATGTTCCAGAATCACTTTTCCCCCCCCCATACAGTTGGCCTTGTTTATATCATAGATCCAGGCCTTGGGAAAATTTGATATTCTACTCTGATTTATCTAAAGCTTCTATTTTCTTTCTCAGAACTATTATTTTCTTAGACTTCTTCCATTTTTCTTCACTTTCATCACCAGCCTCGTGAAGAGGCTTTCTTTGGGAGGACCATTTTACACAAAGACAGTTTTATTTTGCTTTTAACATTTATCAGAGTTATAGCCTAAAGAGCAATGACTGGCATATAACCGTGGTGAGTTTGGGATTTAAATTCCAGGTGCTGGGCTAGGTTCACTTTCTAGCTCAGGGACTCTTCCCACACAGCAGCCTCACAGTATCCTAGATTTAGACCTGAGCCCCAGAAAAACAACCAGTAACTCTTTATCAAGTGGTTTTTAGGTCACAGTATTGTGTAGTGAAAAGAGAGAGATTTGAATTTAAAAACCTACTATGCTGACTTTTTAGTTTTAGTTGAATCATGTCACTTTGAATTCTGTTCTTCAGTCCTGTCCTCTATAAAACAGGAATGAAAATCTGTTTTTTTGTTTGTTTTGTTTCATTTTTCTTTACAGGTTTTCGTTCCTGTTTTTACAACGCCTATATTTTCCAATATATTTGTAATAAGCACATATCGGCTTTATACTAAGAATAGTTATTTTTAAATGTTTGGCACATAGGTGGCTATGTTTTCTGACTGCAGAAGGCTCTGACATGGTTTCATGTTTACTTGCTAATTTTACCTTGCCATTATAGATATTAAAGATGGATCTGGCCCAAACCAAGATAGACAAAGATGTACTCACCAAGCTCTAGCATTGATGAGAATTGGTCTGTCTTGGATATCATTTTGGATTCCCCAACAGTGGGTATAAAGTGAAAAACAAAATTTGTCTCTTGCAAACATCATAGATAATGTAACAACAGAATGATAAAACTTACAGATAAACATGATTGCGATCTTATTTTGTTTTAATGTGTACTGCATTTTAGTTCTATCTTGGGCAAACATGAGTATCTTTCTGTGTTAATCACTGTATCTACCGTTACAGTTTGAAAACACTCCTTAAAATGTCTAGGTTTGAACTCATAATGTCATCTAGTAGTAGTGCTTTAATAAACAAGTATATTTCTTAAAACTAAATGACTAAATCTAGTTTCAATTTCATTTATTTTTAATTCTCAATTTTTGTTTTTTCAGGCGAAGTACATGATGTCCTGGGTCAGAAGACAGACATGACAAAGGTGTGGAAGTGATAAAAATTCATTCTTACTTTTAATTTCAAATTGTATATGCTTTTTAAAAATGATGAGTTCCTAGACGCCTGATTTCCACTATGACCAGATGAGATACCTAATATGTAACATTAAAAAAATAGATTCATATGGTTCAAAATTCCTTCTCGTCCAGGTTTCCCAACCACAGAGTTCCCTGTTTTTTTTTCTCTTTTAGAGATATTTATTACATACAAGCAAACATATTTCTCCATTTTTTACATAGTTGGTAGTGAAGTATACATACTGTTCTTAACTTTCTTCCTCAACAATGATCAAGATCTTTCTATATCAGTGGAAAAAAAGTGCTCCCTTATTCTCTTTACGGTGAATAATAGTCTGTTATACCAATGTTCCTTAATTTATGTAAGGAGACAGGAATGGACATTCAGAATATTTTCAATATTGTGCTTGTAAAGAAAATGCAGCAAAAATAACAGTGTATACATTATATCACATGGATCCTATATTCTCTAACAAGTTCCATTTCTAGAAATGGAACTGCTCAATCAAAATATATGCATTTAGGGCTTCCCTGGTGGTGCTGTGGTTGAGTGTCCGCCTGCCGATGCAGGGGACATGGGTTCGTGCCCCAGTCCGGGAAGATCCCACATGCCACAGAGCAGCTAGGCCCGTGAGCCATGGCCACTGAGCCTGCACGTCCAGAGCCTGTGCTCCGCAACGGGAGAGGCCATAACAGTAAGAGGCCCGCATACCGCAAAAAAAAAAAAAGTGCATTTATAATTTGATAAATATTGCCAAATTGTCCTCTTTAGAATTTATATCAATTTACCCTGTCACAAGCAATGTACAAGAGTGCCTGCTTTCTCCTACTTTCACCAACACAATGTTTTATCAGTGTTTGATTTTTGACAAGAGTATGTAAAAAGTCACTTTGCTGTGCAGCGGAAATTAACCGCAACATTGTAAATCAACTATACTTCAGTAAAATAATAAAAAATTTGTTCTTTCCTGTTTTAAAAAATATTTATTTATGGCTGCATTGGGTCTTAGTTGCAGCACGCAGGATCTTTTGTTGTGTCGCGCAGGCTTCTCTCTAGTTGTGGCACGTGGGCTCTCTAGTTGCTCCAGAGCACACGGGCTCAGTAGTTGCAGTGCATGGGCTCTCTAGTTGCAGAGTGCAGGCTTAGTTGCCCCACAACATGTGGGATCTTAGTTCTCCGACCAGGGATCGAAGCCACGTCCCCTGCATTGGAAGGTGGATTCTCAACCACTGGACCACCAGGGAAGTCCCTCTTTCCTTTTTTTATACAAGTATTTGTGGTTATTAATTTCCCTCTGAACACTACTTTAGTTTTAATTACATGGATTTTGGCCTGTAGTGTATTAAAGTATCTTTATTTTTGTTATGTCAATTTGAATATCCACATTGAACCATGAGTTTTTAAGGAAGAACTTTAAAATTTCGAAGCGGTTGGGACTCCCCCCCCCAACCTTTATTGTACTTTTAATAAAAGAATAGATTTGTATATACACTAATACGTGTAAAATGGATAACTAATAAGAACCTGCTGTATAAAAAAATAAATAAAATTCAAAAAACAAACAAAAAATCCATCACTACTGAAATTACAAGTTATTTTTTCTTGTGATGAGAGTTTTGAAATTCTATTCCCTTAGCAACTTTTAAATATAAAATAAAGTATTATTAACTATAAAAACAGGGGCTTCCCTGGTGGCGCAGTGGTTGGGAGTCTGCCTACCGATGCAGGGGACACGGGTTCGTGTCCTGGTCTGGGAAGATCCCACATGCTGCGGAGCGGCTGGGCCCGTGAGCCATGGCCGCTGAGCCTGCGCATCCGGAGCCTGTGCTCCACAACGGGAGAGGTCACAGCAGTGAGAGGCCCGCGTACCACAAAACAAACAAACAAACAAAACAAAATGAAACAAGAAGAATAGATTTGTATTATTTCTACTTTTTTGGAATTTATTTGGGTTTTCTTTGTGGCATAATATGATCAATTATTGTCTGTGTTCCAGGGTCCTTAAAAAGAAAGCTTATGTATATTCTGTTTTCAAGGTATAAAATTAGCTGTATGTCATTTTAGTTCTACCTTATTAATTATATTATTTAGGTCTTCTGTTTCATTATTTATCTTTTATCTATATTATCTGTTTGGATTAAAGAGGTTAACTAAAGTGTTCTGATAATTTCTCTCTCTCTCTAGCTCCTATATATCCTGAAGTCTTCATTTTATGAGTATTGATGCTATCTTGAGGTGCATTGATGTTCACAGTGGTTATATTTTTATTATGAATGTGCTCTTCTTTGACTCATTTAATTCTCCTTGGCCTGGATTCAGCCTTATTTAATATCAAGGTCATGTCTCCTGGTTTCTTTTGATTTGCATTTGCCCACCTCTTATTTTCAATATTCCTAAATAACTTTGTTTTAGCTGTGGCTCATGTATAGCAGAGGGTTGGATTTTGCTTTGCATCCAATTTTTTAATAAGTGAGTTTGGGCCATCTACATTGGCTCTGTTAAATATTTTAGGTTACACTTTGTGTCTTTATAATTTTTAATAATTCTCTGTATGGACTCTGCTCTGTGTGTGTGCTTCTCTTGTAATATTTAGGAAAGTATTTTATTGTTTCTCTACTGTATACTTTCAAGAGTTTATACAATACTCAATTCTTTTTTCATAAGCAGTGTCTATCAATTTCCTAATATGAAAAATGGTAAAATTATTATATTTGTCCTTCTTTCCCTCATATTTTCCTACTACTTGTATTAATGATGCTTCTTAATCTTAAATATACATAGATTTCTCTTAGTTGGTTTGAGTTTTTAAATGATATCTTCTGACCTTCAGATACTAAAATGAGGAAATCAGGATCTTCTAATTTTTATCAGTCTTTTCTACATAGTCAGTGTATATAATATATACATTTTGTTTTGCCATCCTAATCTATTTCTTTTATATTTAGTTCTTCACTTAGAGAGATTTGGTGCTTACCACTAACTGCTCCCTTTCCCACTGTTTTTCCAGTTATCTCTTATTTGGCTGAAGTATCCTCTAGTTTCAAGACGGGTTCATGAAAAATATCTGTTCAGAACTATCTGTTGACTTTATATTTGAATGACAGTTTGACAGGCTGTAATCTCTTTAAGTCATAGTTTCTTCCCTGGGCGGGGTTTAGGGAAGTCTAAAGCCAGTGTGTATTTTACTACTTACTAGTGAGTTGATCATTTTTTCCCCCTTATGTGTGGTTGTTTTCAAACTTTATTACATGAACAAAACAATCTGTGATTAAATAAGTCTCTATGATTCTGGGATAAACACAACTAATGGAGTATCTTCTATACTGGTATGTCTTCTCATATACTTGGATATATAAGTATTATATTTAAAATATTATTCTGTGATCTCCAAGACAGAGTGTATATTAAAAGTATTTTCCCATTAACTGCCCTTGCAAAGACATGATCACAGGTCTAGTGCTTTGAATAATAAACATTTAAAAGTTAGAAGTACGTTTTGTGCTTTTCAGAAGTCAGTGAATTAACAGAGATCTTATTTAGTATTGGATTATCTACTATTTTGTTCTGTTCTTTATTGAACCCTATTTCTTTCATCTTGTTTTTTTTTTCAGTCAACAAATTTTTAAGTGGACAGTAAACTATTATTAACAATGAGCACAATGTTGTACTGCAGGTCCCAGAATTTTTTCACCTTGCATGTCTGAAACTCTGTAATTCTCATTGAACTGCAATGCCCCACTTCTCCATTCTTCTAGTCCCTGGAAACTACCATTCTACACTCAGTTTCTGTGAATTCTACTACTTTAGATACCTCATATAAATGGAATCATGCAATATTTGTTCTTTTGTGAGCGGTTTATTTCACTTAGCATAATGCCCTCGAAGTTCATTCATGTCATAGCATAAAGACAGGATTTCTTTTTTAATGGCTGAATAATATTCCGTTGTATATATATAACCACATATTCCTTATTTATCTGTTGATGGACATTTATGTTGTTTCTACCTCTTGGCTATTGTGAATAATGCTGCAATGAACACGTGAGTACAAATATCTCAAGATCCTGATTTTAATTCTGTCATTATATTATGCAGTAACTCTAGTGAGATCAGAGAAAGTACTCTGTAATCAAACACATTAATATTTTTATAACAGAAAATCTTAATTCACACTAAGTAGACTTTTAAAAGTCTATAATTAGGCACATACCATTCCAGGTCAGATATTGCTGCCAAAATGAGTTCAAGTCAGGTCAGGTTTTGCCATCAAGTACGTTTTGAAAAAACTTTCAGTTTTCAGGGCTTCTTTGTATTTTGGAGTTGAAGTAAACATTTGAGAATCTGTACATCCATTGGATATTTTTCTTTCCCATATGCTTTTGGAAGGTTTACTGCTCTGGTGATGAAGGTTTACATAGCTCTGAAATGAGAAGATAATATTTAACGGTAATGAGGAAACAGAAAGCCATTTTAGTGCCAGGCTTTTGAGGCTGAAAAATCATACAAGCACTAAAAATACTTAGAGGAAGTGTTTTTGAATTTTAAAAGATTGTTGTTGGAATGAAGTCTACAGTTTCGTTGTTGTTGTTGTTCTCCTACAGAAAAAAGAGGCTGTGGGTTTCTCAGTCAACCCCCAAGCAGGCAGAACATTTCAATTTTTTGACCACCATCTGATGGAATCCATTAAAATGGGTGATCCCAAAGTGCATGAATTCCTTAGGTTACTTGCACTCTGCCACACCGTAATGTCAGAGGAAAATAGTGCAGGTAAGTGCAAAGTGTGTCTGAGTAGTGAGCCTTGTTTTTTAAATCAGTATTGATATTTTTATTAAAAATGTTTGGAATTGGAAGGATTTTCTAATTCAGAATATAGCATTGCAGGAGGGGTTTACCTATCACTTAAAGGAAAAGAAAAAGAAAAGAAATAGGAACAACAAAAAGATGAGGGCCTAGATATGCCAGTTAAAGGGGATGAAATATTTTTTATGATTGAACACCATATTTGACTGTGAGCTTGCTGGTAGGCAGGACAATCAGAGAAACACTCTTGAGCCACTTAGCTTTCGCTATTAACATGCATATCTAATAGATGCGGATAACCATCAGGTATATGCTTAGAATGAATTTTCCCAGTAATGGGACAGATTTACACTGATAGAATACTTGTGTTTAGTCCCCATTATGAGCAAGTTCCACACTACCAGGGTGGTTGTTCAGAGCTCAGAGTTCACAGAAGAGAACAAAATCACCTGGGCCGCTTTAATATTGAAGCAATGAGGCAGGTAGACAGTGGACGGTGAATTGGCTTCTCGCTCCATTTGGGCCCAGTCTACTCCATGTACAAGTTTTATTTCTTTCTACTATCACCTGTTGGGTGAAAATTACCACTCAAGTAATTTCAACTCAAAAGTGAAATATATATAGTCTGCAGACTATATATATGTATATGTGTGATATATATATGTATGTGTGTATATGCATATGTACATTTGAATATATGTTTTCTTTCTCTCTATATATTTTTTTCTTCTTTTTTTCTTTGTTG
Organism: Mesoplodon bidens; assembly: GCF_964165515.1. Taxonomy (NCBI): domain Eukaryota; kingdom Metazoa; phylum Chordata; class Mammalia; order Artiodactyla; family Ziphiidae; genus Mesoplodon; species Mesoplodon bidens. The sequence continues at coordinate 86,001,331 of NC_138178.1, forward strand.
GGACTACATTCAAGCCATAGTTTTGTCCTTGATGATGCTGGACTAACTCATTCCTCTGATTTTAATTGCTGTGAGGATTCACATAATTATATTTATAACTTAAACTAATATTTATAATACTAATGTATCTGAGGATAGCACAATGCCTTCAAATAAATTTCTTTTATCTCTGACTTTGAGTTTATTTCATTTTTAAAGCTCTATTTTATTTTAATAGCTATCTTTTAATTTCAACATCATGATATTTTCTTAGATCTCTTTGAGGATATTAATTATTCTTAATTTGAAATCTTCTTTTGTTTCCTCTATTATGTTTCATTTTACGGAATGTTGTTTTTTGAGTTCTGTGTCTAACTTTCATGTTGTTCTCAAACGTTTGATGGTTTGTGGTTGCCTGTTCCTACTTGTGTTTGAGAATCCCTGTTTGCCTCGTGGTGAATGTAGGTTCTGATTACAGTGGCCTGTCTCCCAAGATTGTGGGGGAAAGGCACAATACATAGATCGTCCTCTGGGTATGGGGTTCCCCTCTCCTGGAATTCATATGATACCTCGGTTTAGCTATCTTACTTTTTCAGATCTAGTGCTAGGAGTCTGTGCCAGAACCCTAATGTGAGACAAAGTTATACTTAAGGTCTGGGCTGGAAGAACATATCAGAGTCATGGAGTTCCTTTCTGTCATTAATTTATTTCTCTTATCCTTGTGGAATTCTAAAGCTACTTCTGGCTGTTTTCAGCTTTGGTCTACAGCCCCAGCATTCAAATCTTAAAAGTTTCCTTAGGTGGATTGTGTACTTTGTGTAGAAGAACATTTTCAAGGTTTCATCCTGGGGCAAATGTCACTGCAGCCTGCTGTTCGGAGTAAGCTGGCAGGAGGAAGAGCCCAAATGGTCTGGGAGAGCTGAATGGAATTCTTCAAATAATTTTATTCATGGTGCTTCCAAGACCACTTCTGCTTTTCTCATTTGTTGACTCTGATTTGGAGACTCTTCGGGGGTTGCTCTGACCTCTGTATTGATTTTCTTTTTCAAATGCTTTGAGCTGTGTTTTTCTCCTTTCTTATTTGTTCATTTATCAAATCTACTTTTTATCTTTCAGACGTTTCTCAGATTTCTATTTTACTGACAATATTCATTCTTTTTTTCTTTAAACATCTTTATTGGAGTATAATTGCTTTACAACAGTGTGTTAGTTTCTGCTTTATAACAAAGTGAATCAGCTACACATATACGTATATATATCCCCATATCCCCTCCCTCTTGCGTCTCCCCCCCACCCTTCCTATCCCACCCCTCTAGATGGTCACAAAGCACCGAGCTGATCTCCCTGTGCTACGCAGCTGCTTCCCACTAGCTAGCTATTTTACATTTGGTAGTGTATATATGTCAATGCTACTCTCTTACTTCATCGCAGCTTACCCTTCCCCCTCCCCGTGTCCTCAAGTCCATTCTCTACGTCTGCATCTTTATTCCTGTCCTGCCCCTAGGTTCTTCAGAGCCATTTTTTTTTTTTTTAAGGTTCCATATATATGTGTTAGCGTACGGTATTTGTTTTTCTCTTTCTGACTTACTTCACTCTGTATGACAGACTCTAGGTCCTTCCACCTCACTACAAATAACTCAATTTCGTTTCTTTTTATGGATGAGTAATATTCCATTGTATATATGTGCCACGTCTTCTTTATCCATTCCTCTGTCGATGGACACTTAGGTTGCTTCCATGTCCTGGCTGTTGTAAATAGAGCTGCAATGAACATTGTGGTACATGACTCCTAAAGGGAGCACTGATTTTCAGTTTACCTTTATACTGAGAGAGTATCCTTTCTGGGGGCTCAGTTTTAAGAGATCGTCTCCCATTAAACTTCTTTCCCTGGCCTGTGTCTTTTCTAACCAAAGCCTTGAGAGACTGGAAACCAATGAGCAAGTTCTCTTGGTTTAGAAAATGCCCTTCATTTATTCCATATTTTTTTTCAGTCTTTGACCTGAACAATGACTGCTTTCTAGCCAGTCCTGGGTGCATTCCAAAATATTTAAATGTTTTGTCTTTATGGAATATGTAGCTCTTTGCAACAGAGGAGGTTGATCCTGGCACCTACTCCACAGTGTTGCCAGAAGTGGGAGTTATCATATCATTTCATGGGTAGATCAAGAAATTGCTTTGGGCTTCCCTGGTGGCGCAGTGATTGGGAGTCCGCCTGCCGATGCAGGGGACACGGGTTCATGTCCCGGTCCGGGAGGATCCCGCGTGCCGCGGAGCGGCTGGGCCCGTGGGCCATGGCCGCTGGGCCTGCGTGTCCGGAGCCTGTGCTCCGCGGTGGGAGAGGCCGCAGCAGCGGGAGACCCGCATACCGCAAAAAAAAAAAAAAAAAAAGAAATTGCTTTAATTTTTTGAAATTTCGAAAATTAATTTATGCCTGTTGTAACAGCAGGTGAAACCATACAATACAAAGATTTATAAAGGCAGAGCTAATAATTTCTTCCCTGAATTTTGATTCCACCTCTACAGGGGTAACCAATGTTAACATTTGGTGTGCATACTTTCACACTTTCTATTTGCTCGTATATATATGAATATATGTAGATGTGTAAGTGGTTTGTTTTTAACAAGAAGGAATCATAATATATAGATTAATATGCAACTAGTTTTCTGAACAATTTATCTTGGACATTACGATAAATCAGTAAATATGGATCTAGCTCTGCCTACTTTTTCTAATTTATTTTTACATACAAAGGTAGTACAATTTTATATAGAAAGGCTTACTTTATTCATGATGGTTTTAAAGTATACTTTTATGTTTTTCCCCCCCATTTCATTCTTTTCCTCTCTTCTCCCCTCTTACCCTCACTCCAACACATACACAATACCAGATACCAATCATTAACATCCTGGTTTGATTCCTTACATTTCAAGGGATTTCTTGTATGCGTTCTCATAAAATGGTCATTAGTAGCAGACTGAAGAGGAAATTGGAATGTCTGCTCTGTCACTCTGGCTGTGTGATCTTGCAAAAATCACATAATATTTTCAGTCATAGTTTTCACCAGTGTAAAATGGGAGTACAGGCATACCTCATTTTATTGCCTTCACATATACTGTGTTCTCTACAAATTGAAGGTTTGTGGCAACCCTGCATCGAGCAAGTCTGTTGGCACCATTTTTCCAACAGCATTTGCTCACTTTGTGTCACTATGTCACATTTTGGTAATTCTTACAATATTTTTAACTTTTTCATTATTATTATATTTGTCATGGTGATCAGTGATCTTTGATGTTACTATTGCAAAAAGATTATGACTCACTGAAGGCTCAGATGATGATTAACATTTTCTCACAATAAAGTATTTTTTAATTCAGTATGTACATTCTTATATATAATGCTATGGCACATATAATAGACTACTGTATAATGTTAATGTAACTTTTATATGCACTGAGGAACCAAAAAAATTCATGTCACTCGCTTTATTGTGATATTTGCTTTATTGCAGTGGTCTGGAACCAAATGTGCAATATCTCTGATGTATGCCTATAATAATTTTAATAATCCCTACCTCATTGCCATGAGGATTATGTGCATTAATATATATAAAGTGTTTTAGTTTGTGAAACTTTCATGGCACATTTCTAGTCACTGAAAATACAAAGGTGTGGTCTCTGCCCTAAGAAACTTTCAGCAGAGTAGGGAGGCAGGCTCAGGAATGAGCCTTTTCCTGTAAGACGACAAGGGTTCCAGTGGTGGTATACATGGTGTCCTGTGGATCCACAGCACAGGCACCTGGTCACCTGGTTGGTGAGTGGAAAAGGTCTGATTTCTAGAGCTGACACTTGGGTTGGGTGTTATAGAATGAGTTGGAATTGGCATTGGTGTTCTATGAATGTTATTATTCTCAGTATTAATACCTTTGTTTCTTTTCCTTTTCTTGTTGTTATTTAATCCACCTGTTTCTTTTCCTTTTAGGAGAGCTGATTTACCAAGTTCAATCACCTGATGAAGGGGCTCTAGTGACTGCTGCAAAAAATTTGGGGTTCATTTTTAAGTCTCGGACCCCAGAGACAATAACAATAGAAGAATTGGGAACACTAGTTACTTATCAATTGCTTGCCTTTTTGGATTTCAACAATTTCAGAAAAAGGATGTCTGTCATAGGTACGGTTCATGGCTGAGAGTATTTTTGATCTTTTGATAGTACTATGGTTATATGGAAACTTCTCAAGGATGATTTTACTCTTGGTTATGTGCTGAGAGTTGTGATATTTATTAACCTTTGAACTTCTGTTATCCTCAACTTAGCCTCAACTCAGTAGTGGTGAGTATAACTAACATGTAACAAGTCCTCAACCTTGCCATGAATCTCCTTTACTCTTGGAAGCTAAATTCATCTGCTATTTCTTTAAAAAAAAGAGGCCCTCAGAGATGCACACTATCACCTTACCCATTTCCCCATCTTCCTCCTTCATCCCCAAGCTATAACTTTACTCAGTCTTTTTCCTGATTCAGAGAAAAATTCCTCTTGCTCCTTTTCAATGCTAAAGATTCTACCTCTTCCCATCCCTTTTCCTTCCCTGCTTGCTCCTTATTCTTCGTCACTGGCTCCTTCCTTCAGCCTGCAACTCTGTCATCATTCTTTTTCCTTAAAGATATTGTTCATGTTCTGACCTCCACTGATTTTGCCACCCCATTTTTCTTCTTTCCATCACAACTTAATTTTTCAAGGTCAGTTTTTGATCCTTACCTTGATTTCTCTTTTCAGCCTATTAGGGTCAGTCTTCTGCTTCCACTGTTCAAAAAGAAATACCTTCTCAGAAGTTTGCAATCACCTCATAACTGCCCAATGCAATAGCCCTCCCTCTCTCTTTCCTTCTTTCTCTCTTTCTTTTTCTTTCTTTCCTTTTTCTTTCTCTCTCTCTCTCTTTCTTTTCCTCTCTCTCCCTTTCTTTTCTTCCTTCCTTCCTTTCTTTCTTCCTTTCTTTCTCTCTCTCTTTCTTTCTTTCTCTCTCTCTTTCTTTCTTTCTCTCCCTCCCTCTCTCCCTTCCTTCCTTCCTTTCTTTTTCTTTCTTTCTTTCTTTCTCTCTCTCTCTTTCTTTCTTTCTCTCTCTCTCTCTCTCTCTCTCTCTCTCCCACTTCCTTCCTTTTTTTCTTTCTATCTATCTATCTAATATCTATCTTCTACTCTCATCTCTCTATCTTTTTAAACTTAGTGATATTCGGGACTGTTGACCTTCTTCTCTTGACACTCCTCTTTTGGCCTCTGTGAACTCGCTGGCTCCTGGTTCTCCTCTTGTCCTGTGTTTTTGTTCTCAAGCTCCTTTTCAAGCTGACTATTCTTTGTCCCACTCTTCAGTGTTGGTGTCCTTTTCTCTTCTCACTTCCTGTGTTCTCCTTGGATAATCTTGACCACTCACATGGTGGTAGCTATTGCTTATATTCTGTGTCCTTCCCATATTGTTCTTCAGTTTCAATCTCTCTCTGAGGTCCCCACACACTCTTTCAGCCTTCTCCTGGATTCTGCCACTGGGTTGTACTACAGTTACCTCAAATTTTGTATGTCTAATATAGAACTTTCTTTCTCACAACTATTGCTCTTTATGTAGTTCTTATTAAAATTGTTAACTACCTTTTGCTATATGCCTGTGTGAGTGCACTGAACACTTTACAATGAATTATTTTATTAAATTCTTGTGATAGTGTATTACCCCCAATCAGGAGATGAGGCAATTAAGGCTCAAAGATTTTAAGTATCCTGCCCGAGATTGTCACACAACTTGTTACAAGTCCAGTAAGATGCAGAGGAAATATCTGAACCCAGGTTTCAAATATTTGAACATCGTTCTCCAGCATCTAGCCTCTTAATCCCTATTGTAGCTCACTTGCTTTTGATACTTCCATCTCCTTTGTGCCCCTAGGCTAGTGATTCTGAAACTTCAGTTCCCATCAGAACCACCAGGAGGGCTTGTTAAAATGCAAATTGCTGGGCCTAGGCCCTAGAGTTTCTGATTCAGTAGGCCTGGGGTGAGGCCTAAAAGTTTGCATGTCTAACAGGCTCCCAGGTATTGCTGATGCAGATGCTGCTGGGCGGAGAACCAGTCTGGGGACCATTGCCCTGGACTAGGAGATCTTCAAATACTACTCATTATTTTCCCCTGAGATACTCTGCTACTCTCTTCATTCAGGCTTCAGCATCTCTTGCCTTGTCTATAGGATCCTCAGTAGTCATCCTGTTTCTAAGTCTCTCCTCCTCAAGGCAACAGAATAATCTTTCTAAAAATAGCCTCAAAAACCCATTTTTATCATAAAAGCCTACTGTGCTTTTCTCCTAATTCCCAGTGCCACTCCTTTAGTTAAGCCTGTCATCACTGCTTGCTTATATTATTGCAATATCTTTAAACCTGTTTCCCCTTAAAAGAATCCTCTATGCTGACATCAGGGTATTCTTTTTAAAACATTGGCCTGATTTTGCCATCACCAGCTTAAAAAATCTTGCTGGTTTCCTAGAACTTAAAGGATGTCCTTAGCACGACATTCAAGATTGTTTGCAATCTGACCTCAAGCTGCTTTTCTTCCACTTCCTGAAACTATGTGCTCCAGCCTCACTAGGCCTCACCATTCCTGGCATGCATTGTGCACTTTCACACCGTTTGCATGTACTGTTTCCTCCGCCTAGACCTTTCCTTTTCTCTTCTCTTCTTGGAAAACTCATACTCATCTGGTAATGTCTGATTCAGGTATCACCTGTTCTCTCAATTCTTTTCCTACCCTCCGAATAACCTCATTCTCCTTTGTTCCCCAGAGCACCTTGTTCATAGCACCAGTGTGATGCCAATCCCGGGATGCTCACGATTTTCTCAGTTATTAGAGTGGTGCTGCCTGAAGGCAGGAGCTGTGCCATAGTCTTCATAAATTACTCAGGGCCAAGCACAGAGCTTAGCACACAGTGGGTTCTCTATGAATGTTCATTAAATAACATTTAACCCAACACCTTGTAACTTATGAATATCCTGATCATCATATTAAATCAATTTTTACTCTGAAAAACATGTGTGTATATGTAATAGCAGGGCCTTTGGTCTCTAGCTGCTAGAAACTAGCTCTGGGAGATTGCTCTCAGCAGGAACCAAACATCATCTGAGGATGTTTATTTATTTATTTTTTTGACAACAGGCTGTAGGCAGTCACTATCAGTGTTAATGATGAGCACATATGCTGCTCTGGGTGTTGGCTTAATGTTGTATCAGCCGGAACTATCTTCTATTTACAGCTTCAGGGGAAGTGTTATTGATGTTGGGTTGGCCCAGAACTGGTTTCTCTTTGCTCTGAGGGTGTTGACAGAACCTAAGATTGCTACACAGGGAAACTTTCAGCTTTTCCCCAGTGTTGGTCACCATTACAGGCTATGGGGAAATCACAGCCTAACCACAAATATCGGATGTTTGCCTTAATGGATCCCATATGAAGAAAGGTAATGTTCCACCACAGAATGCATGGAGGCTTCGGGCTTTATTTCATTTCTGTTTGTTTTTTAATCAGGAGGAATTTGAAAGAGAGACTCCACGAGGGTAGACAAGTCTCTGTTTGATAACAAGATTGAAAAACAATGTTAGCCTCATGATTGTCACGGGGCTTGGTTGGGCAACACCCCAACCTGAAGGCTCAGACATTTGTTGCTGCTGCTGCTGCTCTTTCTCCTCCTCCCCCTCTTAGGTCTTCTCCTCCTTCTTCGAGGTTTTCTTTTTTTGACAGTCATTCATTGAATCATGAATGTGTAGTTTAAGTACCAGTGGTACTTTCATTCTGGGGCAACAGCCCTGATTTAATCCAGAGGTATCTAAATAAAAATAGATTTCTATAAAGAATTTTGTCAGGAGGTATAGAATATACTATATTGATAAGCATGTAAATCTCAGTATGTAGTTTTGGAAGGATTAATACTACTAATTATGTAAATAAAAATACAGAGATAAAATTCAAAGATAGTTATTAATAGGGGCAAGTGGCAGATAATTATTAAAGAAGAATAGATTACAATAGCTCCTTGTAAAGCCCTTAGAAGATCTTTACATAAAGGTTTCTTAACTCTAAACCTTTTAAGGATTATCAAAGTACAAATCACACTGACATGTGACAGGCATTTCTCTATGTGGATGTATGAACAGCCACCCAACTGAGATATAACAAAGTAGAATTATTCATCACCCTTCACAGTGTTGCTATTGTATTTACCCTTACAGCATAAACCTGGAACCATTTCTGACTTTCTTCTTTCCTTTGTATGACAAAGGCATAGCTGCTGCTTTCAATGAATTTTGCATAATTATAATTCAACTCAATCAAGCAAATATTTATTAAGTACCTACCATGTTCCAGGAACTTGAAGCTAAAGGAGAATGTGAAATTGAAAAATGTATTTTGTGGTTGCATCCAGGAGAAAATGGTGAAGCAGGATAGGAAATAGGCTAAAAAGGGGCCAGATGATCCCCGGATGATTATAACATGTTTATGACATGTTAAAGAGTCCAAACTTGATCTAAGGGCAGAAGAAAGCTATTGTGGGATTCTAAGCAATGGTGTAAAGATGACTCTGGCTGTATTGCAGAAGAGTTTGGAGGGAAGGAGTAAAACCATTTAGGTTAATGTGATAATCTAGGCAAGAGAGAAGGTGTCAGAGAGAAGTTCTTGGCTTCAATTGGATGTATGGGTGGTGAAGGGAGGAGCTTTGAATGATGGCCAGATACCTGATTTGGGAGACTAAGTGAATGCTGAAGCTGGTTATTATTTTTTTTAAGACTTTTTTTTTAATGTGGACTATTTTTAAAGTCTTTATTGAAATTGTTTCAATATTACTTCTGTTTTATGTTTTAGTTTTTTTTATGGCTGTGAGGCACGTGGGATCTTAGCTCCCTGACCAGGGATCAAACTCGCACCCCCTGTATTGGAAGGTGGAGTCTTAACCACTGGACCACCAGGGAAGTCCTGAAGCTGGTTATTAGGACTGGAGACATAGGAGGAGTAACTAGTCACTGGTGATAGATAACATGTCCAGTTTGAGTTTGATGTGCTTGGGCACATCTAAGAGGAGATGTCCAGTTGGTAGTTGGATGTACAGGCAGGGAGCACTGGAAATGGATTTAGGCAGGAGATACACATTTGAGAGCAATCATCCTGTAGATGAAAACTGAAGCCATAAAAAGAATGTGACTGCCCAATGAGAGTGTGAAGGATGGGAGGAAAAGTCAATCCTGGGTAAATCTCTGAAGAACACCAGTATTTAAAAGACAGGCAATGGAAGCAGATTCTATAACTAAAAATGTATGACCTTTGTCCAGGCTCTGCCCACATGTTATCTTGAACATTTAAAGCTGCTATGTTATTTTTAATTTATTTTTAAAAGCTAACTTCTGAAATGACAGAGATTTTATTAGCCTAGAGATTTCCTAGCAGAAGTGACTATAAGCCTTGAATGAAAAGGGATATAAAACTTGCTGAGCTGCTAAAGGAAATGTTTAGTGAGTAAAATTAAACAGGATTCCATGAAATTGGGTTTACATAAACTCAAAATTTAAAGGGGCTAATGCTGGGTTAAGGGAAGGCAGCAGATATGGAAAATCTTTATTAAATCAGAAAATTGTAGAGCTAGAAAGACCTTAGAAGTTAGGTTATTTAAACATCTCCTTTTCACAAGTAGAAACTGAGACAAAGAGATGGTGAGGGATTTGCACAAATCAAGATCGGTCTGTGATTTCCCTAGACCAATGGTTCTCAATGAGTGGTCTGGGGAACCCTAGGAAAACTTGATAGTTTTTCAGAGGCTGCACAAGGACAAAAATATTTTCATAATAATACTAATATTTGTCTTTCAATTTTTTTTCTCATGAATATATTGTGGAGGTTTACAAAAGCCACATGACATATGATAATACAACAGGTTGAATGCAAAAGCAGATATGAGAATCCAACTGTCTTCTATTAAGCCAGACATTAAAGAGATCTGTAAGGGACTTCCCTGGTGGTCCAGTGGTTAAGACTCCACACTTCTAAAGCAGGGGGTGTGGGTTCAATCCCTGGTCTGGGAACTAAGATCCCACATGCCATGTGGCATGGCCAAAATAAATAAATAAATAAAATAAAGATATCTGTAACCATATGAAACAATGCCCCTCCCCAAACTAAGTGTTTTTATTTTGGAAAATATAGTTATTTTTCATAGAATTGTTATTTATGTAAATATATAATAGGTTTATTGTTATAATAATTATTCTTTTGGTAATATTATAATTAATGTCTTAAGACTATTGATACAATAAAATTTCTCAGTTTGAATTTCTAATGTGGTAAATATTGATAGATAGAACCTATATGGAGTCCTCATGAAGTTTTAAGAGTATAAAGGGGTTCTGAGACCAAAAAGTTTGAGAACCTATATTCTACCTTGGACTATAAGAAATAAACAGCCATAGAGAAGTCATACTGGCAAATGTGGGATATATACACTTTGCCTTTATAGCTCTGGTAATGGGAGGGAGAAAATACGGGGGAAATTATTAAATTGGATTGTTGTATAAGAAAAGAAAGAGACAGACTTTCCTAGGATTAAATGTTCTGGAAATTATAAAAGTTGACCATGGGTCTTAGAAGAGAAGACAAGCCCTAGACAAATTCCAATAAAAAAAAATTTTCCAGGGTACATTACATCTATTCAAGCTAGGAGGAAATTGGATTAGATTAAGTGTTGACTAAGGGTCATTAAAGATTAGAGGAAGTGAGAAAATCATAATTCAAAGAGTCATGTACCACAATATTCATTGAAGCTCTATTTGCAATAGCCAGGACATGGAAGCAACCTAAGTGTCCATCGACAGATGAATGGATAAAGAAGATGTGGCACATATATACAATGGAATATTACTCAGCCATTAAAAAAACCCAAAATTGAGTTATTTGTAGTGAGGTGGATGGATTTAGAGTCTGTCATACAGAGTGAAGTAAGTCAGAAAGAGAAAAACAAATACCATATGCTAACACATATATATGTGTGGAATCTAAAAAAAAAAAAATGGTTCTGAAGAACCTAGGGGCAGGACAGGAATAAAGACACAGACATAGAGAATGGACTATGGACTTGAGGACCCTGGGAGTGGGAAGGGTAAGCTGGGAAGAAGTGAGAGAGTGGCATGGACATATATACACTACCAAATGTAAAATAGCTAGCTAGTGGGAAGCAGCTGCATAGCACAGGGAGGTCAGCTCGGTGCTTTGTGACCACCTAGAGGGGTGGAATAGGGAGCGTGGGAGGGAGACGCAAGAGGGAGGGGATATGGCGATATATGTATACGTATAGCTGATTCACTTTGTTATAAAGCAGAAACACACCATTGTAAAGCAATTATACTCCAATAAAGATGTTAAAAAAAAAGATTAGAGGAAGCAACCTAAGTGTCCCTCAACAAATGAATGGATAAAGAAGATGTGGTATATACAATGGAATACTGCTCAGCCACAAAAAAGAATTAAATTTGCCATTTGCAACCACATGGATGCACTTAGAAGGTATTATGCTAAGTGAAATAAGTCAGAGAGAAAAACAAATACTGTATGGTATCACTCATATGTGGAATCTTAAAAATACAACAAACTAATGAATATAACAAAAAAGAAGCAGACTCACAGATATAGAGAATAAACTAGTGGTTACCAGTGGGGAGAGGAAAGCGGGGAGGGGAAATTTAAGGGTGGGGATTAAGAGACACAAACTATTATGTATAAAATAAGCATATATTGTACAGCACAGGGAATATAGCCAATATTGTATAATAACTATAAATGGAGTATATCCTTTAAAAATTGTGAATCACTATTTTGTACACCTGTAACACATAATGTTGTATGTCAACTATACTCCAATTAAAGAAAAGATTAGAGGGAAAAGTAATTTATTGTACTATGTTATTTATATTCCTTTAAATCAAGCTCTAAACTTTGTATCCTCTTAAACTAATAGTAGTCAATATTTATGTTCATCTGTTCTGAGGCATTCTATTTTTAGAGAAAAGGTATAATTCAGTGGAAAGGATGTAATAATCTTTGACTCGATGAAGCTTGTGAGGGTCAGTGTTCAGACCATGAAGTTGTGACACAGGCAGTTGTCCTAGATTGTATCAGCCCTTCAGAAATAGTAGGGGAGAAATACATTGCTATGTCATTCATTCATTCAATAAATCATTAGGTGTCTGGTGTCTGCCAAGCTGTAAAACCAAGCCTGCAAAGGTAGGCTTAAGGAAAGATTAGCTTAAAGAAAGATTTGTCTGACAGCAATATGTGCAACAGCCAGGGGAGGGCACAGGGATTGGAGATGAGGGATTGGAGCCTAGTCAAGGCTATCATTCCCAAACCTGAGGGGCAGGTTAAAAACACAGCCCTACTAATACAGACTTCCAGTGGGAAGAAGATAGAAACTTTAATTTTGAAAGCCCCCTGTGAAGTGTGCTTGTAGCCAGGATTGTGACCCAAGAATGAAAGGGCTTTTCCAAGGAGTAAAGGGGGTGAAGAAACATGTCAGCAAGGACTGCGAACTAACGCATAAACCATGGCTTTGAATGGCTAGAATTCCATATGGAGATCATTTGGCATGACACTGATAGCTGATTCCTACAGTCAGTCTTGAATTTCACATTAGGAGACAGGCAAAAAAAAGCTCTCAGTTCTGCTCAATACAGAAGGCTTAATTTAAATGTATCAGCCCTTCAGAAATAGTAGTCAAGGAAAATAACAAGGTTGTACACATCAGAATGAAAACACTTTTTCCTGTAGATGGAATATTTCTAAGTTAATAAAACAGGAGTAAAGCCAGGTGACTTGGGTAATGACCTTTTAACCAACAGCACTGAATATTTTACTACTGGCTAAAACATGCCCATTTCCAACTTGCCTGGCTAGAGCCCAGGGACAGTCAAGTTTTGATGGATTTCACTGAATATAATCTACTTTCCCAACTTTTTTTTCAGTTCAAAACCCAGAAGGACAGATAAAGCTTTATTCCAAAGGAGCAGACACTATTCTGTATGAAAGACTTCATCCATCCAACGAAGACCTCCTGACCTTGACATCAGACCATCTCAGTGTAAGTGCCTCTGTCATAAGGTTAGCACGGTGGCCCTTTGGCTGCTTCCTGTGGTTAGGTCTTATTTTTAAAATATCAGTTAAATGATCTGACTTCTGAAATAGAAAGCATGTGAAGAACGGTTCCACAGGAAACTGTGCCAGTGAATGTTTAGAAGCTGGCACGTGGACCTACCCCCTACCCTGCTGAGAGTCTGGTCGGTCTCACCGCAGGTGGATTAACACACAGCAGCTGAGAAGTAGCCACTGAGTGTGGGCTCCTGAACTCCAGCCAGAAGAGTCAAGACCCCAAGGGAAACCTGCTCTAACTTCCCTACAGCTGGGGACTGTTTCACATGGGTGACTGGACTGGTTTAGGGAAGAGGAACAGCAGGAGGGTTGCTTTCCCTTGGGTTCCGATGTGTCTGGTACTAATGGAATCTCTTATGGTTACTTTATATGGTGAGGGGAAAATAATCTCTGTAGCCAACTTTCTCCTCTAAGGGTTCTTATATTCAGGTCATGATGAGTCACTAGTGTTCCCTAGGTTGAAGTTACCAAATGCATACATCCTAAGACTATGCATAGTTTCTTTCCCAAAGGTTTGTAAAGGGAGCAGGGATGGTCTTTGGCACGCCTTTTTTTTTTTTTTTTGCAAAAGAGTAAGAGTCTATGAATTAATATGAACATTATCTGATTTAAAGCTGAGATTCAAGGCTCTCTCTATCTGTTTGAGGTTCTGTTTAACCCAATATGAAATTTAAGGGCAATTGCTCAAAACTCTTATTTCCTCCTTGGTTTCTCTCCTTTAAAAAGCTATTGAGGAGTGGGATAGGGAGGGTGGGAGGGACATGCAAGAGGGAGGGGATATGGAGATATATGCATACGTATAACTAATTCACTTTTTTATACAGCAGAAACTTTCTAACACAACTTTGTAAAGCAATTATACTCCAATAAAGATGTTAAAAAAAGATTAAAAAATTTTTAAAACTTCCAAAAAAAGAAAAAAAAACAACTATTGAGGATTCATTTTCTTTGCCAAGCCCTATATTTAATATAAAACATTCCCTGACTCTTTAAACAAACAAACAAACAAATAAAAAAACTCTGGCTGACTTTAAGTTTAAAGAATGATGGTTTGGTAATATGGGTTACAAACATAGCTATTGTTTTTGTCTTTCCAATAGAGCATTCTTGATTTTCTTTTAATCTGTTCCAGAAGGCTAGCATGGTCTTCTTAAATTTTTTTTTTTTTTATGGAAACAACATTGGAATCATAAGTATTTGATTTTGCCATTGCTCAAACACCAAGGCCCTGGATTTTCATACTAAAGTATGGGAAGCCAAATTTGATCTTTTTATATTTCTATGCAAAAGATTTATTTTCCAGGTAGTATCAGTTTGACTTGCTTTCGCTTCGTTCACTTTATTCATTTTGACTTCTAAATTCTGAGGTTTTAAATTTATATTTAATTATTGATTTTTGAATTGTTTAATGATAGGAAACGACCTTGTTCAAATGTTCATTTAGAATTCAACTTGTGTTTCATGCACTAATTAAATAACTTAAATCATCTGTCCCCTTTTGTAGTGTCATCTTAGAGTTGATTCACTGCTGTGCAGAACAAAGAGAAAGGCACTGTAATGCCCAGTGGGGTTGCAAGGGAGACGCAAGAGGGAGGAGATATGGGGATATATGTATACATATAGCTGATTCACTTTGTTATACAGCAGAAACTAACACACCATTGTAAAGCAATTATACTACAATAAAGATGTTAAAAAAAAAAGTTAAAGTCAAAGAAATGTTTGTGCAAATTAAGAGGATAAAAGATCCTTATAAAGGATCTATAAAAAGGATCTATAAAAGGCAGTAACTAAATTTTCAGATCAGTAGGGGACCCAGTGGTGGTCTTGGAGGAGGGCTTGTACAATGTGATTGCAATATCCAAAGTGCTACCAACTGCCTACGAGATAAATTTGGATAATTTTTCTCATGGTCTCTCTGCGCTAAACCACATCACTGCAGTATGCACTGACTTTTCTTTCCATTTACCTAATTAGGGTGTGTCACGGTTTAATATATGCTTGATTGCAAACCTGTGTCTGTCTCATAAGCCAGAACACAACAGAGAAGACATGCTCTGTGGCAATGCCCAAAGGAGCAGAAATGGCTATGAAAACGCTTACAGTGTAGAAGCCCATAAAATGACCACTGGAGGCCTAGGCAAAGTGGGAGGTTTTTAGCATTTCCCCAAGCATTCAACATATGTTTCTAGCTATTGCAGCTGTGTGAAACACTTAGCAACTACCAGCCTCCTATTTTTATTTATTTATTTTCATGTTAGAAGGATAAAAGCACTAGAGGTATAATTTAAGATTGTTGGCTTCCTGAGACACTAAATGAAGAGTATGATCCTCTGATAAATTTGACCTATTATTAAATACTAACTCCAAAGAAAATAGTTTCTAGAAAAATAATGATTTTTAAAAATACTAACTGGACTTGACTGTCTCTTTAAACTTTCAAACAGTTTTATTAAAATTGGGCTTTAATATAGCAAGAAAAGATTTACAGAAGTTCTAGGATGAAAAGTAAAAGTCAGCCTCCATTTCTAGTACTACTTCCCAGAAGCGAACATTTATATTAAACTTTTCTGCCTTTCTCTCACTTTTCCCCTAGAGTTATTATTATAACTTTAATTTATATCCTTAAATTTCTATCACCTGACACCTATTTATTCATCTATTATTGAATAAGTGTATTTTATTATGGAAAATTTCAAACATAAACACAAGTAGGACAGAGTTAATTTTAGATGTGGCTGTATTATTAGGAGGAAGGTGACAAGATTTTGGTGAGATGTCATGCTGCAGCCCCTTGAGAGAGCCTCCTACCTTTGATTTGAGAGCTATGGCTCCTCTGAGGGTCCTTTCTTCTCCCCTAAAAGCCGAGGGCCATAGGCCTTGAAACAGGCTGGGTCCCTCACATTGTCAGCAGTGCTTTCTTCAGGCAGAGGATAGGTTAGAAACCAATATGTTGCTTCAGATGGTTATCTCAAGTCATGGGCACCATCGATCACCTCTCAACTAGGACCCTTCAGAGGGCATTTCAGCAGTCTTAAGGGGGAATGCTAGGTCCCTTGAATGTTTCAACCCAAACAAAACACAAAATAAAAATATCATCTCCCCTTTCCAAGGGAATTAGAAAGTTGGAGGTCAGGATGACTAAGTAGTGCTCTTGAGATAAAATGAATTTGAGTGCAAAACTTCTTACCCATTATTGTCGTTGTTGTTTTATTGCTGTGATTATTGTTTTGGGATGGTTCCTAAGTCTCCATTTGTCCTGGCAGGAATTTGCAGGAGAAGGCCTTCGAACCTTGGCCATCGCATACAGAGATCTGGATGACAAGTACTTCAAAGAGTGGCACAAGATGCTTGAAGATGCAAACGCTGCCATAGATGAGAGGGATGAACGGATAGCAGGGCTGTATGAAGAAATCGAAAGGGATTTGATGGTATGAGTTTAGAAGCATGATGGTTTGTGTTTACAGAAGGGATAATATGTGTTTAGAGATCTAGCATGGGAATAATCCATTGGCTAAATCATCTTGCACACAGCAGATGTTACTCTTTCAAACAATGAATCATGCTTTATATGTTGACTTTGAGCTTGCCATATGTGGCCAGAGGATTATTTCTATTAACAGTAGCTTATGCAATTGGAAGTCCCCCAAGAGTAGAAGGTAGTAGACTCCCTATTCTTTGTCGGCCTCTGGTATGTCATGTGTGTGTGTGTGTGTGTGTGTGTGTGTGTGTGTGTGTGTGTGTGTGTGTGTGTGTGTGTGTGTGTGTGTGTGTGTGTGTGTGTGTGTGTGTGTGTGTGTGTGTGTGTGTGTGTGTGTGTGTGTGTGTGTGTGTGTGTGTGTGTGTGTGTGTGTGTGTGTGTGTGTGTGTGTGTGTGTGTGTGTTTTCCTCCATGCTTTATAACCCACCTTTTTAGAGCAGGGCAAGTTTGCCATGAAGAGTGGCGCTCTAGCTGTAAACCATCCTAGACCCATGAGATTCTGATGATATCTGTACTGTCCAGAGTGTGATATATTCTAGAAACAACTCTTCCCTGAGGCCCTAGTGGCCAGGATGCTTAGCTATTGTGAGGCACTAGGGAGCACACCTTGCTCATCTTTGGATGAAATGTTGCACAAGAACCTTCACTTTTTAGTTTATGGCATCTGATGGTTTGTTAATTTAAGAGAATGGCTCTACTTTTTCTGTGATCCTGACTCTGAGATGAGGGCTCTCCTTTGTACCCTTCCATATTAATATAACTGGGGGATTCTGAAGTCCTTAGAAGTCCATATTATCATATTATCCTAATATGTTATCTGAGCATATCAGATCCCTCATGTAAATTCTAACTCCCAGGATCTCTGCATTAATTGGAATGCCCATCAGTTGCCTTGATTAGGGAACCTCCTTCTAGGGTCCTTCCCAGCCCACCTCTGTACATAATAGGATGCTTGTTATATAAGTGCATCATACTCTCCATCTTCATGTCCCTTGACCTCTGAACTCTGTGATTGAAAGCTGTGGATGTTATGGGTATTTTTTGCATGCATTAATGTGAGGTATTCTTTTTTAATGAAGCTACTAGGTGCAACTGCTGTAGAAGATAAGTTACAAGAGGGTGTTATTGAAACGGTTACAAGCTTATCACTAGCCAATATTAAGATCTGGGTCCTAACAGGAGACAAACAAGGTAATCTGAAAATAGATGATGATGTTTTGACAAGGGGGCAATAATTTCTGTGGTAAAATTTTAATTAACCAGAAAGCTTAATTAAGGAGACATTTCCCCAGTCCTCCGCATAGGAAAGAGTTGAAATACAAAAAGGAAAGCTCATATATTGCAAGAATTTACTCTCAAACTAACAAAATATCTTCTATAGTATACCCTGGGGCCAGTTGAGTTTCAGCTCAATTGCCTCTTAAAAATAATAGTTATACCCATAGGCAACAATGGTATTAAAAATGTTGAACTATTGGTTTGTATGTGCACTGCTCCTGGTTAGGAGAGGGAGTGGCACAGCTCTGAAGCAGGACATTGGAGACCTCAGCATTACTTCTTTAGTTTCTTCAATGGTAGGAAGGTTTCGGAATCTTAGAGGAGGGGTAGGCTTTGGAGAGGCTCAAGGAAGCAGCTGTTTATCAGCTGGTATGGAAATATTTTGGTATTTTAACAACTGCCACAGCTGTACCAGTGCAACCTGGCTGAATTTCAGGACTGCCCATGCAGTTGTACAAGGAGAGCTGACCCACTTTCAGGCATGACAATATGCCAAGTCATCAGAGAAAGAGTCATTACGTTCAGAATACTGTGTTTCCTAAGAAAGAAAAGGGGATCAATACATTTTGGATCTATTGCTAGCAGTGGTTAAAACAAAAATGATTTTCTGCTTGGCCATCAGTGTACCAGAAATATTCAGTTAACTGGCACACACGTTTTTAAGATTCTATCTAACTTTTTTAGAACATTGGAGTATTTGCAGATATGATAAATCAGTTGTCTATATGTTTACTCAAATCACTGATTACAAAAAATAAACCATAGAGAGTCGAGCTCTGTGTTGTGTTATTAGACTTCCTAGAGTTTGATGTTGATCAGTGGGTACAGCTGTTCAATTAGTTATGAATATCCACAAGTTTACTGTTTAGCTTTCATTTCTGTGGTTTCTACAAAGGACATGGTGAGGTTTTATCAATTGTCTTCCTTGACTTAGGACAAACCTAATGATTCTATAGAATTCGCTGAAGTCTAACGACTCAGTAAAATTAGAATCAGATGATTATATTGCAGATGAAAGGGGGTACTTAACTATCCTAGGCTCCATTTCTACAAAATTAGAGGAAGGACTGGTCAATATCATGTAATACTCCAGTTATCTAGTAGCAGCAGTCCTTGTTTTCTTTGAGGTGATAGCCAAATTCCAAATTTCTATTCACTTAATGGAAATATGGCAATGTTGCATGTGGAAGAACTAAAAAATTTTGTAAGATCATTTTTTCTGTTCAACTGAACATTTTGTGAGATTTTTCTTCAATTTGTCTATTATATCAGATTGTATTTCAGCTCTCTAAAGGCAGTATTTGTGACTTCTGGTAAAATTTTTTAAATGGATACATTTTACTAATCACAAGATCTTGGGGTACTATTTTCATGAATACTCATTTTGGGAATCAAAAAGATTTTTTTAAAAAACTAGATGAGAATGCTGAGGATTCACAGATGTTGCTATTTCTCCATGGATTTAACAAATCTTTGAATTTCTCCCTGGGCTTCTTGTATTTCATCACCGATCATGCTCTCTTTGAAGTTAAGGAGGCCTGTAGGCTATAAGGAAATAGAGCAAGGGCCTCAAAACTTTTATGAAAAGGTACTTATGTTATTAAGTAATGTTCTAACTGAAGTCTGCTTTATTATGTATCAGAAACTGCCATCAATATTGGCTATGCCTGCAACATGCTGACTGATGACATGAATGATGTGTTCATCATAGCAGGGAACACAGCCGTGGAGGTCAGAGAAGAACTCAGGTAAGTGCTAGAGGAAGGAGGAAAGGAAGAGAGGGAGGGGGAGGGGAAAGGAAAATCTGATAGTTGAGAAAGAGGAAAATCCCCTTTGAAGAAGAACATTTCAAAAGTCTGCCTAATTATTTCCCCAGAACTTCAAAAAGTGCTGTCTTATAACAATTTTTGCTTGCTGGTGCTCGTTGGAGCTTCTCTAAACTCAGCCCACTTTGGGTCTGGCCAAATGGCTTAGAGGCCAACTGCTTTGCCGCTTTTGCTACAGTCTCAAGGGGCTAACACAGCCACCTCAGCAGAGCAGTGGGGCATGATGGGCTTCCTTCACGTGCCTCCGTCGTTTAACTTTTGTTCCTGAACTTTGAAAAGAAAGGAAGCCTTAACTGTCAGCACCCCACTTGATACTTATAGATGAAATCTCCCAACTTTTTTACATTGCCTTACTCACTGTAGAAAACGGCTATATCATGCTGGTTAGAAGCTATGACTGGAGACTGCATATGTATTTGCCAGATCAAAGTTGGGAAATCTCATGACATACTTGACATACATGACATACTGACATAATTTTATTATTATTATTTCTATAAGTTTAACAAGAGAGTCCATACGGTCTATTGGGAAAATATTAAAAATTTATTTAACAATTAATAGTAATTAAATATTTTACCTCAAGAAAATCTTTTTCTTTAAATGACTTTTTGTTTCGGGGGGAATTTAACTCTTGCTGAAGGAGGATAGATGTAAACAGATCAAGATTCTAGCGAGCCTATTTCTAAATGCTTTGAGATAGTGCCTGGGACCCTATGGTAAGCAGTAGACATGTATTGTCTTGTTTCATTCTCAAAGCAACCCAGTGGAAAGCGTTATCATTATCCTTGTTTTACAGATTAGGAAGTTGAGACACACATAGGGTAAATAATGTGCCCAAAGTTTCACAGCCAGTCAGTGGTTCAGCTGGGGTTGAATCTAGGCAGCCCCAGAGCCTGTGCACCCACTCACTTGTCACGTATCTCTCTAAACACACCTTGGGTGTATTCTTACTCTCTTTAAATAGCTAATATAAAAAATGCAGTCGTTGAGGCATATGGCTGCTTCACTTGAGGTAAGACACCAGGTTAGCAACTATAGCAGAATGGATTTCAGGGAGAGACAGCAGGTGTAAGAGGAAGAGTACAGACTCTGTGTTAACTGGAGCCAAGTTGGAATCTTGTCTTCGTGCTCCTGGCTGGCTAAGTGACTTTTGGGATGCTATTCAACCTCTCTTTGTTTGGTTTCCTCATTTGTAAAATGGGAAAACATACAAACACCTACCTTATAAATTATTTTATTTGGGGGATTAATATAAGACCATAAAGCTTTACGGCCATTCAGTGAGCATCCTTCTTGCCTTCCCTCCTCTCTTTCCACTTCCTCCCTTCCTCTTGCCCTCTTTCTTCAGCCATTGTTCTCAATCTTTCCACCAAAAAGGACTAATTTTTTTTTTTTTCTTTTTTTTTTTTTTTCTTTTTTTGCGGTATGTGGGCCTCTCACTGTTGTGGCCTCTCCCGCTGCGGAGCACAGGCTCCGGATGCGCAGGCCCAGCGGCCATGGCTCACGGGCCCAGCCGCTCTGCGGCATGTGGGATCCTCCCAGACCGGGGCACGAACCCGTATCCCCTGCATCGGCAGGCGGACTCTCAACCACTGCGCCACCAGGGAGGCCCAAAAGGACTAATTTTTAAAAATATTTCCCCAGGGGGCTTCCCTGGTGGCGCAGTGGTTGAGAGTCCGCCTGCCGATGCAGGGGATACGGGTTCGTGCCCCGGTCTGGGAGGATCCCACATGCCGCGGAGCGGCTGGGCCCGTGAGCCATGGCTGCTGGGCCTGCGCATCCGGAGCCTGTGCTCTGCAAGGGGAGAGGCCACAGCAGTGAGAGGCCCGCCTACCGCAAAAAAAAAAAAAAAAAAATATTTCCCCAATAGACCCTATGGAGTCTATTATTAAAATTATATAAATAATAATAATAAAATTATATCAGTCATAGTTAATTAGATTTCCTAATTTTTATTTGGCAAAGACACACATAATCTTCAGTCAAGCTTCTAACCAGTGTAATATAGCAGTTTTTTACACCAGGTTGATGTAAGATAGCTGAAAGGAAAATAAAACTTTAAACACTTAGGGAGTCTCTACATTCTTATCATAGAAAATTCTACACTTTTCATTAACCTTCTTAAGATACTGAAAACAACATGCTGACTCCCATTACAAATTTTATGGATCCTCTTCCTCTGTTGACTACATCGAATAACAATATTGCAGGTTGATGGAACAGCACACACAAAGGCATACAGACGTGAAAGATATGTTATATTCCAGAAGCAACCTGTCAAGTAGTAGCTGGAGTGTACTACAGAGTTATGGGTGGGGATAGTTTTTCAGAGATGAAGTGGTGATAGATTGAATGATAAGCCAAAGTGAATATACTTTATCCTGAAGGTACTGGATGGATGGAGAGGACTTCTAAGCAGAAAAGAGACAAATCCAATTTTGCACTTTAGAAATAACACTCTAGTGGCAGGATAGATGGAGTATGTTTGACAGAAAAATGAATGGGATGGGCAGATGGATCAGGAAGCTGTTGGAATACTCAAGTTTAGGGATGATGAGGGTTGAACTAAGGCAGTGAGGCGGTAAGAATGGGCAAAGAAAAAATGGAATGAAATTGACAGCTGTTTCAGAGGTAGAATGGATAGGACTTGGAATTCGATTTGATGTGAAGAGACGTAGAAGGAGGCTCTGTCATTTCTAGCTTGTCTGACTTCACAGCCTGGAATACACTGAGCTGTGCAAGAACAGAAACTCATTAAATTTTCTAAAACTGAACTTGAACCCCTTTTCTGCCTGATGACAGAACAATTAAGTTAGGCACTTTTGGTAAGTTTAGTTCACGTCTAGGATGTGCAATTGCCTTACCTGTCACTGATCCTCAGCGTCTATCCTGTGGCATCTGGCACTTCCCATTTCTGTGTCCCTGTCTGGTCTCTGGTCTCTGGTCTCTGGTCTCTGGGTTGCTGGCTATCCCTCTTGGTTGACTTCCGCATCCTCCTGGGGAAACATGGAAGTTTAGGGGCTCTTCCTTACCTCTCTGTGTCTGAGACGTGCTCTCACATGGTTACCTCTCTTCCTGAAATCCCTTTCTTCTACTACCCTCCATGTCACCATGCTTCAGTGGCAACGCGTCCATACTCAGATTCCCAAAAACTTATCTGAGAATTCCATTATCCACTCCCAGTCCAGGGTGTGGGTCAGCACCCAGGCTTCTTTTAGTGATTCACAAGCATCTAACCTCCTCTTCAAAGTCCCTCTCCTCTAGGCTGGATGGGAAATGGAGAAAAGGAGTCATTTTTTTCTAGTCTGTTGCTTAGGGCAACATTTTATGCACTGATTCCTTTAAGGATTAGTTTTTTGACACTTGAAGAAACTTTTCTCTTCCCTCTCAAAAAGCCCAATTAGTGGAATTCCAGATTGCTGGAATTCAGGATGACAATGCTGCTATGAGTTCAGGAGTCCATTTTGGTACTCAGAAAACAAAATCTTGACTCTTCTGTTTTCTCTGTATTTAGCTCTTTCAGATCCCCCGAGGCAAGGTATGTTTCTGAGTAAACAGAGAGGGCCACCTGTGGTGGCCGTGGTAATTGCAAGGGGTGGGGAACCGAGGTTAATTCCTCAAGATTTTATCCAGCCACATGTGGTTGACTAAGTAGGTGACATAACTGTCATTACGTGGAAGGAATGTGGAGAAATATGAATTCCTATATACTATTGTTGGGAGTGTAAGTTGGTAGAAACTTTCTAGAGGGTGAACTAGCAATATATTTCAAAATTATATATGTGCACAGTTTTGACCCAATGAGTCTTACTTCTAGGAATTGTCCTTAAGAAAAATAAATGGACAGATGTATGTGTGTGTGTACGTGTGTGTGTTTGTATACATACATACATATTGTGGCATCGATTATGATAATAGAAAATTAGAAATTGCTCAAATACCCAGCCACAGGGATTTTAAGTACTATGATATATACATGGAGTGAGATACTATGTAGTCTTAAAAGTGATTATGTGGTTTTTGACATTGGAAGATGTCCACAATATATTTAAGTGAAAAATGAGTTTATGAAATTTCATGCATAACATGATCCATTTTTTCAAAAAAGTATATAGGTATGTATGTATGTATACATATAAAACACTATACATCTATATCCATATCTATCTACCTACCTCCACAACAAGTTCTCGAGAACATATACATAGAGTTGTTCTCTCTTGGTGATACAATTATGGATCATGTTTGCTTTCTTCTTTATGGCTCTTTGTGTTATCTGAAGTTGTAATAGTGTCCATACAATACTTTTACAATTAGGAAAAAAGCCTAAAGATTATCTCCATTTTTTTTAGTGAGAAGAAAAAAATATTCAGAGGGAAAAAAATAAAGATTTTCCATCTAGACTAATTATTTCAGGACTCTTGAGGCCACCTTGTTTAACTTGCTGGCAAATAATGTTTATTTCAACTCAGATTTGGAGATTACCCCATTCTGAGACTCTATGACAGAGAGGCAATGAATGATAGAAAATTCTGTATGAGAAGAATCAATACATTCATAGTATGCATTTGCTTAATGTTAGGGGGAAAAAAAGAGCATCCAAGAAAAGTTATTACTGGAGGTGTTGCTCTCTATAATCCTAATCTTGGCTACTTATATCTAAAGCCATGGTTTTGGGGATGAAATATTGAAATCATAAATTGACACCACTCAGTTTTCTTGTGTTACACCTTTGAGTTCAGTGGGTTTGAGTTTTGCTTTTCCATGCAAAAACATTAAAAAGAAGTATCAGAAGAATAGGATCTAAGTGATAGTAACTATTGGGAGGAAATGACCTAAATGCTCATATTTAAACCTGTCAAATACGTTTCAATTATTTCATAAACATTGATATGTAATCTTCATGCATATCATGCATGCATACAGCTTGTTTCAAATTTAATGTCATGAAAATGTTTTAGACACATTGAGTCCTGGGTTAACTTTGCTTCCATAACTGCTTTAGTATTCAGGGCATGCCCAGAAATCTACAATTAAACCCTGTTATGCTTTCTCCAAAGATTACTGCATTGATTACATTTCTTCAGTACATATGTCTTCTGCCCAAAGAAAAGCAGACTGAGGATGTAATTTCGCTTGGGCTGACAAGCAAGCCCATTACATGTTTCATTTTTGTTGCATTGATCACATGTTTTATTGTTAGGAAAATTAATTAAACCATGAAGTGATTCTACTGCTTCTGAGTAGTATCCTAGTGATATACCTAGGAACTGACATTTCCTCTTTAATCAACAAAATACATATTGCATTTTTTGCACACCTACTTGATGGAAAGTTATTGTTTGAATGAGCAGGGTTCATAAATACAAATGGCTCCAGGGCCAGGCAGGTAATATTAGTTGTGTGATCTGGGCTGTACAAGGCATTATGGAGTGTTTGGGGCTTTGGTGAAGGCGAGCAACACGTTGTCCGTAAATTCATACGGATTCTTAAATAAACATTATGCAGGCCAAACAAAATGCACCTTCTTCCTAATTCCCGATTTCCCTGGCAAAATGTTTTAGTAAGTTTAGTTTCTATCATAAATTGTAAAATTTTAGAGTACTCAGTAATATTGGAGACCTTCCAGTTCAGCCTGGTACAGCTGCCTGAGTTTTCATAATGGTATCAACCAGTGTGATTCACTGGTATCATTCCCCTAGATTCTAATAAAGATACTGCTTCAGGGGTTGAGTATCCTATAGGTCACACAGTTAATAAGGGATGAAACTCGGGCTTGACATCAAAATTTCATGTACTTTCTCTCTTTCTCTACTGTTGGCAGGGTACTCTTTTACCCTAACTGGTGCTCTAGCACTATGCCTTTTTCCCAACCTAGAGGCAGCCTGTGGCTAACTATGCGTAAACCTTTTGGTGCAGTAGACAGAGCACTAGGAATCTGAAGACCTGGGTTCTCGCCTGGGTCTGTAACTGACTAATCAAGTGGCTAGAGGACAGATAGCTCAACTGCGGGCATATGAGATATCAGAGGCAGACCTCGGGCCTGAAGCCAGATCTCCAGGTTTCCAGCCCAATGCTCATATCAAAGTCAAAATTGTATTCGTCTAAACATGACGTCATGGTTTCAGTCTATTTTCTAACAGGTCGTTTTAAGGTTTGAATATAGAGCGCCTTAAGACTGACAAAATGACCCTTTCTCCTACCATCTCTTTTCTTTATAGATTGCATGTAAGCCAACGTGGGCATAACTGTGCTTTGCTCTGTTTGTGGTGGCATGGGGCTGTGAATGCCAAGGTTGCCTCAACCGATAATACCTTTCTGTGTGCCAACATTGTAACAGCCTGCCCTTCAGTGCAGAGCTTGGAAAAATCAGGCACTCTTCTGTTTTAGCATTTGTGACTTGTATTCTGTAGTAAAGCGCTGTGTATCATGCCTGCAAAAATGTATAATTCATATTCCATGAAGGGAGTTATGTGTTGCTTCTTCCCTCCTAATAAATTGTTTGGTGAGGACCAGCTGGTGTTTGAAGAGCTAAGTTCCAGGAAGAAAAAGAAATGACAGCTATAGAGCATGGGCAAAGGGCTGGCCTGTATGGAGGGAGTGCGGTGGGAATTTAAGCAGAGCCGGAAACACTGTCCCTTTTCTGCCCGGAAAAGGGTTCATGTGAGATGTTAGGAAGACAGTTTAGGGGAAAAAAATCCTAAGTAAATAGAATTTCAGCCAATACTTTCATGAACTTCACCCTTCTTTGGAATGTTTTCATTCTCTGGGGGAAAACAGAGTTTGAGTCATTTATACAGCAAGTGAGAACTTTACTGAAAAGGAAACTTCAGGAGATGTTTGCCCTTTGGTGCTTTCTGAGGTCCTAATTTATGAGCTCTGTAACACTGTCAGAGAAATGTTCATTTTGGAGGAACTTGTCTCTCTTGCTTTCTTCATTATATGGACTGTAAATTTTCATGAGTGTGAGGAGGATTCCCTGACATGATTATCTGATGCAAAAGCCCTGTATCTCCCACTTAAAACAATGATTTTTCATGTCTGTTCTCCCTCCCGCCCCCCTCCTTAACTCCCTAAACTTCACACATAGCACTCTGACTTTATAAATCTTTTTCTTTGATTCTGCAAACTGATTGCTAAAACGTATAATATCATCCCTGGAGCCAAGGGCATGTAACCTTTGGGTTCTCTGGGTTCCTTAAATGCAGGATGTGATTTTGGTCCTGGACAGCAGAAGATGTTGAGTCAGAAGATGTGTTTTTCTTTTTTTAAAAAACTTAACTTGTAAACAAATTAGTGTTACATTTTCAAGTAATTAAAAAGCTGAGGGCTAAAATGACTGTTTTTGTAATGTGAACATTCTCTTCTTTCAGAGGAGCCACAGCAAAAAACCATTTAAATAAATGCTCTTTACATAAGATGAGTCTTTGGGGAACCATTTCATTTTGCTGTAAGACAAAACATCCATTTTCTGGCCTGTCTCTCACTCCCCATTCTCTCCTGGGCACTTGTTTCGTATATGCTAGTTGTGGCCTAAAGTGTTGGTGGCTGGCTTTGGTGCTCAACTTCCGGAGCGCCGACTGTGTAGTTCCCTGGTTGTGATTGAAAGTTCTAGCAGTCATGTCAGCTTGCCCTATGTTACTTCAGAGCCTGTCATCCAAGGGGTTCGGAGAGGAAATTTTCCTTCCTTTAAAGGCATTGTCTTTCCATTTTGAAGAGGAGAATAAAATGCCACTTCTAACGGTGTTAAGTCACCGTACAATCTTCCTCTTAAGCAGCAAAGATGGTTGAGTTGTGGGCAGGGTTATTCTAGTGCTGATTAGATCTAGGACACTGGAGGGAGTTTCCATTTGGAACTACCCTCTACACTTTGGTGTCTGTAGTGTCTTTCCCAGAAGATTTATTCTATTGTTTCAGCTGATGAGTACAATTTCACTTAAAATATTCCATTATGTTATAATGACTATGCCAATTCAGTAAATGCCTTTATTTGTTTTTATCGTCAAATTTCTAAAAGATGTGCTTCTCAGAAGACTGCCGTTTTAAGTTGGATCATGTTACATTGTTCTACAAGTTGATTAATTTATTTTATATACAGAATTCCGTGGAATTCCTAGAAGATTTCATCAATTGTCTTTAGTCTTTCCCTTTCCACTGTTTAACAACATCAGGTGCCAGATCAGTGGTTCTTAAGTCCATGAAGCTCAGGTAACCTTATGTATCAAATTTATCAAGAGCCCATAGTTCAAGCAGAGCTCAAGATGATGATTTAGCTTTTAGGTAATTTAAAACGTTCGAGATGATTCTGTTTTCCTTATGTTTACCCTCCTACTTCCTGGAATTTGCAAATTTGCTATGGTATCCCCATCGCAAAGAATTATCCAACTAGCTTACTGAAACTGTATCTCATGCAGCAGTCTGTCTGAATAGTGATGAAATGAATTTACCTCTAGGCCAGTCTCTCCTTAGAGTTAATAGGTATGCTCTGTATACTTTGTTATGATTTGCCTTCCTCCCCTCTCCTTTAAGGAAAGCAAAGGAAAATTTGTTTGGACAAAACAGAAGTTTTTCCAATGGCCATGTAGTTTTTGAAAAAAAGCAGCCGCTGGAGTTGGACTCAGTTGTAGAAGAAACCGTAACAGGGGATTATGCCTTAATCATAAATGGCCACAGTTTGGTGAGTTTGCTTAAGGCTTTTTTGTTTCTTTTTCTCCACTCCAATAATCATTTCTTTTGTGCTGTCATAATGAAATCTTTTTTTGTGTATTCAAAACAAATGACACTACTAGAAATAGGGCATATGCACTGATTTCCTGTTTGCAAAGGAAAGGGAAACTTCTAATATATATTTCATACATTATTGCTTGAACCACCACAGTGAAGGGGAGGATCTGAAGAAATACTGAATTCAGAGGATATCAATCTTGTCTAAATGACTACAGACCGTTTAGCAGTACTGTTTAAGTGCTTTTCTGAGGGAGAGTGTCACAGCTCCCTGTTGTTTAATTAAAATAATGCAACTGGACAGATGTATTGCAATTATTGCTCTTGCTAATGTTTGTGATTTGCAGAGCACAACCTGACCTTCATATAATTACCACACCAAATTATTGCCATTAAGATACCTCTAGTGGTCTTTCTAAATAGCAGCATTTTAGAGCGATGCCAAACAATTTGCTTTGATTAGGAAATCTGGTTCTTGTCGTAATAGAATAAACTTGCATTGTACTTTTAATGTAGTTCAGGTTCCAAATCTTGAACAAATATCAAAAGTTCTTCTGAGTTTCTAACTTAGAAAACAAAAGCTCTGATTGTACTCCAGTGAAATTATCATTTATATGCACAAAAAGCTAATCTCACATCTTTCTCTGGCTTTGATGATCATTTTTCACTTTTGGGAGTTTGGAAAATAAACGTATCTTCTTGTAGACAGTTTCTTAGAGGACAAAAGAAGTTGGAAATGAGTATATTGTATTTCCCCCCTTGTGATCAGCTGTCTGTTAGCTCTTAGTGCTTAGAGCGTTATCCAGCTGGATTCCAGACGTAATGATGTGTTGCCTTCTACACCATGGAAAGTTACAGAGCTCAGTTGCAGGCCAAGCTTAGTTGAAAGTTTGTCCAGATGACACGAACTTCTCCTTTGCACAAATGAGCAGCAACTGAAAATTCTAAGCCTGTCAGCTGGGCTTAGAGCTGGTGGTCTTCCAGCTGAATTGCCCAGGGACCAACCACAATAGGGAAAGGGTCCCTAATGACTTGTGCTTTGACTTTCTCTCAGGCTTAAAGAGGCCTTTGTGTGGGCAGTTAGAGTACTAAGGTGATAACACACATGATTCTCTCTCTGTCTCTAAATCTGTTGAAAGAAAGAGCTAAGATAGACACTCTTCAAGAACCCCCTCAGCTTCAAAGCCTGAAGCTTATGAAACCATGAAATGTCATTTTTAATTTAAGGAGAATTGACTGTGTTTCTGCTAGTATGGTCAGAAGTTTTTTTTAAAAAATCATGATTCCAATTTGCTCAAATCTTGATGCTTTGCGGAATGTAATTGGGTCTTTCTTTCTCACAGTCTGTGTCTAGGTTTTTCACTTGTTGATAATAAAGAAAAAAGAAAAGAGAGAGATGGGAACCATTCTGAGCAAGACAGCAAGTTACACGCTTTCTCTTTCAGAGAGGGTAATTATATTTGAGAAAGCTAACTCACAATTTCCCCTAAGAATTGTAGGCTTTGACACGAGAATTTTCTACATTAAAGTCATGTTTTTATACTCATTCACCCATCCTTCCATTCGTCCCATTAACATTCATTAAGCATGTCCAGGTCACCGTGCTAGAGGCTGAGGATAAGGATGTGAAGAGAGCACAGTCCTTGTTTTAGGGATTGTCATCTGGTGAGAGCTAATCTCACACTGGTATGACAAATACTACAAGGAGGAATGGACACAGTGCTTTTTTTGCTGTACGCGGGCCTCTCACTGTTGTGGCCTCTCCCGTTGCGGAGCACAGGCTCCAGACGTGCAGGCTCAGCGGCCATGGCTCATGGACCCAGCCGCTCTGTGGCATGTGGGATCTTCCCAGACTGGGGCACGAACCCATGTCCCCTGCATCGGCAGGTGGACTCTCAACCACTGTGCCACCAGGGAGGCCCGGACACAGTGCTTTGAGAGCATAGAGGCAAAACAGCACATTTAGTTCCTCATGGGAAAATCAGGGAAGACTTCCTGGAGGAAGTGATGTTTTCAGGTAGCAGAGACAGCAAGTGCAAAGGCACAGAGGCAAGAAAGAACCTGCCAAATTATGGAAACAAGCAACTTGGCCTGACAGGAGTAAAGAGTAAACCTGAAGGTGGTGGTAGAAGACAGACTCAAAAGGAATATAGGGGCCAGAGTGTGAATGGGCTGTGAACATCTTGCTAAAGATTCATTCAAAGATAATGATGACTCAAAGTTTAGGTGGATTCCTGTTTTCTCTTAATGTGTTTATTAAATAATGTAGAGATGTTTTCTAGAAAAAAATTGTACTTAATTACAAATGATTATGTTCTCTTTTTCAGTCCTTCTTTGGTATGTCTAAAGGCTCTGATGTATTTGGAGAAGTGCAAGGGTGTAAATGGTTGGGGAACCCTGTCTGAGACACAGGTTGCATGCCACCCTTTGCACAGGCCTCTCTTGATTTCAGTCGCTATGTTCTTCAAGGGCTAATCTCCAGGTCATCTGCTTCTCATTTGCTCTCACATTAACAACCACAACAACAAACACTAAATATATAAAACAACAATGCAAAGGAAACAAAAATGTCATCATGTAGAACAGACAAATCATCATTTTGTAGTTCATTCTAAACTTGGTGAGGTGATGGATTGGTTCTGGCCTTTGCTTTTCCTTATTTTAGTGGATTCCGGACCTTTTCCGGCATTCAACTGTATCTCTCCAGTGCAGCATGATAATGCATCAAGGAAGAAACACAGGGCACTGTGTCTTTTACTTTTATGGTAAAATTCCTTGGCACTAAGTAGGAGTTCAGTACTCTTTTCTTTTGTTGTTTGTGTGGCCCTGAGTCAACAGTGACTTGTTGAAGTGAATTAAACTGTTTAGAAATCAGCTGAGAAACAAGAAATCTGCTTCCCAAATGACATCTCTCATTTATTATTTCTCGTTCTATTGTGGATTTAAAAAAAAAAAATAACGTAGGCCCATGCTCTAGAAAGTGATGTCAAGAACGATCTTCTAGAACTTGCCTGCATGTGTAAGACTGTGGTTTGCTGCCGAGTCACCCCTCTCCAGAAAGCTCAAGTAGTAGAGCTGGTGAAGAAGCACAGAAATGCTGTCACTTTGGCCATAGGCGATGGAGCCAATGACGTCAGCATGATCAAAAGTAAGGGGACATTTGCTCAATGGGGCGTGCTGCAGACCTAGAGCTCCCAGGTCCAGCACTTGGCAATATGTAATGGAGATTGCATTGCAATTTAATTTTCCCAGTGTTTCTGAAATGAATACTTTTATGGCTCAATTCATCCACCATTATTAGCATTCATTAAAAAAAAACCTTTAATTAAATCATTTATGTATTGGTCACTGTTTAGAGAAATAAGTAGCTATGGTGTAGAGGAATGAACCTTATATACACAGTCCCAACACTAAGGTTTAGTCCCAGCTTTGCCACTTACAAATTGTAAAACTTTGTTCAAGTTACTGAACTTTCTGAGTCAATTTTCTCATTTGAAAAACTAGGATAAATACCTATCATGAGTGTTTCATGAGATAATGTATGGGAAAATTATAAATGCTGTGGGTTTCTGTGAATAAATAATAACATACAAGAAGAGTGATAGGGGAATTCCCTGGCGGTCCAGTGGTTAGGACTTGGCGCTTCCACTGCTGGGGGCCCGGGTTTGATCCCTGATCGGGGAATTAAGATCCTGCAAGCCAAGTGGTGTGGCCAAAAATAAAAAAAATAAATTAAAAAAAGAGGAGTGATAGGTTCCCCAAAGAGGTTGTGTCTTTGTTTGGGGAGTGAAACTGTCCCTCTTCTCCTTTGTAGGTGCTCACATTGGTGTCGGCATCAGCGGCCAGGAAGGACTGCAGGCAGTCCTAGCCAGCGACTACGCATTTGCACAGTTTAGATACCTCCAAAGGCTTCTCCTTGTTCATGGAAGGTGGTCCTATTTCCGAATGTGCAAATTCCTATGCTATTTCTTCTATAAGAATTTTGCATTCACACTTGTGCATTTCTGGTTTGGTTTCTTCTGTGGTTTCTCAGCCCAGGTTGGTAAAAAAGTTTCTTTCTTTTATATGATCCCCTGGATTGTAGATGACTGTTCTTCATGGCTATTTACTAATCAATAGAGATCATTTTTATATATTTAATATAAATGACAGTGTGACAAATTATGTAATGGATAGTTGACTTGAGCTTTGAACCTAAGAAGAATATATATTTAGCTAGAGTTTTATTTTTTGCTTATTTACATAGTAACTAATGATGACTCCTTCCTGTGCATTTTAAAGTTTTTATTGAAATTTTGGGTATGGTGACAGGTAAGCTTGATGTAGAGTTTTAATTCAGAATCTGAGAAACACTAATAAGAAAAGTTGAGGCATATCTGTTGGAAAGGTGATCACTCACCCAACACACTGAAGGTAAATATTTTAAATCAGGGGAAGGAATTGCTACCCTGACCTCAAGGCTGTTTGCCAGCAATTCGTCAGCTAAAAATTGATCCATAGGTTATGTTGGTAGCAAGGAAGAAAAATTAGCAAATTTGTAAATTAGGATTCTATTTTTATATCTACTTTTACACATTTTAAAGGTTACATAACCCCATATCTTGGATATCAGGAAAATTTTGACCCTGGGTATCAACTGTGAAATGTAAGACTTATAGCATTTAAATATATTTATGAATAAAAAATGGCATCAATATTTTAAACAACAGCAACAAAAGAAAAAGGTTGTCCTTGAGAATGAAATGGTAACCGTAACTATCATTAGAGATTTCTTCAATTGTTCTTCCTTCCTCTTGTTTTTTTTTTAACATCTTTATTGGAGTATAATTGCTTTACAATGGTGTGTTAGTTTCTGCTTTATAACAAAGTAAATCAGTTATACATATACATATGTTCCCATATCTCTGCCCTCTTCCATCTCCCTCACTCCCACCTTCCCTATCCCACCCCTCTAGGTGGTCAAAAACCACCTAGCTGATCTCTCTGTGCTATGCGGCTGCTTCCCACTAGCTATCTATTTTACGTTGGGTAGTGTATATATGTCCA
Organism: Mesoplodon bidens; assembly: GCF_964165515.1. NCBI lineage: Eukaryota > Metazoa > Chordata > Mammalia > Artiodactyla > Ziphiidae > Mesoplodon > Mesoplodon bidens. Next base: position 86,034,869 of record NC_138178.1, read on the forward strand.
TGCCACTCTCTCACTTTGTCACAGCTTACCCTTCCCCCTCCCCATATCCTCAAGACCATTCTCTAGTAGGTCTGTGTCTTTATTCCCATCTTACCCCTAGGTTCTTCATGACCTTTTTTTTTCTTAGGTTCCATATATATGTGTTACCATACGGTATTTGTTTTTCTCTTTCTGACTTACTTCACTCTGTATGACACACTCTAGGTCCATCCACCTCACTACAAATATCTCAATTTCGTTTCTTCTTATGGCTGAGTAATATTCCATTGTATATATTTGGCACATCTTCTTTATCCATTCATCCGATGATGGACACTTAGGTTGCTACCATTTCCTGGCTATTGTAAATAGAGCTGCAATGGACATTTTGGTACATGACTCTTTTTGAATTATGGTTTTCTCAGGGTATATGCCCAGTAGTGGGATTGCTGGGTCTTATGGTAGTTCTATTTGTAGTTTTTAAAGGAACCTCCATAGTGTTCTCCATAGTGGTTGTATCAGTTTACATTCCCACCAACAGTGCAAGAGGGTTCCCTTTCCTATACACCCTCTCCAGCATTTATTGTTGCTAGATTTTTTGATGATGGCCATTGTGACTGGTGTGAGATGATATCTCATCATAGTTTTTATTTGCATTTCTCTAATGATTAATGATGTTGGGCATTCTTTCATGTGTTTGTTGGCAATCTGTATATCTTCTTTGGAGAAATGTCTATTTAGATCTTCTACCCATTTTTGGATTGGATTGTTTGTTTTTTTGTTATTGAGCTGCATGAGCTGCTTGTAAATCTTGGAGATTAATCCTTTGTCAGTTGCTTCATTTGCAGATATTCTGAGTGTTGTCTTTTGGTCTTGTTTATGGTTTCCTTTGCTGTGCAAAAGCTTTGAAGTTTCATTAGGTCCCATTTGTTTATTTTTGTTTTTATTTTGTTTTCTCTAGGAGGTGGGTCAAAAAGGATCTTGCTGTGATTTATGTCATAGAGTGTTCTGCCTATGTTTTTCTCTAAGAGTTTGATAGTGTCTGGCCTTACATTTAGGTCTTTAATACATTTTGAGTTTATTTTTGTGTATGGTGTTAGGGAGGGTTCTAATTTCATACCTTTGCATGTACCTGTCCAGTTTTCCCAGCACCATTTATTGAAGAGGCTGTCTTTTCTCCACTGTATATTCTTGCCTCCTTTATCAAAGATAAGGTGACCATATGTGCATGGGTTTATCTCTGGGATTTCTATCCTGTTCCATTGATCTGTATTTCCGTTTTTGTGCCAGTACCATACTGTCTTGATTACTGTAGCTTTGTAGTATAGTCTGAAGTCAGGGAGCCTGATTCCTCCAGCTCCATTTCTCGTTCTCAAGATTGCTTTGGCTATTCGGGATCTTTTGTGTTTCATACAAATTGTGAAATTTTTTGTTCTAGTTCTGTGAAAAATACCAGTGTTAGTTTGATAGGGATTGCATTGAATCTGTAGATTGCTTTGGGTAGTAGAGTCATTTTCACAATGTTGATTCTTCCAATCCAGGAACATGGTGTATCTCTCCATCTATTTCTATCATTTTTAATTTCTTTCATCAGTGTCTTATAATTTTCTGCATACAGGTCTTTTGTCTCCTTAGGTAGGTTTATTCCTAGATATTTTATTCTTTTTGTTGCAATGGTAAATGGGAGTGTTTTCTTAATTTCACTTTCAGATTTCTCGTCATTAGTGTATAGGAATGCCAGAGATTTCTGTGCATTAATTTTGTATCCTGCTACTTTACCAAATTCATTGATTAGCTCTAGTAGTTTTCTGGTAGCATCTTTAGGATTCTTTTATGTAGAGTATCATGTCATCTGCAAGCAGTGACAGCTTTACTTCTTCTTTTCCAATTTGGATTCCTTTTTTTTTCTTCTCTGATTGCTGTGGCTAGAACTTCCAAAACTATGTTGAATAATTTTGGGGAGAGTGGGCAACCTTGTCTTGTTCCTGATCTTAGTGGAAATGGTTTCAGTTTTTCACCATTGAGGATGAAGTTGCCTGTGGGTTTGTCATATATGGCCTTTATTATGTTGAGGAAGGTTCCCTCTATGCCTACTTTCTGCAGGGATTTTATCATAAATGGGTGTTGAATTTTGTTGAAAGCTTTCTCTGCATCTATTGAGATGATCATATGGTTTTTCTCTTTCAATTTGTTAATATGGTGTTTCAGGTTGATTGCTTTGCATATATTGAAGAATCCTTGCATTCCTGGAATAAACCCCACTTGATCATGGTGTATGATCCTTTTAATGTTGGATTCTGTTTGCTAGTGGACTCACACCAGTGCTGTCGGATTCTGTTTGCTAGTATTTTGTTGGGGATTTTTGCATCTATATTTAACAGTGATATTGGTCTGTAATTTTCGTTTTTTGTAGTATCTTTGTCTAGTTTTGGTATCAGGGTGATGGTGGCTTCTTAGAATGAGTTTGGGAGTGTTCCTCCCGCTGCTACATTTTGGAAGAGTTTGAGAAGGATAGGTGTTAGCTCTTCTCTAAATGTTTGATAGAATTCACCTGTGAAGCCATCTGGTCCTGGGCTTTTGTTTGTTGGAAGATATTTAATCACAGTTCCAATTTCAGTGCTTGTGACTGGTCTGTTCATATTTTCTATTTCTTCCTGGTTCAGTCTCTGAAGGTTGCTCTTTTCTAAGAATTTGTCCATTTCTTCTAGGTTGTCCATTTTATTGGTATAGAGTTGCTTGTAGTAATCTCTCATGATCCTTCATATTTCTGCAGTGTCAGTTGTTACTTCTCCTTTTTCATTTCTAATTCTATTGATTTGAGTCTTCGCCCTTTTTTTTTCTTGAGGAGTCTGGCTAATGGTTTATCAATTTTGTTTATCTTCTCAAAGAACCAGCTTTTAGTTTTATTGATCTTTGCTATTGTTTCCTTCATTTCTTTTTCATTTATTTTTGATCTGATCTTTATGATTTCTTTCCTTCTCCTAACTTTGGGGTTTTTTTGTTCTTCTTTCTCTAATTGCTTTAGGTGCAAGGTTAGTTGTTTATTTGAGATGTTACCTGTTTCACAAGGTAGGATCGTATTGCTATAAACTACCCTCTTACAACTGCTTTTGCTGCATCCCATTGGTTTTGGGTCGTCGTGTCTCCATTGTTTGTTTCTAGGTATTTTTTGATTTCCTCTTTGATTTCTTCAGTGATCACTTGGTTATTAAGTAGTGTATTGTTTAGCCTCTATGTGTTTGTATTTTTTACAGATCTTTTCCTGTAATTGATATCTAGTCTCATAGTATTGTGCTCAGAAAAGATACTTGATACGATTTCAATTTTCTTAAATTTACCGAGGCTTGCTTTGTGACCCAAGATATGATCTATCCTGGAGAATGTTCCATGAGCACTTGAGAAAAATGTGTATTCTGCTGTTTTTGGATGGAATGTCCTATAAATATCAATTAAGTCCATCTTGTTTAATGTATCATTTAAAGCTGTGTTTCCTTATTTATTTTCATTTTGGATGATCTGTCCATTGGTGAAAGTGGGGTGTTAAAGTCCCCTATTATGATTGTGTTACTGTTGATTTCCCCTTTTATGTCTGTTAGTATTTGCCTTATGTATTGAGGTGCTCCTATGTTGGCTTCATAAACATATACAATTGTTATATCTTCTTCTTGGATCGATCCCTTGATCATTATGTAGTGTCCTTCTTTGTCTCTTGTAATAGTCTTTATTTTAAAGTCTATTTTGTCTGATATGAGAATTGCTACTCCATCTTTCTTTTGGTTTCCATTTGCATGTAATATCTTTTTCCATCCCCTCACTTTCAGTCTGTATGTGTCCCTAGGTCTGAAGTGGTACTCTTGTAGACAGCATATATATGGGTCTTGTTTGTGTATCCGTTCCGCCAGTCTTTGTCTTTTGGTGGGAGCATTTAGTCCATTTACATTTAAGGTAATTATCGATATGTATGTTCCTATTCCCATTTTCTTAATTGTTTTGGGTTTGTTATTGTAGGTCTTTTCCTTCTGTTGTGTTTCTTGCCTAGAGAAGTTCCTTTAGCATTTGTTGTAAAGTTGGTTTGGTGGTGCTGATCTCTCTCAGCTTTTGCTTGACTGTGAATGTTTTAATTTCTCCATCAAATCTGAATGAGATCCTTGCTGGGTAGAGTAATGTTGGTTGTAGGTTTTTCTCCTTCATCACTTTAAATATGTCCTGCCACTCCCTTCTCGCTTTCAGAGTTTCTGCTGAAAGATCAGCTGTTAACCTTATTGGGATTCCCTTGTGTGTTATTTGTTGTTTTTCCCTTGCTGCTTTTAATATGTTTTCTTTGTATTTAATTTTTGATAGTTTCATTAATATGTTTCTTGGCGTGTTTCTCCTTGGATTTATCCTGTATGGGACTCTCTGTGCTTCCTGGGCTTGATTAACTATTTCTTTTCCCATATTAGGGAAGTTTTCAACTATAATCTCTTCAAATATTTTCTCAGTCCCTTTCTTTTTCTCTTCTTCTTCTGGGAACCCTATAATTTGAATTTTGGTGCATTTAATGTTGTCCCAGAGGTCTCTGAGATGGTCCTCAGTTCTTTTCATTGTTTTTTCTTTATTTTCTCTGCAATTGTTATTTCCACTATTTTATCCTCCAGGTCACTTATCCGTTCTTCTGCCTCAGTTATTCTGCTATTGATCCCTTCTAGAGTATTTTTAATTTCATTTATTGTGTTGTTCATCATTGATTGTTTCCTCTTTAGTTCTTCTAGGTCCTTGTTAAGTGTTTCCTGCATTTTCTCTTTTCTATTTCCAAGATTTTGGGTCATGTTTACTATCATTATTCTGAATTGTTTTTCAGGTAGACTGCCTATTTCCTCTTCATTTGTTATGTCTGGTGGGTTTTTACCTTGTTCCTTCATCTGCTGTGTGTTTTTCTGTCTTCTCATTTTGCTTATCTTACTGTGTTTGGGGTCTCCTTTTTGAAGCCTGCAGGTTCGTAGTTCCTGTTGTTTTTGGTGTCTGTCCCCAGTGGCTAAGGTTGGTTCAGTGGGTTGTTTAGGCTTCCTGGTGGAGGGGACTAGTGCCTATGTTCTGGTGGATCAGGCTGGATCTTGCCTTTCTGGTGGGCAGGTCCACGTCTGGTGGTGTGTTTTGGGGTGTCTGTGGCCTTATTATGATTTTAGGCAGCCTCTCTGCTAATGGGTGGGGTTGGTTTCCTGTCTTGCTAGTTGTTTGACATAGGGTGTCCAGCACTGTAGCTTACTTGTCGTTGAGTGAAGCTGGGTCTTGGTGTTGAGATGGAGATCACTGGGAGATTTTCATCTTTTGATATTATGTGGAGCTGGGAGGTCTCTTGTGGACTAGTGTCCTGAAGTTGGCTCTCCCACCTCAGAGGCACAGCACTGACTCCTGGGTGGAGCATCCAGAGCCTTTCATCCACACGGCTCTGAATAAAAGGGAGGAAAAATAGAACAAAAGAAAGAGGATAAAATAAAATAAAGTAAGATTAAATAAAATAAAGTTATTAAAATAAAAAATAATTATGAAGAAAAAAGAATTTTTTTAAGTAAAAAAAAAAAAAAACGGACAGACAGAACCCTAGGACAAATGGTGAAAGCAAAGCTATACAGACAAAATCTCACACCAAAGCATACACATACACACTCACAAAAAGAAGAAAAGGGGAAAAAATAATCTATCTTGCTCCCAAAGTCCGCCTCCTCAATTTGGGATGATTCGTTGTCTATTTAGGTATTCCAGAGATGCAGGATACATCAAGTTGATTGTGGAGTTTTAATCCGCTGCTCCTGAGACTGCTGGGAGAAATTTCCCTTTCTCTTCTTTGTTCGCACAGCTCCCGGTGTTCAGCTTTGGATTTGGCCCCGCCTCTGTGTGTAGGTCGCCCTGAGGGCGTCTGTTCTTCGCTCAGACAGGACGGGGTTAAAGGAGCAGCTGATTCAGAGGCTCTGGCTTACTCAGGCCGGGGGAAGGGGGGAGTACGGATGCGGGGCGGAGCCTGCGGCGGCAGAGGCCGGCATGACGTTGCACCAGCCTGAGGCGTGCTTTGCGTTCTCCCGGGGAAGTTGTTCGTGGATCCCGGGACCCTGGCGGTGGCGGGCTGCACAGGCTCCTGGGACGGGAGGTGTGGATAGTGACCTGTCCTTGCACACAGGCTTCTAGGTGGCGGCAGCAGCAGCCTTAGCGTCTCATGCCTGTCTCTGGGGTCTGCGCTGATAGCCGCGGCTTGCACCCGTCTCTGGAGGTCCTTTAAGCAGCGCTCTTAATCCCCTCTCCTCGTGCACCAGGAAACAAAGAGGGAAGAAAAAGTCTCTTGCCTCTTCGGCAGGTCCAGACTTTTCCCTGGACTTCCTCCCGGCTAGCCGTGGTGCCCTAATCCCTTCAGGCTGTGTTCATGCAACCAAGCTCAGTCCTCTCCCTGGGATCCGACCTCCGAAGCCGGAGCCTCAGCTCCCAGCCCCGCCCGCCCCGGCCGGTGAGCAGACAAGCCTCTCGGACTGGTGAGTGCTGGTCGGCACCGATCCTCCACGCGGGAATCTCTCCGCTTTGCCCTCTGCACCCGTTTCTGCGCTCTCCTCCGTGGCCCCGAAGCTCCCCGCCACCTGCAGTCTCCACCCGCGAAGGGGCTTCCTAGTGTGTGGAAACCTTTCCTACTTCACAGCTCCTTCCCACTGGTGCAGGTCCCGTCCCTATCCTTTTGTCTCTGTTTATTCTTTTTTCTTTTGCCCTACCCGGGTACGTGGGGAGTTTCTTGCCTTTTGGGAGGTCTGAGGTCTTCTGCCAGCATTCAGTAGGTGTTCTGTAGGAGTTGTTCCACGTGTAGATGTATTTCTGATGTATCTGTGGGGAGGAACGTGATCGCGTCTTACTCTTCTGCCATCTTCCTCAACTCCTCTTTCCTCTTGTTTTAGTTACTGGTTTCAATGATATACATGCAGCTAATTTTTTCAATTATTTTATTCCAGAAAAATTGAGTATGAATTAAATCTTGGCATTTTATGTTATCTTAAATGTGCCAAGGGAGATTAGCAAATCCTTTTTGTAATGAAAATAGGTTTTGTACATTTTCCCCTTTTTCTGAGAAGTTGAGATTTCCTAAAGGCACATCCATACCCATTTCTAATTTTCTCTTTTAAGAATAACATTCCCCAAACTAAAAGAAAATTCTGTTGATACTTTTGGTAATATCTAGACAGTTGAAATAAAGCATAGTCTTGATTTTAGTTTCTCAGAAATAAAAGTTTTCTTAGCGCCGCTTCAGAGAAGGCACTGGGGTGGGGATATTTACCTGCTCACGGTTCCACCTTACTCCAGCAAAGACAAGCATGGGAATGTGGCCTGTGCTCTCCTAGGCTTTTTCTCCACATGAGAATGCAGCAAGGCTATTTGCTAAGTGGTGTTTTTGAGCGATCCAGTTTTCATATTATAAAAGTTTGGGGCTTTTGAAAGATCACAAAACACAGAAGAGATGCCTTAACCATTATTAAGAGCTCTTAGGACGCAGAGGAGTAGTTAGTGGTTTGAATGGGTAGACAGACACACCAAGCTTAGATAGGCAAGTTTACTGCCAAAGTTGTCTTTGTTAAAACTATGAAGTTGAAATGAATGTTCAGTGACTTCTAATCTCTACATTTAGGTGATTTTCTGCTCTGCTTTCAGGATCTGATAAAACTGGTCAGAGTCAAATGTTAAGCAACTAGATTTTTAGTCTTCTCAACAGTATTTTCAGTTTAAAAGAGAACAGCAAGGGAGAACAATGATTGCTCGAAAGACATGAGTATCTGATATAAACTCAGCTATGACACACCACCTGGCTGTAATTAGGTTTCTTAAATGTTTGATTTAATTGAGCATGTGTCTTTTCTGAGTTCTTCTTTGTTTTATTATTTATTATTATTATTGTATTATTTACACTGAAAACTACTTAATCGCACAATCTTCATTTGAATCCATTGTCGGTCCTAAACGGGCTTCTGTGTTCTTCCTGATGCTAGTGAGTTGAGCTGGACCAGTGGTTCTCAAGCTTTAATGTGCATGGGAATCACCTGAAAGCCTTCTGAAGCACAGCTCCCTGGGCCCCACCTGACTTTCTGATTCAGCAGGTCTGAGGTAGAGCTCCCAAATTTGCATTTTTAACAAGTTCCCTGTAGATGGCTGATGTTGCAGGTGGGGTACCATACTTTGAAACCATGGGGCTGGCCAATATAGAAGAAAATCTGAAGGTTTCCTTTTTGAACCCAGAGCCTGGAGTGAAATCCAATCTGATGACTTTTCATTTTGTCCACTCTGGACTCTACTCATCTTTTCTGAGGCAGAGGGGCCAGTTAAGCAAACAGCTTTTCCCCCCAAAAGAATTGTTCCAGAGGGCTTAGAATCTTCTTATCAACCCTACCAAAGCCATGGCCCCTGAGGCTTATACATGCACTAAGACAAGGTCAGGAGAAAAATGGGTCTCTGTTTCAGGGGAGAGGATTTCTTTTCCCAATTCACCCAGTCTCTTATGATTTTATCTAGCTTAACCCTGAGTTTCTCAAGGAAAGGAAGCACATCTGAGTCATCCATACAGCCTATAGTCTTGAACGGCGCCTGGCATATAGAAGGCGTATAGTCACTTCAGTGTTGTTGGTTGTTTAGTCTAGAGCCCTTTCCTGTGCTTGCTTGAGGTAGATCCAGCAAGGAGAGTCCTTCTAATATGCGTCCAGTCACTCCTGCAGGTGCCACTTACTCTACCTGTACCAAGGGCCATCTCTACACGCTTTGCATCTGGTCTCTGTAAATGTGTGCAGCCTGACCAGCACTGTGGGCTCAGTGTCTTAAGATCTTAGTGTGATTATGGCATTGATTCCAGAAAGTAGAAAGATGTCTTTTTGCAGTGGTGTTAATATTAACATATGATGGCTAATTGGACCACAAGTAATACATTTCTTATTTATAGCTTCATTCTAGGAAAGACATAGAGTGGATTTTCTCTGGTTTATTTTTCTTTGCCTAGGTCTTTGCTGATTTAAATAAGCCAATAATCCTCTTTAAGGAGGGGGAGGAGTCACCACATAAGACCAATTGGGCTACTGAGTAGAAATCTTGGACTGCTACCCATTTTGCCCTAATTTTTATGATGATATAATCAAATTGAGACTTCGATTTATACTTACTGGACAGTATCCCTGAATCCTACTATTTAAGGCTTTCATTCATTCAGTGAATATTTACTAAGCCCTTGTATGTGTCAGACTGTGATGCCTGCTGGAACTTACATCTCAGGTACGGAAAGGGATGTCTAAGAGGTGTATTCTTTGTGGACATGGCAAAATGTGATCTCACAAATTTTATTGGCTGTCCACATCGTGGAGAATTGAAGGTTTTATTTCCAGGATTTTCAGAAAAGTAGATAGGCTTGTCAGGAGAGTGGCAAGTAGTAATTGGTTATGTTCTGTTGGAGAAGAAAAGGCAGCAAGTCAATGACAGTGCCCATGTAATGGCATAAACGTTTTGATGTCATCTGCTAGGTGGAATCATGATATTTGTTGACACCAACAGGTAGGGACAAAAGCAAATTGCAAGTATAGCTAACACTTAGAGAGCACTTACTATGTGCCAGGCATTGTTTAAATGTTTTGACTGTATTAGCTCAATACTTATAATAACCATATGAAGTAGATTTTTTAATTGTGGTCTATGTCCGTTTTTAAAAAATAATTTAAAAATATTTTTAATTGTGGTAAAAAACATAAACATAAAATTTACTGTCTTAACCATTTTTAAGTGTACAGTTCAGTAGTATTAAGTACATTCACATTGTTGTACAACAGATCTCCAGAATTTTTTCATCCTGTAAAACTGAAACTCTATATCCATTGAAAAACAGCTCCCCATTTCCCTCTCTCTGCAGCCTGTGGAAATCACCATTCTACTTTCTATTTGTTTGAGTTTGGATAATTTAACATGACTTATGTTCTAGTTTACTGATTCTTTCTTCTACTTGATTGAGTCTGTTGTTGATGCTCTTTATTGCTTTCTTCTCTCATTGTATTCTTCAGCTGTAAGATTTCTATTTGTTTGTTTTGATGATTTCTACTTCTTTGTTGAACTTCTCATTTTGTTTATGCATTGTTTTCTTAATTTTAGTTGCCCGTGTGTTCTTATAGTTCACTGAAATTCTTTAAGAGGATTATTCTGAATTCCTTGTCAGATAGTTCATAGATCTCCTGCAGCTTGGGGTACTTGATGGGTCAGCTGGCAGCATCTGTGGGCAGTGGGGTTTGCTGTCAGGGTCTCTAGTTGGGTGAAGTCACTGCCTATGCTCTGAGGTCAGGGGGCTGCTGCTGGCTGGGCTCTGTGATTGCTCATGGTAGATGACATTTCAGGCTGTGCTTCCTGACCAGATGGTGCTCACGGCTGGATTCTTTGTTTATGCAGGGCCATAGGCAGGGCTTTAAGGTTGGATGGGACCTCAGGCTGTGCTCTGTGATAAGGTGGGACCAAAGGGTGTGTCCCAAAGTTGGACTGGGTCCCTGTCTGGGCTTCCGCACCAGATGGGACCCACAGACTATGCTCCATGATTGGGTGGACTCACTGGCTGAGATCCCTGACTGGGCTGGGCTATAGGCAGCATTTAGCAGTTGGGCAGTTCTGTATGCTGGGCTTTGCTTCAGGGTGGGGCTGTAGACTGGGTTTCTTGACTGGGTGGTACCATAGGCTGGGCTTTGAGGCTACCCAGGGTCACTGTTCTGACTCCCTGGTCATATGAGACCAGAGGCTATACTTAAGAGTTGGGTAGACCTTCTGGCCTGGGGCTCTGTATAAGCAGGGCTGGAGCATGGAGGGCTTCCTGGCTACCTGGGTTCTCTGGCCAGGCTTCCCGGTTGGGTAGGACTGGGGGCTATACTCAGTAGGTTGTGAATTTTCTTCTCTGCCTAGGTGGGGCCACAGAACAGTCTCCACAGCAAATATAGCTTGTTGACTGGTTACCCATATCAGGCAGAACTGCCTGGACCAAACAAAGTCCCTGGCCAGAAGGGGCTACTGGCTCAGCTCTGCAGATGGGCAAAGCCCCTGCCTGGCATCTCTGCTTCAGTACTGCTGAGTACTGATTGCTGTAAGCCCTGTCCCCCCCCCACCCTTATCTGTCTCTATCTGATCCACTTTGGGTTCTCTTTCTCCAGTGGAGAAACCATAGGCCCAGAGGGGCCCTTTTGGTGCAGTGCTGTACCGGCCTGTGGGAGGGGTGACACAGGGTATAGTTGCTCCTCCTTCCCTTCTAACGTGATGCTTCTCAGTCTCTGTGATCCAACAGGGCGCTTCAGCTTCAGCCCCCAGTTCTGGGATTTTCACAGTGGTGTCTTGTCTGTGGATAGTTGCTAGGTAGTCTTCTTGTGAGGGGGACTGAAGCTGGGAATGACCTATGCTGCCATCTTGATGACATCACTCCTGAAGTCTCTTTTTTTCCAGAGAGCATTTGTGTGTCATCTGCCAGTTCCCTGGGGATACTACCTACCTGAGATCTTTCTCTCTGTTCCAGGATTTTTTTGAATTTGGGCTGTAAACACTGGTGAATACCATTTGAGAGTCAAGTTTTCAGGAGAAATTTTTTTGTCTCTCCCTTTAGCTAGTTCCAAGGTTGACACAGGCAAGTTTCCTTGCAGTCCCTTTCTGCATAAAGATTTGTTTCTCCTTTACTCTCACACTAAAGATTTAGCCCTTTGCTGCCTTAGCGTTATGAGAATGTTAGATTCTCCATTTGGTCTAATCTTGGCATCAATAATGGTGTCTCTTAGAATAAATAGTGTCTCAGGGTCAATGATATTTGGTATTATTACCCAAACTCATGTGACATGGAACCTTGTTTTCCCCCAAGCAACATGCATAAAGTCCTACAGAGCTCTACAGTACCACATAGAACCCACTTAGGGAAATTCTGAAATAGACGTCTATGACAGTTTCAAAACTATTTATCCTAGTTTCAATGTTTTGAGGCAGTAAAATGTACAAAGGACAAAATGATGCTAAGAATATTATTCCCAGAAGAATAGGCTATTTATGTTCCTCTCTTTCAAAAACTTCCATTTTCTTAATTAAATCTAGTCCAGGGATAAATTAGTCCTGTTTTATATGCTAAAGGAATCAGGGGGGGTGGGGGGAGGTTTTCATTTAAACTTCTGTAAAATCTTTTTCACTATCCTCAAAGTTTTTTCCTTATTATAAAGATAATTTTATGTGAATATATATTGACTTTTATATATCTGAGAACATACTCTTTGCTTTTTTCTTATTAAAAAATCACATTTTGAGAAATCCCTCTTGTTTTACATTCTTCAAAAATGTTATTTTTCTTAATGATATTCTGAAATATGAATTTATTACAAATTGTTTATTCTGATTTTATAAACATTACAATTTTTGTCATTTTAAATTGCATAGTTCATCCCTTGCGTATAGCCATGAGTCACACAACATTGTATTGCTAGTAGTAATGCTTGTTTACTGTCTTGGGAAGAGAAAAAAATGATGAATAGGACAAGTTCCTACCCACCTGGAACTCATTTTCTCATTGGGAAACAAAGATATGCACAAATATGTCTGATAGAAGTACTGTATTTAAGCTTAATATGAGAGCATGGGAAAAAGGAGGGATGTGTGAGGATCTGGTGTGACTTCAGGGGCTCAATTAATCTCAAGTGAGTATATGAACATTTTCAAAATTAAGTGGAGGTCTGGAGGCCTGCAGGTGTAGCTACCTGCAGGGATGCAGGGGCTGGTTTGTGTAAAGGTGTGAGACTAGAGTAAAAGGAGAGAAAGCCTCCTGATATACCTGAACACTTTCCAACTGACCTGCAGTTAGCTGAATTTAATCTCTTTTTAATTTCTAAAATTCCATTTAAAACCAACTCATTCAGAAAAATACCTTTAAAAAACTGCATGGCATTACCTGTGGCATACAGCAAGAAGTATCTTCTAGAACAGATGTTATACCACTATAAAGATGGAAACGCTGGTCTCCCCCCACCCCACCCCCATGTGAGCGGGCTGGTGTGTTAGTAATTCTGAGAACTGGCTGTGACAGCAACTCGGATATGGAATTGAGGCTGGTCAGGATCATTGTCTCTTTTCCATTCCCTGTTTTTCACTAGAAGCTCCTGATTAACGACAGGTTTAACTGAAAAATCTTTTGGCTCTTTTTCTTAGCCCTGTTTTTCTAAGGACAATATGCTGTAAATATGAGGCAAGTGAAAAGAAAACAACCTATTTGGGAGAAATGCTAGTCTACAGAGAATGAGCATTTTTGAATAGGGGACATTTTTGCAGCGACACTTTTTCCCCCATTGAAATCATTTAGCTGGCTCGGGCCTCCAAAGCCACGTGTTGGGCGACAAGCCTTTCTTAGCTCCTAGAGCCCATTAGAAAGCTGCTTACTTCCAGTCTGTTAATGAAAGTCGGCCGTCTGAGGTCTTCCCACCGCTGCCATCCTTCTCCTAAATTGCTTCAGTGGAATTGAAAGCTCCACGGTGAAATGGAGCCAGTAGTAATAAAAGCCCCAGGACCCGGCAGATTCAGTAACAGCAGGCATGTGTTCATTGGCCCTTGCTTGTCAGGCCTGATCTTCAGTCACTTCTGTGTCTAATCCCCATAGGAGTGAGACTCACTCACATCCTCCAGCACAGAACCCATAGTCTCTGAATGCTCATTCATTTCAAAAGAATAAACTGAGTACCAGTTTGGGGCCAAGGGCTCTGCAGGCATCCAACGACACAAGAATGAACCAGAGGGATGCAGTTCCTGCCCTCAGGGAACTTAACAGTCTGGGAACGATTTTATTTTCATAAATGTGAAACTGATGTTGAATAACTCTGTAGTCACCTTTCGCTTATTTTTCCACCAAGACTTTTTTAAAATTAAATTTGTCATGGACGGGCCATATCTTGGGAAAAGCCCTGTCCAATCTCAGCATGATTCATAAGCACCTAAGTATTTCTTCCCTGCGTCTCTCAACAGATTGCTTTGAAGTAATCTACTCTGCAGCCAAAAACACCTGACTAAACGTAAATAGATTGTTCTTTCACAGACACATTGTTGACTTTTAAAACACCAACTTAATTACTTAATGAAGTGACATGTGCTATTTCTTTACTCCCTTGGCCTGTGTCATGGGGCCTGGTGAATTTTTTCCAGTCTCTTATTCTCTGATGATAGCTCTGGTAGATTCCAGGCAGTGCCCCATCCTGGTAGGTGGGCTGAGGCAGGTGTGCAAGCCCATCCAGCTGTGGCGTGCTAGGCTCCAAGGGGCCGGTGGGTGGGACGATTCACTGCTCGTGAGATGGTGACACTTAGGACATCTCGGATGATGATGTGGTGCAGGCTGGGCTGGGCTTGGTTTATGGACTTTCCTCTGCTTGACTTCAGTGCCTCACCTTTGTTGTGATTGCTTTAGGACACATGGAGAAAGAATCTGCCTGGGAGGGACCAGACTCCTTTTGTTCGCTTTGCTTGGTAGGCTTTCCTGGGAGAAGCAGCTGGGACACAGAACAAAAAGTGTATGTCTTGTGGAAATCTAAAATCTTTGCTCTGGCAGGGAATGTCAGAGATACTGAGTCTAGCCCCTCATTTGATAGAGGAGGAACCTGAGTCCCCCAAGATCTGAGGATCGGTGGTAGACAAGGCTGAGACTAGAGCTCATCATGCCTTCTGACTTTTTCTTTAGTGCCCCTTCTGCTCCGCTTGATAAATGGCCACTGGAATTGTTATAGACTTGAGAGAATGGCGATCTCTTTAAAAAAACAACAACAACAGTATTCTCCTAACCCCTAATCAGGCAAATGTTTGCTTTATTTGGAATCTAAAGGAGAAATGTCCAGAAACAGTCAGTACACTAGGACTATGGGGGAGAAAATGAACTCTCTTACTGAGAGAGAGCTTATGCTGTAGGGAGTATCTCCCACAGCTTAGATCCTTAGAAAGGCGGCAACTTCCTCCTGAAATCATCTGGAAGCTGGAGGCCACCTTCTGCCAGCAAACACTCCAACCAAACTGCCACTAAAAGACCATTTAAATATAATCCATCCTGATGAGATTTCCAACCAGATTTCTGGACCAGAGGGGTTTGGATAAAGGTCAGATAAGTCTTTAAACTGAATCATGGACCCTTTATCTCAATCTGTTATCAAAGCCTGCATGATTTTCGTGGAATCCACTGTGGATTTGTGTGCACTGTTTATACGTGTAACTTATTTTAAAAGTACCTTATGCCCTCAGGACTTTCAATAAACTATCCCCCACCAGAGATAGAGCCATAAGAACCCCTCAACCACCTGCCTCACCCACCAAAAAATCCCCCACAACAAAAAAAACCAAACCATTGGTTGAAGCCCTATTTAGGAAATTCACATTTGAAACTGTGCAACTACTGGCACTGTGTACTTCTGATATTATCTGATGACAATTTATCATTGTCAGTGAGATACAGAGCTGTGTACTTTTTTTTAAAATTCTGCTGTGATATGGAAACAATTATCTTGTCAAGGCCAGAAAAACATTAGTTATGTCAAACAATATAAGAAAACTCACAAGGAAAAGTTTGGAAAGTGACGTGAAAGAGTGTGACTAACCTCAAGGCTTGGATGACTTCATGGATTTGGTTACCTGTGAGCCCATGTCAACCAGGCTGGCGGTTCCCCTCCCCTCCCCTTCCAGATGTGCTCTGCGGAAAACCGGGGGAAGGGTGGGTGCTCAGGTCTGGGCCATTCCTCCTGGATCCTGCTGGTGGGTTTCTGCTAATTACACAAATCAGTAACAGATGTGCTGAGGGTAAGCACCTCATATTTATTCCACAATGTGTTTCCTTTAAACGACAAATTTTTTAAGGCCAAAAAGAAAAAATATCATTATATAGTTTTCCTCTGCAACACAAAGCAAAAGGGGGGAATACATGTCTCCAGAGAGGTAGTTCATCCTGTCATTTGAACAAGGAGCTAAGCCAATGGTCTCAGAAGAGAAAGCCCTTTGTAACTGTTTAAGATCCTTATTAAGGTTTATTTAAATGTGGTATTCTATAAATCATAGATTTTGTGTTCCCCAAGCTGTTAGATTATAATTTATAGCTGGAGTATTTTTACTCTATATAAAATGGTTGATAAGGTTGATAAATTGCTCCCACAGAGAAGGGAACCAGGAGGAGCTTTCCTTAAATAGGAAAACAGTGAAGTTGGAAAAATGAACATTCCACTGTCTTTTTTCGATCTGTGAAGAGACACTTTTAGGTTTCCAAACAGACTAGTGGCATGGCACAGGAGCCTGGCTTTTCCATCTTATTAAGAATATTGGAAATGGGTAACAGAAAATTTGGAAGTAGAGGTGGTATGGCTGCCCCTAGGAGGACGGGGGCCTCTGCACAAATATTTTTGTTCAGGACCCCTGTTTATATAAACAATTTGAGTCACCCGAAATCAGAATGTCAGCACTAGTCTGGTCTAGTCTCCGGTCAGAATGCTTCCCACGGGAGAGGCTACAGAGGAATCATTCCCCCTCCTTCCTTCACCCCACCCATATCTTTGGGGCATCTGATGAACCCACATGTGAGGAGGGGAGGGAGGGAGAGAGTGTTTGGGGGTGGTAGTGGAAATAGTAGAGGGCTTGAGCATGTGTGGAAGGGGAGACACAGGGATGGGGTCCATGTGGGTCATGATGTGGCTAGTATGCCCTTCTCTTTTGGTCCTAGTCACCAGAGGGGGTCTTTGAACTTTTCTGAGTGTAGCTAAGGACTTAAAGGGGAAGTGGAGCATTTACTAGGATAACTATTTGAGTAGTTGGAGATCTCTTGCAAGGAGAGGAAGAAGCCTGTTGTAGAAGAAATACTGCTTGTGATTTTATTTTTTATGGAAGCCCCTAAAGACTAAGCTGTGCTAAATCAATACACATAAGTGGGAAAGGTGTCTTTTATTTATTTATTTTTTTTGTGGTATGCGGGCCTCCCACCATTGCGGCCTCTCCCGTTGCGGAGAACAGGCTCCGGACACGCAGGCTCAGCGGCCATGGCTCACGGGTACAGCCGCTCCGCGGCATGTGGGATCCTCCCGGACCAGGGCACGAACCCGTGTCCCCTGCATCGGCAGGCGGACTCTCAACCACTGCGCCACCAGGGAAGCCCCGGGAAAGGTGTCTTTTAAAAGTGAATGACTCAGTTTAACACATTTGAGGCAAAACTAGAGTTAGAGTGAACAGTGATTGATATAATTAAGTATTCACGAGGAAAATGATAATTATATCAAGGTATTTGGTTTTCTTTAAATCGTGCTCTAATTTTCTGTTGATTTCATTAATATAGTAGTTTATTATGGATAGAAATATCTATGGTTAGTTGTAGCAATAAAGAATTGTATTTTCATAGAAAACTGTAATTTGTAGGAAAATATACCTTTTTATTTACCATTAAACATATCACTTGAAGCTTGAATCCTTGCATGCTCCTCCCTCCCTCCCTTCCTTGCATAGTAAATGTATTCACTATCTGTTTGTCAGGTGCTGCTGTACTGGCATTTACTCATTTCATTGAATACTCACAGCCCCCCTCAAATCCCCATTTTATAGCCAAGGAACCTAAGACTGAGAGAGATTGAGTATTTTGCTCAGGGACACGCAGTTCTATCAGAATTCTGACTCCAGTACCTTTACCCTTAAGATACCAGCTTCCTTCTGTTGAATACTTACCATCTGCTGGGCACTGAGTTAGGTTCCTGAGCTCCCACAGATGAATAAATTGTATGACCTGCTCTCAGTGACACCAAAAACTTGGCCTCTGTGTACGAGTGCTGAATTGAATCTTGGAGACAGTTCTGGGTGAAGTGGAAAAGAAGAGCTTTATTGCTTTGCCAGGCAAAGGGGGACACAGAAGGCGCCTGCCCTCAAAAACTGTGTGTCCCAACCCAGGAGGATTTGGTGAGGAGTTTTATAGCAATGGTTCAAGGGTGGGGTTGCTGATAAGATTAGGGTGTGTTCAGGGCCTGCACTCCTGTAATCTGTAATCTGGTCTCAGGTAATCTCTTGATGAGCTTCTGTGGTTCCTTTAATCTGGCCTCAGGTGGTCCTCTCTGGAATGAAGAATGCTGACATCTTCCATTTGTTGGGGGTTTTAGTTCTGTAAAGAGCTCAAAGAGATTGTTATGTGTACCCCTTGAGGCAGAACCAGGACCCTGCCTCAAGGCTGCGCTATTGTTTCTTGGCTGCTCCTCCCTTGTCTTGGCATCCCCTCCCTTCCCTGATTAGCAACTCTTCAAATCTTCCCTTTGGAACTCGGGGAAGGTCATGGAGGCTGGAGTCTGTTTCCTACAAACAAGAAATGGGGGACAAGGAAAGGCTTCCATGCCCAGGAGCCCCACAGGGTCCTGCTTGCTTTCACCAAGAAGCTTGAAGTCTAGTGGAGAGGGCCTGAGAACCAGCATATAAATAATTGTAAGTCGACAGCTATGAAGTGGTGAGGTGTGGAGTGTCATGGGACTACAAAGGAGTGGCCTGGAACCCAGCCCTGGAGGATGGAAGTGGGCAGGGCTCAGAAAGTCTTCCTAGAAGATCTGTCTCTGGGCTGACCCTTCAAGGATCAATCAGAGCGAAGCAGGTGAGGAGGGAAAGGATGGCCATCCCAACGGGGTGGGGGGGACAATAGGAGGAAAGTCACAGAAGTGAAGAGTGGTTTGGGCTGCAGCACAAGCCATCTGGCATGGTTAAATCAGTGGGATCTGGGATTAATTTGATGTCGGGTGTTGGAGAGAGGGAGAGAGATCATATTTCTGATTTGGGCCCTGGGATGGAGGTGGTGGTGTCAGAAACTGATACAGGGAACACAAGAAGGGAGCCTGGTTAAGGAACTGTGAGAATGAGTCCAGGCCTGGGCACAATGAGTTTGAGAAGCCTGTGGCACATCCTCAGCGGAGGGTCTGGTAGCAAGTTAAATGTCTAACATTTATAAAAAGTTGTAAAATAATTCATCAGATATTTATAGAGCACCTACCATTGGCTAGATGATGCTCTAGACACAGGAGTTAGTGTTGTGCGTAAGTCTCTGTTTCATGGAGATTATATTCTAGTGGGATGAAGACAGATAATAAAGAAGTAAATTAGTGAGCTGATTTCAGAATTGTTATTAAGAAAGAACTGGGTAATGTAGAAGTTCTCATTGAGAAGGTAACACTGGAACTGTGACCTGAGTGTTTAGAGGGAAACTTTCATTTGAATACCCCGGGGTTAAAGTATTCCAGGCAGATGGCATGGCAAGTGCAATTGTCCCTTGATGTAGAAATCAGCCTGGTAAGTTAGAGAAAGACAATCAGTGAAGCAAAGTTGAAGAGGCAGACAAGCATAGCTCAGGGAGAGCTTTACGTCATGGTGCAGAGCCCGGAGGTTTTTAACTTGGGTAAGTGCTAATGTTACCATTTCAAATGACAAAAACCAGCATACAAAACTGTATTTATTGCATACTCTCAACTGTATAAAATGATGTGAGCAAAGAAGATTTTAAAGAAACTTGCCAGATGATACCACTGATTGAGACGTGGTTTCATGCCATGGTCAGTGCTGTGAATGCTGAGTACCAGAGCTGGAACTTGGTCCTAACACTTGCTAGGCCAGCATTCTCAAACTCTGTGATCTCAGGACCCTATCTATCAATATTTATCATATCAGAAATTAAAATGGAGAAAAAATTTAAACATTTATTAATTTATTAAAAAGTAATGAACCCATGATATGTTTACGTAAATGACATATTTTAATGAAAAAAATTACTGTACTCTCCAAAAAATAAGCTGTGAGAAGAGAGTCAATTTTTATACTTAAGTTCTTATTATTTAGCACAATAGGAAGCAGGTGGGTTCTCATATCTGCTTCTGCATTCAGTTGGTTGTGATATCGCAAGTCATATATACTCATGCGAGAATGAAAGTGAAAAGGGCAAATAATCAACTTCTTAGCATCATTCTGAAAATAGTTTTGCCATTGTGGACCCCTTAAAAGTTCCATACCCCACCTTAAAAATCTTTGTGCTCAGTGTGACGTTGGGCAGTCTCCTAACCTAATGGGTCTCAGACTAGTTTCCCCATCTGTAAACTGGAGGCTGTTGATAGCACCAACCTCACAGGATTGTTGTGATTACTTAATGAGTCAATATATGTATTTAATGAGTCAATATACGTTAAAATAATGCCCGGTACATACGGTGTTCAGTACATACCAGCTAGTTTTCTTTTTGTTGTTGTGATTCTGGGTGGCAGCAAAAAACTCTCGCAAGAAGTTGCAAAAACTCATTTAAACTTTATTCTCACTGATTTTCCTTCCTGTCCTCTCTTGCTCCAGTTGTGAAATGAGGCTTCAAATCTGAATGCCAGCTTACAAATGCTACCGTCAAATAATTGCAGGTTTGATCAGTTACTCATAGCTTAGCTTGTAGTAATTTTCCAGATTCTTTCTTTCTTCCTTGTACCTAAAATCATCTCTTCTCAGTGAGTAGACGTTTGATGGTAGATGAGGTGGAGGAAGAAGAGATCTGACAGTACCAGGTTCTGCCTGAGGCTACAAGACTTCAATTTAATTGCTTTCCCCCTCGTCTGTTTTCCATACTGCAGTCATAAAATGAATTGAAAGTCA
This sequence comes from Mesoplodon bidens, assembly GCF_964165515.1. Classification (NCBI taxonomy): domain Eukaryota; kingdom Metazoa; phylum Chordata; class Mammalia; order Artiodactyla; family Ziphiidae; genus Mesoplodon; species Mesoplodon bidens. The sequence goes on from NC_138178.1 coordinate 86,055,473, forward strand.
GAAGACGCCATCAGCTACTGCTTGAGGATTTGTGTCAGCTAGTGCTTTTTTTTTTTTTTTTTTTGGATGGCGGTAAGTGAAATTCTCAGTCTTGGCTTCACAGTGGAATCACCTGGGAAATTTTTTAAATTACCAACACTTGGATCATCCCACCTCCAAAGATACTGATTTAATTGGCCCGGATATGGCCATGGTCAGCAGGATTTTAAAAATCCTCCCAGTGCCCAAAGTCTCACCAGGCTATGACTAAAAAATAAGGTCATGTGTTTCCTTTTTTATTGTAAAATATAACAAATCTACCCAAAAAGTACATAATACATAAATGTCAGCTTAACAAATTGTAAAGTGAACACGCATGTCACCACGATCCAGGGCAAGAACCAGAATGTTGCCAAACCACGGAAGCTCCCTTGCCTTTTCTCAGTCACACCTCATTTTCCAACTCTCTGGAGTTAATCATTGCCCTGATATTTTATAATCACTTTGTTTTATAATTTTATCCTATGAGTATAAATCTCTAAGCAACATAGAATAGATTGGCACATTTTTAAACTTTATCGAAATGGAATCATACTTTTTTGTCTGGCTTCTTTTGCTCAACATTGTATGTATTTTTTGATTCATTTGTGGTTTTGGAAATAGCTGTAGTTCCTTGCTTTTCATTATTCTGTAGAATTCTGTGATATCAATATACTACAGTGTCTTTCTACATTCCACTCCTGATGGATGTTTCTGGTTTGGGACTGTTATAACCAGTTCTGGTATGAGCATTTTCATATGTCTCCTGGTACATGAAGGCAGACATTCTGAACATATATCTCTAGGAATAGATTTGTTGGACACCTTTGCTCATCCGAAGGAAGAGAGAGAGGCTGAGCAAACAGGAGTCCAGAAGATAGGAGTTGGTGTCTGGGACTCTGTTAACACTCTACTCTGGGCTGGGACCCTGGAGGTTTGCACTGCTCTGAGCCATGTGCCCTGAGGATGTTGATGATCTACAGGAGGCAACTGTGAAGCTCAGGATCCTCTCTTTTAATCATTTCCTGAGACTAGAGGGAAAAGGTTCAGTGCCTGTCAAGGGTAGAGATCCTGTTGAAATACTTCCCACTCTGGACTGGGACCCAAGGGCAGCCTCCTGGCAATAGGGTCACAGGCAGGACAGCTGGGTGGTGCAGAAAACATCAGGCCTTCATCCCAGCCTCAGCAGCTGATAGAAGGAGATAAACACAGTCTCTGGAGAAAGAAAACATCATCCTACGCCTTGAAGTGGTTCTTAAATTCTTATCCTCTCCTGTATCTTGACAGGTATTCCCCACTAGTTAGTTCATTGAAGCTTTGATGAAGACACTATTTTTCCTTAGCTTTTTTTGTTATCTTCAGTGGGGAGTTTGGTATGAATCAATTGCTACCGATGGCACATGCCCCTATCTTATATGCATACCATAAACCCAGGCTTGTTTCAGATACCTCTGCTAAAATATCCTGGGGTTTCCAGGGAGTGCTGACAAACTTTTCTGGTCTATTCTCATGGTTGCCTGATACTCCAGGCTATTGCCCTGCCCTTCTGTAGGTTCTCTCTTGCCACATTGAGTCTAAGATCCTCTGGGTCGCTGCTGCTGTCTGTACTACTTTGCTCCAAGCATAAACATAGACTGTGGTATGCTAGAGCTGGCCCATATTGGTGCCTGAGAACTGATTGTTAAATTCTTAGGATTTATGTGAGCCAGTGGTTAAACACAGCTGTTATTAAAAATTAAATTATATAAACTTACAATTTAAATAAATTATATGAAACACAAAGTTCATGAATACTCAAAACTCATCCCTTTTAAATTAGCTTACCATATTTTGCTGATTATGCTCTTGAGGTTATTTCTATCTGTTGGATCTGTGTGGTGGAAATACTATATACAATGGCATGCTATGGCACATCGCTTCGCAACTCAGTGATATGACTGCTTGAACAGTCATGGGAAAATATTTACACCATGGAAATTGGTCAGTGCTACAAATCGGGGCTTTTTCTTTCTTTTTAAGAGCTAGTTGTTAAACACTTAACACATCTCCGGACATAGGACCCCCTTTCAAATGCTCACAGCAGAGTCAGAGTCGAACAGAGTTTAGCAGGCCTCAAAGAATAACAACAGGGAATTACTATTCAGAGAACTTAAAAACTGGTTACTAGAATGGTTATTCTGAGTCACAAGCATAGGCCTCTTGGTGGTAGTTACTAATGTTGCCGCTTTGCCTAAATCCTGTCTCAGCTGTTTATTGGTGGTTGAATTCAACTTTCCTGCCTTGTCGTTTAGCCTACCCTCAAAGAGAATGACATTGAGCAGGTCTTTCCTATGTCGATTCCAGGCCTCAGTTCTCTGAGACACACAGAGAGTAAAATAATTTCCTTCCTTCCCTCATCTACCCCACTCCTCTTTTATGTTATTTTTTTTTTTTTTTTGCCCTAAGAATGAACTCTCCTTGAGATGACTGACAGTGGGAATGTCCATGCTCTTTACTTCTTACCATGGGTCTAACCTGGCTCAGAATACAATAATCACCATTTTTTCATAGTGTCTGGTTTATTCAGTATTGAATAAAGCCACCTGTGGAGCTTCAACAGAACAGTCCAGATTGAGATTTGGCCTTTGAACACTGGCCTTCACTTCCCCTTTCCTTGAACAAATATACACCCATCTCAAGAATAAACAATAATGCTAAGACATAGAGTAGTCCAAATCCAGATTTAGCAATAAAGACACCAAAATATTTTGTCTTCAATATAATGTACATGTACAGGACATGATTTAAAGGATTGCCTTACCTATATAACTATGTAGAACCTACCTTTAGTTTCTCTGTCTGGAACATTTGCATTTAAGATTCCTCATTGCTTTCAGAATTGCCCTAAGAATAAAATATGCTTCAGAATGTATTCAAAATCTAGCACTTCTCCCTGCTGATCACCTGATCCAGCCCCCTTCGTCTTTCATCTGGACCACTGCAGTGGCCTCCTAATTGGTTTCCCAACTTCCACAATTGCCCCTCTTCAGTCTATTCTCAGCACAGCATCCAGAGTGCTCAGGTTAAAATACAAATCGGATCAGGATGTTTCTTTGCTCAAAATCCTCTAATGTCTTCTCATTTGACTTAGGGAACAAGCCATGGTTACCTCCATAGGATCCTCCTCTTTATTTCTTTGACATCATTATACTCCCTGTAGGTCACTCTCCTCCAGCCAGATGGACTGTCTTGCTGACCTCCGAACATACCAGATGCATACCTGATGCCTCAGGGATTTTTCATGCACTCTACTTGCAGTATGAAATTTTCCTGTCCCAGAAAGCTGCAAATTTCGATTCTTTATTTCCTTCAGATTTTTTCTCAAATATTACTTCTTAGTGAGACCTTCTCCAATCACCTTATCACAATTACAGCCCTCCTATATTTCCTATCCCCTTTTCCACCCTAGTACTGATTACCATCTCACTCATTCACTCACCAACTATATATATCTTCATTATTGTATAAATTGTCTGTTTCCTGACACCATTACAAGGCATATTTCATATGGAATTTTTATCTGATTGTATCATGTTCAAATACCATTGCCTAGAACCTGGTACCTGGCACATAGTGGTTTCTTAATAAATATTGAATGAAATGAATGAATGTATGACAGAGTGGTAGAACAGACATTGGTTAGGATCTGGAGACCTAGGTTTTAATTTTTGCCTTTGCCTGTGATAAGCTCTATAACACTTATTACATTCTGTTTCTATATCTCTAGGTACTTATTAATACAATGGGGATATAATGACTGTTGCACATGCCTCATTGACTTTTAGTGAGACTCATGCAGGGAAGTGCTCTCTATAGGTGTGAAGGGATATTTTTATTGTCTTATTTATACCCACTGTAGTGAGCAGCTAGTTCCAGGTCCACCTTGCTTTAAACCACTCCCAAGAAAAAGCTCTCCATTTGAACAGAGGGTGGGGCTGACAGGTTCTTTTCCATATCTCCCTCTGAAGATGTTAGCGGATCCTTGCTTATTGCTTAGATCAGGTAACTGGACTTACTATAAGCCATTAAAAACCCAAAGAGTGAAATAACCCACCACAGGGGCCAGGGCCTTGTGTGTGTCCAGCATTGTTTTATGTGTTCTGCATGTATGATAACCTTTCATCCACCCCCACTGCAACTCTGCAAGTGAGAGTATGGCTTCATTTTAGAGATGAAGAAATTGAAGTTTAGAAAGATCTAGTACCCCACTAAAGCAGTGGAGCTGATAAGAGACAGAGCCTGGGGAGAACTCTCTTGTCTGTCTGACTCTAACACCAAACTCCCGTCCAACTCAGGAAATTGAGATAGTCAGTCCAGGAGCCTAAAAGTGAATATTCTCACACCTATGGATGATGTTTCTCACTGATGTGTTCGTTTCTTTTCAGACTGTCTATGACCAGTGGTTCATTACCCTTTTTAACATTGTCTACACATCACTGCCTGTTTTAGCCATGGGGATTTTTGACCAGGTATGTGTTTTTCTCTGCCTTTATAACATATTTTGCTCTGTTGATGCCTTTTAGTTGCTTTTAGCTTCTAAGTAGAAGACACAAATCATAGAAAGAGTCCTAGGAATGCAGTTGTTTTAATAGCTATTGCATGGCTCAAAAACCCTTCCAGATCTCCCACCTCCACCAAAAGATCCTCTGATCAGAGCTTGATTACTATCCTCTTAAAGATTCACACCCTACATTATTTCTCTAAAGGCTCTGAGACATCCTGCAAGAAACAGTCTCTTTAATTTCATTGTAGCCCAGCATTTCCCAAACTCATAGAACTGCACGTTTACTTATTTATTTTTCATGTAGAACTGATCAGTATGCCTCAGAACTAGTACCTGTGGTTCACACACCAGGGAATACTGTATTAGCCTCTGAAAGTGCAGAGAACCATGCAGTGATACATAGAAAATCATGGAGCTGGGTTGGAGTGCAGAGAGCTAGCATCTGTGGTGAGACTGTCCAGCACAGCCCAGAGCAGGAACTCCAGGCCAGAGGAACACCCTGCCAATGGGAGAGGAAGACACGGAGCCCCACAGCCATGGAGAGAGAAAGTGAGCAGTTTTCTTTGGTTTAGCTCCACATGCTTGAGGGGAGAGAAGGGAGGGAATCATTTATAAAATGGTAGATCCTTGGCACATTCAGACCCTTGGAGGGTACTTCCTGGGTGGGGACAAAGTCTGGCTGCCTATGGGGAAGTGAAAGGCTAGCCAGAGGAGCTTCCATGGCACAGAGTGTATTGTTTAAAAAATTTTTTTGAAGTATTTTTAAAGAGACCAGATTTTCTCCAGGCTGTTGTTAGATCCATTTGCTAGGCCTCATTTTCTGGCCCAAAGCCATCTATTGCAAAATATAAATCTTCGCATTATGAGCTCACTCTACTCTCCCATTCTGAGGCTTTGTAGTCAGTTGTAAGCCTCACTTCTTGTATGTAAAAAGGGCAGTTTGTGAACAACATATTTTGTGAAATTCTACAAAAAGTAATGAACTCTTGAAGACCTTAGATGTAAGGGATTAAGCTCATTCATTTCTAAGTGTCCATGTTTACAATTGTTCCTTTCCTTGGTACTTTGTAGCTGCCCAGAATGTGGGGTAAAGTATTAAATATAAAGCAATTTCTGGGAAAAGATGGTTATTGTGCAATTTGAAAAAAATATATAATAAGGGGAGAATTCAAGATGGTGTTATAGGAAGATCCTGAACTCACCTCTTCCTATGGACACAGTGGGTCTACAGCTACAGAAGGTAAAATTTTCTCTTAAAAAACCCTAAAGCCTGGCTGAAGAAAACCACATGGAAGAGGAGAGGCTGGCACACAATGTCACCATAAACCCCACCCCCGCCCTCAGCATGACAGTCCTCAACAGGGAGAAAACTCAAAACCTGAAGCTTCTCCCTTAGGAGTGAAGGGTGTGCACCCCACATTGGGCACCTTAACATTTAAGACCTGCACCTGCACCTGAGAGATGAATCTCCTAAAACCAATGAGGCTCATGTCCCAAGACCCACAAGACTGAAGCAATCTAAGAAATGGCTCTGAATGAGCCCGTGTGCTCAGACCCCCTTGCTCCTTGGGCCCAGCTCAGAGGCAGCAGATCATGCCCAGTGATGGAGGCTCACCAGCTTATGTTAAATCATCAGCCTGGGGGAAGGCATCTTATTGAACACACACATCTAGGAGCCCGCTGGAACACACTCCAGGGACAGAGATTGGTGGGCGCCATCCTTGTAGTCTCCCTTTGCCATACTCCAGAGCACCAGTATCTCCTGAAAGGGAGCTGTTACATGTGTCTGGTGCCTCTATTTTTGTGGCTGCCGTCCAGGGGACACCTCTTGACTGCTTGGCTCTGGAGGCCAGGGGAACTTGCATTCCTGGTCCCATGGGACTATAGTAATCGGCGTTACCCAGAAAGGAGCTCGTATTCCTATCTGGTGTCCTGATTTTTACGGCTGCTGCCAGGGAACACTTCTACATCCTCTGGCTCTGGTGGCCAGTGGGGCTTACACTCGTGGGTCTCACAGGATTGTAACCAGTGGAGAGAGAGTTATTAAATATCTACCACCCCTCCCGGGGCAGAGCAAGAGGCAACAGACTCAGGAGCTCAGTCTTTCTGTGAAGGAGGCCTATTAGCTAATCATTATAGCTGAGGCCTGAGGGGCAGCCGTCTAATTAAACATGCATCTAGGGGCTGACTGTCATCCTTTCCAGAGACCTCAGAGGGCAGGCAGTATCTTCATGCTCTCCCTATGCCACATTCTAGAGCTCCAGTGTCTCCTGGAGAGGAGCTTCACATGTGTCTGGTGCCCTGGTTCTTGTAGCTGCTGCCCAGGGGACACCACTTGATCACCCGGCTCTTGTGGCTGGGGGCTTGCGTTCCTGGGTCCCATGAAACAGTAGCAAATGAAGAGTTGGTTCTTGGCAGGCTACCCCCAGGGCACTGCACAGACAGCAGACTGAAACACACTCCCAGTCTTTCTGGAAAAAGGAACTCTTTGTTTGTCCTGGAGCTTCAGCCTGAGGGGCAGGCTTCAGGTTTGACACACTCCTAGTGGCTGAGGAAGCTGCTCTCAAGGAATGTAAGCTGTGGATGCCATCTTGGTCTGCTCCCTCTGCCTTGCTCCAGCTTTCTGCGATCTCCCAGAAAAGAGCTTATGCATTAATCTGGAGCCCTGCCTTTTGTGACTGCTGCATAGGGAACCTCCTAGATTGCCTGGGTCTCGTGGCCAGCGAGGCTCATTCTTTCAGTCCCACAGGTATATGTTTGCATGGTTTTAAAAACTGCTGCTTGAGGGTCTAGATTCCAATCAGCCTGAATCTAGGTGCTGTAATCTGACCCTGACACTGACATGTCTTGGCACATTCTCAACTACTGAGAGCTGTTAAAAATATAATAGGGTGTTTGAACAAGCATGAAGGTTTCAGAGACAACAAAAAGCTGGGGCAGGGTTGAACAATAAGGTTTATCTCCTACATGAGGCCACTCTTGGAGACAGGGAGAAGTGTTTGTTTTGTCAGCTGTATGAAAACAAACACAGAGTCAAACAAAATGAAGAAACAGAGAAAAGCAATGATCTTAGAAGATCTTAAAGAGGGAGAAGAATGCATGAACACAATAACTTCAACAAAAAGATGAAAAATATAAGAAAATACCAAATAGAAGTCATAGAGCTGAAGAATACAAGAGCTGAACTGATTAATACACTACAGGGGTTCAACAACAGACTAGATGAAACATGAGGAAGGATCAGTCAACTTGAAGACAGGAACTCACCCAATCAGAGCAGCAAAAAGAAAAAGGATGAAAATAAGTGAAGACAGCTTAAGGAACTTACAGGACAACATCAAACAGACCAACATTCACATTATATGGGTCTCAGGGGAAGAGAGAGACAACGGAGCAGAAATTGTATTTGTAGAAATAATGACTGAAAACCTCCCCAACCTGGGAAGGAAACAGACATCCAGACCCAGGAAGCTCAGAGAGTTCCAAATAAGATGAATCCAAAGAGACCCACAGAAAAACACTTTGTAATCAAACTGTCAAAAGTTAAAGACAAAGAAATAATATTAAAAGCAGCAAGAGAAAAACAACTTATTATATACAAGGCAACCCCCATAAGACTATCAGCAGATTTTTTTCAGCAGAAACTTTGCAGGCCAAAAGGGAGTGACATGATATATTCAAAGTTGAAAGGTAGAACTTTCACCAAGAATATTCTACCTGGCAAGGTTATCATTCAGAATTGAAGGAGAGAGAAAGAGCTTTTCAGACAAGCAAAAGATAGAGGAATTCATCACTACTAAGCCAGCTTTATGAGAAATGTTAAAGGGGCTTCTTTGATCTGAAAAGAAAGGTGCTAATTAGTAGCAAGAAAACATGTGAAGGAATAAATCTCAGTCAAAAGGTTTGAACAACACAGTTTTGAACTGTGTGGGTACACAATCCACAGTTGGGTGAATCCACGGATGTGGAACCATGAATATGGAGGGCCAACCATAAAGTTATATTCAGATTTTTGACTGTGTGAGCATTGTTGCCCTTAACCCTGTGTTGTTCAAGGGTCAACTGTATATAGTAAAGGTAGTGGTTTAATCGCTTATAAAGCTAGTATGCATATTAAAAGACAAAAGTAGTAAAGATAACTATGATTATAATAATTAGTTAAGTAATACACAAGATAAAAATGTAAAATGTGATATCAAAAACATAAAATGTGGGGGGAGAGTAAAAATGTTGAGCTTTAGAATGGAATCAAACTTAAGCAGTTATCAACTTAAATAGACTATTATAGATATGGTTTTATTTATAAGCCTTGTATTACCACAAAGCAAAAACCTATAGTAAATACACAAAATATAAAGAAATATAAGCATATCACTAAAGAAAGTCATCAAACCACAAAGGAAGAGAGCAAGAGAAGAAGAAAGGAACAGAAAGGAATTACAAAAATAGCCAGAAAACAATTAACAAAATGGCAATCAGTACCTACCTATCAATAATTACTTTAAATGTAAATGAACTAAATTCTTTAATCAAAACAAATAGAGTGGTTGAATGGATTAAAAAAAAAAAACCCAAGACCCATCCATATGCAGCCTCCAAGAGACTCAGTTTAGATGCAGATGCACAGAAACTGAAAGTGAGGGGCTGGAAAAAGATATTCCATGCAAATGGAAACCAAAAGAAAGCTGGAGTGGCTATATTTATATAAGACTAAATAGACTTTAAAACAAAGGCTAATAAGAGACAAAGATGGGCATTACATAATGATAAAGGAATCAATCCAACAATAGAATATAACATTTGTAAATATTTACGCACTCAACATAGGAGCACCTTAGTATATAAAACAAATGTTAACAGACATAAAGTGAGAAATAGACAGCAGTACAATAATAGAAGGGACTTTAATACTCACTTAGATCAATGGATAGATCATTCAGGCAGAAAATCAATATAGAAACTTTGGCCTTAAATGACATGTTATACCAGATACATCCAATGTATATATAGAATATTCCCTCCAAAAGCAACAAAATGTAAATTCTTCTCAAGTGCACATGGAACATTTTAAAGGACAGATCATATGTTAAGCCACAAAAAAGTTTTAATAAATTTAAGAGATTGAAATCATCTCAAGCATCTTTCTAACTACAGTGGTATAAAACTAGAAATTAATTACATGAAGAAAACTGGAAAATTCACATATATGTAGGGATTAAGTGACATGCTACTGAACACCAGTGGGTCAAAGAAGAAATCAAAAAGGAAATTCAAAAAAACCTGAGACAAACTAAAATGGAAATATAACATACCAAAATTTGTGGGATACAGTAAAAGCAGTTTTAAGAGGGAAGTTCATAGTAATAAATGCCTACCTCAAGAAACAAGAAACGTCTCAAATAAACAACCTACCTTTATACCTCAAGGAACTAGAAAAAGAAGAACAAACGAAGCCCAAAGTACACCTCAACGAACTAGAAAAAGAAGAACAAAGCCCAAAGTTAGTAGAAGGAAGGAAATAACAAAGATTCGAGCAGAAATAAATGAAACAGAGACTAAGAAAACAATAGAGAAGGTCAGTGAAACTAAGAGCTGGTTCCTTGAAAAGATAAACAAAATTGACAAACCTCTAGGTAGACTCACCAAGAAAAGAAGAGAGAGGACTCAAATAAACAAAATCAGAAATAAAAGAGGAGATATTACAACTGACCACAGAAATACAAGGATCGTAAGAGACTAATATGAACAGATATACACCAACAAATTGGACAACTTAAAGAAATGGATAAATTCCTAGAAACATACATCCTACCAAGACTGAACTATGATTAAGTATAAACTCTGAACAGAATGGAAAACAGTATGGAGGTTCCTCAAAAAATTAATAATAGAACTACCAAGTGATCCAGCAATTCCACTTCTGGGTACTTATCCGAAGAAAGCGAAAACACTAATTTGAAAAGATATATGCACTCCTATGTTCATTGCAGTATTATTTATAATAAATAAGATATGGAAACAACCTAAGGGCTAAGAGATATAGAGAAAAAATATACAGTTGATCCTTGAAACAAGAGAAGGGGTAGGGGTCCCCCTCACCTTGGCCCCCATCCCCATGCAGTCAAAAATCCTCCTATAGTTATACAGTTGGCCCTCCACATCCATGATTCCGCATCTGCAGTTTCAACCAACAGTGGATCACATAGTACATATTTATTGAAAAATCCTGTGTGTAAGTGAACCTGCTCACTTCAAACCCATGTTGTTCAAGAGTCAACTGTGTGTATAGTAAGGCCCCTTATTGCCATCAAGTTGAGTGTATACCCCTATCCTTTCCTGCTTTGTCAACTCTGGCGCTTAAACTGATCTCCAGATCATGGGATGCTATGCTGGAAGGCCTCAATGACCGTCTATGGGTCTGCTCATTTTATTTTATTTATTTATTTATTTTTATTATTATTTTTTTTTTTTGCGGTACGTGGGCCTCTCACTGTTGTGGTCTCTCCCGTTGCGGAGCACAGGCTCCGGACGCACAGGCCCAGCGGCCATGGCTCACGGGCCCAGCCGCTCCACGGCATGTGGGATCTTCCCAGACCGGGGCACAAACCCGTGTCCCCTGCATCGGCAGGCGGACTCTCAACCACTGCACCACCAGGGAAGCCCAATGTGTCTGCTCATTTTATAAGGAGGAAACCAAAACTCAGAAGTTCAGGTTACTTTCCTAAAGTCACATGGCCAGTATGTGACAGAACTCAACCTAGCAGTAGGCCACTTGACTCTGAGATTGCAACACTATTACTGTTGTTACTATTACTATCATCATTCTTTGTTATTATTTATAGAAGCATCTGTTTTTTTAATTACAAGAACTGTGGTAAGAGCTCTGCTGAATACATACCCATTTCATCATGACAGTGATCCTGTGAGGGAGATGCTGTCGTTTATACTCCTGGAGATGAGGAAACTGAGGCTCACACAGCTTAAGTGACAGGTCCAAGACTACACCCCTGCTAAGCAGCAGAGCTGGGGTTTGAACTCAGGATTGTTTGGCTTCAAAGCCTGTGTATATAACCTTATCAGTCACTGGACTGGGGAAAGAAGCACCCACTAGCATCTCAGAATGGGACTTCCCAAAGAGACTGTATCAGTGTTCTTCATGGGACTCCATTTGGCAAGGCCCGGGTCATCCCACAAGCAGGAAGGGGAACTTGGTCTGCTCGCAGAGTTCATGCCTATGTTGCTCCCTCTTTGCCTGCTTCACCGTACCCATGATCCTGTGATGTTGCCAGTGGTCAGTCCTTGCCATACTTTTTGGCTGGGGTGTTTGGCTATGGTGCTCACAGTGTGGTCATCAGCATTGCTTTGGAGCTTGTTGGAAATGCAGTCTCAGGCCCCACCCCAAACTTACTGAATTATAATCTGTACCCCAGGTTATTAGTGTGTACATGAGTTTGAGAAGCACAGCTTTAGTTTCTCCCAGGACTCTGTTGGGCCCAGACATGACTCCTTCTCATTCCGTCTAAATTCTTTGTCCTGAACGCCTGGTAACTGCCCGTGGAATCCTCCCTGGGTAGAACACTCACCTCTTCAGGCTCAGCTCCCTTCCACCTGGAATCCCACATTCAGTTCCCCCTTTCCCAGTTCCCTTTCTCCTGCTCAGGCTTCCCCCAAAGTTGGGAACTCAGGTTGGCCAATTCTGACTCTGCAGCTCTCTGCTGACATCCCCTGGTCACTACCACTCACTGCGTTGGCAATTAACCCCTGGGGCCCACTGGCTGCACAGGATGTACTAAAATTCTGGGAGCATGAATGCAGCTGCAGGAGAGTACAGGAAAAAAACTTCAATTTGAAGCCAAATATCTGTGTGCAATCAAGTTCTGGTTCTGCCATAAGAGCTGTGTGGCCTCTCATGAATCTCTCTTGGAGATTCAAGTTCCCTATATAAAATAGGGATCATTTTATTATCCTTTGGGTTACTGTGGGAATGAAAACAAAATAATGACTAGTGTATATTAGGGCATGCTTAGATATGCATGTGCTATTTCTGGAGATAGGAAGTTCAGGGTATCTCTAAATTCTCAAGCCTCTTCCACTGAAGTAACTCTGTTGACAGGATGTTAATGACCAGAATAGCATGGATTGTCCCCAGCTCTACAAACCTGGACAGCTGAATCTACTTTTTAACAAGCATAAATTTTTCATCTGCGTGGCACATGGAATCTACACCTCATTAGCCCTTTTCTTCATCCCGTATGGGGCCTTTTACAACGTGGCTGGAGAAGATGGACAGCACATTGCAGACTACCAGTCTTTTGCAGTGACCATGGCCACATCTTTGGTCATTGTGGTCAGTGTGCAGGTAACCTACTGGTGAAAATATCTTAACTTGATGTCTTTACACCTTTTAAAATTCTGTTTCATTTATTGACAGTAATTTTAAAGGAATACTGGGGTTTTCTTTTTAACTACACATTTTGAGATTAAAACAGGAAGCTTTAACATAAATTTCCAGATGTAGGAGATTAGCATTGGATGTCTATAACCTCCATGTTAGTGGAAACCTCACAATGAATCAATCACTTCTTGGGACTGCATGTTGTACGTGAAGAGAAATGATTATACTACTACTTCCTCCTTGTGCTGTCTTCTTGGAAGAAAATTTTTCCAATGATAACAGAAACTTTCCCATGACTTCTATAAGACTTAGTAACTTCCAGGTTTCAAAGTGAGATATAACGTTTACTTGGCAGTACATTTCTGTGGAATTATCAAGAGGTTCAATTCTATGTATGTGGCACATCCGAATCTCAAATTCATAGTTTTCCTGGTAAGAATGATTTTTTAAAAATTCATTTTATTGGGCTTCCCTGGTGGCGCAGTGGTTGGGAGTCTGCCTGCTAATGCAGGGGACACGAGTTCGGGCCCTGGTCTGGGAGGATCCCATGTGCCGTGGGGCGGCTGGGCCCGTGAGCCACAATTACTGAGCCTGCGCGTCTGGAGCCTGTGCTCCGCAGCAGGAGAGGCCACGACAGTGAGAGGCCCGCGCACCGTGATGAGGAGTGGCCCCCACTTGCCACAACTAGAGAAGGCCCTTGCACAGAAACGAAGACCCAACACAGCCAAAAAATAAAAATAAAAAAATAAATTAAAAGAAGGCTCAACAGTAAAAAAAAAAAAAAAAAAAAAAAAATTCATTTTATTGAAGTATAGTTGATTTACAATGTTGTGTTTCTGGTATACAGCAAAGTGATTCTGCTATACATAAATATATTCTTTTTCATATTTTTTTAAACATCTTTATTGGAGTATAATTGCTTTACAATGGTATGTTAGTTTCTGCTTTATAACAAAGTGAATCAGTTATACACATACATATCATATACTTTTCCATTATGGTTTATCACAGGATATTGAATGTAGTTTCCTGTGCTATATAGTAGGACCTTGTTCTTTATTCATTCTGTATATAATACAGTAAGTCCCCTACATACAAACGAGTTCTGTTCCGAGAGTGCGTTCGGTTCGTAAGTCAGTTTGTTCCTAAGTCCAACAAAGTTAGCCTAGGTACCCAACTAACATAACGGCTATATAGTACTGTACTGTATTAGGTTTATAATACTTTTCACGCAAATAATACATAAAAAACAAACACAAAACATTTTTAATCTTATAATACGGTACCTTGAAAAGTACAGTAGTACAGTACAACAGCTGGCATACAGGGGCTGGCATCGAGTGAACAGGCGAGAAGAGTTACTGACTCGAGGAGGGAGAGGAGGTGGGAGGTGGTAGAGCTGAAGGATCGTCAGCAATAGGAGACGGAGGACAAGCTGCAATTTCACTCATGCCTGACGTTGATGGCACAGGTTCTGTTTCCTTGCTGGATTCAATTCTATCTACCCTCTTGAAAAAACGATCCAGTGATGTCTGGGTAGTAGCTCTTTTTTTCTAGTCATAGATGACATGGTAGCACTGGACTGCATTCTGAATGACCGCTGCAACCTTAATGTACCATTCTACATTCAGGTCCTGTGCCTCAAAAACTAACAGTGCCACCTCAAATAAAAAACAACCCCTTGCCATTTCCTGCATTGTGAATCTCTTTGGTCCTTCAGTTACTTCTTCTTCCTCTTGACTCTCTTCATCCTTTCTCAATTCCATCAGGTCTTCATTAGTCAGCTCCTCGTGTTGCACAGCAAGGAGTTCAATGAAGTCGTCCTCTTGCAGATCTAGCTTGAAATAAAGATACTGTACTACTGTACTCCATACAGTACTATACAGTAAAGTACACAAAAGCACAACCAGTTGTAGAGGATGCGCACACGTGACAATGTACGCCAGACACATGAACTAACTTAGGTGATTGGACTTGTGAACGCACGTTTGCATCTTTGAAAGTTCGCAACTTGAAGGTTCGTATGAAGGGGACTTACTGTCGTTTGCATCTGCTAATATCAAACTCTTAATCTACCCCTCTCCCAACCCCCCTCCTCCTTGGCAACCACAAGTCTGATCTCTATGTCTGTGAGTCTGTTTTGTAAATAAGTTCATTTGTGTCATATTTTAGATTTGACATATAGTGATAGCATATGGTATTTGTCTTTCTCTTTCTGACTTACTTCACTTAGTATGATCATCTCTAGGTCCATCCATGTTGCTAGAAATGGCATTATTTCATTCTTTTTAATGACTGAGTAGTATTTCACTGTGGGGGTGTACACACACACACATCTTCTTTATTCATTCATCTGTCAATGGATACTTGGTGTTGATGGACACTTGCTTCCATGACCTGGCTATTGCAAACAGTGCTGCTATGAACACTGGGGTACATGTATCTTTTCAAATTACAGTTTTGTCCAGATACATGCCCAGGAGTGGGATTGCTGGACTATATGACAAGTCTAGTTTTAATTTTTTGAGGAACCTCCCTAATATTTTCCGTAGTGGCTGCACCAATTTACATTTCCATCTGGTAAGAATGATTTTTGATGATCCATTGATCCTCTTCGGGCATCTTGAGTTTGTTTCTATTTCCTCTTTTATGCAAATGGTGGACAATACCATTAGATATTGAGTTAGAATTTACAAAAGCTTTCCAATCCATTAAAGTCTGTACCTCTGGGTGGATACATTAAGCCACGTGACCTCTGTTTTTTGTCTTTTTGTGTGTGTGGTTTTTTTTGAGGGGGGGTTTTTTTGAGGGGAAAGTATAAATCAAGGGCTTAATTTTTATAGAGTTTGAATTGCCTGTGGTGAGTCCTTTTTCTATCCTATAAACAATGTGTTTTACAAATCTTAGCCTCTTATATCCAATGAAAGATCTTGTTAAACCCCAGACTTTCTCTTCATGACTCAATAAATATTTAATAGATTGAATGAATCAGATGTAAATATACTGCATTTAAATGGCATCTCTGCCATGCCTTGGTCCATCTAAGTGAGTATCATTAAGTCCAAACCAAAGCCATCTAACACTTGACATCTTGCAAGTCCAAAATTCAGTCAGACAGGTAGCATCCAAAATCAGAACCAGATTTCTCCACTGAAAGAGGAGTTCTGTTTGTCTGTTTCACAACTAAATAAAGCGTATGGGTGCTTTGTGAACTCTCCATGCCTAGTTCCCCTGTGTTCAATTCTGTAGCAGAGGAGGAGATAATGGAGTGACTTGGAAGCCTCTAACACAGCTAAGGCACCATCATGAAATCATGGCTTCAATCAGACACTGCTGTCCTTAACACACAGAATAAGTTTCAGGAATTTTGTGAATAAGCTCATTTTGAGAGCAGCATTAACATCCTTTCCTCTCTGTCTAAGCTTGAGTAATTTCTGCAGAAGGGGTACATAGATGTTATACTTTTGAGTTCAAATCTTTCTTTATCTTTACTAAATGATATATTGGATGGGCATAAGATTCTTAAATCAGAGCATTTTTCTTTAGGAACTTTGTAAATGATTTTCCACTACATCCATTTCAGTGTAGCAGTTTGATATTAAGTTGATTCTCTTTCCTTTGTAAATAATATCTTCTGTGTCTAGAAGCTTATGTTCTGTATCCTTCGACTTCACAAATGTCACCAGAACATAACTTCTTTCATTGATTTTCCTAGAGTTTACAGTACCCTCCCAATCTGAAAATCTTTGCTGTTTGTTATCCCAGAGCAGTTTTCTCTGTCATTTCTTTGATTGCTACTTCTCTCTTTCTTTCTTTTCCTCTTTCTATGATGCCATTATTTCTTATATTGGGCCCATGGATATGACATCTATGGATTTGCCATCCATGTCTCATATCTTTTTGCACATGGTTCCCATTTCTTCAAGTTTTTGCCCAGTTATGAAATATTGTTTCCATTTGTTTTTCCCAGAATATTAATTCAATTCTCATCACTGACTATTATTGTTTGGTTTCTCTACTGAATTTTAAAATTCAGAAATAATGCTTTTACTTCTTCCAGAATTTTTTACTATGATCTAATTGCATCTCCTTAAGAGTTCTTATTACTTTTTTTGTTGTTATAGTGCTTGTCTGTCTTTCCCATTAGTTCTGCCTCAACAGGAGCCACCTGTTCTTGTTTTTTTTTCAATTGCGTCCTCTTAAATTGGTTGTGATTTTTCTTTGCCTACTCATACCCACACAGGTCAGGCCCCTGGTGTCTCTTAATGGTGATGAACTGACAGGTGGTGAAAGGTACAGCTGCAGATTTTGGTCTAATGTCTCGACAAATGAACTGGAAAGCCAGCATCTCTTTGCTGAGGCATGGAAAGCAGAGCTGTCTGTTCTCAGGCCTCTTGAGGGAAGTAAAGGCTGTCCCTTTAGCACCCCTGCAGTTTCATCAAGGCTGCCAGCATTCTTTTTATGGGGCATCATTTTAAAGGACAGTAAACGTCATGTGGGAAGGGGAAGTATGTCTCCATGTGCAGAGAGGAATCTGTTTACTATGTAGGTAGAGCCTCCTCAGGCAGGCAATAAATCTGTGGCCTTGCTTCAGACTGTGCTAGAAATGCAAACCTTCGCTTGGACCATTTGGTGCCTCTGATATGCAAATAAGGATGCTAGAACCTACTTTTTTTTCTCTGAGAACTCAAGTGTTCATATTCACCAGTGGCTGTCTTGGTTTCCCCATAACAGGTTACTCTTTTGCAGCTGCACTGCCGTAACAAGTTATTGGAAGGGAGAAGGGCTTGTGAGCATGTTCCCAGATCACCATGAACCCCAGCTTCTGAATTTTACGCCAAAAGTGGATTAAGAATTTTTCTTTGCTATTATTTGAATAACTTAAGAGAAATGAATTAGAATATTGATGTAAACAGATTATACCTGTGTCAAAATGGTCATATAAAAATCTATGTACAGATTTTTTTTTAGGTTTTTTAATTAATTAATTTTAAATTAATTTATTTATTTATTTTTGGGACTGCGTTGGGTCTTCGTTGCTGCGTGCGGGCTTTCTCTAGTTGCGGTTAGCGGGGGCTACTCTTCCTTGCAGTGTGCGGGCTTCTCATTGTGGTGGCTTCTCTTGTTGCGGAGCATGGGTTCTAGGTGCACGGGCTTCAGTAGTTGTGGCTCGAGGGCTCCAGAGCTCAGGCTCAGTAGTTGTGGTGCACAGGCTTAGTTGCTCTGCGGCATGTGGGATCTTCCCACCCCAGGGCTCGAACCCGTGTCCCTTGCATTGGCAGGTGGATTCTTAACCACTGTGCCACCAGGAAAGCCCTATGTACAGATTTTAAAATGTTGCACTTGCTCACTATGAAAAATAGTTTTCCAATAGAAAAATTTTGAGAGCAATTTGGAAAGTAGCTTTGAAATTAGAAACCATTCTGCTTTCTTATTTCTCACTTAAAAGAAGTTTAACATTTTATTTCCTGATTTTTGATTCAATGTTGCTAGACATAATGGCTTGCAGATATAAGTCTTAAAGTCAGTTGTCTACCAGGAATGTCACATTAGTCCCCTGTGTTGTGCAGAAAGTGGTAAGGCCTATGGTTGGCTGGAAACTAGACATGTACCACTGTCTTCTCACAGAACAGTTCTGAGGAAACATTACTCAGTAAAATGATGCCCTTTTAATCCTCAACAATCTCCCCTTTGTGTTTGACTTTATTTACAGATAGCCTTGGATACCAGTTACTGGACTGTCATTAATCATGTCTTCATCTGGGGCAGCATTGCCACTTATTTCTCCATTTTATTTACCATGCACAGTAATGGCCTCTTTGGCATCTTCCCAAGACAGTTTCCATTTGTTGGTAAGTGAGTCCTACTATTTGCTGGGGCCTAGTGTCAAGTTGTCATTTATTTGTCTTCGTAATTTATTTTCTTTTTTTTTTTGGTGGGATTAGGGATGACCAATAATTCTGTCTCTAGGAATTGATTGAGCCAGACATCTGAGGGCTTACAGGCTTGAAGTGAGCTCCAAAAGGTTAGGTTTTGCTGCCCCTACTAGATGCAGAATCACTGAGATAGCTGCTTACAGGTTCCTAACAGCCCAGATGCAGTAGACTGTCCCTTTCCAAATAACAGGCATAGGACATATAGATCAGGGATACCTGAAAACCTGTGAAGTTCATGTATGATAGAGGGAAGAGAAAGAAATGCCAGGCTTTCCCTTTTATGCCACATTATCACCAATATTTCTGCCTAAGTTTACCTGTGGAACTTATTTGTATTTAGAAAAGAAATAATGTGTAATTTAGAGCCTTTTAAAAATTGCTGGACATAGTCCATGAGTGGCACCAAGAATAGGCTCTGTGTTCAGTAGCCAGTGTTCAAGTGTCATCTCTGCCACTTATAAGCTGTGTGACCTTAGGCAAGTTTCTTTTCCTTTTCATGGCTTAATGTCTTCAGTTCTCAACTTGGGTATGTTAATAGTTCCTACTTTTATAGGAAATTGGTGAGGGCTAAATGACATAATGCATATGAAATGCTTAGCATGTAGCCTGGTACATAATACTTTTTTAGTAAATGTTAGCCATGATGATGATGAAGATGGTGATTAAAGCAAATGTGGCTTGATTACTGGTTGGGGACATCGAACAGCAGATGGGTAGCAAAAGACCTCCTAAAATCCCTTAAACCCCTGAGATTCTATGATTCTACAAAGAGTATATATCTGGTCTATCTTTGGAGTATACTATCATTGCACTCCACATTTCAAAGTGATTCCCAGCAAGGGCCACTGAGCTTTATTTACACAGTGGGGCTATTAATAGACTTTTAAAGAAGTTTTGAAATCTCTAGTGTGTGTGAAATAAGTTGGTAACAGGGATGTTTCTGAGTTCATCCCAGCAAACTGTGGAAAAGAGAGATACACAGTGACAACCTACTTGAGCTCGATTAGGCAAGACAGATTTGCATCCACTAGTTGGGAAATCCAGTCTAGAAAAATAATTCTTAGAAGACTGATTCATGTAGAAAGCAAAATAAGAGCAATTATAAGGTTATACATTTCCAAAGGCACCTGAAATTGCAATTCCATTTAAATGCATGTATATGCTTAAGAGTATTGTATTCAATTTTTGCCTTCCTCTGTGTGTACATGGAAATCTTTAAATTGTACCTCTCTTACTTAACATGTAATGTTAATCCTTTATTTATCAAAAGATTCCAACCATGTATAAACATGATGGTTGTGAATAAGAATAAACATATTAGGGAAAAGAGAGCCATTTAAACTACTTTTAAGTTTTTTCTTTTCTTTTTGGTTGCCAAATCTGAAAGTTCAGTGCATTAACCAGAAGTCCTAAGACAGCATTCGAACATGCATAATGAGACTGGAATGCCTCAACTGGAGAAAGTAGTTTGTGTGGGGACCACTCTCTAAGCACATGCCATTCCAGGAATTAATTACTGGGTTCCAATGAGACTTTTCAAAACTTAAATCAACATTGAGGTTTAAGAAAATTTTTTTTTCCTTAGTAGCCAGCAGCAAGCAGGAGTGTGGTTTTAAAGTGATGCTTGTTTTTCCAGCCATGCCTGGGGGTACTGAGCTTCAGGGAGCTCAAAAAGACATTTAATTTACTGAGTCAAATTTGTTTCTGCCCAGGCAAATGGAATCAAGTGCTCTTTGGTAGGCAGAGTCTATCCTCCTAAGACAGAAAATGCAGACATTCCAATAAGGAGCCAAGCATCACACCCAAAGCCCATTAAAATTGTGTTAACTATAGCACTGGGAGGGGGAACCTGGATAATTGGAGGTACCATATGCCTAGAAAACCAACAGGAACAACAGTTCACAAGTAGGGTTGACATCTTCCATATAGTTTGTCTGCGTGCCTTACTGACCCTTATTGCTTTGTTTAAACAAACATCCCAGTATTTGAGGTGTGAGTATAAAATAAGAAAACTGGCTCCAGGCTTGGAAATGAGTTTCACTACTCAATTGAACTAGAATATTGAATGGCTGAATCAGTGGTTTCCCAGTGTGGAGAATGCTCTTTTCACAAACCCAGGAGCATCTCGGATCTCCTTGGAACCTTGAGTACTTCATAACCGAGTGAACACTAGAGAGATTGGTAAGTCCCTTTGAGGCAGGTTTTTGGGGGCTGTTGCCTGAATTTAAAAGGTTGACCCTGTAGCAGATACAGCTCAACTTTTATGACATAGCCAGTTGAGAAGACCAGTATTTGCGATTGTACCTGCATCCAGAACATACATTGTGTAGTTTTGATATGATAGTTTTGTTTGAATCCATAAGGGTAAATGTGCCTTTAAAAATAATGGCTGCTTTGTAGTTGAGGGATTTTGGGGCTGGATGAGAGAATTCTGCTTCATGAGTGAAGCTGGACTGAGCCTGGATCAGAGAATGCTTGGCTCTGGCTGGCAGTCCCCTAGTGATCAGGCCATGAAGCAGTTCCCAAGGGTGATCTTACCATTCTTGCACTTTTATCACCACTGAGCATATGATATACTGGGGAAGATACCCAGTGGTTCTCCTAGGTAGTCCAAAAGTCCCTTTCAAAAAAGACCTTATGGGAATAGACAAAAAACCAATTAATTCAATAATTCTGTTCTATTTATAATCACAGTGTTTATTTTTCTTTAATAATAGGAAATGCACGACATTCTTTGACCCAGAAGTGCATCTGGCTTGTTATTCTCTTAACGATAGTGGCTTCAGTTATGCCTGTGGTGGCATTCAGATTTTTGAAGGTGGATTTATTCCCAACCCTGAGTGATCAGGTATGTTGTAGTGCTGCTGGGTACTTGAGGGGTTGGTTCTTTGCTCTTGGAATCATGTCCTCTGCCTGATTAGAAGTCCAGAGAAGAGCTAATGAACTTCCCATCAGCAAACACCTACAGGTGCATGGCATCACATCACAGTAGCTGGAACTGCCCACAACTGAACATACTAGCCCTGGGAGTGCCAATGAAGATAACTGTCTACACTAAATGTGGGTGGGGAGTCATAAATTACAAGTTAAATTGGATATTTTTAAAAGTTGACTTTTAAAAAACAAGCTTGCTGGCAGCATTTTGGACATTTGCTCCAAGGCAAAGGCAAGCTAGAGGGAAAGTTACTGACTTGGGGAAAGTAAAGCGTACAGTAAAAGAAAGACAAGCAAAGTATGAGGTGAAGGGGCTCTAAATTTCTGTAGAAATATAGTAGCAGATTGTTAAACATGGGAGAGAGGTTACTTTCTGAACAGATTAAGAAAGGGAACAGCAACATGATAGCTGGATTGGAAAATATACAGTTAGAAGAAAAACAGAAAGAACAGATTCTAGAAATACCTAAGTCAAGGGATTGACAGAACATATTTCAGTATTTTATGGACAGAGGAGTATAAGCAACACAATATCAAATTAGGTCAGGACCCATATAGATGAGAAAAGGAGAAAGAGGAGATGCATTTGTAGCTATGTCTTGAGAAGGGGGAAATATTGAGGGGGTGAGTGACCAGGCTGATGATGCTGAGAAGAACTGAGGTAGAAATTCCCTTATCATGAAATCCTTCATGTTCTGGGGCCAAAGAAGTACCAAGAGATTTCTTCTGAAATGATTCGTGGATTCCCCTCTTATGTTTGTCCTTTCCCTTTGGCTCTGTGAGCTCATTCTGCTGTAAACTCAGAAAATGATGGATGAGCTGAAGGAAGATGATGCTCATTTCTTCCTACGTTTATACACATCATGATTTTCTGCTTAATGGCTTTCTCCCGACATGAAAGTCAGAAGCCAAGCAATCGATCAGCTCACCTAAAGAACAAGGTGCTGAGCACCAAACCTTGGATCTCTTCCTCCTCAACGTTATAGCGAAATGAAAGAAATGCTAGAAACACACCCAAACAATGTTGAGCTCTTCAAACGACCACAAAAAACCCCCAAACAAATCAAAACACTGAAAATCCCATGGTACTTCGACCTACCACAAGAGTTTGAAATTTTGTGACTCTCATTTTCTTAATTTTCTCTTAGTCCAGTTACTAATGACTACTGGATCCTGAGAACCTCTAAAAGAGAGAGGAAAGACTTATTTGGGGCATATGGATCTGTAAATTTTTATACTGACTGTACTTGGCTGGTGCACATTAGAAAATCTTTCTGTACAGAAGTATGTTCCTGTTCACTTAAGGTGGATGTATGAGATGGGGACAATAATGAAATTTGTCTTAACACTTCTTGTTTGCTTAATAGTCTCTCAGTAGAGACAAAAACTAACCAGTATCCAGTGTAATCTTTTGGGTAGAAAATTGCTTGGCTTTTAGGTGAAAAACTTGATTTTGCAGTGAACTTGAGTACTTGGTTATCATTGATGTTGTTTTTACAGAAAAGGCTTTCACTTCACAAAGTGGCCAACTGTGTGGCGTCTATCATGTGGATGCTTCATCTCACTCTGGGTCTCCTTTGTCTCCAGATCCGCCAGTGGCAGAAGGCTCAAAAGAAGGCAAGACCCCTGCGTAGCCGAAAGCCTCAGACTCGGAGATCAAGCTCGAGAAGATCTGGATATGCTTTTGCTCACCAAGAGGGCTATGGAGAGCTTATCACATCTGGAAAAAATATGCGAGCTAAAAATCCACCCCCGACATCAGGGTTGGAAAAGACACTGTATAATAGCACTAGCTGGATTGAAAATTTATGTAAGAAAACCACAGACACAGTGAGCAGCTTTAGCCAGGATAAAACAGTGAAACTGTGAGTCAAGATGAATTTGAGCCACACAGTTATCTTTTCACTTTGGCTGGAGCTGAAATTAACTGGCTCCAGAGTTTAAGATCAGGGGCTAGGGGTGGGGCAGATGGCCTCGCTTAACCTAAATCTGTATCAGACAGTGGCCAGTGCCATCCAACAGAGATGTGCTCTACTGAAAACCAGGTCAGAGGTCACTGTCCAATTCATGAGTTGGTGGACAAAACCCTCACAATACCAGCACAGGTTTTTTTAATCAACCTAGATACCAATCGATCTCTACTTTAGAATCTTATTTATGGAGAAACACTTGTAAATCTGCATATACAGAGAATGGGTCTTCAGGTGAATAAAAGGGTGCATTCACAAGGTATATATCCCAGCTGAAAAGCATCCTTGTGACAGATTAACACTTATATGTAAGATCAGCCTTTCCCAAGATACACTTTTAAGATTTAAAAGGTACACATTGTACACTAAGGTGCTTCCAGACTTGCAGCAGCTTGTCACTGTCCAGTCTTGATCCCTACCTGTGTGTTCAGCCAGGATAACAAATCACCTTCATGCCCGAAGATTAGAAAAACATGTTGGTATTCCACATTTTTCTGCTAGTCTAGAGATGAAGTAGACTGAACATCTTTACAGTGGAATAGGCTGACAATTTGGTCAAATATATTCAAAAAATTATCAGGGACATGTTCATGACATGTCAAAGAGAGACTCTGGAAAGTATTCTAACTACTTTTCAATGACTTTTATAACAACTTCAGTAGTTATTTTCTCTGCCTCATCTAGAGCTATTAATGGACTCAGCAAAGCACTGGAATTTCACACTTTGATACTATTCCATGTAATGTATGTGCAGATACTTTCAACATCTCCAGTTTTAAAAAGTTCAGATTTGAAACCAAACAAATGAATAAACAGTCTTTTAAATTACTTATTTAAATATGCAGGTTTAGGTCATTCAGAGTTAGTTGGTTTTGATATTCAGCTGTCATTTATAATTCAAACACATGAGGTTGAGTTTTTAGAGATGTTCCAGTCCAAATTTGAGTCCATATGTGAGTCATCAATATAGTATCTGTAAAAGAATTCATGCATATTTGTGTTCAAACTCCAGTTCTGTCACTTCTTACCTCTGTAAGCTTGGGCAGGTAATGTGCTTCCTCTGAGACTCAGTTTCTTCCTCTGTAAAATGAGGATATACTACCTACCTCATGTGGTTGTTCGAGGATTGTCAAAGCACAAATTCTTAAATCATTGAAAACATAATTCTCATGTGAATAGATGATGAGTTAAGTGCCATTTAACTCAATCAGAATACAAGAGCAAATGTGAAGAACTGGAATTTAAGTAATCAGTGGAAAAGGCATTGATGAAATGAGATTGCAAAGTAAGATCTAAAACTGGTTAGTATTCTAAAGGGAAATAACCTTGGAGGTATTTTTATATAGTAACTATAACCTTGGAGGTAAAGTTCTCTATCAGAAAACAAAAATAAATGATCATCATGCCTTATCAATTTTCTATAAATCATCCTCCAACTTTACAGAATCCTTAATCTAGTCCTTATTGCATTATTGGTCAAAGTTATATTTCCCAAAAGAGTCAGATGGCCCTTAGCTGGGCTTGATGGATAATGGGCTAGCATGATATTATGGATCACACAATCCTTTTTTTTTTTTTGGCCTTAATTTCCAAGTCTGGGATAACTTTTCCTGAATGGGATCAAATGAGATATATATAAAAGAGCCTAATACAGTGGTTTAATCATAGTTAATGCTTTTAGATATTCCCTGTTCTCCTACATGCCTGCATAGACTTAACTAGATGTTAGTTTTCAGTGTCTAATTTGTCATTAGTTTCACTGCATTGTAACATTTTTGAAAGATTTGCAAACTTTTACTAAATATTTTGGCACTTGTGGTGTTTGATGTTTGGTCTATTTATTGGAAACTCATTGGGGAGAGATTTTGTTCCATTGATCAACTGATTTTTTTTTTCTGTCCTTTACATGCCTAGGGAAAATGTACATCATTCTTAGGATCAGAGTCAAGAATAAAATGAACCAATTTGACCTATGTTTAAGGGATGGGAAAGATGAGGAATGGTCCACGTTTGCAAATTCAGTTCAAATTAAATAAGGCTGTTTATAAACAGATAATGTGGATAGCTGTGAGAGAAACACATTTATCAGTTTACTTTGGCCCCATGAGATCCAAATGAACTCACATACCCATTGCGAGGTCATTCAAGTGCCAGGGATTATTTTGAGCCTGAAGATAAAAAAGCCTGAAGGGTGATGGTGATGCACTGGGGAATAGTACAATTTTAGATTTACATAAACATTATCAGATTATTTGGAAAGAAAAAATTCTATATTCAGGACTAAAGTTGATAACTATGTGTTTTTAAAGTCTCTGTCCAAGTTTTGAACTCTTACAGGCAATTACAAATTGTGTTTCCCAGAGGAGGGATCAAGGTGGCAGAGTAGGAGATGTGGAGCTCACCTCCCCATACAAACACATCAGAAAAAAATCTACATATGGGACAATTCTTTAGGAAAACTAATTGGAAACTGGCAGAAGAACTCCTATACCAAAGCTGCAGGAAAGATCTCCACGTAACAAGGTAGGACAGAAAAAATGCATAGGGTAGGGACCCCCACCCCTGAGAGGAATCTGAAAGGAAAAGAAGTTCTGCATTGGTGGACCCTCACCTGGGGGAGCGAGCAGGTCGAGCCACAATCTGGGTGTCCCAGTCCTCGGGAATAGCACAGAGGAGACAAGCCCTGTTGGCTACTGGGAGAACTGCTGGGACAGGTGGAAGGGCTGGAGAAGCCCAGGCTCTACTCCAAGGAGTGTGCGTGTGCTGTCTCACCAACAATCATGACAGAGAGAGACTTGCACTGGCAGCTGTCACCTCACTGCACTCCCCAATCTGAATGGGGCAAACACCCACTCCTGCTCACTCCATACCATAGATTGGCATGAGATCTGGGCCAACCAGCCCTGGGAAAATACTTGGGATAGCTACACAGAGACAGACTGGGGTCTGGGGTGTGACCCAGTTAGGGTGGTGGTGGTGGTTGTCAATGCGTGCTTGGGCGGAGCTGCAGGAGCATGCCACAGTTAGTCTCCCAGCCCAGTGAGTGCTCCAGCTCCACCCACTCCACACTGCAGCTTAGCACTGGATCTGGGGTAGACAGGTCCTGGGAGATGTCTGCCACAGAGGCAGCCCAGATCTCTGGCAGCAGCTCAGCCACCTCAATTCCTGCAGTCACAAAGCCCCAACCCCAGTCCTAGACTAGTGAATGCTCTGGCCCAGCCACTCCACACCACAACCTTGCGCTATATCTAGGACCAACACAACAGGGGAAGGGATGTGACCTTAGGCTGCATCCAGGTGGAGCTGCAGAGGCCTACACAGGCAACACATCGATCCTCTGTGAATGCATGGGCTTCACTTGCTTTAGCAATCACCTCCTTTGGGTCAGGGCATGCAGTTGGGGAACAGAGCCAGATTGAGCCTGAATAACAGGGTTTCTACTCTAACTACTGGGGACCAGACCTCACCCCTGACAAGACGGCGACAGCCATGGACAGGAAGTCCCACCTTATACCCTGCACTGACTTTAGACCCAACACCAGCCACACCCCCTATCAAGGGGAAAACAGCCAGCACCCTAAGGAAAGATGTGGCTGATGTCCATATCACAATCAACCCTCTCACCAAAGATATTACACACACACAGTCTACACAGGGATGCTCCCACATAAAAACACCCTTCAAGCCCACAAAAGATGACAGTTCCTCCTAAATTCATAGAGACACAGAAAGTTAGATAAAATGAAAATGCAGAAACTACTCCCAATAAAAAGAGCAAGAGAAATCCCCTGAAAGAAAAAATAATGAAACAGAGCTCACCAGTCTACCAGATCCTCAGTTCAAAAGGTGGTAATAAAAATGCTACTGAACTAAGAAAGATTATTGATAGAAATGCAGATCATTGCAACAAGGAACTAGAAACTATAAAGATGAACCATCAGAAAGGGATAATTCAATTTCTGAGATAAAAAGCAATCTAGAAGCAATGGATAGCTGACTAAATGACACAGAAGAACAAATAAGTGATGTGGAAGATAGAATAATGGAAATCACCCAGTCAGAACAGCAGACAGAAAGACAAATAAAACAACGAAAGCAACATATGCTATCTATGGGATAATGTAAAATGTGCCAACCTATGCATAACAGGTGTTCCAAAAGAGAAGAGAGAGATGGGTATCAAAAATATATCTGAAGGGGCTTCCCTGGTGGCTCAGTGGTTGAGAGTCCGCCTGCCGATGCAGGGGACACGGGTTCGTGCCTTGGTCCGGGAAGATTTCCACATGCCGTGGAGCGGCTAGGCCCGTGAGCCATGGCCGCTGAGCCTGCGCGTCTGGAGCCTGTGCTCCACAACGGGAGAGGCCACAACAGTGAGAGGCCTGCATACTGCAAAATATATATATATATATATTTATATCTGAAGAAATTATGGCTGAAACTTCCCAAATCTAAAGAAGGAAACAGATATCCTGGTACAGGAAGCACAGGGGGTTCCCAAACAAGATGAATCCAAACAGACCCATGCCAAGACATATCGTAATTAATATGGCAAAAGTTAGAGATAAATAGAAGATTCTAAAGGCAGCAAGTGACAGTCATTTACAAGGGACCCCCCCCCCATAAGGCTATTAGTTGATTTCTCTGCAGAAACTTTGCAGGCTAGAAGGGAGTGGCACAATGTAGCCAAAGTCCTGAAAGGGAAAAGCTTGCAACCTAGGATATTCTATCCAGCAACATTATTATTTAGAATAGAAAGATAAAGGATATATCAAACAAGCAAAAACTAAACGAATTCAGCATACTAAACCTACCCTAAAAGAAATATGGAAGGGTCTTCTCTAAATAGAAAAGAATCAAGAATTTATAGGAAAGGGAAATCCCAATATGAAAGTCAAATATATAATAAGGACTGAAGATCACTTAAATAAGCCAGTACATAGATTAAAAGACAAACAAAAGAAATTGTAAAAGCCATTATAACTAAAATAAACAGTAAAAGTAAAAGCATGAAGATGTAAACTAGGACATCAAAAACAAAATATGTGGGAGAGGAGTTAAAAAATAGATCTTTTAGAATGTATTTGAATTTAAATGATTATCAGTTTAAAGCAACTAAAATATAGTTATGGGTCAACATAATGAGCCTCATGGTAATCACAAATCAAAAAACTACAGTAGATTCACAAAAGCCAGAAAGAAAGGAACTCAAGTATACCATAAAAGAAAATCATCAAACCCAAACAGGAAAATCAAAAAGAAGAAGAAATGAACCAAAAACCAAAAAAAAAAAAAAAAAAGGACTGGAAAAACAAGGAATAAAATGGCAATAAGTACATATCTATCAACAATTACTTTAAATGTCAATGCAAAAATTGTTCCAATTAAAAGAGTGGCTGACTGGATTAAAAAACAAGACTGTTCAATATGTAGCCTACAAGAGACTCACATCAGAGTGAAAGACACACACAGCCTGAAAGTTAGAGCATGGAAAAGATACTTCATGCCAATGGAAAAAACAAGAAAGTGGGGGTAACAATACTCATATCAGACAAAATAGACTTTAAAAAAGGCTATAAAGAAAGACAAGGAAGAGCATTATATACGATAAAAGGATCAATACAAGAAGATAATATTAAACTTGTTAACATATATGCACCCAATAGTGGAACACTTAAATATATAAAGCAAATGCTAAGGGACATAAAGGGAGAAATTGACAATAATAAGAGTAGGAGACTGTAGCAGCTCACTGACATCAATAGACAGATGACCCAGACAGAAAATTAATAAGGCAACCGAGGCCCTAAATGATACAATAGACTGGTTGGACTTAATTGATATCTGTAGGACACTACATCCAAAAACCCCAGAACACATATTCTTTTCAAGCACACATGGAACATTTTCCAGGATAAACCACATTCCAGGTCACAAAACGAGGCTCAACAAATTTAAGGGGATAGAAATTATTTCAAGTAACTGTTCTGGTCACAACAGTATAAACATAGAAATCAACTACAGGAAGAAAAATGGGAAAAGAACAAACACATGGAGACTAAACAACATGCTAATAAAAAACCAGTGGGTCAAAAATGAAATCAAAGGAGAAATCAGGAAATACCTCAAGACAAAAGAAAATGAAAACACAACTTTA
The DNA here is from genome assembly GCF_964165515.1 of Mesoplodon bidens. NCBI lineage: Eukaryota > Metazoa > Chordata > Mammalia > Artiodactyla > Ziphiidae > Mesoplodon > Mesoplodon bidens. The sequence goes on from NC_138178.1 coordinate 86,085,423, forward strand.
CAAAACCTATGGGATGCAGCAGAAGCAGTTCTAAGAGCAAAGTTCATAGTGATACAGGCCTCCATCAAGAAACAAGAAAAGTCTCAAATAAACAAGGTAGCCTACTACCTAAAAGAATTAGAAAAAATACAAACAAAGCCCATAGTCAGCAGGATGAAGGAAATAATAAAGATGGGAAAGGAAATGAGTAAAATAAAATAAAAATGACAAAAGAGCAATGAAAGCAAGAGCCAGTTTTCTGAAAATATAAACAAAATTGATGAAATTTTAGCCAGGTTCACCAAGAAGAAAAGAGAGGATCCAAATAAAATAAGAAATGACAGAGGAGCAATAACCAATACTACAGAAATACAAAAAAATCACAAGAGAATACTATGAACAGTTATATGCCAAATAAACTGGGTAATCTAGAAGAAATGGACAAATTTCTAGAAACATACAGCCTGCTAAGAGCGATTCAAGAAGAAACAGATAATTTGAACACACCAATCACTAGAAGTGAAGTAGGATCTGTAATAAAAAACAAACAAGCAAAAAAATATCTCCCTGCAAACAAAAGTCCATGACTGGAGGGCTTCACTAGGGAATTCTACCAAACATATAAAGAAGAACTTATACTGATCATTCTCAAACTATTCCAAATAAGTGAAGGATTACTCCCAAATTCATTTCACAAGACCACCATTACCCTGATACTAAATCAAAAAAAGGCACTACAAAGAAAGAAAATTACATGCCAATATCTTTGTTGAATATAGATGCAAAAATCTTCAATAACATATTAGCAAACAAAATCCACAATAGAAAAAAAATAATCATACACCAATTTGGATTCATTCCAGGGTCACAAGGATGGTTCAACATGTGCAAATCAATGTGATACACCACATTAACAAAAGGAAAGATAAAACCCGTGTGATCATCTCAACAGACTCAGAAAAAGCATTTGACAAAATTCAACAGCCATTCAAGATAAAAACTCTCATCAAACTGGGAATAGAGGGAACATATCTCAACATAATAAAGGCCACTTACAACAAAACCACAACCAGCATAATACTTCAATGCTGGCAAGCTGAAAGCCTTCCCTTAAATTCAGGAACAAGACAAGGATGCCCACTCTTATCACTTCTATTCAACACAGTATTGGAAGTCCTAGCCACAGTAATTAGACAAGAAAAAGAAATAAAAGGTACCCAAATTAGAAGGGAAGAGGTAAAACTGTTCTATTTTCAGATGACATGATACTCTATATAGAGAACATCAAAGTCTCCACACAAAAAAATATTAGGACTAATACATGAATTCAGCAAGGTAGGAGCATACAACGTTAATATACAGAAATCTGTGGCATTTCTATACACTAACAACAAAGTATCAGAAAGGGAAATTAAGGAAACAATCCCATTTATCATCACATCAAAAAAAACAAAACCTAGGAATAAACCTACCTAAGGAATCAAAAGACCTGTACTCCAAAAACCATAAGACATTGATGAAAAAGTAAAGATGACACAAACAAATGGATAGATACACCATCTTCTTGGACTGCAAGAATCAATATTGTGAAAATGACTATACTACCCAAGGCAATCTACAGATTCAATGCAATCCCTATCAAATTAGCATTTTTTCACAGAACTACAGGAAATAATTTTAAAATTTGTATGGACACATAAAAGAACCTGACTGGCCAAAATGATCTTGGGAAAGAAGAAAAGGGCTGGAGGAATCACGGTCCCTGACTTCAGACTATAATACAACACTATAGTAATCAAAATAATATGGTACTGGCACAAAACAGACACATAAATGAATGGGACAGGACAGAGAGCCCAGAAATAAACCTGTGCACTTAGGGTCAATTACTCTATGACAAAGGAGACAAGAATATACAATGGAGAGAAAACAGCCTTTTCAATAAGTGGAGCTGGGGAAACTGGACAACTATATGTAAAAGAATGAAATTAAAACATTCTCTAACACCTTGTACAAAATTAAACTCAAAATGGATTAAAGACCTAAATATAAGACTGGATATTATAAAACTCCTAGTGGAAAACATAGGCAGGACACTCTTTGACTTAAATTATAGCAATATTTTTTTGAATCCATCTCTTAGAGTAAGGGAGATAAAAGCAAAAATAAATAAATGGGACCTAATTAAACTTAAAAGCTTTTGCAGAGCAAAGGAAACCATTGACAAAAGACAACCTAATGAATGGGAGAAAATATTTGCAAATGATATGACTAATAGGGGTTAATATCCAACTTATATAAACAGCTCATACAACTCAACATCAAAAAACAACTGATTAAACAATGGGCAGAAGAACTGAATAGACATTTTTTCAAAGAGGAAATGCAGATGGCCAAAAGGCACATGAAAAGTTGCTCAACATCACTAATTGTCAGGGAAAGGCAAATAAAAACCACAATAAGGGCTTCCCTGGTGGCGCAGTGGTTGAGAGTCTGCCTGCCAATGCAGGGGACACAGGTTCGTGCCCCGGTCCGGGAAGATTCCACGTGCCGCGGAGTGGCTGGGCCCGTGAGCCATGGCCACTGAGTCTGCACGTCTGGAGCCTGTGCTCCGCAATGGGAGAGGCCACAGCAGTGAGAGACCCGTGTACCGCAAAACAAACAAACAAACAAACAAAAAACCCACAATGAGATATCACCTCACACCTGCCAGAATGACTGTCATCAAAAAGTCTACAAATAACAAATATTGGTGAGGATGTGGAGAAAAGGGAACTCTTGTACACTGTTGGTGGGAATGTAAATTCATTCCACCACTGTGGAAAGCAATATGGAGGTTTCTCAAAAAACTAAAAGCAGAACTACCATATGATCCAGGAATTCCACTCCTGGGCATATATCCACAAAAACTAAAAATACTAATTCAAAAAGATACATGCACCCCAATGTTCATAGCAGCATTATTTACAATTGCCAATATATGGAAGCAACCTATGTGTCCATCAACAAATGAATGGATAAAGAAGATGTGGTATATATATACAATAGAATATTACTCAACCATAAAAAAAGAATGCAAAAGTTGCCATTTGCAGCAACATGGATGGACTTGGAGGGCATCATGCTAAGTGAAATAAGTCAGACACAGAAAGACAAATGCCATATGATATCACTTACATGTGGAATCTAAAAAATACAACAAACTAGTGATTGTAACAAAAAAGAAGCATACTCACAAATACAGAGAATAAACTAGTGGTTACCAACAGGGAGAGGGTGGGAAGGAGAAATATAGGGGGGGGGCAGAATGGGACGTACAAACTACTGGGTGTAAGAAAGGCTACAAACATGTATTGTACAACATAGGGAATATAGCCAATATTTTGTAATAATAAGTGGAGTATAACCTTTAAAATTGTATAAATTGGAGTAGTCTCTTATTGTCCTTTGTATTTCTGTGGTGTCCATTGTAGTTCTTTTTCATTTCTACTTTTATTGATTTGAGCCCTTTCCCTTTTTTTCTTGATGAGTCTGGCTAAAAGTTTGTCAATATTGTGTATCTTTTCAAAGAACCATCTTCTAGTTTCATTGATCTTTCTATTGTTTTCTTCATCTCTATTTCATTTATTTCTGCTCTGATCTTCATGATTTTTTTCCTTCTACTAATTTTGGGTTTTGTTTGTTCTTCTTTCTCTAGTTGATCTAGGTTTAAGGTTAGGTTGTTTATTTGAGTTTTTTCTTGTTTGCTGAGGTAAGCTTGTATCGCTGTAAACTTCCCTCTTGAACTGCTTTTGCCATGTCCATAGGTTTTGGATTGTCGTGTTTTCATTGTAATTTGTTTCTAGGTATTTTTTTTTATTTCTTCAGTGATCCATTAGTTGTTTAGTAGCATACTGTTTAGTCTCCATGTGTTTGTGTTTTTTTTACAGTTTTTTTTCTTGTAGCTGATTTCTAATCTCTTACTGCTGTGGTCAGAAAATATGCTTGATATGACTTCAATTTTCATAAATTTACCTAGGTTTGCTTTGTGGCCCAGCATGTGATCTATCCTTGAGAATGTTCCTTGTGTACTTGAGAAGAATGTGTATTCTGCTGCTTTTGGATGGAATGTCCTATAAATATCAGTTAAGTCCATCTGGTCTAATGTTTCATTTCAGGACTGTTTTTCCTTATTGATTTTCTGTCTGGACGATCTGTCCATTGATGTAAGTGTGGTGTTAAAGTCCCCCACTATTATTGTCAATTTTCTTTCTCCATTTATGGCTCTTAGCATTTGACTTATATATTGAGGTGCTCCTATGTTGGGTGCATATATATTTACAATTGTTATATCTTCTTGTTGGATTGATTCCTTGATCATTGTGTAGTGTCCTTCTTTGTCTCTTGTAACAGTCTTTATTTTAAAGTCTATCAATGTATTCAGTAAAGTTGCAGGATACAACATTAAGACACAGAAATCTCTTGCATTCCTATACACTAAAAACAAAAGATAAGAAAAGAGAAATTAAGGAAACAATACCATTTGCCATCACATCAAAAAGAATAAAATACCTAGGAATAAACCTATCTAAGGAGACAAAAGACCTGTACTCTGAAAACTATAAGACACTAATGAAAGAACTCGAAGGTGACACAAATGGAAAGATATACCATGTTCTTTGATTTGGAAGAATCAATATTGTCAAAATGACTATACTACCCAAAGCAATCTACCGTTTCAATGCAATCCCTATCAAATTACCAATGACATTTTTCACAGAAGTAGAACAAAAAATTTTTTAAGTTGTATGGAAACACAAAAGACCCCAAATAACCAAAACAATCCTGAGAAAGAAAAATGGAGCTGGAGGAATCAGGCTCTCAGACATCACACAATATGAGAAAGCTACAGTAATCAAAACAGTATGGTACTGGCACAAAAAACAGAAATATAGATCAATGGATAGGAAGCTCAGAAATAAACCCATACACCTATCGTCAATTAATCTATGACAAAGGAGACAAGAATATACAATGGAGAAAAGATAGTCTCTTCAATAAGTTGTACAGGGAAAGCTGGACAGCTACATGTAAAAGAATGAAATTAGAACATTCTCTATCATCATACACAAAAATAAACTTAAAATGGATTAAAGACCTAAATGCAAGATTGGATACTATAAAACTCACAGAAGCAAACATAGGGAGAACACTTTCTGACATAAATGAGAGCAAGATATTTTTTAACCCACCCCCTAAAGTAATGAAAATTAAAAAAAATTAAAAAATGGGACCTAATTAAACTTGAAAGCTTTTGCACAGCAAAGGAAACCATAAAAAAAATGAAAAGACAATCCACAGAATGGGAGAAAATATTTGCAAATGATGCAACTGACAAGGGAGTAATCTCCAAAATATATAAACAGCTTATACAGCTCCATATCAAAAAACAAATAACCCAATCAAAAAATGGGCAGAAGATCTAAATAGACATTTCTCCAGAAAAGATATACAGACGGCCAAAAGGCACATGAAAAGATGCTGAGCATCACTAATTATTAGAGAAATGCAAATCAGAAATACAATGAGGTATCACCTCACTCCAGTCAGAATAGCCATCACTGAAAGGTCTACAAAAAATAAATGCTGGAGAAGATGTGGAGAAAAAGGAACACTCCTACATTGTTTCTGGGAATGTAAATTGGTACAGCCACTATGGAGAAGAGTATGGAGGTTCTTTAAAAATAGAGCTACCATATGATCCTGCAATCCCACTCCTGAGAATATATCTGGAGAATAAACAACCATAATTTGAAAAGATACATGCACCCCAATGTTCACCGGAGCACTATTTATTTATTTATTTATTTATTTTACTTTTAAAATTTTTCTTTTTTGCGGTACACGGGCCTCTCACTGTTGTGGCCTCTCCCATCGTGGAGCACAGGCTCCAGACGCGCAGGCCCAGCGGCCATGGCTCACAGGCCCAGCCACTCCGTGGCATGTGGGATCTTCCCGGACCACGGCACGAACCCGTGTCCCCTGCCTTGGCAGGCAGACTCCCAACCACTGCACCACTAGGGAAGCCCTGGAGCACTATTTATAATAGCCAAGACATGGAAGCAACCTAAGTGTCAGTCGACAGATGACTGGATAAAAAAGATGTGAGATATATATATATATACACACACACACACACAATGGAATATGACTCAGCCATAAAAAAGAAATGAATAATGCCATTTGCAGCAAGATGAATGGATCTGGAGATTATATACTAAGTGAAGTAAGACAGAGAAAGACAAATATCATATATCATTTACATGTGGAATCTAAAAAATGATACAGATGAACTTATTTACAGAACAGAAACAGACTCACAAACTTCGAAAACAAACTTATGGTCACCAAAGGGGAAAGGTGGGCTGGGGAGGGATAAATCCAAAGTTTCGGATTAACATACACACCCTGTTATATATAAAACAGATAATCAATAAGGACATACTGTATAGCACAGGGAACTCTACTCAATATTCTGTAATAACCTACATGGAAAAAGAATCTGAAAAAGAATGGATATTTGTATAACTAAATGACTTTGCTGTACACCAGGAATTAACACAACATTGGTAATCAATGATACAAAATAAAAATTAGATTAAAAAATTTAATTGGAAATGGGGGCCACAGCTCTGGCCTCTTGTGGCAGTGATGCTGCTGATTTGTGTGGGGCGGGGCATGCCACCCAACTTCCCCGGGCCTTAGTGTCCATCCATCAATGGAGAAATTGGTCCACATGGTCTCAAAGATCCTTTCTTATTCACCCATTCTCTGAGCTCTTTTCACCAGTATTGCCTGCTATGCATTTGCAATTGTTTTTGATTGGAAGGAGGGAGGGAGGGAGAGAGGGAGGGAGAAAGAGAGGGAGGAAGAGAGAGAGAATGAGAGAAAGAGAGAGAGAGAACGAGGGGGGGGAGGGAGAGAAGGAGGGAGGGAGGGAGGGAGGGAGGGGGAGAGGGAGAGGGAGAGGGAGGGGGGAGGGGGAGAGGGGGAGAGAGAGAGAGAGAGAGAGAGAGAGAGAGAGAGATCAGATCGGATGCTTTCTTGAGGGCAGGACTTGGCTTTTCTGCCGGCTTCTATTTCTCTAGAACAATCCCTGGTGTCCTGTTATCTCCAAGTCTTTCTCAGCCTCACCACACAGGTGCTAAACCCTATAGAAGTGCTTTTGTCTGGGTCAGTTGAACCAATTTCTTACTAGTGATTCATTAAGATCTTCTATCTGCTTTCCTCTCTGCCCTTTAAAATATCAAAAGTATAAGGAAATAAAAGTAAGATATTCATGGCCAGTAAAAACAGGCCACTTTAAAATTCTCTCTACCTGTCCCTGGGCTTAGAGGAGATCCTTTGGGTCCCAGCTTCCTCAGGATTCCAGTTGAAACAACAGAGCTTGAGCTATTTCCTTCATAGTTATTTAGAACTTTTCAGTTTATGTATTCTTTGAGACTTACAACAACCCTGTGAGGTGAGCAGAATGTTCATGTTGAACCCACTTTTAGGAAGAGGAAACTCAGGCACAGAGAGGTTAAGCACTTTGTCCAATATCACACAGGAAGTAAAAGAGCTAGAACTCACTGAGATGTGACACCAAATCTACAGCTTCTTACCTGCAACGACTCATTCTACACCAAGCTCTCCTCATAAATCTGAAATTTCTAAATAGTCCATCCTCCTTCTAAAACAGTCATTCTACTTCTTAAGGATACAGATTCAGGGAAGGAGTGAAAACAAATGTTAAATTGTCTCTTTCCCTCTCGATGCAAGTTAGCAAGATCTCCTCCTTTCCTTCCTTTCCCTTATGCATTTCATGAAGTTAGATAGGGGTGGAGTACAGACAAGGGGAATAAACATGCCTCACACTATTTTTTTTAAATTACTAGAAAATGCAACAAATCAGAATTGTTTTACTTCTGATTTTTATGGTTAGGAATTGCATTACTCTGTTAGTGTGTGCACAAAAGGCCTCGAGACTGATATGATCTAATTATCTCAGTTAAGTAACTCAGAATTACTATTTCACATTAAAAAAATTAGACACAAAGTTTAATAGTGGAAGAAGCCAGAAATGATTATGCCTTTTGGACTGTAATGGGTTTTTGCGGGTCAGGGATCAGATAATCATGTGAGGCCACAATTTTACAATTTTTACATTAACATCTGGTATTAAATGTCTGCAGTGTGCTCTACTGCGTCACATTTCATTCCTCGGTGAGAAATCATAAACTTTTGCAATTCTCTAGGCTAAGCGTTTTGCTGAACAGCATGGAAGCCAGAACTAAATGACCCATGTGTTTCAAAATACTCATTGCAAAAGATTTGGAGGACCTGGCTGGGCTGATCTGTAGGACTGGAGCTATGAATTAACCAAGAAAGAGGCCTATCTGTCCTCGCATTTCAAAACTTCCTGGCAGATCCATTCCTGTAACTGGTGCAGAATGCAAATCAGCTTGGAGCTGCGTACGTAAATGTCCCGAGTTCAAGAAATAATAACGATGAGTTGGCCAGAAATCTCTGGCTATCTAAATTTGGATTCCTGTAAGGTTTATAAGGGCAAGTTTAAGTTTTTAATAAACTGCAGCCCTGGGTCTATTTAAAAAAATGTTATTAGACCAGGATACATAGTAAGATGGTGGTTAACTTACTTTGGAAGATAAAGTAATGACCAAGGAGAAATGTAGTCGTTTCATCCTTGTCACAAATGTTCCTATCCTCCCTGTCTTCTTAAATGTGAGCAGAGAGTAGGGTGTTTCTTTGATGGTTGACGATTTTACTTATGGTCCCCTTTCTGACTCTCTCCTCAGTGTGCAGCACTATATAAATATATAAGTACAAAGTGATGCACAGTGATTGGACAGAAATTACATTGACTCCAGCACATCCTTGGAAAGGTTTTGAATAAAATTCCTGTTACTTTCTTGAGATGATGACATTTTTATTAAGCGATGATTGAAAAAGAATTAATTTGGGATCATACTTAGGTGATTGGAAGAGATATTAAAATTATTATCAATCAGTTCAGCAAGACACTGACCAATAAGAATGGACAGGGCCATTAATGACTGGTGCTGCCTTACTGTTAGTGGAGGCTGGTATTCAGCCCCGTTCTGATCACATTCTAAGTCACATGTGAAAACAATACCTATTTTTCTTTATAATGTACCTACTTGGTCTGAACTAGATGAAAACAAGATTTCTAAGCTAAGTAATCCATAGATACTATAGGGCAGGTCAAAATATTTTCTTGGTATTGCTTTGCTATATCAGCTAATAGTTTGTTTTCTAAAGCTATAAAACCATGTGTCTGAACAATAGGAATAGTTTCTAACTGTACAACATTAATAACAAAATATCCTGAGGTATTGTGAATAATTTCTTATCTGTATGAATTACTGACATTATTGATCAAATATTTTTATAAATAAAAATTTTATAAATAATTATAGTTCAGGAGTTTGGTGGTTTAGATTTTCAGTGGTAGAAAAGATCACTGGAAGTACCTTTGTGATTGACAGGACTTTGTCAAAGGTTGACACATAGTTTACATCTAGTAGACATTTCATCATCTCAAATGAAATGTGCTAAAACACTTAGCACTACTGGGCTAAGCACTGAGTGTGGGAGATGAGGGCACTAGATAAATAAGAAAGTTTTTCTTACCTGACCTTGGGGAGGTTCTAATCTGGAATCTTTCCACTATACATTATACATATCATAGTTCACTGACTCTTAATATGCCATCGTTTCAAAGATGCACCATTCATTTATACACTACTTGAAAACAAACAAAAGAATGCCGATTAGAGTTGTAAAGATGCCACTGCATGTAAGATTTATTTCTAATTTCAGAGATATTAAAATATGACATATAGTAAGTACTAGACTCTAGGAAGTTGAAGAATGGCTGGTGAAAAAATACTGCATATGGTGACTACCTTTTAAAAGATGTTTGAAGAGGATAATAGTTTTAGTAGTTATTAGGGGATAGAAAATATTTTTAATTTTTAAGAAAAAAGAAAAGAAACACAATGATCTCTTTTGCAGCCAAGGGACAGGGAGAGCCTAGAGAGGCAGGAGCAAGGAGTGTTCTCTCAAAGGAACACTTCAGAGGGTCTCTTCACAGAGCATTCATGATGCCAAGAACAATGAGAACACTGCTACAATTAACCCAGGCAGATGCACTTCCCACCCCCGACTCTGCCCTGCAGCCCACAGAAAAGATAAAAAACCTCCAGGGCAGCTCCCCAGGGCCTACGGGGTCTGCCGAGTGCTGAGAAAGCATCTCAGGTTCTTAAAACCCTACTGTGTGGAGTCTCTGGGATTTAACTGGTATCATTCTGGCATGCTAACCTGATTAATTTACCTGTGTCTTATTTTCTGCTGTAGCATCCTCACAAAAAGAATGAGAAAGTTACATATTGATGGATTAATTTATTAATTTCATAGAGGCAAGTACATGGTGTGGTGATTGTGAGTCAGGGCTCTGGGATCCATAGCCTGGGTTTAGCTCCACCTCCTCAGGCAAGTTCCTTAACCATCACTTCAAGCTTCACTTGTCTTACACATCTGACTGGAATAGTAATCTTACCTACCTGTATGGCTTTTGTGAGGATCAGATGAAACAATGCTTATTGCAAAACCACATGTCCTAGTGTCTGGCTTATATGAAAAGCTAAATAAATACAAATAAATAACTAAAAACTGTCCAGGTCATCAGAAGAGCAGCCACATGTTTGCACTCCAGAGGGCTGTATTTCGCTTTCCCAGGAAGAGATTTACCAGCACTTTGTTTTGAAATTTTTGGCTCAGGGAGCCTAGATAGAGTTGGATTGTTGGAGAGATGGAGGGACTTTGAGGGTTAAGGAGAAGCCCCAGTAACTGAATGCTGGAAAGATCGATCTGCATTTCTCAAACTTGGGAGATGAAGGGGTTGTACATTCTATTCAATGGCAGAGATCATAATCCCACTTGCCTCCCAAAACCCCAAGAGGTGGCAGGTAATGATGTCTGGAGTGTGATCAGCAAGTACCAAGGTCTTCAGAGCAATGGTCCATGTTCCCTGTGGCCAGCTGAGAGCTGGGAGATCCAGACACAAACAGTGGTGACATGGGAGCCTTGGAAATAATAGCATCCATTAGGGACTAAGGACCAGGCCCTCTCCTGGTTCCTGGGACCAAGTAAGACCTGAGATTCTTATAGAAGCCACGGGGATGGGGTGGGGAGACTAGAGGTTCAGAGCAAGTCTAATTGGATATAGAAAGATAAAAGAATGTGATACCTCATACATCTAATTTCTGTGGAGCAAACCCATACCCACTGAATAATTCTTTGACTTGCTATTTTGTATAGTAATCATCATCATCAGCCCATTCTGAGGAGTTCTAATGTGAGGTACATGCATCCAGTCCAAGCTGCCTGTCGGGCTCTTGTGCTTTTTTTTTTTTTTTTTTTTTTGCGGTACGCGGGCCTCTCAGTGTTGTGGCCTCTCCTGTTGCGGAGCACAGGCTCTGGACGCGCAGGCTCAGCGGCCATGGCTCACAGGCCTAGCCGCTCCGCAGCATGTGGGATCTTCCTGGACCGGGGCATGAACCCATGTCCCCTGCATCGGCAGGCGGACTCTCAACCACTGCGCCACCAGGGAAGCCCTCTTGTGCTTTTTATCACCCCATGCTTACCCCCAACTCTGCCTCCTTTTAGCTACACTGCAGTGGTGTTCCTTAATCCATCCACCCATTAGCCTGAAATCAAGGATATTAGATCTAAACCCCCAAAGGCTATTCTCAATTACATACTCATTCTTATTTATTGCCATTTACCCTTTACGTGGACTTTCTACCTGATCCTCCAGGCCTGGGGAGTTTCTCCAAAATAGCATCATAGAGCAGCTAGAGGCATTTAGTTGACTTGCTGCTGGATGGGAGGGCCCACCGGAAAAAAGGGGGAAGAGGACGTGTAGAGTGCCTTCTCTGAGTCTTGGGTGGCTCCAAAGAGGAACTATGTTTCTCTGGATATCAGTGATGATTAAAACAGAGTGGTGGGCTTCCCTGGTGACACAGTGGTTGAGAGTCCGCCTGCCGATGTAGGGAACATGGGTTCGTGCCCCGGTCCGGGAAGATCCCACATGCCGCGGAGCGGCTGGGCCCGTGAGCCATGGCCGCTGAGCCTGCGCGTCCGGAGCCTGTGCTCCACAACGGGAGAGGCTACAACAGTGAGAGGCCTGCGTACCACACACACACACAAAAAAACAGAGTGGTAAGGTGGGTAGTTTTTCTTAAGCATCCCCCTTTACTCAGCCTGTACTCTTTTCACCACCTAATACCCCATCCAGGTTGCTCTTCATAGTCTGTCTCACTGTTCTTTCAGTTATCTGCTAAACACCTATAGAACTATTCCAGGTGACACTCCTGCATTCTAACAGGGGACAGTATACTTTCTACTTCATGCAGGGACCCCCTTCAGAACAAGCCTACAGGTGGCATTCAACCTCTGCTCAAATGTTCCCAGTGATGCAGTGTTCATGAACTCAAGGCAGCCAACCCCCTAACAGTGCAGCCCCCTAGTGATGAAACAGCTCCTTCTCTCAACCTGAGATCTAGTTCCCCACAGTCACCACCCAGTGCCTGCTTCCACCCTTGGAGAAGAGGCTGAATCAGTCTCTCTTCCTCATGACAGTACCTCTAATATTTGAAAACAGGTGTTCTCCCCTCTGGCCTCCTCTCTTCTCTGAGTTACATAGCAGGTTCTATTGACTGCCTGTAGTCTTTAAAGTGGACTGTAGTCTGATAATGGAAATTAGAATCATCTGTGATCTCTAAAATGTTTTCATCTTCCCTGGGAACTTTGTTCAGATATGGAATGGAATATTTTGAGGCTGACAAAATATGGAAAAATAGAAACTAAGGAAAAGATAATAGTGGGAGAAGTATCCAAAGACTGGCAGGCTGTCATCCACATAGTCAAGGTGGTTTCCCTAAAACCAGTACTTAATGTGGAGTAGTCCTGTGTGTCCTTGGCATAAACAAGTTGATGAACAGGATCAAGACGGTGGAGTAAGAGGATGTGGAGCTCACCTTCCCCCACAAACACGTCAAAAATATATCAAAACATGTGGAACAATTCACATGAAAAACGAACTGGAAACTGGCAGAGGAACATCTATACAAACAAACCTGTAAGACAGATCTCCACATAAATGGGTAGGATGGAAAAAAGGCATAAAGTCGGAACCTCCACCTCTGGGAGGGATTTGAAAAGAAGAATAATTCCACAAAGGTGGACCCTCACCCTGAGGAGTGAGCAGGTCAAGCCAAAGACTGGGGCTCCCAGTCCTGGGGTCTATGTGGAGGAGACAAGCTCCCTCAGCTGTTGAGAGAACTGCTGGGACAGATAGAAGGGCTGGGGAAGCCTAGACTCTACCTGCGAAGAGTGTGTGAGTGCTGGCTTGCCAACAATCAGGCAGGAGAGAGCTTTGCACTGCTGGCTGCCACTTCACCATGCTCCTGAATCCAAGCGGGGTGAACACCTTGGCCCTGCTCACTCTATACCATAACTTGGTGTGAGATCTGAGATAGCCAGGCACTGGGAAAAGACTTGGTATAGCTACTCAGAGACAGCACGGGGACCTGGAGTGAAGTCCGGGTGGGAGAGCAGCAGCCATTGTCAATGATTGCTGGAGTGGCACCCCTTCAAGAGCACGATAGATAACTGTTTCTCCTAAATTCATAGAGACAGAGAAAGCTAAGTAAAATTAAAAGGCAGGGGAACTACTCCCAGTTAAGAGAACAAGAGAAATCCCCTGAAAGAATAAATAGTAAAACAGAGCTCACCAGTCTAACAGATCCCGAGTTCAAAAAGGTGGTAATAAAAATGCTAACTATATTAAGAAAGATTATCAATAGAAACACAGATCACTGCAACAAGGAACTAGAAACTATCAGGATGAGCAAATCAAAAAGAGATAATTCAATTTCTGAGATAAAAAGCAATCTAGAAGCAATGTATAGCTGACTAAATGACACAGAAGAATGAATCAGTGATCTGGAAGATAGGATAATGGAAATCACCCAATCAGAACAGCAGACAAAAAGACAAACGAGGGCTTCCCTGGTGGCACAGTGGTTGAGAGTCCGCCTGCCGATGCAGGGGACGCAGGTTTGTGCCCCGGTCCGGGAAGACCCCACATGCCGCGCAGCGGCTGGGCCCGTGAGCCATGGCCGCTGAGCCTGTGTGTCCGGAGACTGTGCTCCACAACAGGAGAGGCCACAACAGTGAGAGGCCTGTGTACCACAAAAAAAAGAAAAAAAGAAAAAAAAAAAGAAAATGACAAATGAAAAGAAAGTTAAAGCAAAATACAAGATCCATGGGTTAATATAAAACATGCCCACCTATGTATAACAGGGGATCCAGAAGGAGAAAGAGAAAAGGGTATCAAAAATGTATTTGAAGAAATTATGTGCTTTTTGGCCATCTGTATGTCTTCTTTGGAGAAATGTCTATTTAGGTCTTCTGCCCATTTTTTGATTGTGTTGTTTGCTTTTTCGATATTGAGCTGTATGAGCTGTTTGTATATTTTGGAGACTAATCGCTTGTCAGTTGCTTCATTTGCATATATTTTCTCCCATTCTGTGGGTTGTCTTTTCATTTTGTTTAGAGTTTCCTTTGCTCTGCAAAAGCTTTTAAGTTTCATTAGGTCCCATTTGTTTATTTTTGTTTTTATTTTCATTAGGAGGTGGATCTTAAAAGATTGCTGCAATTTATGTAAAAGAGTGTTCTGCCTCTGTTTTCCTCTAAGAGTTCTGTAGTATTTGGTCTTACATTTGGGTCTTTAATTTATTTTGAGTTTATTTTTGTGTATTATGTTAGAGAATGTTCTAATTTCATTCTTTTATGTGTAGCTGTCCAGTTTTCCCAGCACCACTTATTGAAGAGACTATTTTTTCTCCATTGTACATTTTTGCCTCCTTTGTTGTAGATTAACTGACCATAGGTGTGTGGATTTATTTCTGGGCTTTTTATCCTGTTCCATTGATCTATATTTCTGTTTTTGTACCAGTACCATACTGTTTTGATTACTGTAGCTTTGTAGTATAGTTTGAAGTCAGGGAACCTGATTCCTCCAGCTCCATTTTTCTTTCTCAGGATTGCTTTGGCTAATCGGGGACTTTTGTGTTTCTATACAAATTGTGAAATTTTTGGTTCTAGCTCTGTGGAAAATGCCATGGGTAATTTGATAGGGATTGCATTGAATCTTGGGTACTATAGTCATTTGGCAATATGGATTCTTCCAATCCAAGAATGTGGTACGCCTTTCCATCTGTTTGTGTCATCTTCGATTTCTTTCATCTGCATCTTATAGTTTTCAGAGTACAGGTCTTTTTCCTCCTTAGGTAGGTTTATTCCTAGGTATTTTATTCTTTCTGATGCGATGGTAAATGGGATTGTTTCCTTAGCTTCTCTTTCTGATCTTTTGTTGTTAGTGTATACAAATGCAAGAGATTTCTGTGTATTAATTTGTATCGTGCAACCTTAGTGAATTCATTGATGATGTCTAGTAGTTTTCTCATAGCATCTTTAGGATTTTCTACGTATAGTATCATGTCATCTGCAAACAGTGACAGTTTTACTACTTCTTTTCCAATTGGTATTCCTTTTATTTCTTTTTCTTCTCTGATTGCCTTGGCTAGGACTTGGAAAACTATGCTGAATAAAAGTAGTGAGAGTGGACATCATTGTCTTGTTCCTGACCATAGAGGAAATGCTTTCAGCTTTTCACCATTGAGTATGATGTTAGCTGTGGGTTTGTCATAAATGATCTTTATTATGTTGAGGTAGGTTACCTCTGTGCTGAATTTCTGGAGAGTTTTTATCATAAATGTGTGTTGAATCTTGTCAAAAGGTTTTTCTTCATCAACTGAGATGATCGTATGGTTTTTATTCTTCAGTTTGTTAATATGGTGTATCACACTGATTGATTTGCAGATATTGAAAAGTCCTTGCATCCCTGGGATAAATCCCACTTGATCATGGTGTATGATCCTTTAATGTATTGTTAGATTTGGTCTACTAGTATTTTGTTGAGGATTTTTTTAATCTACATTCATCAGTGTTATTGAAAAGATGCTCACCATCGGTAATTATTAGAGAAATGCAAATCAAAACTACAATGAGGTATCACCTCATACCAGTCAGAATGGTCATCATCAAAAAGTCTACAAACAATAAATGCTGGAGAGGGTGTGGAGAAAAGGGAACTCTCCTACATGGTTGGTGGGAATGTAAATTGGTACAACTATTATGGTGAACAATATGGAGGTTCCTTAAAAAACTAAAAGTAGAAGTAACATATAATCCAGCAATCCTACTCCTGGGCATATACCTGGAGAAAACCATAAATCAAAAAGATACATGCACACCAATGTTCACTGAAGCACTGTTTATAATAGTCAAGACATGGAAGCAACCTAAATATCCATTGACAGAGGAATGGATAAGGAAGATATGGTACATATATACAATGAAATATTACTCAGCTATAAAAAGGAATGAAATAATGCCATCTGCAGCAATATGGATGGACCTAGAGATTATCATACTAAGTGAAGTAAGTCAGAAAGAGAAAGATAACTGTCATATGATATCACTTATATGTGGAATCTAAAAAGATGATACAAATGAACTTATTTACAAAACAGAAACAGACTCACAGCCTTCAAAAACAAACTTATGGTGTTTCCCTGGTGGCGCAGTTGTTGAGAGTCCGCCTGCCAATGCAGGGGACGCGGGTTCGTGCCCCGGTCTGGGAAGATCCCACATGCCGTGGAGCGGCTGGGCCCGTGAGCCATGGCCACTGGGCCTGCGTGTCTGGAGCTTGTGCTCAGCAACGGGAGAGGCTGCAGCAGTGAGAGGCCCACGTACCACAAAAAAACCCAAAACAGAACAACAAAAAAAACAAACTTATGGTTACCAAAAGGGGAATGTGGTGGGGAGGGATAAATTAGGAGTTTGGAATTAACATATATACACTACTATATATAAAATAGATAATCAACAAGGACCTACTCTATAGCACAGGGAACTCTACTCAAAATTCTGTATTAACCTATATCAGAAAAGAACCTGAAAAAAGAATGGATATATATATATAAGACAGAACCACTTTGCTGTACACCTGAAATGAACACAACATTGTAAATCAACTATAGCCCAATATAAAATAAAAATTAAATTATAAAAAAGAAATTATGGCTGAAAACTTCCCAAACCTAAAAAAGGAAACACATATCCTGGTACAGGAAGCACGGGAAGTCTCAAACAAGATAAACCCACACAGACCCATGCCAAGACATATCATAATTAATATGGCAAAAGTTAGAAATAAAGAAAGGATTATAAAGGCAGCAAGAGACAAAGAGTCATTTATAAGGGAACCTCCATAAGTCTATCAACTGATTTCTCTAGAGAAACTTTGCAGGTCAGGAGGGAGTGGCATGATATATCCAAAGCCCTGAAAGGGAAAACCCTGCAACATAGGATACCCTACCCAGCAAGATAATAATTTAGAATAGAAGGAGAGATAAAGAATTTCTCAAACATGCAAAAGCTAAAAGGATTCAGCAATACTAAGCCTACTCTAAAAGAAATATTGATGGGTCTTCTGTAAATAGAAAAGAACTAAGAATCTATAGAAAATAGATATAAGAATCAATAGAAAAGACAGATATAAAGTAAGGATTGAAGATTACATAATTAAGCCAGTACACAGATTGAAAAACAAATAGAAAAAATTGTAAGAGTGATTATAACTACAGCAACCAGCAGTATAAGCATGAAGATATAAAACGGGACATCAATGAAACAAAGAAAAAAAAATAAGAAAAAAAAAAACGGGACATCAAAAACATAAAATGTGGAGGAGAGGATTTAAAAAATAGATCTTTTAGAATGTGTTTGAACTTGAATGACTATCAATTTAAAGCAAGTAGGTAAGCTACGGATCAACATACATGAACCCCATGGTAACCCAAATCAAAAACATACAATAGATTCACAAAAACCAAAAGAAAGGAACTCAAGCATGCTACAACAGAAAATCGTCAAATCACAACAGAAAAAAATAAAAAGAAGAAGAAATGAATAAACTACAAAAATCACTGGAAAGCATGGAATAAAATGACAATAAATACATACCTATCAATAATTACTTTAAATGGCAATGGAATAAATGTTTTGATCAAAAGAAACAGGGTGCCTGATTGGATTAAAAAAACCTGGAATAAGCTGCTGGTAAGAGACTCACTTCAGGGTAAAAGACATACACAGACTGAGAGTGATGATATGGAAAAACATATATCATGGAAATGGAAGCAATAAGAAAGCAGGGGTAGCAATACTCACATCAGACAAAATAGACTTTAAAACAAAGGCTCTAGCAAAAGACAGAGATGGGCATTATATAATGATAAAGGGATCAATATAAGAGGAAGATATTACAATTGTTAACATATATGCACCCAATACATGAGCATCTCCATATATAGAGCAAATACTAAGAGATATGAAGAGAGAAATTGATAATAATTCAGTAATAGTAGGAGACTTTAACACTCCACTGACATCAATAGACAGATCATCCAGACAGAAAATCTGGAAAAAGTAGGGCAACAAAGGCCCTAAATGACACAATAGACAAATTGGACTTAATTGATATCTACAGACCACTACATCCAAAAAAAGCAGAATACACATTCTTTTCAAGTGCACATTGAATGCCCTCTAGGATAGACCACATACTAGGACACAAAACAAGCCTCAACAAATTTAAGAGAACAGAAATTATTTCAAGCATCTCTTCTGATCACAAAGATATGAAACTAGAAATCAACCACAGAAAGAAAAACGAGAACAGAAAAAACACATGGAAACTAAACAACAAGATACTAAAAATCCAATGGGTCATCAAAGACATCAGAAAATACCTCAAGACAAAAGAAAATGAAAATATAACTTTACAAAATCTATAGGATGCAGCAAAAGCAGTTCTAAGTGGGAATTCATAGTGATACAGGCCTTCCTCAAGAAACAAGTCTGAAATAAACAACCTAACGGTCCACCTAAAAGAATTAGAAAAAGAAGAACAAACAAAGACCAAGTCAGCAGAAGAAAGCAAATAATAAAGATCAGAGAGTAAATAGAGATAGAAAACAATAGAGAAGATCAATAAAACTAAGGTTTTTTTTTTCTTAAAGACAAACAAAATTAACAAACCTCTAGCAAGGCTCACCAAGAAGAAAAGAGAGAATATACAAGAGAGAATATACAAGAGTAATTCAGAAGAAACAGATTATTTGAACAGACCAATCACTAGAAGTGAAATAGAATCTGTAATTTAAAAAAAACCTGCAAACAAAAGTCCAGTATTGGAGGGATTCACTGGGGAATTCTACCAAATATATATAAAGAAGAACTTATACCTATCCTTTTAAAATTATTCTAAAAAATTCAAAGTGGAGGGAACACTCCCAAATTCATTCTACAAGGCCATCATTACCAAAAGCAGACCAAGGCACTAACAAAAAAAAATTACAAGCTAATATCTTTGTGATGAATATATATGTAAAAATCCTCAACACAATATTAGCAAACCAAATCCAAAAATACATAAAAATGAACATACACCATGATCAAGTTGAATTCATTCCAAGGTTTCAAGGATGGTTCAACATATGCAAATCAATCAATGTGATACTTCACATTAATAAAAGTAAAGACAAAAACATGATTATCTCAATAGATTCAGAAAAAGCTTTGATAAAATTCAAGAACCATTCATGATAAAAACTCATCAAAGTAGATATAGAGGGAACATATCTCAGCATAATAAAGTCCATTTATGACAACTCACAGCCAACATAATACTCAATGGTGAAAAGCTAAAAGCCTTCCCACTAAATTCAGAAACAAAACAAGGAGGCTCACTCTTACCACTTCTATTCAACAAAGTTTTGGAAGTCCTCACTGTAGCAATCAGATGAGAAAGAGAAATAAAAGACCTCTAAATTGGAAAAGAAGAGGTAAAACTGTCCTTATTTTCAGATGACATGATACTCTATATAGAGAACCCTAAAGTCTCTGCCCCAGAACTATTAGAACTAATAAATGAATTCAGCAATGTAGCAGGATGCAAGATTAATATACAGAAATCTCTTGCATTTCTATATACTAACAGTGAGATATCAGAAAGAGAAAGTAAAAGAAAAAAAATCTCACTTAAAATTACGTCAAAAAAATACCTAGGAATGAACTTAACCAAGAAGGTGAAAGACCTTTACGCTGAAAACTATAAAACATTGGTAAAGGAAATTGAAGAGGATTCAAAGATATCCCAGTTCTCTGATTGGAAAAATTAATATTGTTAAAATGGCCATACTACGCAAGGCAATTACAAATTTAATGCAACTCCTATCAAAATACCCATGAGATTTTCCACAGAACTAGAATGATCCTAAAATTTCTATAAAACTACAAAGTATCCAGAATTTCCAAAGCAATCCTGAGAGAAAAGAACAAAGCTGGAGATATAACCCTTCCAGACTTTACACTATACTACAAAGCTATGGTAATCAAAACAGCATGGCTCAAAAAGATGTACATGGATAAATGGCACAAAATGGAGAGCACAGAAATAAACCTACACACCTCTGGTCAATTCATCTATGACAAAGGAGGCAAGAATATACAATGGAGAAAAGACAGTCCCTTCAACAAGTGGTGTTGGGAAAGCTGGACAGCTACATGTACATCAGTGAAATTAAAACATTCCCTCACACCATACATAAAAATAAACTCAAAATGGTTTAAAGATCTAAATGTAAGATATGACACCATAAAACTCCTAGAAAGGAACATAGGCAAAACATTCTTTGACATAAATTGTAACAATAATTTCTTAGGCCAGTCTCCCAAGGCAAAAGAAATAAAAGCAAAATTAAATAAATGGGACCTAATCAAACTCACAAGCTTTTGCATAGCAAAGGCAACCATCAACAAAACAAAAAGACAACCTACAGATTGGGAAAAATATTTTCAAATGATGCTACCAACAAGGGGTTAATATCTGAAATATACAAACAGCTCATACAACTCAATATTGAAAAACAAAGAACCCAATCAAGAAATGGGCAGAAGACCTAAATAGACATTTTTCCAAAGAAGACATACAGATGGCCAACAGGCAAATGAAAAGATGTGTAACATCACTGATTATTATTGAAATGCAATTCAAAACTATAATGAGGTATCATCTCACACTGGTCAGAATGGCTATCATCAAAAAATCTACAAAATAAATACTGGAGAGAGTGTGGAGAAAAGGGAACCCTTGTACACTGTTGATGGGAATGTAAAATAGTGCAGCCACTATGGAAACCAGTATGGGGGTTCCTTAAAAAAACTAAAAATAGAGCTACCATAGGATCCAGGAACCCCATACCTGGGTATATATCTGAAAAAAACAAAACTAATTTGAAAAGATACTTGCACCCCAATGTTCAGAGAAGCACTATTTACAAGAGCCAAGACATAAACAACCTAAGGGCCCATCAACAGCTGATTGACTTAAAAAGATGGGTTATACATATACAATGGAATATTACTCAGCCATAAAAAAGGATGAAATATTGCCATTTGCAGCAACATGGATGGACCTATAGAATGAAGTAAGTCAAACAGAGAAAGACAAATATCATATGATATAACTTATGTGTGGAATCTAAAAAATAATACAAATAAATGTATATACAAAACAGAAACACTCTCAGACATAGAAAATAAACTTATGGTTACCAAAGGTGAGAGGGAGTGGGAGAGGGACATATTAGGGGTATGGGATTAAAAAGACCCAAACTACTATACATAAAATAGATAAGCAACAAGGACTTACTCTATAGCACAGGGAATTATACCCAATATCTTATAGTAACTTATAATGGAATATAATTTAAAAATAAATGTTGATGAACAAAATTCAATAACAAAACAAAATATGTTTCCATAGTAAAAGGAGGGACTTGAGGATCATGGAGAATTATGAAGGGGGAATAGTTGGGAAGAAAGCCATGGGACAGATTGAGGTTTGGGAAACAAGTGAAAGACTACACTACGGATAGCATGGCTTCCTGGGAAAAGGAGGGGAGGAAGAAGGCAGGGCGTGGCTATCACTTAGAAAGTCCATCACCTGTGAGAATGTTTAGCTAAGACATTTACCTTCCCCATACCAGGAAAATGAGGATCATTGGACATTCCATGCAGGGTTGTGAGAATTATGTGAGAGAATGCTTATAATACAGCAGCTGAATTTTTTTTTAACATTTACTAAGTGCTGGACATTGCGCTAAGCCTCACGTGTATTATCTCATTCAATCCTCACAACAACCCAGTGAGGTAGGTGTCATTATTTTCAAGTGAGAGAACTATCAGTAACTTGACCAGAGACATACAATGGAGGAGCTGGGAGTCTAACCCAAGGGGTCTAGTTCCCCTGTGGCCTGTACTCTTAACTGAGTGTCATCTCTCATAAACACTTAAGTCATGGGTTCAATCTTTCTAGTTCCTGGTGGCTTAGTTTTTGGTCACAAGTGTGCACACTTCTCTTTAAGGCTCTCCACTTTATCTGATTCCCTGATAGATCCAGTATTCAGTAATTCTTAGATTTTTAAGTTTGTTTTTCAACTTCCAACCTATGAGTTAATACAAGTAAGAAAAGAGAAGGTTATTTTCTTTAAAAGTTACCTTATCTGCTTTCATTTCTACAGGAGAAAGTCAACACATACATTGAGCTAACACCAAGCATGTGCCAGTTTTCCATAAAGCTCTGCTCTGGGAGTTCTCCAGACACATATACTGGAATCAATCACAGTAAACTCTATATGCAGGTCACTTTTGCAGCTATAGATTTGTAAATTCTTCAGCATTCATACTACATTTTTTAATAGCCATTAAAATTTTCTTCAGCCAGGTAAGCCAGAAGAGATTGCTCCCAATTTTTGAATCTGCACCAGAGATCCAAAGAATTAAAATATTTGGTCACTTTTATTACTAGCTCTCAGTTTTTGCTGCTGATCATTGCACACACACCTGCCGTTTTCCGTCTCTCTCAAGATGCTAGACTTTTGTTTTAAATGTGATCATAGGTGGTTCGAATGGATGCCAAGTCTGCTAGAAAGTTGATTTTGACTCTGAACGTGCCTTTATCATATGGAGGACTGCCAAGAGTAAAATGCCTATGCCATGCCAAGAAATCAGCCTCACTAACCCAGATATTACAAAAATATTTGTTACAGCATTCCTTTACATTCCTTCATCCTGTTCCTGCTGGCCACCATGTTTTGGCTGGTACTGCTGCCTTTTGCCTGCCTATTTCTTCACACAAACAAATCAGAAATAAGGGACTGTTCAGCAAGTCACAAAGGTAAGTTATTTATGCTATGATTTCCCCCAGGTCCACTTTACTAAGGATGGCCCCCTCAACCCAGAACCCCAGTGCTCCTGTAACCAGATTGTTGGTTAGAAGAAACACCTGCTAATCTCAGTGAAGTGGTTGTCCCCATCTCTGCTTTATACCCCTTATAGATACCTCTAGAATCCCCTTACAGTTGTGCCGATTATATATTTATAAGCCTGTTTATTCCTCTTGACAGAGAAGTCCTGTGGCAAAGTGTCCATGTCTTATTTGCCTTCGAATTTCCAGTGCATTGCCCAGTTCCTGACAGATGACTTATTGTCACAATATTTGCTAAATGAATGAATGGACATGATTCAGACTTGCTGAAATAAAAATTCTGTTCTGCAGAAAGCAAAGCATTGACGTGGTCTTTCTGGCAACATTACACTTGGAGGACACATCTCCTGTTTAACTACAGATGCATGAATACAGTGTGCTGACCACATCCTGGGGATAAATTCTATAGTTTCATTGCGTTAATCATTCTTCTGGGTCAATATCTGGCATGGAGTAAAACCCCACAGGAATTACTGAGCCCTGAAAAACACCTCATCAACTGAACCCTACGCATGGAAGATCTATTTTAAATTCACTGCAGTGTTTTGGGCTTTAGGCACTGTTTCCTATCTGACTAATAAAGTAGATTTCCTTGGACTTGACTTTATATTTACGTTTTTCTCAGCCTTGGTTGCCTTTACTTGTGTCTATTTTATCTTTACTTGTTGTATCTATTCATATTGCAAACCGCTTTGAGTCCTTTGGGAAATGAGTTTGGATATGATTAAATAAATAAAAAGGTACTGCTATGTCATAGGTAGGTGACTGGGATTCAAATCAGAGACTTTGGAAGGAGGAAGATGGAAATTTTCTCTCTTCCACTGGTTCGTTTCATGATCATAAGCAGGTCACTTAATTCACATGGCTCTTTTCTTCTGTTAGCTGATGTAGATAGTTGAAAATCATGCTTTCATAAAGAGTGACTGGAAGGCTTTTTTTTTTTTTTAAAGAACATGACTTAGCCATGGCACTAAAAAGAACCAGTCATGCCTCCTCAGCAGTTATTTCCAGTCCCAAAAGTGTTTTTAGCATTCTGTTCTTCAGGTCCTTAGGGACAGCATGCCTCATGAGGACATTCTTGCTACTTCTTGGCAAATCAATCAATAAAGCAACAGGCTGTATATCTGGTATACAAAGGGAATACAGGAGAAGAACAAAACACAGTTTAGACCCTCATGGGACTTCAGGTCAACATGGAACGGAGCTTGGCCCATGGCATATGACAGCAGTAGAAATAGTCCTGCACTTGGGATCAGCATAACTGGGTTCCTGGCTACGCCATGGGATTTTGAGCATTTTACCTAATTTTTCAGACTTAATTCCCTTGCTTGTCAAATAGAGCTGATAACAGAGCTATAGCCAGGATTAAGTAAGAGAATGAACATCTAAGAACTTTACAGCTTGCATCAGGAGTACATGTTATAATAAAGAAATAGTGTTTATATTTGATATAAAATGATGCATTTGAGAGAATTTTGCAGGCATACAGATTCATACGTCCTTACTAGCTATCTGGTTTGGGGCAACATACTTAACATCTATGAGTCTCAGTTTCTTAATCTGTACAATAGGTATATTGATGCCCTCTTTGCAGAGCTCCTGGGAATATTGGTGGCAATGTATAGAAGGCATAAAGCAGAGTTGCTGGCACATAGTATACACTGAATAAATGGAAGCTTCCATTTCATAATTACTACAGCATAACAATAGAAATCATATGTAATTTGGTGAGGAATTGTTTGCCTAAAGCCTGTGGGTAGTGTAGGAGTTCAGAGACAAGGTATGCCAACTTCATTTGGGGTCTCGTTAAAAAGGCTTTATGGAACAGGGGTGATTTGAGGTTGGCCTGAAAAGGGGAGCAAGTTTTACGTAGGTGGAATAAACAGTAGTGTTTACCTGGATTAGTCTTCTGGGCAAAAAATGGTTAGCACAGTCAGGATCACACTTGCATTCTTCTTGGACCATCTAGAGCACCTCACATGTGAGCTTGGGAGTTATTTATATATTTGCCAGCACAGTCCTGAGCTCTCAATCCTATGCATGTCACCTGGAGAGCTTTCAAAAATACCCATGTTGGGGCCTCATGCCAGACACCCACTAAATAGGAATCTCAGGGTATGACTCCTGGGTATTACTGGTGTTTCTTCAAAGCCTCCTAGGCATTTACAACATGCATCCAGGTTGAGAACCATTGCTTTAAAGCATCAACTACACATGAGTAGATGTGTGTTCAATTGTTGAGATGGTTGTGTGGAATGGAATATGCCAGAAAGCACCCTGGACTGGGATTAGGAGTTGCAGGTTCTAGCTGCAGCTCTGCCCTAACTGCTGGTCGAGTTCTTTGGCCTCCCTGGGCTTTGTGTCCTCATCTGCCATACAGGGAGGCTGGACTCTGTGCCTCCTCAAGCCGTGACAGTCTATGATGCAGCCAAACAAGCATCGTTTAGTTTGGGGAAGCAGGTTTGGTGGTGGGACTGTGGAGGTCTCCTCTTGGTTTCCGCATAAATGCACTTGTATCTTCCCCATGCCAGCCCCACACAAAGGTGCATCAGAGGAGCTCACCGAACACATCTGAAGACGGTTTTCCTCTTTTCCTGAGAAACACCATGACATTGTCCATTTGGGTTTGTTTTCTTTCTAATGAAGGAAATGTACCCTCTTCATTGGAAACACCTTGTGGAAGGAGGCAGGGCCTCTGCCTGCAGCCTGGCCACTGAGAGCCAGGCTGCCAGGTGCACCCCACCTGTCCCCACAGCCGAGACTGACACAGCCCCAGATGTTTTCCATATGCAAACCTTTGTGAAGGGGACATGGTGCAGATTGGGCCCCAGTTGCTCTTTCTGGCTGAGGTAACTTGAACCACATGCCTGGAGGGGAATCAAGGTGAGTATCGTTCCCCCACAGGCAAGAAGTAAGCAAGTGACCCCTTCTGGTCTGCATTGTGGACCCTCTCCCATGGACCAGGTATTGCTCAAAACTATCAAGTAATCAGAAATTTCAGTCCTGAAAATTATTGTGCACTTGTACTAGGCATCTGATGCTCCTGAAAAGGCAGCCATCCATTTTCACCCCTTAAAAAACAACAGAGGGGGCTGGGAATTAGAGGGAAGATAGTACACACATCAGGGATTTCATCTGGCATCGCAGCTTCTCAGTCTGAGCTTAGGGTCAGGGCTGGAGCACAGATGGGGCTTGTGCCCTGGTCTCTGAGCTCTTTCCTGGGTCCTGAAGTGAGTGTCAGAGAGCCATGCTTGGTGGAGCCAGGAGCCAAGCTGGCTCGCCTCATATTTGGGAGAGTTTTGAGGAGGGACATTTGGCCTGCTGGTGGGTGATGGCAGCAGCCATTCTGACAATAGCATATCACACAAGGACAAAATCAGTAGCCCTAGCACCTCTAGAGAACCGTCCCTAACCATTCTGCCCTTCTAGTGATTTGCAAATATTTTCTGTTAGAGACCTAATTTGAGCTTCAAGTCTGCATGATGCTGGGGAATGAGCTCAGGCTCTGGAACCAGAACATAGTCATATTCTTCCTATATCAGTTAATTGCTTCTACATCTCACCCTGGTCATTTAACATCCTTAGAACCTTGGCTTCCTCATCTGCATATGGGAAGAATAATAACCACTGCAAGGGCTTTTGCAAGGATTAGCTTATATACGTAAATAGTTGAATGGGCTCTGAAGCCAGGCTGCTCGAGTTCAAACCCCTCTCTACCATATTCCAGCTCTGTGGCCTTGAGCAAGTTAATTATTCTCTCCCTGCCTTGGTTTTCTTACCTGCAAAATGGTGATGGTAATAATAGGACCTACTTCATGGGATTGTGGTGAGGATTAAATGAGTTAATACTTCTAAAGTTCCTGGAATAGTGACTGGTACAGAGTAATCACTCAATAACAGGAAGAGTGAACATTTATTGTGCATTGCAGCCCTTGACACTGTGGCTGGCATACCAGACATGCCCAAAGGCTTCTGGTTATTGTGACTACTAAGACTGTTATCCACCCAGCTGGGGGAAAGGACATCAGTCCTCACCTCTCATTTCCTCCCTGTTGACCTCCTGATATGATTCAGATGTGAGTCCCCTAAGGTGTCAGCCTGGCCCTGAGGAAAGAGAAGGAGGGGCTGTGGAGCCAAGTGAACAGAGCAGAGACATCAGGCTAGCAGCCCAGGCCCCATGAGAAGCCCAGGCCCAGGATCAACTGATCTTTCCACAGGAAGAGCAGAAACCACAGCAGCCCTCACTTTCCCTGGGCTCTCACTGATTCATGCTAAGTCACTCTTGGGTCTTGCCCCATGGAGAGAGATATTTTTGCAGAAGCCAGAGAATGTGTGCCTACAGCCTCAGGATCGGTGCTCAGACCAGGATGCTCTGATGGGGCTGACTGGGGGCTGGGGGTTACAGGAGAGGGTTCTGGCTTCCAGGGGTCCTCCAAGCCCCTGTGGCAGCTGCAGAAGAGGCTGGGTACCTGCCTCAGATAAGAATGTCCTCTTCTGGGGTCAGAAGGGGAGGAGAAAGTAGTCTCCAGTCAGCTCGTGAGCATAATTGCTATTCTCTTCTCTAAAGTTAGTGCATGCTTTGTTCCTAGGGAGAAATGACCTTAATGTGCATTTATTTATTCTATAAATACTGGCAGACCCACCATGTGCCAGGCACAGTGGTAGGGAATACCCTCAAAGAGAATTTCATGAAATCCTAAGTTACTACTATATAATAGTTTCAGTTTGTAATAAAAGTGGGTTCAAAGTCCGATGCGGGCAGAGTGGGCAGGGAACTCACACAAGCTTTCCCAGAAGAAAAGACGTTGGGGCTGAGCTGTTGAATCCCAGAAATAAACCTACCTGAGTTAAAATTGTATTTTTGCTGCTTTTACTCTGGGATCTTGGAGAAGGTTTCTTAAACGTTCTGAGCCTTAGTCTCTCCATCTGTAAAATTAAGATGATGGCATCATCTTAAAGGGCTTTGTGTGTGGATTGAGTGACATGACTCATATAGTGTTCCAGGAACATAGGAAGTAATTTTTAAATGGTGGCCATTTTTAATCACTGAAAATCTGCATATGCCTAAAAATTCCATGTGGGTATTTTTTTTCCCCAAGATTAAGGCATATTTGGAATTTGCTGTTCAAGTTGTTGTTTCATGGATGGTTGCATTTGAGCCTATAATCCTGCGGTCAGGACCACTGAAGACTGTCAGGGTGGTCCAAGATCCATTGAAATTCCAAGTATTTAGGAGTGAGTTCAAGAGTCCAATTCCCAACACTCATATGGCCAAATAGAGTTAATGAGCAGGACTTTCATTTATAAGCTCATGCATTGCCTCTTCTGCCCATATGACCTATTCTCTTACAGGAGGTCTTCTGGGGCCATCCATACAAGTTGACTGTATCTTAAAGTTAGGGAGGAGAGGAGAGAGAGACAGAATCTCTAAATAAGGCTCCAGGATGCCTAGAGTTCATAAGCTATATAATTCCTCCTATGGAAACCTCTATGCCCACGGTGGGCGAAGGATCTCCTATATGATAAATGACCCTTCTCCAAACTGTTCAGTAAGTGTATACTGACCATCAACTTGTGCCAGGCACGAGTCACTTGTGTCTGCCATCCTCTATCATTTCCGTACAAAATGAGCAGAACTGTTCCAGTATCCCTAAGAGAACAGCAGAGTTCCCTAGAAGTATCTTTGATTCTTCTCTTGCTATCTTCCATCAGGGCCTTGTTTCACAGGGCCTTGTCTCCATTTCTGTTTTTGGAGATCTCTTCCTCCCCTCTCATGGTCCAGACTGCACCACAGACATCTTTGAGAGGACTGATACTCACTGGCTAGCCAAAGAGAGGCTTGAAAGTGGGCTTGTGGGGGAGCCAAGTCTAAATGGGATTTACTCATCATTCATCTCCCCTTTATCCTCTAGGGTTATTTAACTTTGAGTTCTCTATTGGCATTTAGGGGTTTGTTTTATTATTTTATGTGCACTGTATTATTGTGATTCAGAGACTGGTAAGATTTTTCCATGATGAGTCCCCAACTAGAACACTCACTCTTTTTGGTCATGGGTCATGTCTTTTCATTTTTTCATGGTCCTTATTTCTTTCCAGGGTACCATCAAATCAAGCTTCAAAAAGTAACATACCAGGCTTCCCTGGTGGCGCAGTGGTTGAGAGTCCACCTGCCGATGCAGGGGACACGGGTTCGTGCCCCGGTCCGGGAAGATCCCACATGCTGCGGAGCGGCTGGGCCCGTGAGCCAGGGCCCCTGAGCCTGCGTGTCCGGAGCCTGTGCTCCACAACGGGAGAGGCCACAACAGTGAGAGGCCCACGTACCATTTAAAAAAAAAAAAAAGTAACTACCTAAAATAGGACTAAAACATATTTGGGACCTGCTGGGCTGTAATGACACCAAGAGAATGCAGTTGTAATACTGGAACTTTCTGGATATTCCTGAAATGTCCATTATTCGAAGATGGCCTAGAAAAGATAGGATCAGGTCTAACCCTCATCTACCTCTTCACTCATCTCACATCACACTCTTCCTTGTTTTTTAATCTCAAGACTCATGGACTCTCAAGTACTTCAAAGACTACTTTGCACATTCTGTTCCCTTTGTCTAGAATGCTTCCCTCCTCCCTCTGTCCCCCACCCCCTGCTCACTTTTGCTAAGTTAATGCCCACTCAGTTTTGAAAAATTAACTCAGTTGTCACTTTTTCTGAACATCTCCCCTGATTTCCCTTACTAGGTAAAATCTTTATTTCTAACCTTCTTGCAGCATCTTTACCTCTCCTTCAGGGAACTTAGTGTCTTACACAGTTGTTGTGTAAATGACCAGTGCAAATATCAGCCTCCCTCTCCAGATGGTAAGCTCCATGAGGGCAAGGCTTGTGTATATTTTTACTCATCAATTCATTCTTAGTACCTAGCATAGAATAGGTATTCAATAACTTTTAAGTGAATGATTTGAAATGAATGTTTACATCTAAATCAATCCACAATTATTTACTGAGCATCTACTATAGAAGAATGTGCTGAGGCTTACTGATGATAAAGAGAAAGGAAAATGCTATGAGCTATTAAGGTGCAACAGCAGAAATGATTTTGAGTGGTGGCAGAGTGGACTAAGGAACAGGACAAGAAAATATGGAAATTGAATGACATTATAAAGCAAAGTACACAGAATGAAATGGGCTTCATTCATAAGGGTGAGAGAATGCAGATGCAGCTGGTGAGATGAACTGATGTGTTACAAGGTCAGCTTCATAGCACAGTTGAGTAAGATTTTCTGCATTAGTTATCTAATGCTGTGTAACAAATCACCCCCAAACTTAGTAGCTTAAACAACACTCATTATCTTATAGTTTCCATGGGCCTGGCCTAGTTGGGTCCTCCACTCTGGGTCTCTCACAAGGATGGGATTATAGTCTCACTTGAAGGCTTAATTGGAGAATATCCATTTCCAAGCTCACTCACATGATTGTTGATGAGATTCAGTTCCTTGTGAACTATTGGACTGAGGCCCTTTGTTCTCCACTGGCTAATGGCCAGAGGCCTCCTTTGATTCTTTGCCTGTGGATCTCTTCATAGAGTAGTTTACAACAGGGCAGCTGGCTTCATCAGAGTAAATAGGTGAGAGGGCAAATGAGAGTACAAGTGAGGGAATGAGAGGAAGACAGAAATCACAGCCTTTTGTAATGTAATCTTGGAAGTTACATCTCATCATTTTTGCCATATTCTATGAGTTAGAAGCAAGTCATCAGATCCAGACCATACTCAAAGTGAGGGAATTACACAGAAAGTGAAGATCATTGGAAAGGGGAGTTTCCAATATTGCCTACCACAGTCTATGATTGCTATGGCCAGCTAGAACTGGAAAGAAGAGCAAGATCATTATGTTTATATTTCAAGGGTTATGAATTGTGTTATGGCTAATAAGCACGCATAAAAGATGAGGTAAACTAGGAAAACTTGACTCACACTCTTGCGCATTGTAGAGATTCAAGTGGAAGGAGAAGTGCTGTGATAAAATATACTTTCTGTTTGAATCTGTCTTAGGAAGTCCCCCCACCCCAGATAGAGGGAGCAAATTGTGATAAAGATGGAAAAAGATACAGAGAAGAAAGGCAGGATTTTGAGATAGGTAAACTCATCAAACTCATGCTCTGAGACCAGGGATAAGCCTTAGAACAAAGTCCCTTCCCAGTCCTCACTAGATCCTGCCACACTCCAACACTCACTATCTTTATTTTCCTTTCCCAGTCACTTTTGAAAGCCAGGAGGAGTGCAAATCACATCAATGATCAAATGTGTATTTTGCTGCTACCCTGTTAAGATAATATTCCTGTTGTCATTAGGGACCTGTATTTGTTTTATTAACTCTCTACTGAACATGCGCTGATTAGGAACAGAAGATTGTAACCAAAGGGGTCAAGACTGAATAGTATCACCTAAAACAGACAGCAGAAAGCTCTTGGAAAGAAGCACAGCTGTTTCAATAACAATCTTTTCTACCTTGATTATTTTCTTGCTGTGGAAAAGAATTGCGTGTGTAAATCTTTCTCCTCTGGCATGTTGTGGCTTCCCAGGGTTATCAGAGCTGTACCTGATTCAGATGAAATTGTGTGCACTGCAGTATGCAAGAGAGAATTGTAACCTGACATCAAAGGAGGAATTCAGAATGGTTATAAGAAAATTGTGTTTCCTCCAGTTGTCTGCCAGTTAATACACTGGCCCCGTCCAAAGGACATGGATTAAACTCTGGAAGATGAGCTTGGAGACGGGAGGCTGCACTCTGGCTTCTGTGACAAGTGGGTAGCCTGCAGGTTTTGAGAAGTGAAGTAAGACCAAATTTATGGTTCACTTCACAAATAGTGGAGGATCGACTAGATCAAAGAGAGAAACAATCCGGAGGAGGATGCCTCCTAATTTCTGAGCCTGAAAAAATTCCATTTGTATTTTTTACAAGAATTGAAACAAATCAGGCCATGAACACTGGTCCCCATCATAGAGCAGACCTGTGGGTCTCTCAGAATAGAACACACCAACCCCCTGGGTTCTTTAGACATCCTGGATTCATTTAGATCTTTTGCCACTCTATTTCCTTACTGCAGTTCTTGGGGCTCTAAAGGACTAAGGCGTCATATGGGGAGAGAGGCTAGGAACACAATTTTTCACCATATACCCACAATCTTGGCCAAGGTTGAGGATGAGGAGTGAGGGGAGAATTGCAAATAAGCTCTTTTTGGTAGGTTTTTTTTCAATTATAGAAATATGAGTGAAGCAATTCTGAAATTATTTTAGATGTACTATAGGACTGAGCAAATGAGTAAATGGGTTAATGTTGATGAGAGTCAGAATTCTCACTGTGGCAGAAGGGACATACAAATATAGCATGAGAGAAGGCATGATAGAACTTCATGGATATAGACTGGAATTAGAGTTATCAGTGTGAACTGATGATTTCTTAATTATGTCTATGCTTGTAATATGCACATGCAAACATACAAGTATATGTTTGTATGTATGTATGTTTGTATGTATGTTTGTATATGTATATATACAGGTATATTTTCATGTAACTATTTCCTAGCTCTATCTGTTGAAATGGCCAAGAATCAAAGACCCCTCAGTAGCAATGATCATACCTAAAACCCAGACCTTGGTCTCAAATACCATTATCTACTCAAAGGAACCAAGGCTCTTTGGAGAAATGGCTGACTCCAGGGATGGGGCAATGTAGGTAAAATGTGAGCCTGGAACATCTTGTTATTCTTGCAAATAAGAAAGCATTAAAAAAGATGGGGTCATGTCACAAGGACCAAGGTGCTAGCTGAAAAGGGTTCCAACTGGCCAAATATGGGATAATTTGAGCACCAAAATACTTAAGTATGATGATGAATTATAAACCTTTGAAAAAAATTAAAATCCATGCGCCCATCCTGGTAATAAATGAATAAATGAATGAGGAAGAATGGAGGGCCCTTGCTTACCATAGAATGCTGAGAGCCAACCTGTAAATGTGGTGGGGGTATGGGAGCTGGAAAGTTATCATTTTCAATCATCACAGTAAAAATTACATCAGGCAAGAATTATCAATAACTGCTAAATATAGGGGAAAGTTTTGATGATGAAGAGAAGAATATTCGCACAGTCTTAAATCTCTCCACAGATTACCTATTAGTTGTGATGGAGAAAGAGCACTAATTGCATAATGGAGAAACTGAATAACAACTTGACAGAGTAATCAAAATCAACATGACTATTGAGACAGATGGACATCTTGTGGCTCCATGTGATACCCTGAGGATATACCATCATCTATGCAGTATTCTGACTGAGAATATACAACATGAATCTAACCATAAGGAAACATAAAAAAAAAAACCCTCAAAATGCGGAATATTCTATGGGTTGGCTAAAAAGTTCGTTCGGGTTTTTCTGAAACATCTTACGAAAAACCCAAACTTTTGGGCCAACCCAATACTAACAAAAAAAGGAGAGGGACTGTGTCCCTAAAACATGACAAAGAAAGCCTGTGGGAATGCTTCAGATTAAAGGAGGTATCTCAGTCCTTTTGGGTTGCTATAACAAAAATACCAGAAACTGGATATCTTAAACAACGAATATTTATTTCTCACAGTTCTGGAGGTCAAGGTGCCAGCAGATTCGGTATCTGGCCAGAGCTTACTGCTTGGTTCATAGATGACTGTTGTCTTATTTTGTCCTCACATGTATCTCAAGCATTGTGTCAGACTATATATTAACATTATCTGCATGATTCTCACAATGACACATTTTACAGATAAGAAAAACTAGGCTTATAGATATTAGAAAAACTTTCCCAGTATCATGCAACTAATAAAAGGAGGAGGCATGATTTAACAAAAAATTATGTTTTTTCCACTATGTCATGTCAAAAAGAAAAGTACAGTTTCCGAATAAAAGCACCCCAAAGATGTTTTTTTTTTCTTGCCTTTCTTCCTAAGGGATGCAGTAAAGTGCCAGGGATGATATTAGATTTCCATGGTCAGGGTGATAAAATTAAAAGTATGACCTAAGCGTGATTTTAATTGTGTCTCTTGGGTTTACAAACTATGGTCCACCAACTGCTTACAGTCTTTAGGTGGAATTTCTTAACTTTCCCCAGAAGGTGGTAATTGTACAGCAGAGAGATCCCTGAAGCTAGAGGGCTGGGTTCCATCCCTGACTCTGCAGTTTGCTGGCTGTAAAATGGTACCTCACAGGGTTATTGCAGAGGTTAAATGAGATAACGTACACATAAGCACATACAGATGGAGGTGTGAGTATTACTGTTTCACTCGGGTCCCTGTGATTCTCAACTCTAGCTTGCCAAAGCAATCCCTTAACTCATTAAAAATAAAACAAACTTTAAAAACCAGGTCTATGAAAGACTTCAGTGAGATCCAGTGACTCCCACTGTTTCCTCCAACACCATGTCCAGAATGTTCCTTTCTCATCAAGGAGTCAATCAACTGCAGTTGCATCAAGAATTCTAAAGTGCTAGAAAGAACAAAGGGGCAGAGTCTTGGTAGTGATTTTCTCTAAGACCTACAGTCCTGAACCTGGTGTGGTTAGTCTGCTTCAAGAACGTAAGTCTCATCTTAGTTCTATTACCAATGACCTCGTGACCCTGTCATCATCTCCCTCTCCTTGACCTCAGTCTCATCATCTGTAAATGAAGGCAGGTGCTGACCTTCCTGAGCCAATGTTGATTATAGCCATCTTTTCAGATCACCTTTAGCCAAATCAGCTGGGCTGCTTTGCTAAAACACACATATTCCCCAGGTCCCACACCATAGCTCCCAAATTAGAACCCTTTGGTGAAAGAGCTAGAAATCTTCATTTTACCCCCAACCACCAGGTAATTCTAATGCATACAAATTTGAGAATCACTGATCTAAATTCCTTTTCAGATAAAGATTTCTGGGTAGACTAGGGCTTTGTAAATTTTAATGAATCCCTTGGCAATCTTGTTAAATTGCAGTGGAGCTTGATCTGCATTACTACTAAGCTCTCAGGCGATGCTACTGGTTCCTGGACCACACTCTAAGTAGCAAAGCTTTCTTTGACAGGACATAGTCACATAGTAGGTTGATTTACTTTGGGGGATGAAAATAACATAGGTAGTGGCTCAAGGATGGGAGAAGGGCATATGAATGGATAGAAACCACAAAGATTTGCTTGGCTTGAGTGAAGACTTTGTTAATTGATCACCTTTGGAGGACAGGTCCTTATGGCAGAGACTACACAAATTGGGAGATAACTGACTTTGTTAAGTCCCCCATTCTGTCACTTCCTAGATATGTGATCTGCAGAGATTGATTTACGCTTTCAGAACCTTAAGCTCTGGATCTGTAAAAACAGAGACAATAAGATACCCGTTTCATAGAATGGCTGTGACCATTAAATGTGATCACATATATAAAATTCCCAGCCGAGTGCAAAAATATCGGGCCCTCTAGGTTTTCTGGAGACCCTTCCTAACCCTTTACTTAGTTCCCTGCATGGGACTATCTGCTCACTGGGACCTGTCCCTCTCACACAACCATCACTACCTGGAGGGCAGCCACCTCTCTACCACAAGAAAACTCTTAACTTTCCCAGGCCACTGAATGATTTATCACACAACTGCTCTCCCAGACTTGGAAGGCTGACGTCAACCCTGCCAGAGACAGATGGGAGAGCTGGAGTCTAGTTGCTTGTCAGTGATGTTCTGTGGACACATTTATAAGGCTTTCACACTTTTTTGGCATCCTCCACCATCAGCCAGACACCAAAGGCAGCCCGCTGCACACCACATGCTGGCAAGGAAAGCTGCATGCACACGTGCTGGCTGGGGCCCCCAGCACAGCTTCATTTTTCTCTCCTGCCTCCTTTCACTACTCATTTCTATGTGGTTGTGGTCAACATGCCACCTGACTTCTCATGCCAAGTTCTTTTAATGTTTTTGACAGACACTATCATCCTTTGCCCCCAAATAACTCACTAAACAAGAAATGAGTTGCCATAATATGGACTTAATGTGAGGAGTTTTCAATTCTTTTCATAGTCATTCAGAGAGGTTATCAACAGATATTTCCTTAGCAATTGCAACGTGCCTAGAAGCATCTCAGGTGCCTGAGGGAACTTATAACCAAATCATTTGTTAAGTTGCTTGGTCAAGCTACAGGAAGCAAAGCATGAAAGTGTTTTTCTTTTTCCTTGAGTCATTCTCAAGTTTGACTGTATAGGAATCACCTGGAGAGATTTAAGAAAATCCTGATGTCTGAATCCCAATTCTAGAGATTCTGATTTAATTGTTCTCAGTGCAGCTTGGGCATTGGGAATCTTAAAAGCAGCTAAGATCGAGTATTGCTGTCTTAGGAATTAATAAAATCTACACAGAATCTTCCCATGTTGTCTAAATTTTGATCACCATTTGTTTTTAAGACCACCCCTTACAAAACATTTTCACAGAAATAATCTATTTTTAAGCTTCAGAACAACCCCATGAAGCAGTTCATCTGAATTTGTATATTAGTATATTTATACACTTGGACATTAGTCTCAACCTGAATATTTTAAAAAATGAAGCTCAGAGAGGTTAAGTATTTATAACTTGCCCTGGGTCAGACAGTTGGTAATGGCAGGGATAATCCTTGAAACCATGGTTCCAGCCTCCCTCTACTCTTTCCATTACTTTGTAACTCCCTAAATTCAGAGTTTGTCAGTGGACACCATTCGTTGGACCATAATACATAACACATTTCTACTCTAGACTGTGTAAATGTTCAGAACAAAAACTCTGATTTCCTTATTGACAGATTTAAGTAACAGTAGTAAGGAAAGAAGGGCAGTGCTAATGAGAAGATAGGGCCTTCCTGATTTGGTGGCCAATATATGCACATGACATTCATAATGTGTTAAGCATCAAGAGACATTCAGCACATGATGCTACTTATAGGGGAAGTCACTGTATGTCAGCCGAAGGCTGGGTACCCAGAGCTCATCTCCAAGAGCCATAAATTATTTCAGGAAATAGATCACAACGTTCTTCCTTCTGTGATGAAAGACATTCCAAGTTTTCTGGAAGGCTGCATAGATCCTTGTCTGAAGACAGAATCATCTGTCAATTCCCATAAATACAGGGATTAGTTTGAAGTGTGGCTTCTCTCCCAAGCAGGCGGGATAATACATTGATTTGATTAATAATAACTCCATGCCTGAGTTATTATTCATTTGACAGGAAATGATACAAATATTTAAAAAAAACTATAACTCTTTGGAGACATAAAGTTATCATCTTATCCACAACTCCTTGAGTATTTTATTAACCCTGACAGGATGGAATAGAGCAGGATTGGCTGATAAAACTGATTCTCAGCAATCTCTCTAAACCACATTAGGGAACCTAAAGATTAGGTGTCATGCTCCTGTCTCAGACTGATGCCACAGCTAATGGGAAGCTTATGGTAAAGGGTGTCTATCGACCCATGAGTCAGCATGGGACAGAAACTTAATGAGCTTAGGGTGGCTCATGGCATTGATCCAGTTAGGCTTCCATAGGCATTTGGGCTACAGAAAGACACCATCCCAGTAAACCACCAGTCATTCTGAAAACAGTTGTTTGAATTAATTCCAACATACAGTTTGCAATCATCCTATTATTCTAATCAGTTTGTATATGTGGGGCTACAGCCATAAATAAAGGTATGGATATAGCCATAAATGAAGATGATAATATGCACATTAGGCTCACAAACAGGATTGTTACAATTCCTAACAGCACTCAAAAAGCCAAAGAGTTTTGAAACTGAAAAAAATTACTTGAATTGATACTTCTTAACCAAACTTATCCAAATTAGCCATTAACTGAATCCTTAATGCAGTTGAAGTCTGGTTTCTCTGTATAGTTTCCTATCTCAGAAACCCTGGAGACAGGTGTCTAAATTCAGACCTTGCAAATTCCCTTTTGGCTGAACAAGCTGTATAATTTGTGGGGCCCAGTGTAAAATAAAAGTGCAGGGCCCTTTGTTAAAAAATTATTAAGAATTTAAGGATGATAGCAGAGCATTAAACCAAGTGTGGGGTCTTATGTTTGATGGCCAAGTTTGTATACCCACGAAGCAGGCCCTGTCCTCAGGGCAACAAGGCCTCAATAATGCTATTCCAGCTACCCTTCCGTTGAGTCATTGGGAGCACACTGGGACACTTCACTGTGTATTGCCAACTGTTATGTGAGCAGACGGCCCCGGCTGTCCATAGGACACCTACAGGGACAGCAACAGAAGGAAAACATGATGGAAAGTAAATGCAGTATGTCTGTCAGAAGTAGCAGTGGAAAGACAAAGGTTTTGTACAGTTGTTATAAAAATCAGAAAAAGGGCAGGTGGCTACTGAAGACCCAGCCAAGTACCAACATTGTCCAGAGAAGGCCTTGGACGTTCTCATCTCTAAATGAGGTTATGTGGCAGCATACCTTGAGGTTCTCTCTCTCTTCCTTCCTTCCTCTCTTTTCTTTCCCTTCCTTCCCTCCTTCCTTTCCCTTCCTTCCCTCCTTCCTCTCTCCCTCTTTTGTTCTTTCCTATATAAATCTGCACAGATCTATACTTAATTTTTTTAGTATTTCTAGTTTTCTACCCCAACCCCAAGCCAACAGTTGTCTCTGAGGGAGAGGGAGATATCCACCAGTACAAAAAGAAGAAAAGTATCCCAATAGTTGTCTTAGATGGGTACACAAGCCTAAGTCCAAGGGAGGAATGCCGAATGAGTATAGAAATTGGCCAGAATCATGAAGGCAGGATTTACCCCACCTAAGAAAGGCATTTCTCCTGGTGTTGCCTGGGAGAATGAATGAGAAAGGAGGCAAGTATGAAGGCCAGTGTGTCCCTGATTGAGAGGACATATACCCCACATCCCAGGAATGGCTGCACAGGCAGCTAGGCTGATGGAATGACAGGCAGCCTTGGCCCCGAGTGGGGTCTGGGGGCAGTTGAAAGCTTCCTGTATGCCATGAATGGCAGAGAAGTAGCAGACAGCATGCTGGAAGGGACAGAAAATATCTCTGGCAACTTAGGTAGCTTGATGGTAGAGGATCAAGGACCACATGACATACCAGGTAAAGCCCACCCTTACCCCAACAAGCGTGGCTTTGCATAGGATTCCAGAAATCACTGGGAGGAGAGGGAAAAAAGAAAACAAAGTTAGGTTTCCCAGTAGCTTGGTGGGAGGAAGATTAAGAATGAAATTACATTATTAAAAAGTCACTTTTTCTTGTACCCCTGTGTTTGTGGACTGGGAGTCATTGTAACTACTCTGTGATGACACTATTTCCCAAGCTCATCCATTTCCCATTGCTTTTACTCTGCTCTCACTGAGTAAATTTTAATCTTTAATCTGGTTTCCAGTTTAGACTTTCCCAGCAGGAAGAGCATGTTTGGACTGCTGTGCATACTGCATTTCTCTTGGCAATGAAAGCTCTCAGTATTAATGAACAAAATTGACATAGTTCTTATAGGCAGTCTCTCGTGAGTTTGGTTAACATGGCTTGGTTCCCTGGGACCTGGCCACACTGAT
This sequence comes from Mesoplodon bidens, assembly GCF_964165515.1. Taxonomy (NCBI): domain Eukaryota; kingdom Metazoa; phylum Chordata; class Mammalia; order Artiodactyla; family Ziphiidae; genus Mesoplodon; species Mesoplodon bidens. The sequence goes on from NC_138178.1 coordinate 86,125,553, forward strand.
GTACTGTCGGACTGTAGTTTATGAACTTGCAAAGTAGAGGGCCATGATGACTACTAAGGTGCAGATACCCCATGAAGATCCATGACTGAAAAAGCCCCCCAAACTCTCTCTACTGGTATTTTTTATTGTAAAAATAATAACATGAAAATGATAAAGAATTTTTAAAAGTTATATTAGTATAATGTAGTAGTTAAGAATGCAGGCTCTGGAATCAGACTGCTCAGTTTTATCAAATCCTGGCTTTGCCACTTATACAAACTGTGATTTTTAGTGAGTTCAAAGAAATCTAATAGGGATTGTTCTGAGGAATAAAGGTATTAATACAACACGGGAAACATTCTGATCAGTGCTTAACATCTGTTAAGTGCTATGTAAATGTTAACTCCTATTTCAAAAGCTTTGTTGTTATTATTTTGTGTTCCCTTCCAGCCTATGTTGAAATGCATGAATATTGTTACATGTTGCACATAATTTATATTCTTCCCTTCAATTTAATACTATGTCATAAATACTTTATGTGTTTGTATGGAGGATTTAATTATTATTTTTAGTAGTATAATTCAATTCACTAAATATTTGAGCACTTATCTTAAAACTGACTCTGTTATGTGACAGGGATATCAAAATGATGATAAATTAGAAAAATTGGCAAAGGTGACAAACAGGTAACATGTCAAAAAATATATATAAATGGCCAGAAGAAAGGCTTACCCTAACAAGAAGTCAGGAAATGCAAATTAAAGCGATAATTATGATGTTTACCTTGCAGATTGGCAATATTAGAAAGTTTGATAACACCCACTTTAGAGTAGAGTGTAGGACAATGGGTGCTGCCCTCTCCTGCTGGCCAAGAGGAAGCCAGTACAGTCATTTAACTACTAACACTGGAAATGCACAGACACTCTACACCCAACCATTGATTGCACTCTTCCATATCTGCCCTCAAGAAACATGTGCTTCAGGAGACAGAAACAAGGGGGTTCATTGTAACATTTGTAATCTTGAAAATTGAAGACCACATAACTGCTCATCTATACTGGGAATGGTTAGATAAACTGAAATATATTCATTCTAAAAAGAATGTGTTCTATCAGTACTGACATGGAAACTTTCCAAGGCTTGTTGCTAAGAAAATGAGCCAACAAAGAAACGGACTTGAGCACACAGGGAGGGGAAAGGGTAAGCTGAGATGAAGTGAGAGAGTGGCATGGACATATATACGCTACCAAACGTAAAATAGATAGCTAGTGGGAAGCAGCTGCATAGCACAGGGAGAACAGCTCAGTGCTTTGTGACCACCTAGAGGGGTGGGATAGGGAGGGTAGGAGGGAGACGCAAGAGGGAGGAGATATGGGGATATATGTATAGCTAATTCACTTTGTTATACAGCAGAAATTAACACAGCATTGTAAGCAATTATACTCCAATAAAGATGTTAAACAAAAAAGTTGCAGAAAAATGAGAACAGCAAGATGGCATTTTCTTAACACACACTCTAAACAAAATATATAGCTCTACAGATATGTGTATATACATATGTAAGTGTATATGTGTGTGTGTGTGTGTGTGTGTGTGTGTGTGTGTAAATATACTAAAAAATGTCTGGGAGAGTCCATACCAAACTCTTAACAGTGGCCACATTTAGACAGGAAACTAAGATTGGTCAAGGGGACTCTAAATTTTTCTGTATTTTTAAATGTTTTAAAATATTCTTTGTATAATTAAGGATGAACTTTTAAAAATTAAAAGATGAATAAGACAAGGTTCCTGAATCCCAAAGTTAATATTCCACTGAGTAGATGTTTAAAAGTTTACTTAGCCATTGACCTATATTTGGCAATTTGGGTTGTTTCCATTCTTTTATATTATAGATCTTTATACAGTGTAGCTTCTTTTTCTTCTGTTGATTTATTTCTCTAGGATAAATTCCAAGAGTGGGATTATTAGATAAAATGGTATAAACATCTTTCTGGCTCGTGATATATTTTTCCACATTGCCTTCCAAAAGTGTTGTGCTTCTTTTTCCCTATTATTACTACAAAAAAATGAGTGAGCTCTCCTACCACCTGGCAGCAATCTACTTTTCTATTGCCATCTCCTTGTTCTCAGGGATGAGCACTTTTCACTTCAGTTTTCAACCTGTTTTAGAGCTGGTATCTCCTAGAGGACTGTCAGCTCATAATCTTTCTCCTATGCCTAGGGTACGTATATTCCTGAAAGACAGAAAGGATTAGCATTCCCATTACAGATGAGAGCACCGAGGCTCACAGAGGTCGAGTAACTTGCCTGGGGTCCCAGAGCTAACAGGCGGTAGAGTCCATACTTTTACTCATGTCACTCGACTCCCTCTGCATCTGGATGTGATTCTCCATCAGACTGGTGTGAACAGAGTTGGTTGGAACCCAAACACCTTTTGCTGACACATAGGGTCCACTTGTGTCAGGGCTCTTCTACCCCATCTGATCTCTTGGTACCAGTCCATGTTTGCATCCTCACTGCCTTTCTGCCTGTGTCCCTCTTTGTGGCCTGGTTCTCAGATTGCCAACTTGTGTTTTATGTACTCAAACTCCACTCCTATCTGTTTCATCTACCTTAATGGAAGGTGCTAGACCAGTGGCTTTCATTTTGGGGGAACTTAAAGCAAAAGGAACCAAACAAAATGAGGCCTGGACTTCATCCCCAGAAATCCAGATTCACTGATATGGGTTATAGTCTGGGCCTGGGATTATTTTCAAATCTCCTTGGGAACGTTGGGGTAAGAACCTCTGCCCTAGGTGCTATTCTTGGTTTCTGCCTCTAGGTTTAGGTAGCAACATGGCTGGTTTCTGTTTGTTTGTTTGTTTGTTTGTTTTGCCCAGATACCCTGTCTTCCTGGGCTACCACCACCACTCACAGTCACTTACCTGTCTGCCTTGCTGTCATTCTACCCATTCTGCTCTGTTCCTTTGTATCCTCCCCTAGCAAAAGCAACTTACTGCTCTTACTTCAAACCTTTGCCCTTGCTCTTGCTGCTGCCTGCAGCCAATCCTCTTTCCTCTCTCCTAATCCTGTTGAGCCAAAGTTTTGCCCCTCCACACAATTCTATTGCATCAGAGCCCACACAGGTGGCTGCTTCTTCTGAACTCCTGTTTCAATTCTCACCTGCTTCATTCTAGTGGCTTTTCATTTAGCGATGGAAGGTAGTGTGTGATTTTTTTTGTATGGACAGGAGGAAGATCTCCTAACAGTGGTTAAGGGTACAGGACTGAGAATTAGAAAGACTCATGTTACAAATTCCAGGCTGCTGCTGACTTAACCACTTTAAGCTTCAGTTTTCTCATTTATATATTAAAGGTAACAATGATACATATCTCACAGAGCTTGGATAAATGCATGGAAAGCATTTAACACAGTGTAGGCTACATGAAAAAAGTTTGAGAACTTTTATCAATAGGATATATGGTAATGACACTGATTTCTTTCAATTAAAGTAGTGGAAATTAAGAATTTATGCATCCAAATGAGCCATCTCCCTTATTGACTTCCCCATAACTATTTGTTATATGAATGAGTGGAAGATACCCACTTATTCTGATGATGTTACATTGCCTGGTTCTCTTCCAGAAATCCTCTTTTGGAGTTACCTACAAAGCCAGTTTATGAGTCAAAAGAAAAACAGCCCTATTACTGTTCTCTTTGCTTCTTTTTACCAAAAAGTACTATCCAGTTTCATTGCCCACTTTATGGTTTGGTGATAAGTGACCTTTGGCTTTTTTTTTTCTTATAAGTTAAATCTAAGCCAGGAGGATAAAGATGCTACTAATAAGATTATGCATGAAAAGTGTTATGATTCTTAAGGAATTTCAGAACAAAATTTCTCAGAAAAGTTCCCCCAAGGAGACTGCAAATTCCTTGAGAACAGGGACCTTATGTACAAGCAGGTTTTTAACCTGCAGTTAACTGAATTTGGGTGCAGACTTTTGTCTTGTATATTTTTCCAGCTAGAGGAACACTTATTTTATTATTTCTAAAGGTATTTATGACAAAAGGGAATAGGAATCCTTTAAAAATATTTTATAGGTGCCAAAGCTACTAGAAGAGTGCTATAATAATAAGTTTAAATACTTAAGGCAGAAAAAATAAGCTATCTTTCACACACTAAAATGAGGATATTCATCTATTGTTAGAGCACACGTTATTGTAATGGTGAGGGATGGGTTTGAATGAAACTATAAACAGTCCTTCAACCTCTCCTCCTTGACATGTACACGTGTTCATGAAACAGCTGTTAGTGTTCTAGTGTATGGAGTGTGACCTTGGAACAAAGGCTGGTTTTTCTCCCTTTGAACGAAGAAAACTGGAGTGTCTGGATTGCTACAGTTACTTTTCTGTTACACAAGTGACACATTTTAACACATTAAGTTAACTCAAACAAATGACACTGGAGTTATTACTTGAAAGAACCAAGAAGTTAGTTTTCCAGTGCTTTTCTTCCAGTTCCCAATGCTATATTTTTAGGAGCATTTATTTTCAGTGGAGAGAGTCCAAAGAGAGAACACAGCTATCATGGCTAAAAAACAAAATCTGAACATGGGAATTGGGGGGAAGATTCTTTTATCATTGTGGGGGTTTTTGTTTTTGTTTTTTGTTTTGTTTTTTTTTTTTGTCCAGTGGGTGCTGGTAAACTGGCTCTCTGAGGGGAGAAAAACAAGCCCTAATCTGTAGTGTTTGCCAATATCTGTGGTGTAAATACTTCCACCATGGCAATTTCAAGCTACCAATGTGAGGTCACTGAATGGAATTGAGAAGAGATGCACAGAATTGCATTTGAGCAAGTACAAATTGGTTTCAGTAAACCATTACTTGTAAACCTTATAAAAGGGGAGGCTTAGGGGAAAGGTTTCTAGGAGAGGTTGATTTACAAAAGTGCCCTTTGGAAGAAGCATAGTCCAATTTAAGAGAAAAACAGTAATTAGAAATGAAGTCTATTGAAGAAGATCAAGACATATAGCTTAAAACAAATTTCTCAAACACCCTGATGAAATTTGTCCTCCTCCACCTCAAACCACTAAGACTTTTTCTCTTCTTCCTCCTCTGCCTAACTCCAATTTTTTGTTTTTGTTTTGTTTTTTGTTGTTGTTTGTTTTTTTATTAGATTGATTACTCTTCTGGAGAAAAGAAGTCTTCCTCTTTGGAATCTAATTGGAGGTGGAATGGGGAGGGATGGGTTGCTCTTTAATGGACACAGCAGGAGGGGAGGTCTGGGAATAGCAGGACACTAATAACTGGTATTTCATGTTACTTTCCCATGTTTAAAGAAAAAATTGAAGAGGAAAATGTAAAACTACCTCCTCTTAAAGTTTATGGTTTATGAATCAATGTCTTTATAAACATTATCCTTTAGAGAACAAAAATCAGTATAAATATGATCCAAGTCTTTTTATTTTCTTTCCATTCACTTATGGGCATTTCTTAATCTGTGTCTACATCTCTAAACCAATTTGACTGATCCAGTTTGAGTTAATAAAAAGTTAAAAGCCAAGCCAATTATTTGTCTGTCCCAACTAATTTTATTTTGGCTACCTGGTCAAACTTGCAATGTTCCCATGAGCAAGTCATTTGGCCTTTCTGAACTTTGAGTTACATCATCTGACAAACAACAGGATTGAACTGAATGGTCTTTAAATTGCCTTCTAGCCATGAGAGTTTGTGGTACTTACATTGCATTTAATAAGCACTTCACAATTTTCTCTTATGAAATAGACAAATAATCTCTACTTTCAAAATGCCATAAACCTCCTAGTTTCAATAAGTAGACATATTTTATCTGACTTGACTAGTTAACCAGGACTCTTCTGCCAATAGGAAGAACTTTTTCTGTAGACTCAAGTTTTCTCTGCTGCCCCTCCCAGACTTTGAGATTCATCAAACTCATCTGGAGGAAGAAACCCCTGTGGAGTTGGAGGAAGGTGCTCATATATAGATTAAGGATGCTCCTCTAATGGTCATCAGAAATTCAAAGTCTATCCCTAGACCATTCTGGCCCTTGAGGATTTATATTCTTTCAACACACTTGTCTTCTATGTGTTTCCTTCTTTTCCTGTTTCTGGCCCCTCATCCTCTGCCCCCCTCTGTGGGCTCCTAGTGGTCTAGGAAAAGGATAGGGTGAATAGGCAATAGGCATGTCTTTCCATCCTCTTTGGTATTATATAACTTGGCTCTTACCTGTTAAATACCTGATGATTCACTTTGTCTAGGAGACTTCCAAAAAATAATCATAGCAACCACAATAGCTAATATTTATTGAACGTCTATTACTTGCTAAGGACTTTACAGACATCTCATTTAGTTTCTAACAACCACGTTAATTCTAACCCTGTTCTGTCCATAAGAATATTTAAACTCAATGAGGTTAACCCAAGGCCAGAATGAGTGACAGAAGCCAGATATAATAAACAATCCCAGGACTGCTTGGCCTGTGCTCCTAATGCTGATTCTTACATGGTTATATCCAAAGTTCCTAAAACAAAACTGGGCGGGGGGTGGTGAAAAGCATAAGACCAAATAAAAGGTCTAAGATGGGGAAGATTAGAAAGGAATTGCATTTCACAAGTTTTTCTGGCTAAAGAGAAGACTTGGGCTGCACAGATGAAGGGGGTCACACATAGCTCTGAGGACCTGCTTCTTTCACTTCCCTCCTTACCTTATTCAAGGATCTTCAGGCTCTGGCTCCTCTGATTATCAAACTCAATATAGGCAGTTAGTAGGGAAGGGTCACGACTCCCTGCCCAATTATTCTTGTTTCCTTGCCTTGCTATCACTTACTCAGGTATGTGAAGACTCATCTTGTGAGTAAACACTGGCAAAAGTTATCACAAAACTATGTATGCAGGGTCTTCTCTGCTGGGCAGAAAGACTGACACTAGGGTCATAACCTCATTTTTATTCCTAAAGACTTTGAAACCCCAGTCCTAAGGAAATGATACATTGCAGAAAGTGTCCAGCCCTTCGGGGGCTACAAAGACATACATCTTAAATGTCCCCTTCCTGTATTCTTCCATTTGGAGACTAGCAGTGTCCTGAGTCATGGTGAAGGGCTAAGAGCTGTCCCCCAGTTTGACTTAACCCTCCATTTTGAAGATAATAAAGTTACAGGGAGAAGCCAAAAGTTTTTAGTTTGGGGCTAGATTTTTATCAATTGATAAGAAAACCTGATGGCACATATAAGTATGGGAAAAACTGAAGAAGAAAGAGAAGGTGCCTTTAAAAAATCTTTTGATGAATTGTCTCTTTGATGGAGAGACTCAAAGAAAAAGTAAGTTTGGGGGCTTCCCTGGTGGCGTAGTGGTTGAGAGTCCGGGAACGTCCCACATGCCGCGGAGCGGCTGGGCCCGTGAGCCGTGGCCGCTGAGCCTGTGCGTCCGGAGCCTGTGCTCCGCAACAGGAGAGGCCACAGCAGTGAGAGGCCCACGTACCGCAAAAAAAAAAAAAAAAAGTAAGTTTGGTTCTTCTTTCATTGTATTTTGATTTTAAATGAATTAATGGGTAAGAGAAGATCTGGGGGTAAGTAGAGACCAGTGGCAGATCTGGGTTTTGTGGGACCTGAATCTTATATGATTTATATATGATTTATCATATATAAATATGATATGATTTAGGGGAGCACTTTTAAGAAAAATGATATTAAAAAATTAGGTATAGAACCTTGGACAAAGCTCATGCAAGTGAAGAATCTTGAGATGAAGCTTTATTAGCTTCATAGGGTGGTGCAGTGGTTAAGAATCTGCCTGCCAATGCAGGGGACACGGATTCGATCCCTGGTCCGGGAAGATCCCACATGCCGTGGAGCAACTAAGCCCGTGTGCCACAACTACTGAGCCTGCACTCTAGAGCCCGTGAGCCACAACTACTGAGCCTGCGCACCACAGCTACTGAAGCCTGTGCACCTAGAGCCTGTGCTCCACAACAAGAGAAGCCACCGCAACGGGAAGCCCGTGCACCACAATGAAAAGTAGCCCCTGCTCGCCACAACTAGAGAAAGCCCATGCGCAGCAATGAAGACCCAACACAGCCAAAAATAAATAAATTTATTTAAAAAAAAGAAAACCTTTCTATGGTTGAGATAGCTAAAAATTTTTTTCCATCTAGCTAGGAACATGGACACACCACTCTGAGAGATTGTACACTGAGAGACTGAAGGGTTAGTGAGACAGACGCAAAGGGAATGACACGAGGAGGCCAATAATCTGCAGAGGAATTACAGGGAGTTTACTAGGTGGTGTTGGGCAATATTCAGAGAGAAGGGTATATGTGTACATGATTTTAAACATCAGGATCTTCTTTAAGAAAAGAATGCCTGGAGATGTCAACATGGACTACCTATGTGGTTTTCTTACCCAGAATCTGAAAGGGGAGATAAGGATCAATAGCTTCACAGCTAAAGTTACTTTTCACTCTCTCTTCTGGTTTCCTAATTATGTTTTGTTTCATACATGTATTCAGCATAGGCAAGAGAAACAGCCTTTATGAAACATGTAGAGGCCTTTATGAAACATGTAGAACATTTTAAACTTTGAAAACATTTTAAACTTCATCAAATTTTTGACAACTATTTTCACCTATCTCAAAATGTAGGGTTAAACTAAACTGGCGATGCCCCTTTTAAACTGAAGCAATAGGAAAAGAAAAAGGCCCCAAATTGTTCCAACTCTCCAGACTGACCAGAGGTGTGGAGAATCCTAATTTTATAGAGTGGGATTGATTTGGATGGTCTTGTTACTAGTCATAAGGATCTTAAACCCACTCAGCAACTGACAGCCTGCCTTTAAATTGGAAAAGAAAGATTGTCAGAACCTTTAGTGGTGACAGCACAATCCAGTGACAAATTCCACACTAGTAAAAGTAATAGAAAAGATGGTACCTTTAGAGGAAGAATTAATGAAACTCACAGAAGAGTCACACACAAAAAAATCTAAGCTTTAAAATATTACCAGAAAATGAGCAACAAAATATATTGCAGGTCAAATACAGATGGGAGACAGAGGAGGTTTCAACAAAAGCAGATGGGCAAGAGAGCTTGGGCGACACAGTAATAGGTTCTCTATCTCCTGAAGGGAAGCCAGTGGAAGGCAGGAAGGCCAAACTTCTCTGAAGATTGGCATTCAGCTCCTCATAATAATTGATAAAAGGAATGTTGGATGTCTAGTCTCTAGTTCTTGCAAGATTGTCCAAAGTGCCTTGAGCCAAATTACTCATGTAGCAGGAAGGGAGTATGAGAAAGGCAGGAAAGGTTCTTGACATCCCTGCCCTAATGCAAGGGGGAAGCAGAGTCTCTCACTATGCTTCTGTTCAGCCCCCTTTCTACGTGGCCCAAAGAAAGGGGAGCCCAGGCAGGGGAAGTGCATTTTCCAACATAAGAGACATAGGTAGGACACTCTCAGCAGGAGAGGTTGGAGGAGCATTCTTAATTTTAGTCCAGAAGGAGACTGAGTGACTTTAAAGTAGTGAGGGTGAACGAGGGAGTAGCTTTCCTTCATTCCTTCTTTCTTTCTTTCCTTCCCTCCTCCCTCCCTCCCTTTATATCTTCCTTTATCATTTTATTTTTCTTGTATTCCTGGAAATGGCTCAACTTACACACCCTGGAGTCATGGTTTTACAGAGTATAAGGCTTATCCAAGTCTCTTCCCGTTCAAAATATATACAGTCATTATTCTGTTCCAAGTCAGAGGAGGCAGCCTGATTGTCCATATACCCATCTATTAATTAATTCATTCATTTACTAAACCATTATGGTCTTCCAGGTACAAGGTGGTATTTTTAAAAGATCACAAGATACAAATTCTTGTCATCAAGGAAAGTATGATCCAGTTCAGGGCTAAGATAATAATTTAAGTTTACCATAGAGGTAAGTAACAAATGGGTGATACTGACAATATAGGAGATCACAAAAGGCTTGGGAAGGCCAGGGAAGGCTTAAAGGGGGGAACGGGACTTGATCTAGAATCTGAATGGGTGGGAAGATTGAATATCTTGTAGAAGGTAAGGAAATGTCCTTTGGGTGAGGCAACAGCATAGAAACCTTTATGTAAGCTATAGACTAAATGTTTGTGTCCCTTTAAAATTCATATGCTGAGGCCCTAATCCCCAATATGATGGTATTTGGAGTTGGGGCCTTTGGAAGGTAATAAGTTCATGAGGGTGGAGACCTCATGAATGGGATTAGTGCCCTTATAAGAAGAGACATGAGAGATGATCTCTCTCTGCCATGTGAAGATACAATGAGAAGGAAGCTTGTCTACAATCCAGAAAGCATGTCCTCACCTCACATTGGATCTGCTGGAGGCTTGATGTGGGGCTTACAAGCCTCCAGAACTGTGAGAAGTAAATAAATGTTTGTTGAGAAATAAATGTATGGTACTTTTGTTATACAGCCTGAACTGACTATGACCATGTATATGGTCTTGGGAAACCCATGTAGGAAGGCAAATGGGTGCTTGAGGGTTGAGGGAGACTGAGTGCAAAAGTGGTCACAATTCTCTGTGACCCACACCCTTTGCAGTGTGACTTTGTAGCTCTTCTCATCAAAAGATGAAATCTATTTTTTACCCCTTGAATCTGGACTGCGCTTATAATTGCACCAACCAATGGAATTAGGCAGAAGTAATTTTGTGCCAATCTTGAGCCTAGGAGTCAAGAGACCTTGCACCCTGTTCACTCTCTTGGAACCCTGGCTAGCTGCTATGAGAATGAGCCCAGCTAATAGACTGGAGGATAAGAGATCATATGGAAGAAGTCCAGTTGTCCCAGCCAAAGCCATCCTAGACTAGCCAAGAGCGAGCAAACTCCAAACAAATGAGAAAACGTTAGCAGAGCTGCCTACTTGATCCTTAACTAACTGTAGACACATGAGTTGGCCCTAATGAGATAAGAAGCACCCAGATGACATGTGGACTTGTGAGAAATGTTTATTGTTTTAAGCCACTAAGTTTTGGGGTGGTTTGTTACCCAGCAATATCTAACTGATACAAGTATCAAGCTAAGAAGCTTGTGATCTTTGTCCTATAAATAATGTGAGGATTATCAGTCATAAGTATTGTGATACAATAAAGAAATTTCATTAGGAAGTTTCCTGTCACCACAGTAGTAGTGGAATTTAGTGACAATTTTAGTCTATTTTAAATTAATTTTTATTTTTATCAAAATAATGCACATAGTTTAAAAAGTTAAATAGCACTACAAGGCTTATAAAGGAAAAATGTAGTCCCAAGCTATATACATATGTATGTTTCTTGGCTTTCTCTTCTGGAATTTATCTTCACTTTTATATATACTATGTTTATACTCTTTATAGAAATTCTCCGTTGACCTCATGTTTTGACAGATGAGAATTTTTCTGTCTCTTTCCTACCCGATATCCCTTTATCCCAGTATATCACTTTAATAATTGACATTATCAATTTTAATATCACTAATTTTTGTTAAATGATTATTTAATGTTTATATTATTTTATCTATATAAATAGTGTTGATTATTAGGCAGATAGAGTAGTATCATAATTTCTTTTTATATAAATTTTGTTTTTCTCCATTACTGCCTCATTCTTTTACTTGCTTAGTTATCTACATACTTATTATTAATTTTCACCAATATAGTAATAGATACTAAAAAGCTCTTTCAATTCTCTTTTTCACATAGTAAAAAGCATCAGTATTTTATTTTACTCATTTCATTTAATTTCATTTTATTATTTGGACTGGTTTTCTAGCATTTCCTGTGCTGGACACCCCATTTCCTGGTTCTCATGTCTTCCTCTCTCTTGATTTAACCTCTTATTATGGTGGAGCATATCCTTCAGTAGCTTCTGGAGGGTGAGAGCTTGCATGACTGAAATATCTTTATTCTACCTCAAGCTTAATTGTTTGACCAAGAATAGAAAATAATTTTCTCTCAGAATTTCTAAAGCATTGCTTCACTGTTTTCTGGCTTTTAAAGCTATTGTTGACAAATTCCTTGAAAGATACAGACTATCAAAGTTTACTCAAGAAATAACCTGAATAGCTTTATATTTATGAAAGAAATTTAATTTGTAGTTTAAAAAAACCTCTGACAAAGAAAATGCCAGGCACAGATGACTTCACTGATGAATCTACTAAATATTTAATGGAGAAATAACACCAAATATACACAAATTCCTACAGAAAATATTTTTTCTGTAGAAAAATATTTCCTGATTCATTCTGAGACCAACATTATCCTGACATCAAAAACAAATACAATGAGAAAATAAAACTATAGACCAATATCCCTCCTGAGCATAGATGCAATAATCCTAAATAAAATTTTAACAGATGAAATCCAGCTATCTATAAAAATGATAATATATTATGATCAAATGTTATTTGGCTTGTGGAGGAACTGGAACTCTCAAACATTGTTGGCAGGAATGTAAAATGGTATAATCACTTTGGAATATAGTTTGATAGTTTCTTATAAAGTAATGTCTATACTTATATAACCCAGTTATTCTTGTCCTAGATATTTACCCTAGAAAAATGAAAGCATATGTTCATGTAAAGACCTATCATGAGTTTATATAGCAGCTTTATTTGTTATAGCCCCAAACTAGAAACAACCCAGTGCTCATCACCTGGTGAATAAACAAACTGGAATGTCTATACTATGAAATACTAGGTAGCAAACAAAAAGAAAAAACTATTGATAAAATAAGAGTTTAGATGAGTCTAAAATTATGCTTAAAGATGCCAGACAAAAGAGAGACCATTCAGTGATTCTAATTACATAAATTTCTAGAAAATGCAAGCTAAATTGATAGAAAGCCTATCATTGTCATTGCCTGTGAACAAGAAAGGGGAACAGGGAAAGTTGGAAGGAAGGGATTTCAAAGGGACCTAAGGAAAATTTGGAGGGTCATAGATACATTCATTATCTTGATTGTGGTTATGGTTTTATAGGTGTATACATATGTCAAAACTCACACATGCAGTCATTTGTATGGCAGTTATACTTCAATGAAACTGTTAAAAATGTGGGTCACTTTGATTTATTCAGCTTGACAATCATCTCTATTGTTTTTTGTTTGTTTGTTTTGTTTTATTTTTATTTTTTTCTATTGGGTTGGCCAAAAAGTTTGTTTTCTGTAACATCTTACGGAAAACTCCAAACAAACTTTTTGGTCAACCCAATATTTTGTTTTATCACACCTTTGAAACACTTGTGTGGTATCCAGCCTCTTCTTTCCACCACTTAAGGGAGATAGGAAAGCAACATCGTGAAATCAAATTTCAGAATGACATCTTAAAGGAATGAAAGCAGTAAGCTCAAGGATATTCTTACTGGTTTCAGTTGGACAAATAGAAGTGCATATTTCCTGTATCTACATTAGCAATGGAATTTGCTGACATTAATTTCCTAATAACTGGAGACCTGAAATTCAAATTGACCCAATCAGCCAGATTTGGATGACCACGTGAATCATTTATCGATTCTAAAATAAAAATATTTTGCAGCCCCCATTCCTAGAGATTCCGATTTAGTAAGTCTGGGATGGAAGTCAATGAATTTGTGTATAAGCCAAGATTAGAAACAACAGCATTAGGCAAAATTAGCATTCTCACCCTTGTCTCCACTAGAACCCTCCACCATCATCAGACTGCTATCCTTTCTCCCTCTCATACCATGTTAAATCATCTCCCATTTGCCTAATTTCCACCTATGCAAACCATGGTGATCTACCCACTGCAAATTCCACTTCTTCTTTTATGACTAACCATCTCTATCCACTTCATTTCTTCTCACCTGTCTCCAAGCAGTGCAGCCATTCTGATCCTTGAGTCAAAACAACTCAAAGATCCCTGGCTAATCAAAGAGGTATTTTTTCTCTGGGCTCCATGTCACTACACAGAATGAAGGCTCCGGGGTTTTAAAACAATGATTTAATTTTAGAAAATAAGCTCTTTTGCAGCATACTTGTACCAAGTTCTCTTATGCACCACTAGTGTTTTTTCACTTGCTCATTGCTTTGGACTCTTCTATGGACAACTAGTACTATTCTGTTTTGGTTTTAGGGAAAATGATTAAGGCCTGGAGCAAAGTTGTTTATTTTTGCCATCCAGATTTCTGAGAAGGAGATATTTTAGATAAGCAATTTACCACTGTCTTTGATCTCAAGCTATCAGCTTCAAAGTATAACATTTAAAAGTAATTTTATGTGGTTTCTATTATTTTGCCTGCATTGAAACTTGTTTTAAGATGTCTCTTCTGTTTTTGAGCATTTTTGTAAGATGGTCAAGTTAGATGTTTGTCCTGTGTGATAAAACTCAACAACTCCCTTATAGAAATATCCCAGACTTTATTGATTATCATATCACACAGTGGTAACATGAATGCATTGGTCTTCTCTACATGACATTTACTGAGAGTACAGGGTTGATGCCCACTCTTAATCTTTCTGGAAGAGCATTGCCTTCTGTTTTTTCTCTCCACTTTGTAACTGCTCCTGAAGAAAAAAAAAGATTCTACTTTGTATATCTAATACATTTGGTGAGAGGGAGGGCAGTTAACACTATTTCTTCTGCATGGTTGTTGCAAACTTTTCTGTTTTTTGTCAGGCCCAAGAAAAAAATTGTGTTAAAGATAGAACATTTGGACAATATGTTTCAGAAGAGATGTAAATATACCATGTAGGCCCAATCAAGGATACATAACTGATTTTATTTTTTCTGGTTTATAGTCTTAGAGACAGTATAAGATATTAGGCATAGTCAAAAAGCACCGGTAGCACTTAATTATCTGAAACTGGAGAAACTGGTTCCCAAATTCCGCTCTTCCACCTATGTGATCTTGGGCAGGATTCCTCACTCTTTTGTTTATTCATTCATTCATCCCACAAGTATGTCTTAAACATCTTCTGTATATCAGATATCATGGGAAGTGCTGAGAATAGACAGAGAGCACACTGTCCTTGTTCTTGTAAAGTGTGGCAGGCATGAAAATGTGCCTTATAGGTCTCCAACTATTGTAGTATAATTGACCAAGCACCTCAGATTCTGTACTCTGAAATTCAGTGTATCATTTGTACCAGACCACACTTCGCATGGGTTGCTCCATGCCTCTGACTGGCTGTGGCTCTGTGACTAAGGCAAGTCCATTCCTAGGAGATGTGGTACTCATAAGATGGTCAACTACAACTTAAGAACTCAGCGATGGCCTTACGGAGTATTCCTAAGACTGTACAGCAGTCTAGTTCACTTCAGCCTAACCTTCTTGCCCTCTCTCCTTCACTCAGGTTCACACTTGAGTCACGTTCTGATGACTATCTCAAATTTGTGTTCCCTTTGCATTTTCTCTCTTGGGAATTTCTACTAAAAACCCTTGCACATCTATTCCCATCTTGGTGTTTGCTTCTTAGAGAACTTAGACTAACATATGGAGTATATGTTCTAGTGGACGAGACACAAAAATAAGTAAATAATATGGTAATTTTAGATAGTGATAATTGTGTAGGTAATAAAATAGCATGGTGGCATAGATGATTGCCTCAGACGGGGTGTTGGGAGGAGGCAGTTTGTTCTTTAGCTCAGATGGTCAGGGAGAATGTTGCTAAGGAGGTTACATTCCAGCTGAAAGCTGAATAATGAGATGAGAACATGCTGGAGAGGAGCAGGCTGAGCAGTGTGGAGGGCTGGAGCCCAGCAGAAGCAGCATCTTTGGGGAATGTGAAGACAGGGATTTTAGAAGCATCATCTGGGATATCATGGGAAGAGGAGAGATCAGAAAGACAAATAAATACCTGGTTCCATAGGACCTCAAAGGCCATAGTACGGAGTCAACATATTATTCTGAGTGCAGTGAGAAACCACTAGAGAGTCTGAGTAGAAAGGTGACATTATTTGTTTTACATTTTTGAGAGATAACTTTGGCTGCTGAGAAGAGATTAACTGGGAGGGGCAAGAGTGGAAACAAATAGAGCAGTTAGATTACAAGAATCTAGGTGAGAGTTGGCATAGGCTTTGGACTATTGTAGTGACAGTGATGGTAAGAAAAATAAAAGGATTCAAGATATGCTTTGGAAGGATGCAGTACCAGTGGATACAGGGGGCTGACAATCTCAAGGACCTATTTTCAAGTGCTGTCAAAGGACCCACCAAGAAGAAAGTCAACAGATGCTTGGGGAGACAAGATAGCAAAGTGGAAGGACATGAGCTTAGCTCTTCTTACAAAAACACCAAAATCACAACTAACTGCTGAACAACCATTGATAAAAAAATACTGCAACCTACCAAAAAAGATACCCTACATCCAAAGACAAAGAAGAAGCCACAATGAGACAGAGTGAAAATTCTGAGCCCCACATAAGGCTCCCCAGTCTGGGGGTCTGGCAATGGGAGGAGGAGCCTACAGAGAATCTGGCTTTGAAGGCCAGTGGGGTTTGATCACAGGAATTCCACAGGACTTGTGGAAGCAGAAACTCTTGGAGGGTGCACACAAGGTGTTGTGTGCACCAAGACCCTGGGAAAAAAGTAGTGACCTCATAAGAGGCTGGGCCAGATCTACCTGCTAATACTGGAGGGTCTCCTGCAGAGGTGGGGGGAAGCTGTGGTTCACTCTGGGGACAAAGATACTGGGAGCGACAGTTCTGGGGAGTACTCATTGGCATGAACCCACCTGGAGGCTGCCATTTTCTTCCAAAGACCTGGCCCCACTCAATAGCCTGTAGTCTCCAGTGCTGGAATGCTTCAGGCTAAACAACCAACAGAGAGGGAACACAACCCTATCCATCAGCAGACAGGCTATTTAAAGTCTTCATAAGCACAGCCCTGCTCACCAGAGGGACAAGACCCAGCTCCACCCAACAATGGGTAGGAACCAGTCCAGCCCACCAGGAAACCTGCAAAAGCCTCTTAGACAGTCTCATCCACCAGGGGGCAGACAGCAGAAACAAGAAGAACTAAAACCTGCAGCCAGTGGGACAGAAACTGCAATCACAGAAAGTCAGACAAAATGAGACAGCACAGGAGTATGTCCCTGACAAAGGAACAAGATAAAACCCCAGAAGAACAACTACGTGAAGTGGAGATAGGAAATCTACCCAAAAAAGAATTCAGAGTAATGATAGCAAAGAAGATCCAAGATCTCAGAAAAAGAATAAAGTCAAGGATTGAGAAGATACAAGAAATGTTTAACAAAGACCTAGAAGAACTAAATAACAAACAAACAGAGATGAACAATACAATAACTGAATTGAAAAATACACTAGAAGGAATCAATAGCAGAATAACTGAGGCAGAAGAACGGATAAGTGAGCTGGAAGACAGAATGGTGGAAATCACTGCCATGAAGAGAATAAAGAAAAAAGAATGAAAAGAAATGAGGACAGCCTAAGAGACTTCTGGGATGACACTGAACACACCAACATCCACATTATAGGAGTTGCAGAAGGGGAAGAGAGAGAGAAAGGACCTGAGAAAATATTTGAAGAGATAATAGCTGAAAACTTCCCTAATGGGAAAGGAAAGAGTCACCCAAGTCCAGAAAGCACAGAGAGTCCCAGGCAGGATAAACCCAGGGGGGAACATGCTAAGACACATAGTAATCAAATTGACAAAAATGAAAGAGAAGGAAAAAAATATTAAAGCAACAAGGGAAAACCAACAAATAACATACAAGGGAACTCTCATAAGGTTATCAGCTGATTTCTCAGCAGAAACTCTGCAGGCCAGAAGGGAATAGCAAGATAAATTTAAAGTCATGAAACCTATAAGAATACTCTACCCAGCAAGGATCTCATTCAGATTCAACAGAGAAGTCAAAAGCTAAGAGAATTCAGCACAACCAGACCAGCTTTGTGAAAAATGCTAAAGGAACTTCACTAGGTGGGGAAGAAAAAAAAAAGCCACAACTAGAAATAAGAAAATTATGAATAGGAAAGCCCACCAGTAAAAGCAAACATACAGTAAAGGTAGGAAGTCGTCCACGCACAAATGTGATATCAAAACCAGCAATTGTAAGAAGAGGAGAGCACAAATGCAGGATATTGGAAAAGCATTTGAAATTAAAAGACCAGCAACTTAAAACAATCTTGTTTATATAGAGACTGCTATATCAAAACCTCATGGTAACTGAAATCCAAAAATCTACAATAGATACACACACCAAAAAGAAAAAGCAATCCAAATCCAAACACAACACTAAAGTTAGTCATCAACACACAACAGAAGAGAACAAAATAGGAAGGGAAGGAAAAACACCTGCAAAAACAAATCCAGAACAATTAACAAAATGGCAGTAAGAACATACATATCAATAGTTACCTTAAATGTAAATGGATTAAATGCTCCAACAATAAAACATAGACTGGCTGAATGGATACAAAGCAAAACATGTATATTTGCTGTCTACCAGAGACCCACTTCAGATCTAGGGACACATACAGAAAGTGAGGCAATGGAAAAATGTATTCCATGCAAAAGGCAATCAAAAGAAAGCTGGAGTAGCAGTACCCATATCAGATAAAAGGACTTCAAAATAAAGACTGTTACAAGAGACAAAGAAGAACACTACATAATGATCAAGGGATTAATCTAAGAGGAGGATATAACAATTGTAAATATATATGCAGCCAACATAAGAGCACCTCAATATATAAGTAAAATACTAAGAGCCATAAAAAGAAAAATTGACAGTAACACAATAATAGTAGGGGACTTTAACAGCACGCTTTCATCAAAGGACAGATCATCCAAACAGAAAATCAATAAGGAAGCAGGCCTTAAATGACACATTAGACCAGATGGGTAATTAATTGATATTTTTATATATATATATAAAAAATACATTATTCATATTTATATGTTAACATGTTGGTATATAATATATATTTTAATAATATATAATAATATAATATATAATGATAAATAATATATTACATATAATATTTAACATATTGATATTCATATATTTAATATATTGATATTTATATAGCATTCCATTAAAAAGCAGCAGAATACACATTCTTCTCAAATGCACATGAAACATTGTCCAGAATTGATCACATACTGGGCCACAAAGTGAACATTGGAAAGTTTAAGAAAGTTGAAATAGTTTCAAGCATCATCTCCGACAAAAACGCTATGAGATTAGAAATCAAATACTAGAAAAAAGCTGTACAAAAGACAAACAAGTGGAGGCTAAACAATATGCTACTAAATATCCAAGGTATCACTGAAGAAATCAAAGAGGAAATCAAAAAATACCTAGAGACAAATGAAAAAAAAAAAAAGCATGACAATCCAAAACCTATGGGACACATCAAAAGCAGTTCTAAGAGGGAAGTTAATAGGAATACAATCTTACCTTAGGAAACAAGAAAAATCTCAAATAAACAACCTAACCTTACATCTAAAGCAACTAGAGAAAGAACAAACAAAACCCAAAGTTAGTAGAAGGAAAGAAATCATAAAGATCAGAACAGAAATAAATGAAATAGAAATGAAGAAAACAATAAAAAAGATCAATGAAACTAAAAACTGGTTCTTTGAAAAGATAAACAAAGCTGATAAACCTTTAGCCAGATGCATCAAGAAAAAAGAGAGAAGGCTCAAATCAATAAGATTAGAAATGAAAAAGAAGTTACAATGGACACAACACAAAGGATCATAAGAATGTACTACAAGCAACTATATGCCAAGAAAATGGACAACCTGGAAGAAATGGACAAATTCTTAAAAAAGTATAATTTCCCAAGACTGAACCAAGAAGAAATAGATAATAGGAACTGCCCAATAACAAGCACTGAAATTGAAACTGTGATTTTAAAACCCCCAACGAAATTCTAGGACCTGAGGTTTTCACAGGCAAATTCTATCAAACATTTAGAGAAGAGTTAACACCTATCCTTCTGAAACTCTTCCATAAAATTGCAGAGGAAGGAATATTCCCACACTCATTATATGAGGCCACCATTACCCTGATACCAAAATTAGACAAAGATACCACAAAAAAAGAAAATTACAGGCCAATATCACTGATGAACATAGACACAAAAATCCTCAACAAAATACTAGCAAACCAAATCCAACAATACATTAAAAGGATCATACACCATGATCAAGTGAGATTTATCCCAGGATGCAAGGATTTTTCAATATCAATCAGTGTGATACACCACATTAACAAATTGAAGAATAAAAACAATACAATCATCTCAATAGATACAGAAAAACCTTTTGACAAAATTGAACACCAATTTATAATAAAAACTCTCCAGAATGTGGGCATAGAGGGAACCTACCTCAACATAATAAAGGCCATATATGACAAACCTACAGCTAACATCATACTCAATGGTGAAAAGCTGTAAGCATTTCCTCTAAGATCAGGAACAACACAAGGATGCCCAGTCTTGCTACCTTTATTCAACATAGTTTTGCAAGTCCTAGTCGAGGCAATCAGAGAAGAAAAAGAAATAAAAGGAATCCAAATTGGAAAAGAAGTAGTAAGACTGTCACTGCTTGCAGATGACATGATACTATGCATATAAAATCCTAGATGCTATCAGAAAACTACTAGAGATCATCAATGAATTCAGTAAAGTTGCAGGATACAAAATGAATACACAGAAATCTGTTGTATTTCTGTACACTAACAATGAAAGATCAGAAAGAGAAATTAAAAGAACAATCCCATTTACACATTAAAAACAATAAAATACATAGGAATAAACCTACCTAAGTAGGAGGATTATTAAGGAGGCAAAAGACCTGTACTTCAAAAGCTATAAGATGCTAATGAAAGAAATCAAAGATGTCACAAACGGATGGAAAGATATACTGTCATCTTGGATTGGAAGGATAAATATTGTCAAAATGACTATATTACCCAAGGCAATCTACAGATTCAATACAATCCCTATCAAATACCAATGGCATTTTTCACAGAACTAGAACAAAAAAAATTTTTTAATTTGTATGGAGACACAAAAGACCCCAAACAGCCAAAGCAATCTTGAGATACAAAAAGGGAGCTGGAGGAATCAGGCTCCCTGACTTCAGACTATACGACAAAGCTACAGTAATCAAGAGAGTATGGTACTGGCACAAAAACAGAAATATAGATCAATGGAACAGGAGAGAAAGCCCAGAAATAAACGCACACACCTATGGTCAATTAATCTACGACAAAGGAGGCATGACTCTACAATGAAGAAAAGACAGTCTCTTTAATAAGTGGTATTGGGAAAACTGGACAGCTACCTGGAAAAAAAATGAAGTTACAACATTCTTAGCAGGACTTCCCTGGTGGCGCAGTGGTTAAGAATCTGCTTGCCGGGCTTCCCTGGTGGCGGAGTGTTTGGGGGTCCGCCTGCAGATGCGGGGGACATGGGTTCGTGCTCCAGTCCGGGAGGGTCCCATGTGCTGCAGAGCAGCTGGGACCATGGGCCGTGGCCGTTGGGCCTGCGCATCCGGAGCCCGTGCTCCTCAGCGGGAGAGGCCACGACAGTGAGAGGCCCGCGTACCGCAAAAAATAAAATAAAATAAAATAAAATCTGCCTGCCAATGCAGGGGAAATGTGTTCAATACCTGGTCCGGGAAGATATCACATGCCATGAAGTAACTAAGCCCGTGCACCGCAACTACTGAGCCTGTGCCCTAGAGCCCACGTGTCACAACTACTGAGCCCGTGTGCTGCAACTACTGAAGACCATGTGCCTAGAGCCCATGCTCTGTAACAAGAGAAGCCACCACAATGAGAAGTCCACACACTGCAATGAAGAGTAGTCCCTGCTCACCACAACTACAGAAAGCCCACGCACAGCCACAAAGGCCCAATGCAGCCATAAATAAATAAATTTAATTAAAAAAAAAACACACTCTTAGCACCATACACAAAAATAAACTCAAAATGGATTAAACACCAAAATGTAAGACCAGATACTATAAAACTCTTTGAAGAAAACATAGGCAGAACACTCTGACATAAATCACAGCAATGTCTTTTTCGGTCCATCTCCCAGAGTAATGAAAATAAAAACAAAAATAAACAAATGGGACCTAATTAAACTCAAAAGCTTTTGCACAGCAAAGGAAACCATAAACAAAACATAAAGACAACCCTCAGAATGGGAGAAAATATTTGCAAACGATGTGACTGACAAGGATTAATCTCCAAAATATACAAATAGCTCACACAGCTCAACATCAAAAAACAAACAACCCTATCAGAAAATGGGCAGAAGACCTAAATAGACATTTCTCCAAAGAAGATATACAGATTCACAACAAACACATGGAAGGATGCTCAACATCACTCATCATTAGAGAAATGCAAATCAAAACTACAATGAGGTATCACCTCACACCAGTCAGAATGTCCGTCATCAAAAAACCTACAAACAATAAATGCTGGAGAGCATGTGGAGAAAAGGGAACCCTCTTCCACTGTTGGTGGGAATGTAAAGTGATACAGCCACTATGGAGAACAGTATGGAGCTTCCTTAAAAAACTAAAAATAGAACTACCATACAACCCAGCAATCCCACTACTGGGCATATACCCTGAGAAAACCATGATTCAAAAAGAGTCATGTACCACAATGTTCACTGCAGCTCTATTTACAATAGCCAGGACATGGAAGTAACCTAAGTGTCCAACAACTGATGAATGGATAAAGAAGATGTGGCACATATATACAATGGAATATTACTCAGCCATAAAAAGAAACGAAATTGAGTTATTTGTAGTGAGGTGGATGGGCCTAAAGACTGTCATAAAGAGTGAAGTAAGTCAGAAAGAGAAAAACAAATATTGTATAACACATATATATGGAATCTAAAAAAAAGAAAAAAATGGTTCTGAAGAACCTAGGAACAGGACAGGACTAAAGATGCAGACCTAGAGAATGGACTTGAGGACACAGGGTTGGGGAAGGGTAAGCTGGGATGATGTGAGAGAGTGGCATGGACATATATACACCACCAAGCATAAAATAGATAGCTAGTGAGAAGTAGCCGCATAGCACAGGAAGATCAGCTCGGTGCTTTGTGACCACCTAGAGGGGTGGGATAGGGAGGGTGGGAGGGAGACACAAGAGGGAAGAGATTTGGGGATATATGTTTATGTATAGTTGATTCACTTTGTTATACAGCAGAAACTAATACACCATTGTAAAGCAATTATACTCCAATAAAGATGTTAAAAAAAAAAGAAAAGAGAAAAAACTACAATGAGATATCACACCAGTAAGAATGGCCGTCATCAAAAAGTCTACAAAGAATGAATGCTGGAGAGGGTATGGAGAAAGGGGAACCCTCCTACACTGTTGGTGTGAATTTAAGTTGGTGTAGGCACTTTGGAAAACAGTATGGAGATTCCTCAGAAAATAGAGCTACTACATGATCCAGCAATCCAACTCCTGGGCATATATCTGGAGAAAAACATGGTTTGAAAGGACAGATGCCCCCCAATGTTCGTGGTAGCACTGTTTACAACAGCCAAGACATGGAAGCAACATAAATGTCCATTGTAGATGAATGGATAAAGAAGATGTGGTACATATATGCAATGGAATATTATTCTGCCATTATAAAGGATGAAATAATTCCATTTGTATCAACATGGATGGACCTGGAGATTATTATACTAAGTGAAGTAAGTCAGACAGAAAAAGACAACTATCATATAATATTGCTTATATGTGGAATATGAAAAAAATGATACAAATGAACTTATTTATAAAACAGAAACAGACTCACAAACTTAGAGAACGAACTTATGGTTACTAGGAGGGACAGGTGGGGGGAGAGATAGATTGGAAGTTTGTGATTGACACGTACACACTGCTATATTTAAAACAGATAACCAACAAGCACCTACTGTATAGTACAGGGAACTCTGCTCAATATTCTGTAATAACCTAAATAGGAATAGAATTTGAAATAGAATAGATACATGTATATGTATAACTGAATCACTTTCTATACACCTGAAACTAACACAACATTGTTAGTCAATGATACTCCAATATAAAATAAAAATTTTAAAAAAGATATGCTTTGGAGGCACATTTGTTAAATTGCTTAGCTTTCTGTGCCTTAATTTCATAATTTTTAAAATGGAGATAGTAATAGTACCTGCCTTATAGTAGGTTATACTAAGGATTAAATTATTTGTGATATGCACAATGTTCAGCACACTCAATAAATTTTAGCTTCTCTTGTGGAAAGAGTAATGGGTGGAAGACAGTAGATCCACGCTTTAGTTTAATTCAGCCATGAACTGAAGGTATGGCCTCAGCTGGGAAGGGATGGTGATTATAAACCAGATTATTAGAGCTGTATGGGATCTTTGGGATTATTGATGTCATCTTACCAGTGAGGAAAGAATAGGCAGCACAGAGAAGTAAAACCGTATCCTGGAGGAAATCCTTGGCATTGAACTATGTGACCCCATAAGGCTGTTTCCATTATGAAACTACAGTGATTCTAAGTACACCGTAATGTTACTGACAATTCTTCTATAAGGGCTCTCTGGGGTGTTTGTCAGAACTTCTCTTAGTGCTTGGGTCATTTTACTCCTTTTCTAACCTGATCTGAGTTCACAGGTTTCTCAGAAGCAATGCAGAAAATAATATGTGAAATCAAAATTTATTTTCTTTCCTTTAGCTCCACAATTGTGCATATTCAATGTCTCATCCCACTGAGAGATGTCCTACTTTCAACGCCCCCTTGAGGTACTGACTTCTGCCTGGGCTGCTTGCAAATCTCCAACCAGGTACAGTGATCAGTCTTAATATCATTAAAAGTAGAACAATAAAACATTATGCTCATTTTGTCAAGTAATAGGAAGTAAGCAGCACCACTCATGAAGTAATCTTTTCATTTAAAAAGTTTAAGGAAAAATTCAAACATTTTCAGAAGAAGAGAAAATACTATAAATGCTTTCATGCACCTTCAACTCATATTCAATTTCTACAGTGGGTAAATAGCATGAGGGAAGGTGGGATCATTTTAAATTAAAACTCACTTAATGGGGTGTTGAAGCTTCAGAAATTGTTGGAGACTCTTGGTGGATCTAACTCTCCCTCAGATGGCAATTGTAAAATCTGGACAATATATATTTTTAAATTATATTAAGAACTGGAGAGTGACCAAAATCAAAACTAGAGGAAAGCCTATCCTTAAAAGAAGAATTTCCATGAGTGTGATTTAAAGGTTTGCAGGCTCCTGCCTACACAGCTGCAGCAGCAGAAAGCCACCATCTTACTGGTTTGAGGTATCAGACATAGTTTGGGCCAGGCAAAGCAGAAAGTTAGAGGAATAATCTGAAAGGGAGGGAGCTGCACAAGGGGAAATCCCCAAACATATACATACAAAATCTGCCTAGAACTGTGGATGACCACTAAATTATACATGCGTAGGGAAGACCTGAAAGGGTTTTGAAATATACAGTAGCTGGGAGCTGAATAAACTGAGTGGGGAGGTCATTTCCTGTCCACCACAAGGAAGACACAGTTGTGAGTTTGAGTCCAGCCAAACTAACTGCCTTCTAAAATAAGAATTACTGTTCAGAAGAACATAACATAATCCAGATACCCTACACTGTATAATTCATAATGTCCAGTTGTCAATCAAAAATCACTGGATGTGAAAAAAAAATTTTTTTTATTTCAAAAAAAAACATTCAGTAGTAACTGACCCAGAAGGGATCCAGGTGATGGAAATTGCACACAAGGACTTTAAAGCAGCCATAGGAAATATGTCCAAAAATTTAAGGGAAAATATGCACACAATGAGTGAAAAGAAGGGGAAATTTTTAGAAGAATTTAAGGTAGAAAAAGAAAGCTTTCCCAGTCTTAGTATCTGTCCTACCTGCCTAGGCTTGGAGCATCTCTTCTAACACTAGGCTCTAATTTACTCTCACTAGACATTATGGAGGCACAGTCAATACTATCCAATATAGCATCACCTACTCCAGTTGACATAGGTCTGATCTCAATGGGATAGAGGGTATATAGTGGTATTGGTTGTGTGGTAGTGTTAACAATGCTGGTGATAGTGGTGGCAGACAGAACTGAAATTCTTGCTGAATATCAGGATGTAAGAGACGGTAGTCTAAATCTTTGCTCTAATTAAAGAAGCTTATACTTCCAAAGTTATTTCCCATTAACTTTGCTATCTGATCATGGCCTAAATTATGTTTCCTCCAATGTTTCCTAGTAAAGGGAAGGATTTACACAGCTAGTAATATCGAAGAATAAGAAGACTTAGTTCTAATACTCTAGCCAATTTGGAGAAGCTAATTAAAATCCCAGGAAACCCAAGTTTTTTCTCCGCTAAAACAAGAGAGAGATTGAATGAAACAATCTCTTTGTAGCTATTTAATGTAATTAAATATCACTTAATGAATCCCAGACCTGGATTGGGTTTTATCCAATCTCCTATCTTGGTAATAAGAGCGCCTACTCTGCTTACTCCATAGAGCAACTATGAAGAACAAATGAGATAATGACAACAGTAGCTTACATTTATTGAGGGATTACCATTTTCCAGGCATAGTTCTAAGTGCTGTCTTTTATGTATTAACTCATCTACTACTAACAACAATGAGGTAGGTAGTATTTTTATTAGTCTCATTTCATAGATAAGGAAACAGAGATTAAATAGCTTGCCAATTTAATAAGAATTAAAGGTGGGATTCCACCCTGGGAGTCTGTCAGTGAAGATGTGCAAATCAAATGCTCTCAGCACTCTTAGCCTCTGTTGTTAAGAATGTACACTGGTACAACCACTATGGAGAGCAATTTGGCAACAGTCTTACAATTAGATGCTCACTCTTATGAACAGGTTATTCCAATCATGATATTCACTAAGAGAAACTCTTGTACATGTGTAGGAGAAGACATAGAAAAAAATTTTCAAGTAAATATTATTTGCAATAGGGAAAAAAACCTAACTGTTCATCAATAAATGAACGGGTAAATCAATGAGATGTTCTACAACAATTAAGTGAATGTGTATCAATATAAATAGATCTAGAATTTTCATCTCCAATATGGTAGCCACTAGCCACATAAAGCTAATAAGCACTTGAAATATGGTTAAAGATGTATGTTAGAAGAGTAATATTTTGGATATATTGAGTTTAATAAAATATATACTAAATTTAATTTTGCTGGTTTCTTTCTGCTGCTTTTCTGTTTTATTATTTTTAATTTTTAAAATTTTAATTAATTTATTTATTTTGGTCACATCACACGGCTTGCAGGATCTTAGTTCCCTGACCAGGGATTGAACCCAGGCCCACGGCAGTGAAAGTGCTGAGTCCTAACCACTGGACCACCAGGGAACTCCCTCTCTTTGCTTTTTTTAGATGTGGCTATTAGAAAATTTTAAATTAATATGTGGCTTATATATTTTTATTGGACAGCACTGACCTAGAAAATATAATCTGAGTTAAAATAAGCAAGCTATGAAAAAATCTGTAAACTCTACAAAGCAGATAAAGCAATACTATCTGCTGTTCATGGAGCATCTACACTCAATTAAAATATACAACTATGGAGTGAAATGGTACCCTTCAAATATATAATAATGGCTTCCTATAGAGAATAGATAAGGGGATGGAACTTGGAGAGGAAAACAAAGAGAACTTGAATTTTATTTGTAATATTCTACTTTATTTAGATAAACAAAATATCTGAAGCCAAAAGGATTAAATAGTAATATTTGATTGTTCTTAAAGGGGGATATTTTTACATTTTGGTATTTTAACATTCCAAAAATGAAAGAAAGCAAAAAATTGAAGATCAATAACTTCACACATGCAGCACACATTCATTCACACTTTTAACAATTCTCCAGTCACTAGGCACCATATTTAAACAGAGGGTCTAGCAAAGATGAAGACAAGTGTGAGGACGTTGAGGAGAGAGGTTAAAATCCACACACTGTCATCTGATAATTGTGTATATGAATATTTATAAAACACAATGATTTTTCCTGACTATAAAAGTAATATGTGCTCATTGTAGAAAATTTGGAATTTATGAAAAGTATAAAGAAAACAACAACCTACCACAATCCCATCACTAAAAGAAAGTCAGTGGATATTTTGGTTTATTTTCTTTCAGTCTCTTTGAATATTTGGCTTTTTACTTTTGCTAATATCCGGCAGATATTTTGAAACAAACCCCTGAATGAAATATGATTGTCTTTGATCAAAATAACCTTTGCCTTGGGGTTTCAGATTGGGCTTGTGATATCTTTCTTTTTTAAAAATCAAAACAAAAATAAGACCAATGGCTAATACTGACTAAAGGCTGTACCCAGCACGCTCAGCATGTTACATGCATTATATAATTTAAACTACTTTCTAATGTAGGAACTATTATAATTCCTATTTTATACAGAGAAATGAGGCATAAAGAGGCTTCCTAAGTGGCCAAGGAAGAGCCTGGATGAGATGAAGCTTGGGATTCAAACCCAGAGGGTTTGATAAATACATCTCCATCTCCATGGCAGGCCCCCTAAGAGTGAGTCTTTGGGTTTGTGTTGAATTTAAATGTGTGTGAATGTGAATGTGTGTGTGTGGTGGTGATGGGAGTAGTGGCATAGAACATATTCTGCTGCCATTACCTGCCCCACCAAGCCACTCTCTAGGGGCCCCTACACCTCCATTACACTAACCTCAGACTAAAAACTGTACCTGGCCCAATCTAAGGAGATTCAGATCTCAGATAAGCTGTGAAAATGTGGCACATAAACAGGTATAAATGAGTCAGATGAACTTTGTTAATGAAAAGATAATTTTATCTCACATTTAACATTTGTTGAGCCCTCATTATACTTTTCCCTGGACTAAGTACTTTACATGTTTGCATTATTTCATTTAATCTTCATAACAATCCTATAAAGAAGGTTTTATTATGATTCCCATTTCACTGATAAAGAAACTGAGGCTTAGAGAGGTTGAGGAAACTGCTCTGGTCACAGAGATAATAATGATGGAGTGGTCCACACTTCCAAACTGAGGACTACAAACACCAGAGTCCATACTCTTCCTCTATCTTTTACCACCACCCACCCCCCAGCATATAAAGACTTCTTATTTCCCTTTGCTAAGTAGTGTAATGTAACAATGTTTGAGACCAGTAGAAGAAACATTTGATATGGAATCCACCAGACACTGGTATAGCCAATCAGATGATTCTTATCTTTTATAAAGACACCTTTTCCTTCAGTTTCTCCTACCAGACCTGCCACGTTTGGGTTGGGTATCTGTTACCAACTCCTGGTTCTACCTAGTTGGTATTCAGGAATGGTCCATAACCCAAAGAAGCAGATTTTAAATGACTTGTTTTTGTGTTGCACATTGCAGCCTAGGAGGAAACTGGATGGCTACCAGCTTATAAAAATAAGGAAATGAGAATCATGCTTAATAGGAATGAGGCCTGCCAGTGATCAGAGACAGGGATTAACATTTCAAAATATGATGGGAGAAGTTGGTAGGGCAGGGGATGAGTAGGCAGAAGGATGAATCAGAGGCAAAGGCAGCCTTAGCCAAAGAACTGACCAACAAAGAGATTCTAGGCACTTAACAAACTCTAGTAACTCCATAATAGAGTAGAAGATATTCTCAAGTTAATTTTTCTTCAATTTTTGTCCATTGAAGGTTGAGGAGCAGTCATCATCGGGGCCTTTAGAGTTGAGATGACATGCTGATTGGGGTGGACCAAAGGAGAGATGAAAGCAAATGCACCTGCTGCTGGGATCCAGCCACTCCCTTGGCCTTAAAGCAGCACTTAACCCCAGTACCGTCCCACTGTATTGTTAGTATGTGTCCCAACAAGCAGTGTCTTTGAATTTCATCACTATCCCAGGTTCTACTAAAGGCCTGAGTCTTCATAATATTGCCTACACATGATGAGTATTAAATAGCAGGAGAACACCATTGTCCTTGATGAGATATAGAACACAGTATCTGAGGTCAGGAAACTAATGAATTAATGGGGGGGGGGAAGCCTGTATCTGAGACCTTGATTATTGAAGCAGAGATAAAATGTACACAGAAAAAAGAGAGCAAAATAAAGTGAAGGGAAGAGCTCCTACTTTTCCCACTCTTCAGACCTTTAACCTAGATCAAGGAATGGGAATTAAGCTTCAGCTACATGTGTCCGTATCAATTCTCTCTCCTGCCAAGGGGTCATACTGCAGGAAGAAGAATTGTGTATTTTAAGAGAAATGTAGCCAATGCACCACTTCTTGACTGAAAGAAGGAAAATGACAAGGCAAGGAGGAAATAAAAGAACTGGAAAGTAATGTCTTTGAAATTCCCTCTGCATACGATTTCCCAGGCTCTAAGAGCAACTTTTATACTCGTACTCCATGTGCAGCCTTAAAGTGAGTCTCCATAGTCATCCAAACATCATAAAAAGCTGTTATCATTATTCCCACCCTTCCTAGGAGTGGGATTAAGTAGTTGATCTGAGACAGCCCTGCTAGTTACTCTGACCTCTTTCTTGACAGGAGCTATTGACACTTGCTCTCGTTCCTCCTTTTACAGGAAAGTGGCACTGTACCTGTATCTCAGTGCAACACTGTCATTGGCAAGGCCTCCAAGAATAGAAAACAATGAGTGACACAAAGGGGGTATAAAACCTCATAAAATGGGACTATTGGTCAAATCCAGAATTGACTCAGAGTACCAGCAGCTCCCCTCAGTGACAACATGAACCTCCCAGCAATTAGGCAGTGATTAGGCTAAAGAGAGATGTGTTTCTGGGCCGCTGAGGCACCTCTGGCTCTTCAGATTTCTAAATTCATGGACCCACTTTGGATATCAGAATAAATAGCTTTGGGTAAGAGAAGAGTGGTGAATTCCTGTGGCAGCATAAGGCTGGACCCTACCAAAATGTTTTCTTGCAGAGGAAAGCAGCCTGCACTTGTAAATCAGCTGGACTTCCCACTCGTGGTCTGCTGTTCAGTACTGAAGTTTCATAGCTCTTCCTTACGCTGCGTGCTTGGCACTGTCACTCTTCCTGACAGTCTCTGTAAGCAAACACTCCTTCAAGGTTTCAGTAAACTTGTCCCTCTGCCTTCTTTAATAAAATGCATCCTTGGAATTCGGTGGATCTTCTGTTTACTTATTGGTTTAAAAATATACAGAAAGATTTCTATTAGATACATAGCTTCTGGGTTCATCAGTTCTACCTGCATACTATTATAAACATGTTCTATTGGGCATTTATATGGTTAGGAAAGATCTTGCCTTCAATGTCAAACCTTTATTAAGCACCAAAGGACTTTCTCAGAGGTGAAATTGCTGAGATGGAGAATGTGGATAAGAATTAGGCTCTGGATTCAGACAGACTGAGGTTCACTCTCTGCTCTGTCACTTAAATTGCTGTGGATTTGGGGCAAGTTACCTCACCTCTCTGACTTTTTCCTTATCTATAAAGTGAACATGACACAAATATCTATAACAAAGTTTGTTGTGAGGATTATATTATGTGCTTGGCACATAATAAGAGCTCAGTATAATTATTAAAAAATAAAACATGGACCCTAATTTTGTGGAGTTCATGGTATATAAGGGAAAGCAAATATTTAAAGAGATAAACAATTACATCTGAACAAAAGTGCTATAAGGGACATGATAAAACAAACAAACAAAAACCCCAAAAAAACAAACAAACAAAAAAACAACAGTAAAGCACAGACAAATAGCCATTCATTTTTGTCAGAAAGGGTCATGAGTCTCAGGGAGGAAGTACTATTTGATCTCACTGGGTTGATGAGTGAAGATGGGTGTTCTATGCAGAGGAAAAAACAAGAGAAGAGGCAGAAAGCCATGAAGCAGAAGAGAATGCAACCATGTGGAGCTGAGAACCCAATCCACATGAAGGAATGGTAGGCTTTCTGAACTTTGTGAATGATTAACTCCTATTAATTCCTAAGAGTCAGAGTATACATTTTTCTTTAGCCTGATGACTAATCTACTGCAGAAGATGAATTGACCAGAAAGGGAAAGGTGAAGCGCACTATGGAAGAACTAAGACAATGGATACCCACCTGACTTTGGTTGAGTAAGTCAAAATCCAATCAAACTTGGTATTATGGCTCAATTACTTCTCATTCAAGAGCACTGCATCCTAATTATGTATCGTCATTCACTAAGTCAGACAGGGCATAAGCCAAGAAAAGGAGCTTCCCAGTCATAGTTACCTTGAATTTGTTCATTAACCAGTTCATTTGCTCATAGAACATCTTATTTGTCACACCAGTCCTTTCAATTTGTTGTTTGTTCAGCCTGATTCTCCCAAAGGTCAGGACTGAATTGCCCATCACTATTATTGAATACAGCCTGGATTAATCCTGTTTCCAACGCCCAACTGACTTTTTTTTCCTTTACACTTATGTGCAAACGTACACTAAAAATTACAAATACAAAACTTCCTCTAGGTAAAAATTCAAGGAAATGGGGAGACTTGCAGTGAAAGTCAGAAGAGCTTTCTCTCTCTGCAGTGCAGGAGAACACTCAGCCCTTGAGAGGATGGGAGAATCAAGCTTAACAAATGCATTAGTTAAAGCATACAGATAAATCCAGAAATGTTTCAAATGAAAAATGGTGACTGAGCCAAGGTTTTGTACATTCTCTCAATACTCTTGAACATGTTCTAGTCTACTTAGTGCTAAATGTCTTTCTTAAAGAATATTTTCAGTTATTTTAGGAATAATCTATTTATATTACTTGTTTGTTTCCACTATGGTCAAGAAAATTACTTTATGATTTCAATTCTTTATCACTTATTGGAAACTGTTTTATTTTCCAGCATATGGCCAATTTTGGCAAATCTTCCACGTGTATTTGGGAATATTGTGCATTCTGTAGTTATTGAATGCATGACTGTGGATTTGTTTATTTCTCCATTTAATTATGTTAGTTTACATTTTAAAATTAAGGTTATTTTATCAGTTGATTGTAAACTTAGGTTATTACATCTTCCCTTTAAATTGATTATTTTATCACTATGAAATGTCCCTCTTTATTGCTATTAATATAAAATAATACAGTAATTATTTATCTCTAATATTTAATACTGAAATAGTTAGAAGTATTAAAGTTCCTTCTAAATTTGTCAAAATGAAGAGATCTTTCTCTTTATCTCTAGAATTGTTGCATACAGAGGTTTTACTTTATCTCTAGTAATACTATATAATAAAGTATTTGTAATTAGTCAATTTTCTTTCCTTGTTAGTTTGTAATACTGTTTTGTATCTCAATTATTACAACATGCATCTTTGACTTATTAGTATTTACTTTAAGTTAATATTTTATCCACTTTCCAGACAATGCAAAGACCTTATAAGAATTTTTAAAAATATTTTTCTAATTTTATTGAGATATAATTGACATATAACATTGTATTTGTTTAATATGTATAACAGAATGAGATTTGATGCATTTACATATTGTGAAATGATTACCACAATATGTCCAGTTAACACCCATTACCTCATATAATTACAATTTTTCTCATTTTATGAGAACTTTTAAGATCTACTCCCTTAGTAACTTTCAAATATAGAATACAGTTTTGTTAACTAGAGTCATCATGCTGTACATTATGTAACTAGAATTATTTCTCTTATGAATGGAAGCTTGTACCTTTTGACCACCTTCACCAATTTCTCCCACCCCCAATTCCCTGACTCTGGCATCCATCAATCTGTTCTCTGTTTTATGAGTTCAGTTTTTTTTTACATTCCACATGTAAGTGAAATCATACAGGATTTTCCTTTCTCTGTCTCATTTATTTCACTTAGCATAGGGCTCTCAAGGATTTATAACACCTTAACACCATTTACCTCTCTACTTTCTGTGCTTTTGCTATTTTGTGTTTCAGTTCAACATATATTTTAAAACCCACAAACATTAGTATTATTGTTTTAATTAATATGTATTTATATTTCTATTGCTGTTATTCTTTCTGTTGTCATTGTTCCTTTTTGCATTTTTTTGCTTCTATCTAGGATCATTTTCCTTCTGCCAAAGAACTCTCTTTAGTATTTTAGTGAAGGTCAAATGGGGATGAATTCTAAGTTTTTGTTTGTTGGAAAAGTATTTATTTTGCCTTAACTTTTGAAGGATATATTCATTAGGTATGGAATTCTCAATTCACATTTATTTTCTTACATTATTTCAAAGATGTGATTCGATTGATTCATGGTTTCTGTTGCTTCTATTAAGAGGTCAGCTGTCAGTCTTGCTGCCTCTTTGAAAATGTGTGTTTTTCCTTGCTTTTTAAAATATTTTTCTGTTTTTCCTTGGTTTGCAGCAGTTTTACTGTGATGTGCCTAGATATGGTTTTCTTTGATTTTATCCTATTTGAGGTTTTCTTTGATTTTATCTTGTTTGAGGTTTGCAGATCTTCTTGAATTTATGGCAATATCTCTTGGTAGTTCTAGAATATTCTCATGCAGTAGCTCTTCCAGTATTGCATCTTCCACAATCTCTCCTCTAATTACATGTATGTTAGATCTTTACATGGGGTCCCACATATCTCTTATGATCTCTTAAAAGTATTCTTTATATTTTTTCCCTCTTTAGACTTTATCTGGACACTTTCTACTGACCCATGTTTCAGTTCACTAAGCCTCTTTTCTGCTGTGTCTAATATGTTATTAAATCCATTCTTTAAATTCTTAATTCAATTATTGTATTTTTTGTTTGAAAATTTCGCTTTAATTTTTTTCACATACCCTAGTTTAATGAAATTCACCATCTTTTTATTTGTTTTGCCAAAAATCAAAATCATAACTATTTTAATGTCTACATTTGATAATTCTAATATGTAAATCATTTGTTGGTTTGTTTCTATTATTTATTTTTCAGTCACAGTTTCATTTTGTTTTGTTGTCTGATATGTCTAGTAAAGTTTAACTGAATGTTAGATCTAATGTCTGAAGTGTTATAAGCTTTCTGAATAGTTCATCATCTTCCAAGAGGGATTTAATTTTCTTCTGGCAGTCTGATAACATATGGGCAGATCTTGATCTGCTCAAGGTTGGTCTGTTTTAGTCTGCTCTTATTTTTAGAGTATATCTCTTTTGAAAATCTCACTTGAGTAAAAGTAAAACACCTGCACTTGGAAAATTATAAGACACTGATGAAAGAAAATGAACATATAGAGATGGAAACATGTACTGTAGTCATAGATTGGAAGAATTAATGTTGTTAAAATGACCATACCACCCAAGGCAATCTACAGAGTCAGTGTAATCCCTATCAAAATATGAGTGGCATTTTCCACAGAAATAGAACAAATGATTTTAAAATTTATACAAAAACACAAAAGACCCCCAATAGCCAAAACAATCTTGAGAAAGAAGAACAGGGCTGGAGGAATCATGCTTCCTGACTTCAGACTATATTACAAAGCTCCAGTAATCAAAACAGTATGGTACTGGCCAAAACCAAAAACCAGACACATAGATCAATGCAACAGAATAGAGAAACCAGAAATAAACCCACACACTTACAGTCAATCTACAACAAAGGAGGAAAGAATATACAATGGAGAAAATACAGTCTTTTCAATAAGTGGTTCTGGGAAAACTGGACAGTTACATGTATAAGAACGAGCTTAGAACATTTCCTAATACAAAAATAAACTCAAAACAGATTAAAGACTTAAAGGTAATCTTAAATGTAGGACTTGAAACCATAAAACACCTAGAAGAGAAAATAGGTGGAACACTCTGACATAAATTATAGCAATATATTTTTGGATTTGCCTCCTAAAGCAAAGGAAATAAGAGCAAAAATAAACAAATGGGACCTAATCAAACTTAAAGCTTTTGCACAGTAAAGGAAACCACTGACAAAGCAAAAAGAAAATCTATGGAATGGGAGAAAATATTTGCAAATAATATGACTGATAGGGGTTAATATCTAAAATATAAAGAAAGAACTTCCAGACAAGAGTGTAGAAGGACCTTGAGCCCACCTCCTCTCATGAGCACACCGAAATCACATCTAACTGCTGAACAACCATTGGTAAAAAAGACTGGAACCTACCAAAAAAGATATTCTACATCCAAAGACACAAAAAAGAAAGCACATGTGATGGTAGGAGGGGCACGTTCATGATATAATCAAATTCCATACCCCCTGGCTGGTGACCTACAAATGAGAGAATAAATATATTGCAGAAGTTCTCCCACAGAAGTGAGAATTCTGAGCCCCACATCAGGTTACCAAGTCTGGGGGTCTCACATTGAGGGGAGAAGCCCGCAGAGCATTTGGCTTTGAAGGTCAGCAGGGCTTGATTGCAGGAGCTCAACAGGACTGGGGGAAACAGAGACTCCATCCCTGAAAGGTGAACATAAGGTCTCATGCACACTGGGATCCAGGCCAGGGCAAAAGCAGTGACTTCACAAGAGCCTGGGCCAGACCTACCTACTGGTCTTGGAGGGTATCCTGGGGAGGTGGGGGTGGCAGTGGCTCACTCTGGGGACAAGGACACTGGTGGTGGAGGTATCAGGGAGTATCCATCACCATGAACTCTCCTGGAGGCTGACATTTTGGCACCAAGGCCTGGCCCCAGCCAACAGCCTGTAGGCTCCAGCTCTGGGATGCCTCAGGCCAAACAACCAACAGGTGGAAAGACAGCCCTACCCATTAACAGACAGGCTGCCTAAAGACTTCCTGAACCCATAGCTGCATCTAGACATACTCCTTGACATGGCCCTGCCCACTAGAGAGCCAAGACCCAGCTCCACCCACCAGGGGGCAGGCACAGCTTCTTACCATCCAGAAGCCAGCACAAGCCTCTAGACCAGCCTCATTTACCAGGGGGCAGACACCAGAAGCAAGAAAACTATGATCCTGCAGCCTGCAAAACTGAATCTGCAAACACAGGTCAGAATCTACCCTGGGACTAGTTGGTCCCTGGTCCTTAAGTGACAAGAGGGGAGTGTACCACTGGGATACATAGGACATCCCCTACAGAGGGCCACTTCTCCAAGGTAGAGGAATATAACTAAATTTCCACATACATAAAACTACAAATAGAAATCTAAACAAAATGAGATGGCAGAGGAATATGTTCCATGTGAAGGAACAAGATAAAACCCCAGAAGAACAACTAAGTGAAGTGAAGATAGGCAATCTACCCAAGAAAGAGTTCAGAGTAATCACTGTAAAGATGATCCAAGAACTCAGGAAAAAATGGACACACAGAACAAGAAGTTACAAGAACTTTATAACAAAGAGTTAGAAAATATAAAGAACAACCAAACAGAGTTGAGGAATAAAATAAGTGCAATAAAAAAATACACTAGAAGGAATCAATAGCAGAATAAATGAGTCAGAAGAATGGATAAGTGACCTGGAAGACAGAGTGGTGGAAATCACTGCCAGAGAACAGAATAAAAAAAAAAAAAAGAATGAAAAGAATTGAGGACAGTTTAAGAGACCTTTGGGACAACATCAAACACATGAATATTTGCATTTTAGGGGTTCCAGAAGGAGAAGAGAGAGAGAAAGAACCTGAGATAATATTTAAGAGATAATAGCTGAAAACTTCCCTAACATGGGAAAGGAAACAGTCACCCAAGTCTAGAAAGAGCAGAGAGTCTCATACAGGATTAACCCAAGGAGGAACATGCCAAGACACATAGTATTCAAACTGACAAAAATTAAAGATAAAGAGAAAATGTTAAAAACAACAAGAGAAAAGGAACAAATAACAAAGGGAATCTCCATAAGGCTATCAGCTGATTTTTCAGCATAATTTCTGCAGGCCAGAAGGGACTGGCACAATATATTTAAAGTGATGAAAGGGAAAAACCTACAACTAAGAATACTCTACCCAACAAGGATTTTGTGCAGATTTGACAAAAAAAAAAATCAAAATCTTTACAGACAAACAAAAGCCAAAATAATTCAGCATCACCAAACCAGCTTTACAACAAATGCCAATGAACTTCTCAACGTGGAAAAGAAAAGGCCACAACTAGAAATAAGAAAATTACAAAATGGGAAAGCTCACTGATA
The DNA here is from genome assembly GCF_964165515.1 of Mesoplodon bidens. Lineage (NCBI taxonomy): Eukaryota > Metazoa > Chordata > Mammalia > Artiodactyla > Ziphiidae > Mesoplodon > Mesoplodon bidens. Next base: position 86,163,605 of record NC_138178.1, read on the forward strand.
AAGGCAAACATATAGAAAAGGTAGGAAATAATCCACATACAAATATGATATCTAAACTACTAATAATAGTTTCGAGGAGGAGAGTACAAATGCAGGATACTTGACATGCATTTGAAATTAAGAGATCAGCAACTTTTAACAATTTTATATAATGTGTGTGTGTGTATATATACATATATATACTGCTATAACAAAAGCTCACAGTAACTACAAAACAAAAATATATGTGATATACACACAAAAAAAGGGAATCCAAACACAACAGTAAAGATAGTCACAAAATCATAAGATGAGAGAACAAAAGAGGAAAGGAAGAAGAAAGACCTACAAAAACAAATTTAAAACAATTAACAAAATGGCAATAAGAATATACATATTGATAATTACTTTAAATATAATTACCTTAAATATAAATGAATTAAATGCTCCTACCAAAAGACACAGACTGGCTGAATGGATACAAAAACAAGACCCATATATATGCTGCCTACAAGAGACCCACTTCAGATCTAGAGATACATACAGACTGAAAGTGAGAGGATAGAAAAAGTTATTCCATGCAAATGGAAATCAAAAGAAAGCTGGAGTAGCAATACTCATATCACACAAAACAGACTTTAAGATAAAGACCATTACAAGAGACAAAGAAAGATACTTCATAATGATCAAGGGATCGATCCAAGAAGAAGTTATAACAGTTGTAAATATATATGCACCCAACATAGAAGCACCTCAGTATGTAAGTCAAATATTAACAGACATGAAAGCAGAAATTGATCGTAACACAATAATAGTGGGGGACTTTAATACCCTCCCTACATAGATGGACACATCATCCAGACAGAAAATCAATAAGGAAACACAGGCATGAAATGACACCTAAACCAGATGGGCTTAACTGAGATTTACAGAGCATTTCATCCAAAAGCAGCAGAATACACATTCTTTTCAAGTGCACATGGAACATTCTCCAGAATTGATCACATGCTGGGTCACAAAGTGAACCTCAGTAAATTTGAGAAAATGGAAATTATATAAAGCATCTTTTTTTTAAAAAAATTTATTTATTTATTTATTTTTGGCTGTGTTGGGTCTTCGTTTCTGTGCGAGGGCTTTCTCTAGTTGCAGCGAGCGGGGGCCACTCCTCATCGCGATGCGCGGGCCTCTCACCATCTCGGCGTTTCTTGCTGCGGAGCACAGGGTCCAGACGCGCAGGCTCAGCAGTTGTGGCTCACGGGCCCAGTCGCTCCGCGGCATGTGGGATCTTCCCAGACCAGGGCTCGAACCCGTGTCCCCTGCATTGGGAGGCAGACTCTCAACCACTGCGCCACCAGGGAAGCCCTAAAGCATCTTTTCCAACCACGACACTATGAGATTAGAAATCAACTACAAGAAAAAAACTGCAAAACACACAAACAGGCGGAGGCTAAATAATATGGTACTAAACAACCAATGGATCACTGAAGAAATCAAAAAGGAAATTAAAAAAATACGTAGAGACAAATGAAAATAAATACATGATGATCTGAAACCTATGGGGAGCAGCAAAAGCAGTTCTAAGAAGGAAGTTAACAGTGATACAAGCTTACCTCAGGAAACAAGAAAAATCTCAAATAAACAGCATAACCTTACACCTAAAGCAACTAGAGAAAGAAGAAGAAACAAATCCCAAAGTTAGAAGAAGGAAAGAAATAATAAAGATCAAAGCAGAAATAAATGAAATAGAGAATAGAACAATAGAAAAGATCAATGAAACTAAAATCTGGTTCTTTGAAAAGATAAACAAAATCAATTAACCTTTAGCAAGACCCATCAAGGAAAAAAGGGAGAGGGCTCAAATCAATAAAATTAGAAATGAAAAAGAAATTACAACAGACACCACAGAAATACAAAGGACCATAAGAAACTACTACAAGCAACTATATGCCAATAAAATGGATAACCTAGAAGAAATGGACAAATTCTTAGAAATGTACAATCTCCCAAGAGAGAACCAGGAAAAAATAGGAAATATGAATGGACCAATTGCAAGTACTGAAATTGAATCTGTGACTAGTAACCTCCCAACAAACAAAAGTCCAGGACCAGATGACTTCACAGGTGAATTCTATCAAACATTTAGAGAAGAGTTAACACCTATCTTTCTGAAACTATTCCTAAAAAATTGCAGAGGAAGGAACACTTCCAAACTCATTCTATAAGGCCATCATTCCCCTGATACAAAAACCAGGCAAAGATACTAAAAAAAAAAAAGAAAATTACAGGCCAATATCACTGAAGAACATAGATGCAAAAATCCCCAACCAAATCCTAGCAAACTGAACTCAACAATACATTAAAAGGATCAAACATCATGATCAAGTGGGATTTACCCCAGGGATGCAAGGATTTTTCAATATGGCACATCATCAATCAGTGTGATATACCACATTAAGAAATTGAAGAATAAAAACCATGTGATAGATGCAGAAAAAGCTTTTGATAAAATTCAACATCCATTTATTTTAAAACCTCTTCCAGAATGTGAGCATAGAGGGAACCTACCTCAAAATAATAAAGGCCATATATGACAAACCTACAGTTAACATCATACTCAATGGTGAAAAGCTGTAAGCATTTTCTCTAGGATCAGGAACAAGACAAGGATGTCCAGTCTTGCCACTTTTATTCAACATAGTTCTGGAAATCCTAGCCACAGCAATCAGAGAAGAAAAAGAAATAAAAGGAATCCAAACTGGAAAAAAAGTAGTAACACTGTCACTTCTTGCAGATGACATGATACTATGCATAGAAAATCCTAAAGACGCTACCAGAAAAGTACTAGAGCTCATCAATGAATTTGGTAAAATTGCAGGATACAAAATTAGTACAAAATTAAATGAAATCCATCACATTTCTATACATTAACAATGAAAGATCAGAAAGAGAAATTAAGGAAACAGTCTCACTTATGATTGCATCAAAAAGAATAAAATATCTAGGAATAAACTGACCTAAGGAGACAAAACACCTGTACTCCAAAAATTATAAGACACTGATGAAAGACATTGAAAATGACACAAAAAGATATACTGTCTTCTTGGACTGGAAGAATCAATATTGCTAAAGTGACTATAATACCCAAGACAACCTACAGATTCAATGCAATCCCTATCAAATCACCAATGGCATTTTTCATAGTACTAGAACAAAAAAAATTTAAATTTCTATGGCAACACAAAAGACCCCGAATAGCCAAAGCAATCTTGAGAAAGAAAAGCAAAGCTGGTGGAATCAGGCTCCCTAAATTTCAGACCATACTACAAAGCTGCAGTCATCAAACAGTACGGTACTGGCACAAATACAGACATATAGATCAAAGGACAAGATAGAAAGCCCAGAATTATACCCACACACTTATAGTCAATTAATCTATGACAAAGGAGGCATGAATATACAATGGAGAAAAGACAGTCTCTTCAATAAGTGGTGCTGGGAAAACTGGACAACTACATGTAAAAGAATGAACTTAGAGCATTCTCTAACACCATACACAGAAATAAACTCAAAATGGATTAAAGACCTAAATGTAAGACTGGATACTACAAAATTCTTAGAGGAAAACATAGGCAGAACATTCTTTGACATAAATCGCAGCAATATTGTTTTGGATCCGTCTCCCCGAGTAATGAAAATAAAAACAAAAATAAACAAATGGGACCTAATTAAACTCCAAAGCTTTTTGCACAGCAAAGGAAACCATAAACAAATGAAAAGACAACCTACAGAATGGGAGGAAATATTTGCAAACTATGTGACTAACAAGGGATTAATCTCCAAAATACACAAACAGCTCATTCAGCTCAATATCAATAAAAGCAAACAACCCAATCAAAAATGGGCAGAAGATCTAAGTAGACATTTCTCCAAAGAAGACAAACAGGTGGCCAAAAAACTAAAAATAAAGCTACAATATGATCCTGCAATCTCACTCCTGGGCATATATCTGGAGAAAAACATGGTTCAAAAAGATACATGCACTGCAATGTTCATTGCAGTGCTATTTACAATAGCCAAGACATGGAAGCAACCTAAGGGTCCATCGACAGATGAATAAAGAAAATGTGGTATATATACACAACTGAATATTACTCAGCCATAAAAAATAATGAAAGAATGCCATTTCAGCAACATGGATGGACCTAGAGATCATACTAAGTGAAGTAAGCCAGATGGAGAAAGATAAATATCATATGGTATCACTTATATGTGGATCTAAAGAAAAAAATTGAAATGAACTTATAATATTTACAAAATAGAAATTAACCTATAGACATAGAAAACAAACTTATGGTTACCAAAGGGGAAAGCGGGGAAGGGATAAATTAGGAGTTTGGGATTAACATATACACATTACTACTATATATAAAATAAATAACCAACAAGGACCTGTTGTATGGCACAGGAAACTATACTCAATATTTTGTAATAATCAATAAGGAAAAAGAATCTGAATAAGAATATATATATGTGTATATATATATATATACACACACACATATATATATGAATCAGTTTCCTATATACCTGAAACTAACACAGCATTATAAATCAACTATACTCCAATAAAAAAACCCAAAAGTAACATATATATATATATATATTTACACATATATAAACAGCTCATACAACTCAACAGCAGAAAAACAACCCAATTTAAAAATGCATAGAAGACCTAAGTAGACATTTCTCCAAAGAAAACATACAGATGGCCAACAGGCCATGTTAAAAGATGCTCAACATTGTTAATCATCAGAGAAATGCAAGTTAACACCTCAATGAGATTTCACCTCACACCTGTCATAGTGGCTATCATCTTAAAGTCTACAAAGTCTACAAATAACAAATGTTGGCGAGGATGTGGAGAAAAGGAAACTCTGGTACAGTGCTGATAGAAATGTAAATTGGTTCCACCACTGTGGAAAACAGTATGGAGGTTTCTCAAAAGCTAAAATAGAACTACCTTATGACCCATCCATTCTACTCCTGAGTTTATAACAAAAAAACAAAAACAAAAAGGCTGCCAATTCAATGAAATAATGCCATTTGCAGCAACACTGATGGACCTGGAGATTACCATACTAAGTGAAGTAAGTCAGAGAGAGAAAGACAAATACATGATATCGCTTATATGCAGAATCAAAAAAAAATGATGCAAATGAACTTATTTACAAGAACAGAGACAGACTCACACACTTAGAGAATGAACTTATGGTTATCGGGGGGAAAGGGTAGGGGTGAGGGATAGACTGGGAGCTTGTGATTGACATGTACACACGGCTATATTTGAAAGAGATAACCAACAAGGACCTACTGTAAAATAAATAAATAAATAAAACTAAATAAAAAACCCCACTAATTTGAAAAGATACATGCATTCCAATGTTCACAGCAGCATTATTTACAATTGACAACATATGAAAGCTACCTAAGTGTCCATCAACAGATGAATGGATAAAGATGTGGTATATATGTACAATAGAATACTACTCAGCCATGAAAAAAAATGAAATTTGGGCATTTGCAACAACATGGATGGACTTGGATGGTATTATGTTAAGTGAAATAAGTCAGAGAGAGAAACACAAATGCTATATGATATCACTTACACGTGGAATCTAAAAACTAAAACATACTAGTGAATATAACAAAAAAAGAAAGTGACTAACAGATATAGAGAACAACCAGTGGCTACCAGTGGGAAGAGGGAAAGGGGGAGGGGCAAGATAGGGGTAGGGGATTTAGAGGTACACACTACTATGCATAAAATAAGCTATAAGGATATATTGTACAACACAGGGAATACAGCCAATATTTTATAATAACTATAAATGGAGTATAACCTTTAAAATTGTGACTCACTATTACATACACCTGAGCCTTGTATAATACCGTAAATCAACCATACCTCGATAAAAGAAAAAAAATCTCAGTTGAAAATTTGGGTATTTCATTGGCCTTTTCTACTTGAAGGGTTCTGAAATCCAGCTTTTATATCCTCAGCACCAAAGACTACTAAAATCTGTTTAGCATTTTAGCTTGGTAACAGATTTCTGAAGTTTTGGTCTCTTAACTTACACACATATAGCTTAGAAGACTTAAAAATGCACCAAAACAAAAACTGCACACAGAAAGTCAGACTCATTTTTCCTCGGTTCCCTTTTCTCCAGAAACTTGCCTCAAGTCCCGGATGTTTTGTAGCTCTGGCTTAGTGAGATTATCACAGCTCTAGGCCACCACTTTCTTCCTTATTTCCATGCCCTGTGATTTGAATTGAGAAATGCCCTGGGGGAAAAAGCAGTGTAATATACAAGGCTCTCTTAATACATGCACCTACTCTCTGAGATCTGGGCCCCTCAAGTTTTAGCTGTCTTAGTTGCTCTCTTATCTTTATAATCTATTGTCTAATGGTATTCTGTCCAACTTTTATAATTGTTATCAATTACTCTCATAGTTAGAAATGTAAATGCATATACTCTCTGGAAGTACTGATTTTGAAATTTTGTATTTTGTTTAGAGAGAAAGTCCAATTATTTCTGTAAAAAACATGGTCCTGATGTCTAGTTTGAGTTCTAACTTAATAGCAACATAAATGATTCCTAGGATTATTCTTTATCTAAACCTTACAAGTAGATCTCTTCTTTTAGTCTTTCATCTTTGAAGCTTGAGAATGGTTTTTGTACTAAATGGATCAGAGAAATATGTACTTAATCCTTCCTACCACAATCCTATTGTTGCTTTAAAGATGCTTATGTCTCTTTCCTTCTACATATAAGGAAGTGTATGACCTTCACCCTTGTCATCCTTACTCTTTTTTTTTATCTAGCTTTAGACAACTGGAAAACAACTAGCCCACCTGGTACAAAATAAACACAAAACAAATGTTGATGAAGGGAAGAATAAATGAATAAATAAAATTACTTCATTATGTGAAAAATAGTTGAGATAGTTCTTTGATTCTTCCCTTTCATTGTCAACCTATCTCTTATTTTAATAAAAAGTCATCTAAAGTATTTAATAACTTGAGGCCACTCTCCCAGGCTCTGTATTTATTGAGATCCAAGGGACTGAATTTCACAAATTTTTAGTCCATATAAAGTTATGCCAACAAATTCACTTATTTATTCTGAATCATTTATTTGCTTGTCATTTAGGTGGTCATCCAGAAGTGTTTTTTGACAAAAATCTCACTGTATACACTTAGCTAATCTTGACTAGTATAAACAGCTTTTGTCATGTGAATTTCTATTTGGGGATATGAGATAACCGGTGAGACATTGCTAGACTGTTCATTGCCTGGTCTCATTTTTTTTTTTTCCCCAGTACGCTGGCCTCTCACTGCTGTGGCCCCTCCTGTTGCAGAGCGCAGGCTCCGGACGCACAGGCTCAGCGGCCATGGCTCACGGGCCCAGCCGCTCCGCAGCATGTGGGATCTTCCCGGACCGGGGCACGAACCCGTGTCCCCCTGAATCGGCAGGCGGACTCTCAACCACTGCGCCACCAGGGAAGCCCCTGGTCTCATTTTTAAAAGTACCTCTCTTACAGTAAATTTAGAAAGAGGAACTCACTGTGTTATGGACTGAATGTCTGTCAGGGCCTGCTCTGTCATGTTTCTAGATCTTTGAGCATTTTTTCCTATGCCTTGAATGTTCCTCTCCCTTTTGCCTGTCTGGTGAGCTGCTTCAGTGCCCAAAAATGTTACCTCCTTTGTGAAGCTTTTCTAATAGCTCAGCAACATTATATGCTTCCTCTTCTGGTTTCCCTGTTTCCTGGTTTTCATTATAGTAAATTACAGTTGACCCTTGAACAATGCAGGGGTTAGGGGTGCCAACCATCTGCACAGTCAAAAATCCACATGTAACCTATAGTGGGCCCTCTCTACATGTGGTTCCTCATATCCGTGCTTCCTCTGTGTCTGCGGATTCAACCAACCATGGATTGTGTAGTACTGTAGTATTTACTATTGAAAAAACTCCATGTGTAAGTGGACCTTTGCATTTCAAACCCATGTTGTTTAAGGGTCAACTGTATTTATGTGTCTTGCTTCTTCACTAGACTCTCACAAGGGCATGGAGTGTGCCTTACTCTTCTCACTAACTTCAGCGCCCAAAATAGCAACTGATACTAGCTAGATCCTCAGTAAAATTTTTTTCTTAAAGATAAATCCACCCAATGTCAAATTCATCCTTTAAAGTGCACAATTCAGTGTTTTTTAGATTATTCAAAGTTGTATAACCATTACCACTATATAATCTCATAAGATTTCATCACCGCCAAAAGAGATCTCAACCCAATAGCAGTCACTCCCAATTTTACCCTCCTTCCAGTCCCTGGCAACCACTAATCTGTTTCCTATCTCTATGGGTTTACCTATTCCAGACATTTCAAATAAATGAATTCATACAATGTGTGGCTTTTGTGTCTGACTTCTTTCACTTATAAAACTTTCACGCTTCTTCCATATGGTAGCATGAATCAGTACTTCATTGCTTTCATGCATGAATAATATTCCTTTGTACGGATATAGCATATTGTGTTTATCCAGGCATCAATTGATAGCCGTTAGGATTGTTTCCACTTTTTGGCTATTATGAATAATGTCACTATGAATACTCATGTAAAAGTTTTTGTATGCATATATGTTTTCAATTCCCTTGTATGCATAGGAGTAAAATTTCTGGTAACTCTAAGTTTAACTTTGAGCAACTGCTGAACTGTTTTCCAAAGTTGCTGTACCATTCTACATTCCTACCTATAGTGTATGTGGATTCCAATTTCTTAAGATCCTCTCCAGCACTTGTTACTGTCTGTCTTATTGATTATAGCTATCCTAGTGGATATGAAGGGGATCTCATTGTGGTTTTGATTTGCATTTACATAATGAATAATAATGTTGAGCATCCTTTCATGTGCTTATTGGCCATTCATGTTTTCTTTGGATAAATTATTATTCAAACCATTTGCCCATTTTAAAATTTTGTTGTCTTTTTATCGTTGAGTATTATGAGAGTTCTTTATGTATTACGGATACTAGACCCTTATCAGATGTGTAATTTGTAAATAGTCTATTGTTTGCTCCAAATGTTACCCACTGCTTCAGGCAGCCATAGCTACCTGTAATTGTTTTTGGCAAACACCCTTGGAAAAAAGCTGTTTTCACTGGGTAAGCTCTGTGTCAGGTTAAATAAAGACAGCCTTGAAGTGGTGTCTTCCATGGAACCACTGAACAGGTCAAAACTTCTCTGGGAAGATAACTCTGGAGGAGTTCCAATCCCATTCTGTCTCCTCCAGTTACTGCCAAACTGTTGGTTTTTACCATGATTGTCAGCTGTAGGGTTTTAATGCTACCACAGAGTTGGAGCTGTGAGGGGTGGGGGTAGACTAGGGCACATTAAATCACTGCAAAGTTTGCTATTCTTATCAGGATTTGGCCATTTTTCTTGAATAAATACTCCCCATGTTGCTGTAAGCCTTTGATTAATTTCCAGAGTTCTAAAAAAACTGATTCTGATCATTTTTTGGGAGGGGGGGCAATGTTTATGTCACTTTCAAGGAAGAAAGGTTTTTTGGAGGCCCTTCCTCCATCATTTTTACTGACATCCTCAGGACATGTTTGTGAATAAGTGAATGAATAAATGAATTAATTACATGCATGCCCACTGAAGTGCCCTTATACTCCCCAATTCAGCCAAGATATTCATTTTTTGAACTGGTTAATCTGCTACAACCTGCAGACTCTGGGTTAATTGAGCCCTGGAGCTGACTGCTGTACCAGGAAGTGAGAGGGGATAGAAGTTGTTCTCACTGTTGAGGCGATTCATATTGGTTGTCCAGATTTTTTGCTCTGGTATAGAGGGTACCACTTGCTGCATTTCCTGCAGGAAGTGTAATTACTTCCTGTTTCCTTTCTAAGGCTTTCAACCATGGTTTTTGATATTGTTTTGGTATTACATAGTTTCGGTTCTTTTGTTTTTGCCTTATTTGAGCAGCTATCTTGTCTTGAATTCAGATTCTGTGAAACCATTGCCTTATTAATCAATTTTTGTATTCATTATGTTTTTCCAGTGCAAATATCTTAATGAATTTTGAAGTTGAATTATCATCTTGTTTTACTCTTTCTGATCCTTCTTGGCCATCAGCCTTTACATTTATCTGGTCTCTTGCCTGACTACTAACCTTGTATTTTTGCCTTGGAGATGATGCTAAACCTTGTACCCACTTCTTAGTGGTCCTTTGCCACCGATGCACCCTGCAATGACATCCCCTTAGCAAAATGTAAAATCTCTTAAGTGCTTAAGTTCTTTGGCCTAACACATGAAAAATTATGTGACTAGCCTTTTGGAGATATACTAAGTCTTTCTGGCCACTAGGATCCAACACACTGAATGAGTACCTTTTAAATATGTTGTTTTTAAAGCAAATATTTGTATATCAGATTGTAATATTCCCTCATTGAAATATATTCTAATTCTGAAGATCAGTTCCCATAGATGAAAAAATAGTTCTTGTGTTAAAAGATAAACTAAAGTACATTAAAATTTTGAAGAGTTTATTTGAGCAAACATTGATCTGAATTGACCAATGCCAAACCGAAAATGATTAGGAATTCTCTAGAGGCAGGAGCTAAGATAAAGCTTTTATAGATGAGACACAGGAGAAAAGCAAGGAAGTTATTTGATTGGCTATTGCTTAATCTATTGCCTTATTTGGCAAAGTCTAGTCAGGTGTGATTGGTTGTCCTTAAGTTTCTATTTCTTAGTCTTGAGGCTTTATAGTAATTGATTCTTGTTTAGGTTTCAGTTTGCTTACTTAGGCTGCCAAGGCATTAAAACCACCTTGTTCTAACAAGCTCTTTGCTTAATTACTTTAACACTTGCGTACATTTAAAATCATTAAAATTCGCTACCTTGGGATCCTTGAAAATGCTTTTTGTTGTTATTTTATTGTGTTAATTAAGATTATATATTTTTTCTTCTCTTTCTCCTCTCTAAGCTTCTCTTAGCTTCTGTGTTCAACCAAAGAAATGTATTCAATCTAATTAAATTATTGCTTTGGAGTTTTTCTTTTAATTGACTAATTACTTTGCTTTTCAGTAGCTATGAAAGCATCAAGTAAACATAGCCTGTTGCCTTTAATTCATCTATGAAATAGAGTCTAATGGACTATTACTTACCTAACCTTCATAGTTACGTTAAGAGTTCACATAGATTATCTACCAATTTCTTTATTAGGTACTTAATTAGGTTTCTTCATTCATTCTTTATGGGATTTAATATTGAAATAGCTAGATAGCAATATTGTTTTGAGTTCTGAACTCCACTCCAAATCTGGGGAGAAAGGATGAATATCTCCATGGAGATGCTTTTATTAGACTTGACTCAAACATTCGTTACTGAATGTCTAGTATTTAAAAACACAGCTACCTCCTTGCTGAGGAAACTATTCTTGCTTTCATTCTAAAAGTCATCACCACTGTCACTTCAATTAAGTGTTTATTCTTGATAATTTTGGAAATTACTTGTAGATACTAACTCATTGCAAGTACTTTAAGAGAATAAAATGAGACCCTAGCTTGGTTCCTTTAAGGATTTATTTTTATTCCAGAAAAAGAGATTAGACCAGGAGACCTCGACAAAAAAAATCTATGGAACAAATTACTATCTTCATATCTTAAATTTGTATATAGTCCAAACTACGCTAAATACATGAAGTATAAAGCAAGATTGGTTTTTAGTGAAGATTCCCCATGCTACTCATAAATGAACAATTCCCTTCTCTTTTTCTTCTTCTTCTTCTTTTTTTTTTTTTCTTTAAACAGTATATAAATCAGACCCAGTTACTTACTTTAGGGGATAAGGATAAGCCATATTTTCCAGATGTTGATACTGGGGAGGCATGGAGAATTTGGACCAATCTCATTCTTTACAAAATAAAAGCAGGATAGAAAGGAACAGATGAGACAAGCATCCTCTCTGTGTTCTCCAGAGTTCTCACACAAGTACAACTTAAGATTTGTTACAGTTCATACTATTGTAGGAATTCAAGTTTTAGTCTTCTTCCAAATAAACAAACTTGTTGCCATGGGTGGTGGGCAGAAAAGTGACTTTTAAAAATCAATGCATTTTATCCACTGTAGTTCTTATTGGAAAGTATTGCCAGACAAATTAAGTAAATGTCAAGTCTCCCTCAGGACCCCAGTGATAAAAAGGAATTTAAAGCCCCAGGTGCTAACACAAGTATTGAAACCTGTTTAGTTTGGACGCTACCAATTGCAACATGGAACGTAGAAACTCTCCCAGAATAGTCCTTCTTTAAGATCCTCAGAATGAATTAGAACATGATGAAGAGGTATCAGAATTAGTGTCTCTTGTCTTTTGACTTTATGCCTTACAAAGTCAGACATAAATTTTGGAAAGGACCTCCCTGAGATCTGAGATTTGAACTAGTATTTTTCAAGGGAATGAAGAATAGATGCCAGTAATTGGCCTTCAATATTTGTGAAGATGTCTACAACATATTTAGAGACCAGCAATAAAATCTACCAGATTTGAGGCCTATCATCTAAAGAACATAAACAAATCATGATAGCTTCTTCCTTAGCTCAGATAGTTTATTAACTAAAAGAAAATATTATGAGTTTGTAATTTAATTTGATGAGTACTCCAAGAATTTTCAAATAGTACCAAGTGCCAAGAGTCTATAGAAGTTTAAACAAAATACGAGACTCACCAGGGGAAACTTTTGCTACACAGATCATCAAATCTGTACACTTCTTTTTAAGTTGGAAATGAGCTAAATGTGTTGGCTAAGTACTTTGAGACAGCATTGTTGGTTCACTTTTGATCTTCACCTAGGGCCACGGTTTTGATGAGAAACAAGATTATTTGATCATGATCCTACAGGTTTTTTGTTTTGTTTTGTTTTCGCGGTACACAGGGCCTCTCACTGTTGTGGCCTCTCCCGTTGCGAGGAACAGGCTCCGGACGCGCAGGCTCAGCGGCCATGGCTCACGGGCCCAGCCGCTCCACGGCATGTGGGATTTTCCCAGACCAGGGCATGAACCCGTGTCCCCTGCATCGGCAGGCGGACTCTCAACCACTGTGCCAACAGGGAAGCCCGATCCTACAGTTTTATGTAGAATCCTACCAAATATGTACAATAACCCTCTTGTCAGCTATCCTGGCAAGGGCATAGAAGTATAAAGCAATAAATGATATCCATTTGGTTCTTTTGGCTTAAGGAATTCACACAACTCACTTTGATATTGCCTATAGAAACTAAAGATGGCAACTAATCTTCCTACATTTTTAATGTGCTACTGAGCCATTAAATCTCTCACATCCTAGTCATGAGAATGTGGGCTTCATCTTCTGATATGGAAATAATCTTTAGAAAAAAGTTATATCTAAATATCTGGTGTACATCCAAGTTTCCTGTAGTCTCAGGATTCCAAATAATCCCATATCTCTCTTAAAGTTTTTCCTAATGTCACTGAGAATTGATTATTTCTACAGAAAACAGCCTATTTTATATAGAGTCAGAGTCATTGGTTGAGTTCTCTGAGTAGCACTCACTATCACCAGCCTGTACTCCCCTATTTGTACTGAGTCCTTCTGAATATAGATTCCAGCTTTTTCATGATTCTCTTTCATACAGACACAACCCCAGACCTGGACTTGCTTTCCCCCTACAGATGAAAAAAGTAAGGGAAACTTTGGAGACAAACCAGCCTAAGTTAGAATATTTTACTGTGAGTCACAAGCAGGGGCAGGCTGCACTCAGTGGACCAGTGATAGCTCTGTGTTCTCTGGCTTGGAAATACTGGACTGTCTGGCTACAGAACCCACCAGCCACCAAGTAATGGATATATAAAGATCCCACTGTTGCTCCTGTCCCAGCCCTCCCACATAGCTTCACAGGTCTCCATGAAACAATCACCCAACCTGTCATCATTCAGAAGTAGTCACAGTTTGAATCAATTCAAGCCTGGAAATGATTCCAGAGTCATTTGGATCTGGAATAAGGATCTCATTAAATGAAAATCCAAACTGGTTCAAATATTGGACCAATTATAGTCTGATACAAACTACATGCGGAAATGGTTTCAGATTTGAATCCCTTCAGACACTGAGCAGATTCAACCCAGTAAGAATATTAAGTATTATCAAAGTATCTGGGGAAAAACAAGAGCCACCTCTTACCAATCTTCCCTATTGCTCCATCTCACATTCCTATATCTTATAAGCATTCAACATGATTGCATTGTCTCAAGGATATACTCGAGCTGGGTTTCTTGGCTGATCTGGCCTACTCTCCAGGATATCAGCCACACCCTGCAACTAACAAGGCACAAGGAATCCCCATCATTCATTGGCTTTCACAAGCATCTCTTACTGGAAGGCATCAAATTGAAATCTGTCTTTCCTTGGACACTTGTTTGTGTATTTTCAGAGGTTGACAGAATTGCAAGACTTAAAGGACTACAGGGGTCAAGAAAAGACAGGGTGTTAGCCACTGGAAACTGAGCCAGTTCAAGAAACCCTGTTCTCCTTTGAGGTTCAGGCCTGTGAGAGGGATTGTCTCATTTACCTCACATTTGGAAGGTCTTTCTCATTTGAATCTACTCATCTTGCTCTATTCTGTTCTCAGCTTAGGAGACTAATGAGGCAGACCAGTCTATCCTTCCAAGTGAAAAGTGTCAGTAAAGAACAGCCAGTCAGATGGCTGATCTTGTGAAAAATCATGAGGTAGATAAAGGGTGCCTAAGGGTGGTGGTTCTTAAACTTGGTTGGCTCCATCCCAGGCTCACTGAGCCACAGTATCTTTGGATGGAGTCCTAGCATTTGTATTTTTTTTTAAAGGTTCCCCCAAGTGATTCTAAGGTAGTTGTATGAACATTTGGGAAATGCTGATATAAGACACACACTCTCTCCTTTCCTTACCTTTCTCTTCTAATACCTTCTCACCACACAATGCCAGGTCTTTAGTGCTGTCTCTGGTTTTCCAGACTACCCAGACTGTCATCATAACAATGAAAGACCTCCCTATTGCCTTCCCCAGCACCTCATACACATATACTCACCCAATATTCTCAGCCCTAATAGGGTGAGTATAAACCAATGAAATTATACTAAATTGCAACTGAATCCCAAACAAGCTTAATGTGCTAAATCTTCCAGGGGTAATTGTATTTTGAAAGAGGATAGAAAGTTTAGGGAGGACAATGGGGGGACTGCAGATACTATCAGTAAGGGCAGCCTTCTTTAAGACCTATTCAGAGTTCCAGTGCAAAAATGACAGCAAAGGAAGACCCTGATCTCATCTCCTTCTGTGGACACATGGAATCTACCTCTACATACAGAGCAATTCCCCCTGAAGAACTGAGGGCTGACTGAAAATCATTTGCACAACAAATCAAAGAGGGACCACACAGAGATAGGTAGGAAAGATGGAGACACAGTACTGAAGGGACCCCCACCCCTGATGCAACAACATGCAGTAGGGCAGGACCTCACTGAGGGGGCCCATGCCATACTCACCTGCCCTGAGGCACAGAGGAAAAACAGCGGTTAAAGGGCACCTAGATTATACATGAAGGAAATCCACTTACTAACCCTAAAGCACCTGACAAATGGGTGGGGAAGGGTTGGAACTCTCTTCAAGGGTCAGAGGAACTAGAGAGCACCATATTTTGCATTTCCTCTCCATTTTGAAAGCACAAGCGAAACACATTCCAGGCACTCTAGCCCTGCCAAAGCCACCCCAATGTGCTTCAGGCCTCTGGGGCACAAAAGCTCCAGCTTTCTGCCCAAGGTAGCCCCAGTGCAGGGTACCCCAGGGCCCCCTGGCCTGTGCCCATTGCAGCTCTACCCAGTCTGCCAAAGCTGCCTAACACACAGTCTACACAGAGGATGCTTCCACACAAAGCCACACCTTCAAGAATGGGAGAGGTAGCTGTTTTACCTAATTCATAGAAACAAACAAAGTCAAACAAACTGAGGAGACAAATGAAATAAAAAGATAAAATCCCAGGAAAAGAAAACCCCTAATGAAACAGAGATAAGTACTTTAACTGACTAAAAGTTTGAAGTAATAGTCATAAAAATGCTCACTGAACTCAGAGAAGAATGGAGGAACACAGTGAGAATGTCAACAAAGAATTAGAAAATATAAGGAAGAACTAATCAGAGCTGAAGAATACAGAACAGAAATGAAAAATACTGTAGGGGGAATCAACAGCAGATTAGATAACACAGAAAAATGAGTCAGGAATCTGGGAGACAGAATAGTGGAAATCACCCAACCAGAACAGCAAAAACAAAAATGAATTAAAAAAAAAATGAGGATCGTTCAAACAAACTCGGGGACACCACCAAGCATACTAACATGCACATTAAAGGGGTCCCAGAGGAGAAGAGAGACATAAAGGGGCAGAAAACTTATTTGAAGAACTGTGACTGAAAACTTCTTTAACCCGAGGAAGGAAACAGATATCCAGGTCCAAGAAGCACAAAGAGTCCAAAACAAGATGAACCCAAAGAGATCCACACCAAGACATATCATAATTAAAATGGAAAAAGTTAAAGACAGAGAATTTTAAAGACATCAGGAGAAAAACAACTAGTTGCATAAAAGAAAATCCCCATTAGCCTATCAGCTGATTTTTTCACCAGAAACTTTGCAGACCAGAATGGAGTGGCAGGATATATTTAAAGTGATGAAAGGAAAAAGGCTACAACCTAGGATATTCTACCCAGCAAGGTTATCATTCAGAATTAAGGAGAGAGAGTATCCCAGACAATGAAAAACAAAGAGTTCATCACCACTAAACTGGCCTTACAAGAAATGTTAACCGGTCTTCTTTAAGTGGAAAGGAAAAGGTCATAATTAAAAATAGGGAAATATATGAAAGAAAAAAATCTCACTGATAAAACCAAATATATAGTAAAGGCAGTGAATCAGCCACCTAAAAAGTTAGTATGAGGATTAGAAGACAAAAGTAGTAAAATCAACTATAACTACCATAAGTAGTTAAGGGATACACAAAATAGAAACACATCAAATTGAACATCAAAAACAAATGTGGCAGAGAGTAAAATGTAGAGCTTTCAGAATGCACTCAAACTTAAGTGACTGTCAGCTTAAAATAAACTGATACATATGAAATTCATGGTAACCACAACCCAAAAACCTACAACACATACAGGAAAAAATTTTTAAAAAGGAGCCCAAACATAATACTAAAGAAAATCATCATATCATAGGGACGAGATCAAGAGAAAAGAATGGAACAGAGAAGAACTACAAAAACAATGAGAAAATAGTTAACAAAATGGTAATAAGTACATACCTATTAATAGTCACTCTAAATGTAAATGGACTACATGCTCCAATCAAAAGACATGGGGTGCCTGAATGCATCAAAAACAATACCCATTTATATGCTGCCTACCAGAGACTCACTTCAGATCTAAATATACACAGACTGAAAGTGAAAGGATGGAAAAAGGTATTCCAAGCAAATGGAAACAAAAAGAAAGCTGTGATAGCAATACTCATATTACACACAAAATAGGCTTTAAATGAAAACTAAAAAAAAAAAAGGCAAAGAGTGACATTACATAATGATTAATGGTTCAATCCAAGAGGAGGATATATTTATGCCCCCAAAACAGACGCACCTAAACATATAAAGCAAATATTAACAGACAGAGAAATGAACAGTAATACAATAATATTAGAGGACTTTAATACCCCACTTACATCAATGAATAGATCAGACAGAAAAGTAATAAGAAAACACTGGCCTTAAATGACACATTAGGTCAAATTGACTTAATTGATATATATAAAATATTTCATTCAAAAGCTGCAGAATACACATTCTTTTCAGTGCATGTGAAATATTCTCCTTTCTTCAGGAATGACTCTCACCTTCCAAATGGACAAGGTGGGCCCCAATCAATCATATTCAGGAAAGCCAAAACTGGCTCACTATAGTAACATGGAAAATAGAGACAGCTGTGCTATTGCTCCTAATTAGCTCCAGACAGCACTGGGAAAGAATTCCACCTGCTAAGGTTGCCTAATGTTGCTTTGGCCAGTGGCTGTGGCATATTCAGCTGGGATGATGCCATTGCAGGGGTGGCATCCTAAAGCATAGGCTTCTCTTTCTTGCTTTGCTTGCTAGCTGCCCCTGACTGCACTCCAAAGCCATGCTCAGTGCCCCACTGGTTTGTGTGTCTCAAGCCTCAGTTACCCCCACAGAAAAGGTTATGCAAATAACCTCTAATGGGCTACTATGTAAAAAGCTGAGAGAACTAGTAATTTATTTAAATGAAAAGAAAATGGAGTGTTCCTTGGGATCCGGAGAACAAGGTGTATTTATATTACTGGCCATGTTAAATCCCCTCTTGCCTTCTGGAACATAACTGAAAAAGCAGCTGCATAATCGATGGAAAGTGATAGGCAAAGCAGAGACCCTTGTTGAGGGGTTTGCAGTCTTCATTGCTTCCATATCAGGAGCAGGGAGTCCAGTACCATTGCCTTTTGATTTGCCCTTCTCACGTAAGGCTTCCAAGGCCCTTACTGTTAGTTGAGATGCTGGTCTCCCAAGAACTAAAGAGAGTCCAGGGCTCAGCTCACCATAAACACAGGAAATTTAACTCATGCTAATGACCTGAACTAGACACTAGACTCAAGAAGCCAAAGGTTCCATGTCCTTCCACTATCCTCTGGAGTCATCTCCTCTCTGCCTTGCAGTTTCACTTGATGTTTCCCAAATAGTGATACACCATAGACTCCAAAAAGTCTTCAGCCAAATTTCAAGATAAGACTGAGCTGGAAAAGGCTATGTCAAATCTGATATTCTCTTCCCTCACCTATACTCTGCTCATACCTATCAATCTGTCTTTGCATTTATTTTACTTTCGGCTTATGGTGAGTTTTTTCTAGAAAGAGCCAACTGGAGGCTTCTAAGCTCCTGAGATTGACTACAGCTGATGTCTTTATGTCTTAATTCCCCGAACCTTGCTGAGCATCAGAATGTTTTGTGATTCTTAGGCCCAATCCCAATGCTATTATATCAGAATCTCTGTGGTGGGGTCAGGTATCAGGGCCATTTTCAGTGTCCTAGGTAATTACATGATAACGTGGTACTACATTCCCACTAGACTATTCACCCCTCTCCTGTTTCAGACTGAGATTGGGTCTCCTAACTTCTAACCCTTGATTTGCCACTATACTTGCTACATGACCTTGCCTAAGTCACTTAATCCTCATGGGCTTCAAGTTCCTTATCTAAGGGAGGCAAGGGTGGCTTGGGGAGCTAGGTCTTAGCAGTGATCATCAACTTGTTTGCTTCTGGAGCTTTTAAAAATTTTGGATATGATGGTTCAGGTTTGTTTCTCTTTGTATCCTCCTCCAGCCCCCACCATCACACAACCATTCTGAGGCCTGGCACATTCTGAAACTAGGATGCACTCTTTTAGCATAATACATGGGAGCCACTCTTGTAGGACGTTAATCTTGTCAAGGGAGGGTTAGAAAAATATATAACCTGAAGGGCCTTGGGAGAGAGGAAAAAGGAAAAAGAAGGCCCACAGGAAAGGGGCTTCTTTGCTGATCACAGAATGGGTGGCATATGGGGGCCACCAGTGTTAAGACCTCAAATATATTGGAGGGGACAGGAATAGGGATATTCAGAATAGAGTGAGAAAATCCATTCAAGACTCTTCGCTGCTCTGTGCTATTGCATGTGTTGAAATATACCGCTCAAATTCAAAGAGCTACAGTCTTCTGGATACTATGTAGGTGTGGTAAGATCTGAGATCTTAAGGTCTTTCGATGTTGGAATGTACAATCCACCCATAAGTGCTAGAGTACATAGGTGATCATTCTTGGAGATTCTGATATAATAGGTCTGGAGTGGTGCATAGCCCTTAGTGCATTTTTAAATAATGTAGTTAAATGCTCAGATTTACTTTAAAATTTTTATCTTTTGATTTGTCCAGTTTCTTATCACTCTCCCTCCTACTGCCCCAAGTCTGTCCTGCCTTTGTGAGAAGAGATACCCCCTCCCCAAGTCAGACCCCTCCCTGCTCCAGATCAGGCTTGGCAGGCAGAGCACAACCTAACTTCCTCCTTGACTAGGTGCCTGTGTAGAGCACAGCTTGCATAACTGTGACCAAAGGAGGAAAAAGAGCATTGGCTTTACAGATGGCAGATTTGTGTTTCAGCCACAGCTCCCACTTTCTAGCTGTCTGAACTTGGGCAAGTTGCTTAATCTCTTTGAATTTCAGTTTGATTATATGTCAAAGAGGGATAAAGACACCTACTAAAATGACCAGATCCAATGGCAATAATAAATCTACCAAATCAATTCTGAGCCCTCAGAATTGAACCTATTAGCAGCATTTGACCCTTTTGATCATTTCTGTCTTCTTGAATCACTTCCTCTGCTTAGGTTCTGGGCTACCACTCCCTCTTCGTTCCTTTCTTGCCTCCATGACCATTCTTTCCCAGCCTCTTTTGCTGAATTCTTTTTACCTTCCCAGCTTATAATCATTGGAGTACATAGGACTATGTCCTCAGACCTCTTTTCTCATCTGTTTACGCTGATTTCCTAGGTAATCTCATCCACTCCTTTGACTTTAAACATCATTTTTATGCTGATGACCTTCAAAAGGCTGTACCTCCAGACACAACTTGTCCCATTAATTCTAAACTCTTAAATCAAATTGCCTACTCAACAACTCCATTTGAATATATAATAGGTATCCCAAATTTAATATGTACAAACAAATTCATTTTCTTCCCCAAACTTATTCTTCCTAAACCTTCCCAACCTCAGTATGTAGCCTTTTCATTTGTCCAATTTCTCAGGCCTAAGGCCTCTTTATGTCATGCCTCACTTCCAATCCATCAGCAAATCTATTGGCTCTACCTTAAACTACATTCAGTACCTGGTCCCCACTGCTGTCATTCTAGTCTCATCTTCCATCATCTCTCTCCTCTATCCTCGGCTATTGCAATAAAGGAGTAAGTGGTTCATCCATCCACGTTACTTCATCAAAGTCTATATTCCTCACAGCATCCAAATAAATCACTTTTCTAGTCAAAATCCTCCCATCCCTTCTCCTCTCACTGAGAACAAAATCACAAAGTTTTCCCATGGCCTTCCCATGAGGGTTTATATGACATTCTTCTATTATCTTTCTGACTTCTTATATTATTCAGCTTCTTGATCACTCCTCTCGACATACTGGCCTCCACGTTGGCCTTCAAACATGTGACATGTGTTCCTGCCCAGAGTCTTTGCACTCCTAGCCCTCTTTGTGGAACATTCTCTTTTGAGATATCTATAGCCCATCAACTTATTTCATTCAGGTCTTTGCTCAAAAGTCATCTTATCACAAAGTGCTTCCTTGGTCCTTAACCTAAAACAACATTATCCCAACTCCCATATCCTTTATTTTCTTATCCAGTTTTATTTTTCCTCATAGAATATATCACTACTTGACATATTTATATATATATTTTTTGCTAATTTGTTTGTTGTCTGTCTCTCCTCCCTTGGAATTAATCATGTAAGGGTAGCTGTATTCCCAGCATCTAGAACAGTGCCTGGCACATAGTATAGGGTTCAATAAATATTTGTTAAGTGAATAAATACATGAAAAGATGTTAGTGATATAATAATTAAATGAGATAATGTATATGAAGGGTGTGGTACATGCCTGATACTTATTAGATACTCAGTAACTAGTCATTTCCTCTCCACTTCCAGCTTTTGTCTCTCTCTCCCCCCAAAATATTTATTGAGCTCCTCCTCTAAACCACTCACCCTATTAGGTGATGGTGATAGAAAATGTCTCCACTCTAAGAAACTCATGTCCTAGTTGCTACATATTGGTGGGAGAGACAGAGCTATAAAGAAATAACCACCAGACAATGTAATAAGCACTGCAAAAGAGACAGTATACTGTGAGAACACAGATAAGGGGTACAGTTAGGGAAGGCTCCAAAGAGCAGTGACATTTAAGCTGAGCCTTGAAGGATAAACAGGGATTCTATGCAATAAGGGGGAAGGATATTCCATTCAGAGGAATCCCTGGGGGGGGGGCGCATAGAGACACAAAAATAACCCCCTCAAAGAGAACAGTTTCTTAGCTCCTTAGTTTAAGAGAAAGAATAGCAAAGTGAAATGAAGCGAAAGTGTACCTATTAAAGCATAATTGTTGACATCACCAGCTGTCTCCTCACCTTGGTATAGAACATCATATTTTTCAGATTTCTTACACTTTCTCTATTTCTTTTGGCTTAACAATATATCGGCAGGTAGTGATCTACTTATTACACAGCCAAAGAAACTAAGGCTCCAAGGCCACACAGAACACTAATGGAGGATCTAGGGCTAGAATTCAAGACTCCTGTCTGGCTGACAATTTCTAGCAATATGAAGTGAAAGGCAAAAGATTCTCTTCTCCAACTGGTTGAAAACATTTCTAGAACAGCTTTCTAGAGGTAAGCATTTCATGTTGCCTTTTTAAAAAATTTTTTCAAGTTGGCCACATCCAGCTGCCATTTACTGAGAACCTATCCTACTACACACTGTACTAAATTTACCACATATATCATTTCACTACTTTTCACAATGACCCTATGGTAGGTGATGTCGTTATAGTTATTTTATAAAATGAGGAAACAATTGCCTTAGTAGATTTAAAGTTCTTAGTTTGTCCAACGATACTCAATAAAAAAGAGGCCGCACCAGGTTTTAGAATCTGGTTTGACACCAGTGCCATGTTCTCCCAGCTCTGTTACATTTCTGAAATGAAATCTAACCAAATGCACAAGTCCATATTCTATCTGTGCTTCCTCTGAGTTATCTATATGGCAGGGTATGGCGTTCTTGGCCCTGTACGTGTAATGCAGAATTGTTTACTCACGGAAATTTCATCTTCCACTGTAATTTTATATTTATACATTTCTCTAGTCAAGTTATACCACATGTACTCATGAACTATTTTTCAGCTTTTGCTGCCATATAAGTGTGGTCATATGAATCATTCTCATGTATATAATTATAACACTGCTAAATAGGAAAAAAATGACCACCAATGGTAAAGCTAGCCTAGTCAATATCGTTAGCTTCCATAACAAACCATAAACAAAATCAGGAAGAAAATTTTTTTGAGAATTTGGTGACAGCTTTTGCATAAGCCAGTAACCACAGGAGAATATGGACATTTCCTTAACCTACATCTAGCCTTCCTTAGATGAAAAAATAAAATAAAATCCTATTAGCCATAGACTTGCCTCCAAAAAGGTCCTTCTCCTGTGATGAAGCCCAATTATGTCTCTATTTTTCAAGATTTCTTTTGTGTTCTTAACTTTGGAGATGTGGTGACTGGTTTTTCTACTGCCTCCAAAGGCATTACTGAGCAATAAATTTGTTGATGGTGTCCACAGAAAGCAATCAGATGCACTGTCCTGTGAAGGAAGTATACCAAACTTCATCTATTAAGTCCTTGTCCTGAGAGATGAGAAAATAAGCACACTTCAGTTTATCCCAACGTGCCTTTTCTCTAATTTATGATTTTTGTCAGTTATATTATTTTTACAATTTAAAGATCTGTAAGTTATATTTTTCTGTAACCATATTTTCATAATTGTTTAGTCTTAATTCTAAATTTAAATCTATTTACTATGTACCACAGTTGGCTTTTAAACCAGTTTCTTTATTTCCAAGTTTTAAATTTTAATTCATATCTTATTGGCCTGGTTTCATTTTCAAGAAGTTTTTTCTTTTTTTGATGAACAAATTATGGGTGCTATAGTCTGTGGGTTTTTGCATGCTTGAGAATGCCTCTTCCCTTAATATTTGAAAAGCAACTTACTTGGGCATAAAATTCGTACTTCCCTTAGATTTTTTCGAGACTGTTCCATTATTTTCTGGTATCAACAGTTGCTGTGGACAAGTTTGAGGAAAATTCAATTTCCCACTTTAATGTTAAACTTCTTCTGCTTGGATGCCTATATTATTTCTTTACCCTTAAAGTTCAGTAACTTCATCAGAATGTGTCACAGCAATCTTTTGTATTAATTTTTCTTGGCACTGGGCATGATTTTTTTCCTACGTACAGATTCACATCTTTATTTCAGGAGGGTTCTTTCTTATAGCTTTCTGAATCTTTGTTGATTGTGTGTGTGTGTTCTTTAGGAACACGGGGTATTTTGTATATTTTACCTGTCTACTGTCTTCTCTGTAAGTTACAGATATCTTTTTTTTTCATTTTCTCTGTATACTCTTCCATAGGCTGTTTTATATTCTATGCGTCATTTAAAATTGTACTTATTCTATTCAATGTTTTTATTATCTTGTTATGATCTTCCTCTAATGTAATATTTTTCTTTGCTCTTCCAACTTGCTCTATTAATTTCCTTATTATCCTTCATTGTTTTACACCTTCTTGTTATCTCTAATTGAGCCTTTATAAGTTTCAAATTTCTTTGAAATTATAATGATTTGAATTATTTATCTTTTTCTTTAATTAATTCTCTATCTTCCTTGTATTTATCTCCCCTACCTTTCCCCACCTCCCCATCCTAATCTGTGTTTTATGTTGATTCTTTTCTGGTGATTACATATCTCTGATTGGGGTCAGGTATTCTTAAAGAACATAATGGGAAGAGATGGGAAATGAAGTTAGGAAGCCCATAGCTTCAGTTCAGTTTGTCCTACTGGAACTCATCTCCAGAGCTCATCTTCCTTTTGCTCTTAAGGCCTATCTCACCTCAGCCTTAGCCACCTGGCCCACGGGAAAGCTTCCCCTTCTTCCCGTGCTCTCCTGTAATTAATCTGTATCACTTAGGAGGAGAGACTACAGGAAAAAACCGGAAGGTCAGCGTGATTTTGCCTTCAGCTATCTTGTACCAAGTAAGGTCTCTCTGGGAAGATCATTCCCTTCTCTTAGAGTTGGCACATGCCTGTGGATTTGATTGCTCTAACTGAAGGAATATTGGACAGATACTTTGAACCTTTAATGCTCACTTGTAGAAAAATCTGTGTCCTACTGGAAGTCCGAGGGCAAAGATATTGGATGTCAATGCCTTCCCTCATTGAAGTTTCGGTTGTAAGCGGGAATTGCTACTTTTTTCATGAAACAAAGACTGATAAACTGGGTCAGTTTGGGTTTTCAGACTTGCATATTTGGCAGCAATTTTTAAAAATGAATGAAGTAAGCATGTCACATCATGGAAAACAACTGACAGTATTTGCTGACAACAATAAAATTCAAGCTCTCAAAACTGGAAGTTTTAAAATCTTCTATTCATCACTACAAACTTGATAGCTTCTAAATACATAAATACTTTTCTGATGATATTGGTGGTGATTTTAACAAATGTGATTTTTTTCATATTGCATAATGAAATTGTTTCAACACTTGTAAGATTTGCATAACTCCATAAACCAGTATTTTCCAAATGGCCAATCATGTATGCTACAAAAAATTCCATTCAAAGTGCAAGGGAAATCAATGGATTTTAACGTAACAGAGTAGTAAATGACTCATTGATATAGTTTCAGATTCTACATTGCAGTTAACCTTTAAGAAACTATCACCTATCGAGTTTTGGTGTAATATCAAAGAAGAATATCTAGAATTATCTGGAAACGCTTTTAAAATAATTTCCCTTTTATGACTGCAATCTGTTTGAGGCCAGAATTAGTCTTCAAATACTTTAACCAAAACAATATATAGCAATAGATGGAACACAGACTGAGAATCCAGCTGTCTTCTATAAAGCCAGACATCAAAGAGATTTGCAAAACTGGGAGACAGTGCCACACTTATTAAATTTTATTGTTTTGGAAAATACAGCTATCTTTACTAAAATATGTTATTTATGTTATCATGAAATGAGCTTGTCATTGTTATTTAAAAATAAAGTAATAAATAACTGCTTGAAAAATTTCTTTGTTTTAATTCCTAATACAGTAAATATAGGTATAATTCACATAAACAGAAGATTTTTGGAACCCTTAATAATTCTTAAGAATGTAAAGACATCCTCAGACCAGTAAGTTTGAGAATCTCTGTGCTAGGTGTACAATGTAGTATAGCAGTAAGTGGTGCAGGAGTGCAAAAGTAGAAGAAACACTATGGGTTGGAATTGGCTTTGTTCCAGAGTGGGATGCAGCCCATAGATTGCGAAGATTCAGATGTGAGAAGCAGAGAAGCAACAGTGTGAGAAAAGGTGTGGTGATAACAGTGAGGGTGGATTTGCAGGCCGTTGAGAGTCCCTTTCATGCTTCAAATCTCTCCTTCTTCCGCCTCATCTCTCTGACCCTTCTTTTGTCAGCACATTCCCCCTCCTCTCTCTTTCATTTGTTTGCGCTCTTGCTCTTGCTCTCTCATCACAGCTGGAAAAGATTCTCTGCTTTTAAGGACTCATGATTATATTGGGTCCACCTGGAAAATTCACATTACTCTCCCCATCTCAAGGTATTTACTTTTATCACATATACAAAGGCCCTTTTGCCATGTACAGTAACATTTACAGGTTCTGGGGATTAGAACATGGACGTCTTTTAGGGACCATTACTCTGCCCACCAGTCTTACTCAGTTCAAGAGGCTATAATAAAATACCATAGATTGGGTGAATTATAAACAATAGAAATTCATTTCTTACAGTTCTGAAGGCTGGGAAGTCCAAGATGAGGGTCCCAGCATGGCTCAGTTTTGGTAAGGGCCCACTTTCTGGTTCAGAGTCAGCACCTTCTCGCTGTGTTCTTATGCGGCGTAAAGGGGGAAGGGAGCTTTCTCAGGCCTCTTTTATAAGGGTACTAACCCCACCCATGAGGGCTCTTCCTTCAAGATCTAATCACCTCTTAAAGGCCCCATCTCCTAATACCATCACCTTGGGGATTAGGAGTCAACATATGAATGGCGGGGGTGGGGGGGAAGCACAACATTCAGACAATAGCACTACCAAACCATGGGATATTTTTGAGCAAGGAAGTGGCATAATGACAGTGGTATTGAAGGAAAAAAGTTCCCCAATAATTATCCATTATGGAACTGACCTGGTGCCAAGTTTGGGGCAGAGCTCTGAGCTGTGGAAAACAACTTCCATGTGTTTTTAATGCAATACAGATGACGTATCCAGGAGGACATCTGCTGACATCCTGGAGGGCAGATCACTTTCCCATTGCCTGTGCTACCCACATTTGTCATTCAGGTCACCAAGGGGACAATCCTCCATAGCTTCAAGAAGCAGCTTCTCCTAATTTCTTACCTCTGAAATATTCCATGAAAAGAAAGGATGCAGAACTGCCATACTGGATCTTAGAAACCAACATGTTAGCAGAGCAGGGAATTTTCCCCTCTTAGGACCTGGGGTCTTAGGGGTGACCTTTCACATGAAGCATTTAGTTAAATAGTGTGGTGAGGTTACTGAACCTTAAAGTCAGAGGCAACATCTGAATGGGTATTGGGTTGCCACCAGTATTCTGAAGAAGGAACAATAAGCTTAAATGCTTTTGAGTAAGAATCTATCAGGAAGGCTAACTTATGAAAAAATGCTTGAATCAGACAAAAGAAACCCACAAGATGGATGTAGTTCAAATATTTTCCAACATAAGCTTCCTTTGGAAAGTAATTTAAGTGTTTGTTTGCCTTTCCATCGCATTTATGTGTGATATGTTGAGTAATTAACTAAGGAGGACAGAAAGGGAATCCCTGTGGTATAAATTCCAGGAACAATTGCAGACTCATCCAAAGGTCACTTATAAATCAGAACAAGCCCAAATTTATAAGCTAGCCTCAAACAGAATCAAGTATCCTATAAAAATAAGACAAAATTACAAGAACCATTATTTCCACCCTCTCAAAATATTTACAAGAAAACAGGACACTGTTTCTTCAGTCAGGCAAATAACTTACCCAGAGCATTCTTAACTATTGATGCTGAATATTACAGCACAAGAAGAGCTTTGGCATTTTGCAACTTGCATTGTGCAAAGTATATTATCTGTTCAATTCTCTTGGGTGTGTGCAGTTGACTATTTTTGTCTATGCATATTTTCTTGGGGAAAGATGTCATAAAGTCAGGACTGTTCTTAAGGAGAACAGGCAATATTTGCTCTAACACTTTCTCAATTCTCTTCTGCAAGGTTTTCTTCTCCTGAGGAAGCTATCGCAGCCTTTCTCCCTGGAACTTACCCCAGGCAGCCATGACATTGTTACCTAGAGCTCTGCACTCTCCTATCCCTAGTCCTGTGACAAGTCTCTAAATTGTATCTTCTCCTTTTGGACCCAAGGTGTTGTCCAGCTAATTGCAGACAGATGTAATGGATTAGGTTCCCTTTTAGGCAATGTAACATCTGTAGCCTATGGACACCCCCACTCTCACTTTAGTTTTTTTAGCTCATAATTTGGGTAGGTTTTTTGAATATGTGAATAAAAGGTGAGGTGGGTAGTGATACCCAAAAAGGGAGGGCCAGGAAAAAGTGCTAAATTTGGGGACCCTGGGCATCTAGTTGGGAGAATGCACATACTGAGGCTCCAGAAAGTAGGTGTGAGGACAGTGGAGAGAGTTTCTAAAAGGAAAGTTTTAGTATATTAAAGAAAAATTATGTCTACTTCATAGGTTTGCCCTTGCTTCTGGCCTGCCATTTTCTGTGGGACTTTTCAGTGTCTATCAGTTGCACTGAGATGGCAGTTAGGTTCAGCCATATGTCTAAATAGTTTGTGACCTACTATGGGAATCACTCATACTTGGCAATTTTGTTTGAACTCCCAATTTCATTTGGGAGTTCAACGAGCCTTGGGAGATGTGGGTTTATAGCATGCCACATCCAGATCAGCCAAGGGAAACTGTCTGTTATAACCCTCAGAACACTCTGCCTAACCTTGGAATGCAGAAATGGCATATCAGTGCCTCAAGCACTAACCTTGTTATAAACTGGACTCTGGGTTTGTTCATCAGAGTCATCTTTCTCTGTTGTTTCACACAGAACTACATGCATTGCAGATGCCCCTTCTTAATACCAATTTATTTTGATTCTTCATGTATTAATACTCTTAGATGACTTAGAATGTGATTTATATATTTATTAGGGTTAAAATTGGGGTATTATAGTATTGTCATGTAGATTTGTGGTTTGAAGGGGACAGAACTGAACTAGGAGTTAGGAGACTTGGATTCTACTCTGTATTAGTTTAGATAATGTTATCTGCTGTAACTAACAATCCCCAAATCTATAAAGGCTTAAATGCAATGGAAGCTTATTTCTCACTCAAGAAAGGTCCAAATGTGTATTCTTTTTTTTTTTTTTTTTTTGCGGTAGGCGGGCCTCTCACTGTTGTGGCCTCTCCCCCTGCAGAGCACAGGCTCCGGACGCGCAGGCTCAGCAGCCATGGCTCACGGGCCCAGCCGCTCCGCGGCACGTGGGATCTTCCCAGACCGGGGCACGAACCCGTGTCCCCTGCATCGGCAGGCGGACTCTCAACCACTGCGCCACCAGGGAAGCCCCAAATGTGTATTCTTGATTGATGTGCTGCTCTCTTCCAAGTGGTGATTCAGGAACCCAGGATCCTGCCATCTGGTGGCTCTTCCATCTTTAAGATGTGCCTTCCAAGGTTGCTATGTTCATCTGTATCAAGCTGAAAGAAAAGGAAAGAGCAATGAAGGATTTTTCAGTTTTTAAAGTGCGTTATTTCTTTTAATTAATTTTTATTGGAGTATGGTTGCTTTACCATGTTGTGTTAGCCTCCACTGCACAATATAATGAATCAGCCATGCACATATGTTTATCCCCTCCCTTTTGGACTTCCCTCCCCTTAGGTCACCACAGCACATTAGGTAGAGCTCCCTATGCTATACAGTATGTTCCCATCAGTTGTCTATTTTATACATAGTATCAATAATGTATACGTGTCAATCCCAGTCTCCCAATTCCTCCCACCCCACCCCTCTCCCCCTTGGTATCCATACATTTGTTCTCTATGTCTGTGTCTCTATTTCTGCTTTGTAAATAAGATCATCTATACCATTTTTCTAGATTCCACATATATGATTATATGATATTTGTTTTCTCTAACTTACTTCACTCTGTATGACACTCTCTAGGTCCATCCATATCTCTACAAATGACCCAATTTCTTTCCTTTTTATGGCTGAGTAATATTCCATTGTATATATGTACCACATCTTCTTTATCCATTCCTCTGTTGATGGACATTTAGATTGCTTCCATGTCCTGGCTATTGTAAATAGTGCTGCTATGAACATTGGGGTGCATGTGTTTTTTTGAATTATGGTTTTCTCTGGGTATATGTCTAGTAGTGGGATTATTGGGTCATATGGTAGTTCCATTTTAAATTTTTTATGGAACCTCCATACTGTTCTCCATAGTGGCTGTATCAATTTACATTCCCACCAAGAGTGTATGAGGGTTCCATTTTCTCCACACCCTCTCCAATGTTTATTGTTTGTATGGGCCAGACATGAAATGGGTGCATAGCATTTCAACTTACCATTCTTTGACTAGAACTCAGTAATTTAGCCTCAGATAACTGCATGGGAGGCTGAGAAATTTAATCTCACACTGTATCAAGGATGAAAAGGAAACAGGTTGGATGACCAGCTAGCCAGTCTTTGCCACATAATTCTAGTTCTGCCACTGTTTATTTGATCTCTCCCTTTAGATTGTTTTAATAGTAAGAACATTTTCTTACCCATTTTTCCAACTCCAGCATATTTAGAGAATTGCCTTACATATAGTACATGCTCATTACTGCATGCTTACCTGATAGACAAAAAATGAATAAATAGTGTTGAATAGTCAAAATTCTGCCCTCTCTACAGCTCAGGACATTGGGTGTTATTCTAAAGGACTAAGAAATATTTTCCCTCAATAAGTCACAAAATATCTATCTCAGGATCTCTTTGACTGTGGAGGAGACTAATATTAATGCTGCAGCCAGGACAGGGTGGCTCAAGAGGAGAAACTGCTGTGAAGAGCTAAATATCAGAAGAAAATCTGATGAAAGAATCAGTAACTAATTAGGACCAGAAGGTGGACTCTCCAGTACTGTCTTCATGCTGTCCAGGTTCCCTGGGAGAACAGAAACTGGTCTAGATGGGTTGCAGAGGGCTCTGACTGGGTTTGGAGCTTTATCAACAAAGGAGGGAATGTATGATGGTCATGAAAAGAACAGACCTATAAGGATATCACAGCCTGTAGAAGAACTTGCAGCAGTCTGCATGGGAATAATTAAGCAATGATAGATCCCAGAACAAGAGATGTCCTCTCCAAAAACTACAGGCGATGCTGGGGACATTGTGGGGGCCTAGGCTGGAATCATACTACTGTCTACACCTAGTACCTCTCTGTTCTATGAGTAGTTTGTAGCAAGTATGCTTAGCAGGGAACATTAATTTGGGAGTCGAAACATCTGGGTTGTATTTCCAGACCCATAACTAACGAGCTATGTGAGCTGGGCAAGTCAGTCTACCTCTCTGGGCATCATGTTCATATTTATGAGGAAGGGTTGGATTAGATGGGTGATGATCAATAATAATTTCAGCAGAAATTATTCCAAGTAGTCAATCTTAAACATGCTTACCCTGGCTTGCCTGTTCCCTCCCACAGATCTTGCTCACAGTTCTCCCCTCTCTCACTCCCTCTTGCCCAACTTTGGTGCTTCCAATTCATGTGCTGAAGTCCTAACCTGACCCCCATGGCATCATATGCCCCCTTCTACTGGAATCTATGAACATTACAAGGTATCTTTTCAATGGCAGGCATCTCGTGATCTGTTGGCCTTACCATACCCAAGCAATAATAAAACATATATTAAAACAACATAGGATGGAACCTACCTATCCCCTGAAGCAGATATCTCTAGAGTCCTTCTACTTTGAGCAATCTTTTATCCTCCTACTTTAGATAGGAGAGTATTGTACTGTTTTAACAATAGATATTTCAATTATAATAAGTTATTGATCTTCTGAAGTAACCCAGTCATTAATTCCAATTTTTTTCTGAATCAGGAATTACAAAAAGAGAAATTCCACAGAAAGCCTTGTGTAAAAGTCATTGCTTAAATGGAGGCAGGGGAAAATGGGGTCCTGTGTTAGGAAGCCTCTCATTTTGCTTTATTATAGCTGATAGTAAAAAATCATTCTGGTGTGCTTTTTTTGGACTTCTGTTAACTTTTTTTTTACTTTCCTCAGCTCTTCTCTCTTCTTTGCTTTTGGGTCAGAGCAGTAGAAGCTCCCTCCTGATAGTATATGATGGGATAGGTTTGGAATGTATGCTGGGAAGAATCAGAAAAATATTGGGGTAAAATTATCCTTTTAAAAGGTATATGAACATAGTGCTTTGTATGCAGTGTGTCCTCAATTAATAATTTTAAATGAATCTATTAACAATAAATGAACATGTGCTTTTGTAATTATTTTACCACATAGTATCTGTATTGAATTGTATCCCCCCTCTCAAATTCATATATTGAAGTTCCAACCCTGGTACCTCAGAATGTGATCTTATTTGGAGATAGGGTCTTTACAGAGGTAATAAACTTAAAATGAGGTTATTAGGGTGGGTCCTAATCCAATATGACTGATATCCTTATAAAAAAGGGAAATTTTGAAGGCAGACATGCATACAGGGAGAACACCCTGTGAACATCAAGGCAGAGATCAGAGTGATGCTTCTACAAGTCAGGGAACACCAAAGATTGCCAGCAAACCACCAGAAGCTAGGGGAGAGGCCTGGAACAGAGTCTTCCTCACATCTCTCAGAAGGAACCAACACTGCTGACACCTTGATCTCGGATTTCAAGCCTCTAGAACTGTGAGACAATAAAATTTTTGTGTTTTTTAAAAAGGACATGAGTATAAGACGAAACACAAGAAATATATCCTAATATCTGAAGAACTAGATTACTAATGGGAATATTATGGAATATTTCCTGAATGAATGAACTAAGCTATAAACTAGTATAAACAGTGATTGACTGTGTAGTCTTAATTATTCACCTCATCCTTCTTCGCCTTTACTTTCTGTTTGAAAAACAACTATTCCAACCTCTCTCTAAATATACTTCATAGAGATGTTGTGAGGAATTATTTGACTTTCTGGAAATTGCTTTCAGTTACTATAAATTTGCCGAGAAAGGTTATGTGTAAAGCAAAATTATGTAAGCATTTGTGTAAGGGAACAAACACAGAAGTGTTTTTCAGTTCAAGAATTAATTCTTTGACTCAAGTTATAGTTAAAAGGTACCATAGGAGGGTTGAGGAAGATGGCGGAAGAGTAAGACGCGAAGATCACCTTCCTCCCCACAGATACATCAGAAATACATCTACACGTGGAACAGCTCCTACAGAACACCCACTGAACACTGGCAGAAGACCTCAGACCTCCCAAAAGGCAAGAAACTCCCCACGTACCTGGGTAGGGCAAAAGAAAAAAGAAAAAACAGAGACGAAGAATAGGGACGGGACCTGCACCAGTGGGAGGGAGCTGTGAAGGAGGAAAAGTTTCCACACACTAGGAAGCCCCTTTGCGGGCGGAGACCGCTGGTGGCGGAGTGGGGAGCTTCGGAGCCACGGAGGAGAGCGCAGCCACAGGGGTGCGGAGGGCAAAGCGGAGAGATTCCCGCACAGAGAGGATCGGTGCCGACCGGCATTCACCAGCCCGAGAGGCTTGTCCGCTCGCCCACAGGGGCGGGCGGGGCTGGGAGCTGAGGTTCGGGCTTCGGTCGGATCCTAGGGAGAGGACTGGGGTTGGCAGTGTGAACACAGCCTGAAGGGGTTAGTGCACCACGGCTAGCCGGGAGGTAGTCCGGGGAAAAGTCTGGAGCTGCCAAAGAGGCAAGAGACTTTTTCTTGCCTCTTTGTTTCCTGGTGCGCGAGGAGAGGGGATAAAGAGTGCAGCTTAAAGGAGCTCCAGAGACAGGCGCGAGCCATGGCTATCAGCCCAGACCCCAGAGACGGTCATGAGACGCTAAGGCTGCTGCTGCCGCCACCAAGAAGCCCGTGTGCGAGCACAGGTCACTATCCCCCCCCTCCCCTCCCAGAAGCCTGTGCAGCCCGCCACTGCCAGGATCCCGGAATCCAGGGACGGCTTCCCCGGGAGAGCGCACGGAGCGCCTCAGGCTGGTGCAACTTCATGCTGGCCTCTGCCGCCGCAGGCTCGCCCCGCATCCATACCCCTCCCTCCCCACTGCCTGAGTGAGCCAGAGCCCCCGAATCAGCTGCTCCTTTAACCACGTCCTGTCTGAGCGAAGGACAGATGCTCTCCTGTGACCTACACGCAGAGGCGGGGCTAAATCCAAAGCTGAACCCCGGGAGCTGTGCGAACAAAGAAGAGAAGGGGAAATTTCTCCCAGCAGCCTCAGGAGCAGCGGATTAAAGCTCCACAATCAACTTGATGTACCCTGCATCTGTGGAATACCTGAATAGACAACGAATCATCCCAAATTGAGGAGGTGGACTTTGGGAGCAAGATAGATAATTTTTCCCCCTTTTCCTCTTTTTGTGAGTGTGTACATGTATGCTTCTGTGTGAGATTTTGTCTGTAAAGCTTTGCTTTCACCATTTGTCCTAGAGTTCTGTCCGTCCGTTTTTTTCTTTTTTTACTTAAAAAAATTTTTTTCTTAATAATTATTTTTTATTTTAATAACTTTATTTTATTTTATCTTACTTTATTTATTTTATCCTCTTTCTTTCTTTCTTTCTTTCTTTTCTTTCTTTCTATTTTTTTCTCCCTTTTACTATGAGCCGTGTGGAGGACAAGCTCTTGGTGCTCCAGCCAGGAGTCAGTGCTGTGCGTCTGAGGTGGGAGAGCCAACTTCAGGACACTAGTCCACCAGAGACGTCCCAGCTCCACATAATATCAAACAGCGAAAATCTCCCAGAGATCTCCATCTCAGCACCAACACCCAAATTCACTCAATGACCAGCAAGCTACAGTGCTGGACACCCTATGCCAAACAACTAGCAAGACAGGAACACAACCCCACCCATTAGCAGAGAGGCTGCCTAAAATCATAATAAGGCCACAGACACCCCAAAACACACCACCAGACGTGGATCTGCCCACCAGTAAGACAAGATCCAGCCTCATCCACCAGAACACAGGCACTAGTCCCCTCCACCAGGAAGCCTAAACAACCCACTGAACCAACCTTAGTCACTGGGGACAGACACCAAAAACAACGGGAACTACGAACCTGCAGCCTGCAAAAAGGAGACCCCAAACACAGTAACATAAGCAAAATGAGAAGATAGAAAAACACACAGCAGATGAAGGAGCAAGATAAAAACCCAGCAGACCTAAGAAATGAAGAGGAAATAGGCAGTCTACCTAAAAAAGAATTCAGAATAATGATAGTAAAGATGGTCCAAAATCTTGGAAACAGAGAAAATGCAAGAAACATTTAACAAGGACCTAGAAGAACTAAACAGGAAACAAGCAATGATGAACAACACAATAAATGAAATTAAAAATGCTCTAGAAGGGATCAGTAGCAAAATAACTGAGGCAGAAGAACGGATAAGTGACCTGGAGGATAAAACAGTGGAAATAACTACTGCAGAGCAGAATAAAGAAAAAAGAGTAAAAAGAACTGAGGACAGTCTCACAGATGTCTGGGACAACATTAAACACACCAACATTCGAATTACAGGGGTCCCAGAAGAAGAAGAGAAAAAGAAAGGGACTGTGAAAATATTTGAAGAGGTTATAGTTGAAAACTTCCCTAATATGGGAAAGGAAAGAGTTAATCAAGTCCAGGAAGCACAGAGAGTCCCACACAGGATAAATCCAAGGAGAAATATGCCAAGACACATATTAATCAACTATCAAAAATTAAATACAAAGAAAACATATTAAAAGCAGCAAGGGAAAAACAACAAATAATACACAAGGGAATCCCCATAAGGTTAACAGCTGATCTTTCAGCAGAAACTCTGCAGCCAGAAGGGAGTGGCAGGACATATTTAAAGTGACAAAGGAGAAAAACCTACAACCAAGATTACTCTACCCAGCAAGGATCTCATTCAGATTTGATGGAGAAATTAAAACATTTACATACAAGCAAAAGCTGAGAGAGATCAGCACCACCAAACCAGCTTTACAACAAATGCTAAAGGAACTTCTCTAGGCAAGAAACACAACAGAAGGAAAAGACCTACAATAACAAACCCAAAACAATTAAGAAAATGGGAATAGGAACATACATATCAATAATTACCTTAAATGTAAATGGACTAAATGCTCCCACCAAAAGACACAGACTGGCTGATTGGATACAAAAACAAGACCCGTATGTATGCTGTCTACAAGAGACCCACTTCAGACCTAGGGACGCATACAGACTGAAAGTAAGAGGATGAAAAAAGATATTCCATGCAAATGGAAACCAAAAGAAACCTGGAGTAGCAATTCTCATATCAGACAAAATAGACTTTAAAATAAAGACTATTACAAGAGACGAAGAAGGACACTGCATAATGATCAAGGGATCGATCCAAGAAGAAGATATAACAATTGTAAATATTTATGCACCCGACATAGGAGCACCTCAATACATAAGGCAAATGCTAACAGCCATAAAAGGGGAAATCGACAGTAACACACTCATAGTAGGGGACTTCAACACCCCACTTTCACCAATGAACAGATCATCCAAAATGAAAATAAATAAGGAAACACAAGCTTTAAATGATACATTAAACAAGATGGACTTAATTGATATTTATAGGACATTTCATCCAAAAACAACAGAATACACATTTTTCTCAAGTGCTCATGGAACATTCTCCAGGATAGATCATATCTTGGGTCACAAATCAAGCCTTGGTAAATTTAAGAAAATTGAAATTGTATCAAGTATCTTTTCTGACTACAAGGCTATGAGACTAGATATCAATGACATGAAAAGATCTGTAAAAAATACAAACACATGGAGGCTAAACAATACACTACTTAATAACGAAGTGATCACTGAAGAAATCAAAGAGGAAATTAAAAAATACCTAGAAACAAATGACAATGGAGACACGACGACCCAAAACCTATGGGATGCAGCAAAAGCAGTTCTAAGAGGGAAGTTTATAGCAACACAATCCTACTTTAAGAAACAGGAAACATCTCGAATAAACAACCTAACCTTGCACCTAAAGCAATTAGAGAAAGAAGAACAAAAAACCCCAAAGTTAGCAGAAGGAAAGAAATCATAAAGATCAGATCAGAAATAAATGAAAAAGAAATAAAGGAAATGATAGCAAAGATCAATAAAAGTAAAAGCTGGTTCTTTGAGAAGATAAACAAAATTGATAAACTATTAGCCAGACTCCTCAAGAAAAAAAGGGGGAGGACTCAAATCAATAGAATTAGAAATGAAAAGGGAGAAGTAACAACTGACACTGCAAAAATACAAAGGATCATGAGAGATTACTACAAGCAACTCTGTAAATAAAATGGACAACCTGGAAGAAATGGACAAATTCTTAGAAATGCACAACCTGCCAAGACTGAACCAGGAAGAAATAGAAAATACGAACAGACCAATCACAAGCACTGAAATTGAAAGTGTGATTAAATATCTTCCAACAAACAAAAGCCCAGGACCTGATGGCTTCATAGGTGAATTCTATCAAACATTTAGAGAAGAGTTACTAACACCTATCCTTCTCAAACTCTTCCAAAATATAGCAGAGGGAGGAACACTCCCAAACTCATTGTACGAGGCCACCATCACCCTGATACCAAAACCAGACAAAGATGTCACAAAGAAAGAAAACTACAGGCCAATATCACTGATGAACATAGATGCAAAAATCCTCAACAAAATACTAGCAAACAGAATCCAACAGCGCATTAAAAGGATCATACACCATGATCAAGTGAGGTTTATTCCAGAAATGCAAGGATTCTTCAATATACGCAAATCAATCAACGTGATACACCATATTAACAAATTGAAGGAGAAAAACCATATGATCATCTCAATAGATGCAGAGAAAGCTTTCGACAAAATTCAACACCCATTTATGATAAAAACCCTGTAGAAAGTAGGCATAGAGGGAACTTTCCTCAACATAATAAAGGCCATATATGACAAACCCACAGCCAATATCATCCTGAATGGTGAAAAACTGAAACCTTTTCCACTAAGATCAGGATCAAGACAAGGTTTCCTACTCTCCCCAAAATTATTCAACATAATTTTGGAAGCTCTAGCCAAAACAATCAGAAAATAAAAAGAAAAAAAAAGGAATCCAAATTGGAAAAGAAGAAGTAAAGCTGTCACTGTTTGCAGATGACATGATACCATACATAGAGAATCCTAAAGATGCTACCAGAAAACTACTAGAGCTAATCAATAAATTTGGTAAAGTAGTAGGATACAAAATTAATGCACAGAAATCTCTGGCATTCTTATACACTAATGATGAAAAATCTGAACATGAAATTAAGAAAGCACTCCTATTTACCACTGCAACAAAAAGAATAAAATATCTAGGAATAAACTTACCTAAGGAGACAAAAGATGTGTATGTAGAAAATTATAAGACACTGATGAAAGAAATTAAAGATGATAGAAATAGATGGAGAGATATACCATGTTCTTGGATTGGAAGAATCAATATTGTGAAAATGACTCTACTACCTACCCAAAGCAATCTACAGATTCAATGCAATCCCTATCAAACTAACACTGGCATTTTTCACAGAACTAGAACAAAAACATTCACAATTTGTATGGAAACACAAAAGACCCTGAATAGCCAAAGCAATCTTGAGAACGAAAAATGGAGCTGGAGGAATCAGGCTCCCTGACTTCAGACTATTCTACAAAGTTACAGTATTCAAGACAGTATGGTACTCTCACAAAAACAGAAATATAGATCAATGGAACATGACAGAAAGCCCAGATATAAACCCACGCACATATGGTCACCTTACCTTTGATAAAGGAGGCAAGAATATACAGTATAGAAAAGATAGCCTCTTCAATAAGTGGTGCTGGGAAAACTGGACAGCTACATGTAAAAGTATGAAATTAGAACATTCCCTAACACCATACACAAAAATAAACTCAAAATGGATTAAAGACCTAAATGTAAGGCCAGACACTATCAAACTCTTAGAGGAAAACATAGGCAGAACACTCTATGACATAAATCACAGCAAGATCCTTTTTGACCCACCTCCTAGAGAAATGGAAATAAAAACAAAAATAAACACATGGGACCTAACGAAACTTAAAAGCTTTTGCACAGCAAAGGAAACCATAAACAAGAACAGAAGACAACCCTCAGAATGGGAGAAAATATTTGCAAATGAAGCAACTGAGAAAGGATTAATCTCCAAGATTTACAAGCAGGTCATGCAGCTCAATAACAAAAAAACAAAGAACCCAATCCAAAAATGGGCAGAAGACCTAAATAGACATTTCTCCAAAGAAGATATACAGATTGCCAACAAACACATGAAAGAATGCTCAACATCATTAATCATTAGAGAAATGCAAATCAAAACTGCAATGAGATATCATCGCACACCGGTCAGAATGGCCATCATCAAAAAAACTAGAAGCAATAAATGCTGCAGAGGGTGTGGAGAAAAAGGAACACTCTTGCACTGTTGGTGGGAATGTACATTGATACAGCCACTATGGAGAACAGTATGGAGTTTCCTTAAAAAACTACAAATAGAGCTACCATATGACCCAGCAATCCCACTACTGGGCATATACCCTGAGAAAACTATAATTCAAAAACAGTCATGTACCACAATGTTCATTGCAGCTCTATTTACAATAGCCAGGACATGGAAGCAACCTAAGTGTCCATCAACAGATGAATGGATAAAGAAGATGTGGCACATATATACAATGGAATACTACGCAGCCATAAGAAGAAACGAAATTGAGTTATTTGTAGTGAGGTGGATGGACCTAAAATCTGTCATACAGAGTGAAGTAAGCCAGAAAGAGAAAAACAAATACTGTATGCTAACACATATATATGGAATCTAAGAAAAAAAAAAAAAGAAAAAGAAAACGTCATGAAGTACCTAGGGTAAGATGGGAATAAAGACACAGACCTACTAGAGAATGGACTTGAGGATATGGGGAGGGAGAAGGGTAAGCTGTGACAAAGTGAGAGAGTGGCATGGACATATATACACTACCAAACGTAAAATAGATAGCTAGTGGGAAGTAGTCGCATAGCACAGGGAGATCAGCTAGGTGGTTTGTGACCACCTAGAGGGGTGGGATAGGGAGGGTGGGAGAGAGGGAGACGCAAGAGGGAAGAGATATGGGAA
Organism: Mesoplodon bidens; assembly: GCF_964165515.1. Taxonomy (NCBI): domain Eukaryota; kingdom Metazoa; phylum Chordata; class Mammalia; order Artiodactyla; family Ziphiidae; genus Mesoplodon; species Mesoplodon bidens. Next base: position 86,204,002 of record NC_138178.1, read on the forward strand.
CATATGTATATGTATAACTGATTCTCGTTGTTATAAAGCAGAAACTAACAAACCATTGTAAAACAATTATACTCCAATAAAGATATTTTTTAAAAAGGTACCATAGTTATTGGAAATCAAGAAAACAATTTAGTCTTTCTTTCAGAAGTTCTGTGTGGATTTTCTACTTTTGTTATTATGTTTGGTTTTGAAAATGCACCTATTCACAAAACCTCTGGGAAGTTGGACACAACAGATGTATAATCCTCTGAAATGGGACAGGACTCAAGTTAAAGTATGATTGGGTGAACATTTAAGAACACAGTGAGGGAAAGGTTCACCTTTCTCCTCTATCTGAAGTTGCCAAGTGAAATCTTCCAAATATTCTAGAGAAAGGGGATGCCTCTGACTCACATTCTGTTTTCCTTCGAGTCTTGCTCAACTTTTTTTTCCAATGGAAAAAGGAAGGACAATGGAAACAGGGTAAAAGTCAAGGAACTAATTTTGCATGGGAGGAAAGTACAGCTGTGTAATCTCTAGGCTATGATTGTATAAAAAGATAAACTTTGTAAAAGAGCCCAAACCTTAACTTATTCAATGCTTTAATTTGAAGACAAAGGTAAGATGTTAAAGAATGGTGGGACCGAGTTGCTCCTTCAGAATCATGGCCTTTCTCTGTGTCTCATAGACACTTAAAAGATTGCAAAACTTTCCTCCAGAACCATTTCTAAAGCTGGAGAAACTGCCTTCTTCTGCATACTTCAAGTCTATCTGTCAATGGAAATTTAACACCCCCAAAAAATGCTAGCTTCGGATATACAAGGATTGAAATGTTCACAGAACCCTCTAGGAGTGTATGAGTTTGGCTGGATTTATCTTGCTCTAAGGTCAATTCAATCCTGAAAATCCTAAAGTCCCTTCCCTCAAATAGGGAACCATAGGTTCAGGTGAACAGTACTCTCTCTTGATACAAAAAATAAATTGATATCGTCTGTAGGACCAAGACTTCTGGGGCAAAAAGAACAAGTAAAAATTAAAATACTGGGTGTACCATTTAGCCCAACTCTTTCATTTTGAAGATGATGCAGCGGAGGCTCAGAGATAGAAGTACGCACTGAAACATCCTGAGGTCTCTTCTGTAGGTCATGTGGAACTAGCCTCACCCCCAGGCCTCACTCCTGGTCTGCCCACCCTCTTGTTGCAGAGATGGGAGAACTGTAAATATCTCATCAGGTCTCAGTGAATCCTTGCCTGGTTGACTGAGTCAACTAGAGAGGAAGAGTTAGGGGTCCTTATGGCCACCCTTCCATCCACACCCCTGCTCTCTAGATTCTGAAACAATAGGGGTTCTGGGCGCAGGCCTTTGAGCAAGCTGAGGGGGTGGTAACTGAAAATGTCAGCGAGGAAGCAGGGCCTGGCACTCGCAAGGGAAAAACTAAGTGGTACGCATGGCCCTTGCATTTTCCACCTTTCCTTCACTTTTTCTTTCCTTTGAAAATGTTTTGTTTTGAGCAAGACTAAAGGCAAACAGAATATGCATCAGAGGAATCTTTCTCTCGAGACTTTGGAAGGTCTCACTTGGTATCTTTAGATGGGGAAGTAAGGTAAGCTTTTTCCTCACTGGACATTGCGTCTAGCCAACCGTCCTTCAGCTTGAATCCTGGCCCATTTCAGAGGCCCCTGGTTGTACATCCATTTTGCCTGACTGCCCAGCGGTTTTATGAATGGACATATTTTCAGACAAAATGACTTGTTTAGAATGATGTTCAAATTTTAATATGCATAGACATCACCAGGAGGGCCTGTTGAAACACAGATTGCTGGGCCCCATGCCTAGTTTATAATTTAGGAGATGTCTGGGTGGAACAAGTTCTAACAAGCTCCCAGGTGATGCTGCTGCTAGTTCCAGCATTCAGGGCTAATGGGAACAATGGCCCCCAGGACCCAGCCTTAGATGTGCTCACCTTACCTGCTTCCACATCTCTGATAAGCCCCCTTTTCATACTGACTCAGTGAGAAGCTATAGCTCATGTGAGAGGGAGACAGTGACAATAATGAGATTGTCATCTACTCAGAGGAACCACCTTGCTGCTCTTATTCCTAACTCTTAAGGAACTCTTAGACTTCCTTTTAGGCTCTTTATTTATCTTACTCCTCACATATAAATGACCACAAAGTCCTATAGATTCTGTATCCTAAATATCTACAGAAGCTCTCCCCTACCTCTCCATCTCCTTTCTTCACCTCCTTGACCCAGGTGAACATGATCTTTAGTCCAGAATTCTGCAGCAGCTCCCTATTTGGTCTTCTCTTTCTCTCCACTATCAGAGCAAGGTTCCTAAAACAGAAATCTGATCCGAAAACTGGTCTGCTCAGAATTGCTCCAGTGTGTCCCCTTGGCTTTCAGGAGAAAGATAGAGAGGCAGCGATATCTTGGGGACATTTATTTTGCCTTTCCATCATCCTCTTCCTTCCTCCAATCATATCAACACTCATAGCATTCAAGATCACACTTGGCAGAAGGAGAAAAGGTTCAACTGGTAAACCTCCTTCCACTTAAAACAGCTACCTTTCATTTTAGTTTAATGAGCATTTATAGCTACCTACTATCTGCAATGCCTGACACTTTTTGCTAATGCTCACAAAAATCAGGTGGGTTACTGGGAGGAAAGAATGAGACATAGAGTTAAGGAGCTGACTAAGGTTATATCGAGCTAGTTAGATGATAAATTTGGAAGAGAAAACAGTCTCTTGTTGCCTATCCAGTTTCCTTGCCATTGAACCTCACAACAGCCTTCATTTGTTTTTCAAATGTATGAGTTAGGAAGTAGAGGGTAAATGAATAAGCCCTGGATTCAGACACTCCAGATTAGAAAACTGGTTCTGCGATGAGGTAACCATGAGTACATTTCTCACCCTTTTGAGCCTCCATTTCCTCATCCTGAATTAACCTTTGTTCATTTTTTATTATCCTTCTAATAATCCCCTTGTGGTAGCAGTGTTCTAAGATGACCCCAGTGATCCCTGCCTCCTGGTATCCATGCCTTCATGAACCTTTCTCCTGTGGAGTGTGGACAGGATATGCAACTTGCTTCTAACTAATAGGATATGGTGATGGGCATGAGGTATCCCTCCCATAACTATGTTGTGTTACAGAAGGGATTTTGCAGATGAAAGTAAATTCCTAAACAGTTTGACGTTGACTTAATTAAAAGGCGATTATCCTAGATGGGCCTGCCCTAATCAGGTAATTCTTTAAAAGAGGGCTTCTTCTTTCCCTGAGCTCAGAGACTCCAGACAGCAGGGCTTCTCTTCCTCCTGCTGGCTCTGAGTTGTACAGATGTAAGAAAATCAGTTCTTCCAACATCCACATGAACTTGCAAGAGGACCCCTGAATCTTGGGTGAGACTGCAGCCCCTTGAGTGCAGTCTTGTGAGACCCTAAGCAGAGGAGCCAGCTAAGCTTTGCCTAGACTCCTGACTCATGGAAACTGTGAGATAATATTTGCATACTGTTTTAAGCTGCTAAATTTGCATTAACTTGTTATGCAGCAATAACTAACTAATATATCCCCCTTTCCCTGTAATTTCACCACCATATCCCCCTCACCCCTCAAAAAAAGGGGTAGGAGGGGACAAAGATCAAAGAGCAGACTCTATGGACCGAGTGGAGCTGGTTTGAGAGCAATCACGTCTTTACTCACCTGTAACCCTAGTTAGATTGAATGGTTTTCAGCAGTGCTGCTCTGAGAAACCAGATGGTGTGTGCTGATGGGGTATAGTCTACCGGGGACAGAGGAGTGTGGGGTTGGACTAGAGGACATTTGTCTTTACTTTTTCCATAGTTGTGCCTTTTTCTGGAACTCCAGGAGGGAAGGGTCATGCCAGGGAAGAGGGTAGAACAGGCTCTGGAAAGTTAAGTAACAAAGAAGGCCATATCAAATGACTGGCACAGCAATAATGCAGGAGGTTGAGAAATGGAGCTGGGTTTGAAGACATAACACCCACAAGTCATAGTTTGATTCTGTCACTAGTTGTTTTAGGACTATGTTCCTCACTGCACCTCTTGGGATTTTGATTTCCTCAACTCTAACACAACAGAATTATATGTTTGGTAGTTTCTAATTTCTTTAGAAGTATACTGCCTTTCTCAAGTGAAATAGAGAAAAGAGATGAAAAGCGGAGCTGTTCTAGTTAAAGCAGAGGACCCAGCATAAAAACTACTGCAGGGGATAAGCCCCAGGCTCTCTTCTGACTCAGGTATCTCCTCATGATGCTATGGCTCTCCAGCAGAGGCTGGCCAGGATACAGACTGGGAGGATGCATGCAGGTTTAAGCACCTTGCCACTTTCGCAGGGGCCGTACAAGTGTGGTAGGGCTGGTGGGGAGCCAGCTCATGTACAAGAGCATGAGCCCTACTCCTGCAGGGCCTCCAAGGCTCACATCAAGAACAGACACAGCTGTCTTGCTTCTAGCCATTCCTTCACTGGGCTCACAGCTGGTCAGCCAGAACTTTCTCTGAGGCTCCAAAGACTGCTCTACTCTGAGTCCCAGCTAGAAAGGGTGAACAACTTAAGTTTCATTTTCATTATATGAACTGTTCCAGGAAAGTCAGTCTGTCCCTCAGAGACTCCAGACAGCAGGGTTTCTCTTCCTCCTGCTGGCTCTGAGTTCTACAGATGTAAGAAAAGCAATTCTTCCAACATCCACATGAACTTGCAAGAGGACCTGCATTTCAACTTCACATGGCATCAAGTAGAAACTCCCAGCCGACCCGTACTCCCATCCTCAATACTTGGTTTTGCAATTTGTCTGTTCCTATATTATACACATCTCCACCCCCACCAACCCTCAAGGCCAGCATTATAAACACAGACAGTAGAAACAAACCTCTCTCCAGACCTCGTCATTTGGCTCCAGCCAATTCCTTGCATAAGAGCTTGTGTGTCTATAAGTTGTCTCAGATAGCTTCTTGTAGTGTGTAGAGAGAAGACTCAAGAATGAAAAGGATGTTCATGTTTTCATCCAGTGCATTTACCGAAAACCTACCATATGTCTGGTGCCATTCCAGTCGCTGTGGATACAGCAGTGAACTAGATTGTTTCTACCTTCACGGAGCTTGCATTCTGTAGGGGGAGAGAAGAAATTTTAAAAAACAGTTGTGTAGGAGACATAAACAAACAAGAACATTTAGGGTAAATTAAGACCATTGAAAGAAATAAGCAAGGATCTGGGATAAATGGGTATCAAATGGTGTGGGGGAAATGACTTTGGTTATGGGCGTTCCAGAAAGGCTTCCCTGAGGATGCAGCATTAAGCTGAAACTTTGAGGCTGAGAAGAAGCCAGTCAAGCCAAGATCCAGGAAAACACTTCTAAGATATAGGTGACAGCAAAATCAAAGGCCCTGAGTCAGAAGAGAGCTCACTCTGTGTGAGGAACTGAAAGGTCAGTCTGGAAGCAGTGTGGGGACATTGAGAGGGTGGCATGCCTTTCGAGTGGATACAGCTCTCTTTTGAAAACCTTAGCTGGAGCGGAATGTGTGGATTGAGCTCTGGCTTTGCCACTTGCTACTCATTAACACTCTGTAAGAGTCAGTACAGGGAACTCTGCTCAATATTCTGTAACCACCTAATTGGGAAAAGAATTTGAAAAAGGATAGATACATGTATATGTATAACTGAATCACATTGTTGTACACCTGAAACTAACACAACATTGTTAATCAACTGTACTCCAATATAAAATAAAAAGTTAAAAAAAAAAAGAGTCAATACATTTCCCCAAGTTCCTGAATCAGCCGCAGTGGCAATCACCTGACCCGAGGTGGCGCAGGCTGGTTCTTCAGGCCACTGTAATGATTAGATTGAATTTCTTCAGTGTCTTAAGGTGAGTCCCCTGGGAGACAGACAGTGAGATGGAGATTTGTACGCAGGAAGTAAATGGGGTGGCACACTTGAGAACGACTCCTGTGAGGGAGTGAGGAAAGCAAGATTTGGTAAAGCAGTTGCAGGAAACGTCACAGCCAATCCCAAAGGGAGCTCTGAAGCTGGGAAGGCTTTTTAGAGTCATCTCAAACTGTGGTACAGACACCAGGCCTTTTGCCTCCGTGTTGCCCAGTCATCAGGTGTGGGCTATCCCTAGGTAGGGAATGTAACTGGGCCAGACAGCTCCTTTTGGCTATAGGAAAGGCCTAGAGAGGGACTCAGCTGTGAGTCATCAGCAGGCAACACTCCCAGCCCTGGGAGAATGTGTGGGAATTGGGCGACACATCACAACGTTCGCTACACTAATAGATGTTCTGGCCAACCTGATAGCAACCAGCCATCACTGAGAGTCAAATACCACTGGAATTTCTCTGTAGCTGAGACCCTGGCTATTGGGAGGAGACTATTTTGCTAGTCTCCATTTATTTTAAATATTTTCTGAGATTGCTTAGAAGTGTATTAAGGTCAATATTTTTAAGATGTTCTGTTAGGTAGGCCTCCAGGCAAATACCTTCTGTGAGGGTAAAGTAAACAAATTGCAAAAGATATGTGTTCCTGGTCACTTATATGCTCTCCAGGATTTCTCAGAACTGGCCATACCCCTGGACCCCACTTTGCTGGATGGATTTCAGAGCAGGGACATCTGAAGTCCACAGAACCCAGTTCCTGGCCCTCAGAGAACAGTTTAGTACAGCTCAAAGGAAAGGCTTCAGATTCACAGATGAGCTGTGTGGCAGCTCATGCTCCAATGAGGTGGCTGTATGTCTCTGTGCAAATCCAATGGCAGGCTGTCACTGGGTAGTGTGGTTGAGTACAAGACCAGCATCGGGGAATAGATAATGATGGGAGTGCAAGGTGCCATATTAAGGGAGGTCAGAAAGGTCTCTGGGATGAGAAAGTGACATCTGAGTAAAGTGAGGAAGTGAGTCATGTAGATTTCTGGAGGTAGGAAGTTCCAGAGAAAGGAAAAAATGTGCCAATGTGCTAAGGCTGAAGAATGTTCAACTCACAGTAAGAAGGTCAGTGCAGCTGGACACAGTGGGCCAAAGGAGGAAAGGTCAGAGGGCTGCTGGGGGCTAGATCATGTGGGGTCAGGAAAGCAGGCCATGGGGAGGACTGGGGATTATTACTATGTTTTTGTGAGTGAAATGGGAAGTCATTAGAGAGATCTGAGCAAGGAGTGATATGATCTGACATTATGTTTTAAAAGGAACACTCAGAGAACAGACAGTAGGAGGGAAGGGTAGGCAGAGCACAAGTAGGAAGCTACTGTGGTAATTGGGACATGAGAATAAGATGGTTTAAACCAGGGTAACTGCGGAGGTGGTGAAAACTGATTGGGTGCTGGATAAACTTTGGAAATAGAATTTGCTGATGATTTGGCTATAGGTGTGTGAGAGAGCGGAGTCAAGGATGACTCCAAGTTCAAGTGTCATTTCTGTGTACAGTCACTCTCCTTTCTCACCTCCACCTCCATTTTGTTTTACTACCCTCCTCTTCTAATCCTGAGGACTCACATTTCCTTACCCAAGCGCTTCAGCGTCATCTCACTCTCCCACCCCAGGCCCTCCCTCTTTGATAGTTCCTCATACTCTGCTTCTAAATGCCTTTTTATATTCCAAACTTTTCTATACTGTGTCCTAGCTTATGAATTCTCTGCATAGTGACTGGTTAACTAGTTTGCAAAAGTAAATAAAGACCAAGGTGCTAGTTTGAAAATGTCATACACCCCTACCACCAACACCCCATACATTTCTATTTTTAGTGCATCACCCCTGCCTTATCTCACAGTCATGACCAATAAAGGAATTTTAGGCACTTGAGAGTCAATGGTGAGAGATGTGAGGCCTGGGGGCGTTTTCTAGAAGGAGCTACTTCATTTATATTATCCTCACAGCAATCTGATCAATATTTTTATTCCCATATTACTGAGCGAAGAACTGAGATTCCAAGGGCCTGGGCCCAAGACATGGCTGGTAAATAACAGAGCTGGGATCCAACCCAAACTGTCTGACTCCAGGGTCCGAGCTCTTCCCCTCCATCCCAAGCCCTGCTGGGGCAGAAGGGTGTGCAAATGATTTCTGGGTTATAAGGATACCAAGAGTGGGCCTGCTCTCTAGCTGTGGCACATTCCTGTTATTTCTGAGCTTAAGGCAAAGAGGAGAGAACTCAAAATGCCACCTGGTAAATATTTCTAGTGTTTGTTTCTAGTGCTCAAGACAGTTTTACAAATGACTGTTACTTCAGAGCTATGCTCTGCCAATTCGCTAAAACTCCAAATTGCCTGCTTTAGAGTCTAGAAGCCCTACATGTGCTTTTGAGCAAAAGCTCTGGTCATTTTCAGTCCTCTGGAACATTCTGATAGTGGAGAGTGGTAAACTAAAATTATAGTTGGAGTTGGGATTTTTTTTTCTCACAGACACCTTGAAATGTGGTGTTTAGTATTTCCTGGCATGAGCTTGGGATCTACTCACATCTGTCTTACCACTTGTAATGTGACTGTAGCACATTAGGTCTATTCTGAATCTTTTTATCCTTCACCTCTATCTATAGGTTCAGAGAAAGAATGAACCATTAATGACCTCATCAATTTAATAGACTATGTCAACTTCTCTATCTAGTCCTATAAACAGAAAATCAGACTTGTGGTTTCCTGCTGCCCATCTGGATTTCCAAACTGCCTTTCAGCCATGATCTTTATTCTTCCTGATTAGAAACAGAGACATTATGGGCAAGGGGGATGGGGAGAGAGGAAGGAAATAGTAATGAATCTTATCAAGGCAACTTCCAACCCTGGGATTATGTCATTCAACTAGGATATGCTTTTGCAGGTAAGGATACCAGTTGGTATGTGTTTCCTTTCCTTGGAAAATCCTTTGTGTCAAACTATTTTTCATATAATACTAAAGTTTACTCATTAGCTCACATTGGTAGTCCATTTACCTTTTAGGAAAAGCTCACCACCACAGATCTATATTAATTTTTTTAGGTATTTAAAAGATAATCTTATGTTTTAGTAAGAGTAACTTTTATGTATGTTGCTGTTAAACTTCAGCAGACAATCAAATAATCATACAGGAATGTAGCTGTAGCTTGACTAGGGATTATTAGCACTCAAATTAATTGATTTTAAACAGTAGTAATAAACTTTATAAGTATTACATAACATTTTTAAAGTAACAAATAAAACATCAATGTTTATTTTTTGTTTCCCTGGGCTAGCTACTTTTAAATAGTAGCATTTAATGATCTTTGCTAATAAAGTAGAACGGTGGTCTAGCAAAAGAGAATTACCACGTATTCAACCATACCCTCTGCTGTTACCATGTAAAACAAGACTAATTGATGTGCTAGGCATTTTACATATGTTGTCACAGTTAAATATCCGAATGACTAAATTCAGTGCCCTGAAAAGCTAATAATATCTTTGGACTACATTATATGGTAGAGGATCTGCAACAGTTAAATTTTATTTTGCTCAATTTTAAAATTGGTTTGCAATTCTGAGCATAGTTAATGCTTATAATGGGCTCATTGTCCTGAAGCTTAGAATTGTCATCTTTCATTTAGTCAATAAAGTGTTTATGGAGCAACTACAATGTAATAAAGTCTGGGATGAATCAGATACAAATTTAATTCTAATAAAATTATAGTCAAATGCAATCTAAATCAAAACATTTCATGGAACAAGGTCTTTCATGGAACTTTTATAAGGTGACTCAAAAATTTTGATGGAAAAGCAAATGGCCAATAATTGCCAGGATTATTTTGTAAAAAGAGAACAAGGTAAGGAGTCTCCATCTACCAAATACCAGACTTATAATACAGACAGTGTGCGACTTCCCTGGTGGCACAGTGGTTAAGAATCTGCCTGCGAATGCAGGGGCCACAGATCTGAGCCCTGGTCCAGGAGGATCCCATATGCCGCGAAGCAACTAAGCCCGTGCGCCACAACTACTGAGCCTGTGCTCTAGAGCCCACGAGCCACAACTACTGAAACCTGTGCGCCTAGAGCCCATGCTCCTCAACAGGGGAGGCCACTGCAATGAGAAACCCATGCACCGCAACAAGGAGTAGCCCCCACTCGCCGCAACTGGAGAAAGCCCATGCACAGCAACCAAGACCCAACACAGCCATAAATAAATATATTAATTAATTAAAAATCCTAATAATACAGACACTGTGTACGGATACAGGGATGAATAAATAAACCAATGCATCACAACAGAAATCCCAGAAAAACAGACAGACATATATAAATATATAAATATATAAATATATAAATATATATATATATATATATGCTTTAAACATCTTTAAAGTCCTATGAACTGGATCAAAACACTCAAGTTTGGTGCAGCCATATGACTGAGTTCTGAGCAACAGAATGTGGCAAGATGGCTCCTCCAGGCCTGGTCCATGAAACCTCCCTTGTATACTACATGTTCTTTTTTCCCTGGCCTTCTAGACAGATGTAGAAAATTTGGTGGAGCTCTCTGAGGACCAAGAAAATGACAGAGCCACTAGATGGAAAAAGCCTGAATGACTGCATAGAGCAGAGACCCTGTGCCATCCTCTTTGTGCCCCCCCCAGTGTATGGCGACATAACCAAGAAATAAACCTCTGCTGTGTTAAACCACTGAAATTTAACACTGCTTGTTTCAACAGTTAGCCTAGTTTGACTAATATACTCTATAATTACATTCATATCCCCGTCTCTTCCTACTAAACAATGAACTCTTTGAGGGCAAAAACATACAGTCCTTCAACCAATGTTGCTTAGCAAACAGATGATCAATAAATACTTATTGAATTAATAAATATTCAATTAAGCCAGGAGAAAGGACTAATATATTTTATAATGTTTCCTTGCACCTACTTCTCCTAAAGTGACTATTAAAACAACCATGCAGGGCTTCCCTGGTGGCGCGGTGGTTGAGAGTCCACCTGCCGATGCAGGGGACATGGGTTTGTGCCCTGGTCCGGGAGGATCCCACATGCCACGGAACGGCTAGGCCCGTGAGCCATGGCCGCTGGACCTGCGCGTCCGGATCCTGTGCTCCGCAACGGGAGAGGCCACAACAGTGAGAGGTCTGCATACTGCAAAAAAAAAAAAAAAAACAACAACAACCATGCACAGAAAAAAAAATTCTTAAACATCAGAAAAATAAAATAACAAGTTAATCATATTTCACTATTTCTCAAGTATTCTAGTATCTGATATTTTGCCGTAGTAGAAAATAAGAGATTGATCTGGAGGTTTCCAAAAGACACAATCATGCATTCTTTAAAGCAATTAAAAAAAGAAAACTTTCCATCCACTATTCTCCTGAGGAAAAGAACAAAATTTGCTACATTCTGTAGGTCCAAGTTAATTCTGATCCCTAGGTTTGCATTTGAAACAAGAAAACTTTATGGAGTCACTTTCTCAAGGCTCTTTTGACTACACAGGCATTTCGACACATTTACTGGAGGCAGCCATTTGCCACAGTGTGGCAATAAATAATACACTAAGTCAAAGTGTATTAAAATGGCATTTAATGTACAACCTTCTCCCCCCCTTTTTTTAATTACTAAGAAATATTTGCAACACATTAACCCCAGGCAATCTTAGGAGAATTTCAATTTAAGAATATTAATATATGTGTTTTATTGAGTACTGAGAGAATCATTTAGTATAAATGAAGGATTCCCTATGGAGAGTGATGCTAATATTAATAGATGAAATTACTGCCCCAATATCCTCCCTTTCCCAAATATGATATATTTCAGGAAGCCCACAGAAAGTATACATGCCTATCTTCATTTTCAGATTTAAAAAGCCAGTTGTCACTATTAAGCAGAAGTTACATGTATTGATGTAAAATAAATTAGTATATGGAAAAAAGATATATATGTAGGTATTACTGAATCACTTTGCTGTACACCTGACATTAATACAACACTGAAAATCAACTATACTTCAATTAAAAAAAGAAGTGCTCCAAAAACTAAATAAATAAAATAAAATAAATTAGTATGGCCATTATAGCTTTAAAAGAGAAATCAGAATTTGACACTTGAACCATTCACTCAGTCATGTAAATTCTTAGAGAATGGACAGTTGCTTTAGTGAAGAATGATTGGATGGCCTTTTTGGAAATGAGCAAGTCTGGTAAATACATATCTCTTGATTATGTGTACTGTGTCTGCAACATGATGTCTGGGTGTCTCCTCATCCCTACCCTACCTTACCCTTACCTTGTGCCTTACTAGTTTCTTTGCCAAGGGATGGGGTAAGGATATTTAATATTTAATATTTCTCAATATTAAAAGGAGTTGAAATTTTAATATGGTTTGTTTTGGGATTGTCTGAAAAAGTCCACACATTAAAATGGCTCCTTAAAAAGGCAACTGCAAAGTGCCATTTATCCCCTCTATCATTTTCTGCCCAAATCCCACCATTTTCTCAACTTTTGTTTTGCCTGAATGGCTTCATGCCAAAGCAACTTCAGGTGCTCAGTTGGGTGATTTGGGTTTCTAATTGTTGAGCATCTTCTATCTCAGCACAAATAAAAGCACACATATTTTCTTAATATACTTCCATGTATGTTACTCGTATTGTGAATGTTGTTTATGACTTTCATCCTGTTCAAAAAACAATCCTTGCTTCAAATATAAGGAAAGTTTTAATATGTTTCTTGGAAAAAAAGTAAGGAGAACATTTTGAATTGAAGTACCAAGAAAAAATTGAATGGCAAAGTATATCTACTATTCTGTTCAATGACATGTTTAAATTCATGTTAAACAACTCAATGTATTAAAATATACATTTTCAATTTTCTAATAATTCAAAACTAAGACATGAATTTTTAATATTTTTCCAGGTCAGTCAGTTTCATTATGAAAATACATCTGATTTGCAAGATGCTGGGCTATAGGTGTCATATATACACTCACAAAGGCACCAGTCCTGATCACAAAAGAGGTAATGAAAGCAGGGAAAGATGGTTCTATAATTAGGAGCTTGAATTAGATGCTAGCACAAGATGTAATGTGCTGAACTTAAAATGTCTGTAGAATCAAATCTGACTTTTAAAAGAAACAGCTTTACCACAGAAAGTCCAAATAGTGTCATCATTGTTCAAATCACGAAGTAAAAAACCTCATAAAAGAGAAATAGCAGTGTTTTTTCAGAGCCATTTCATGTCTGCTCTTACAATGCTTACAAATGGAAATAAAGCACATTATGATTCAGAAGAAGTGAAACAACAAATTAAATATTATCTAGACACACTCCATCTCTGAGGGCTATATGCTCTGTTGTTTTTATGAGAAGGATTACTCTGTTGTGGATATCCCTATCCAGAAATGTCCCCAGGAAAATACCCCAGGCTTTTACAAGGTAGTGGAAAAACTGTAATCCAAAAATAGTTGGACAGGGGCAGGAGGCATCAAGGAGTATGAGAGACTTCTCAGCATATTCCTTTGATGAGATGTGAAGACTGATGATGAACTGCTTTTACTATTTTCTCTCACAGTTACTTTTACAATTATGGAATGACAAGTGGCATTTTATGAGAAAACAATGTTGTCATGTTGATTAAGCATAGTTATGAAAGAGAGGGAGGTCCCCTGAACAATTTAGCAGAATAATTGTTCAGCTTTTCTCCTTTGTGCTTCTATAATCTCTCTCTATGACCCTATCAAAACCAAAATTTTCCCATCTTATGATGGCTCAAACTCTTAGCTTTATTTACCCAGAATAGACTTCTATCTTGTTCTACAAATCCATGTATCCATATATCCCTTCCTACCTGACATTTTTGCCTCCTAAACATCCTCTAGGCACTTCAAACTCCACTGAACACATCCTCATTATCCTCACTGTAATTTGTGGTCATTCTGAGAAGTGTTGCAATTATTACTGCATTCTGAAATGCCTCACCCTTGACCTTCCCCATAAAGAATACAAATCTCTGTATACAAAGAGACATAAACTGTTAATGATAGGTTTAGGTTGTTTCTCAAAGTGGTTCTTGTTCTTGCAGCAAAAAAAAATGGTATATTCCCCTATAGCCTTTACAAATATTAAAGAATAAAATGCTTTAAATTCTTTTGATCTTGCTGGCAAAAACTATCTATGTGTTAAGGCTATCTTCTATTAAAGCAGCATTATTTTTGTAGATAGGTTGGTAGGCAGAGGATGGTTAGATAGACAGGCAGATAGAGGGGAAAAATAGAGAAATAGAGAGGTATGGATATTGGTGTGTTATAAAATAAAGGAAAAAATGGATGAATGAGTCACTGATTCTCAGTGGAGTGGAAAGACTTCCAGAATGTAGTGAGCCAATCTCTCTGCTGAGGGCTCTTTCTTGGTCATTATCTACACAGCTTGAGTTTTAGAGAACAATCTTATTTTCAAATATTTTGCTCCAGTATTATACCACCTGTATCAATTTTAGTCTTTAGGAAATTTGGTCACCAAATTTATAGTGGAAATTAATAAATGTGTCTCACATATTTCTGTCAGGGTCTTCAAATTTTTTCTTTAAGAGAAAATACATTAAAAGTTCAGTTGTAGGACAACTTCCATTTTTCAACTTTCCACTTTAGTCATTTCTCAGTTCTCCTCTTTCTTGACCTAACAGCAGCATTCAATAAAGTTGATCCCTTCCTCCTTCTTGAATAGTTTCTTTACTTGGCTTTGGCACATCACTCTCTCTTAGTTCTCTCCTTACATCATTGGCTGCTCCTTCTCAGTCACCTTTGGCGACTCTTCCACAACTACTTGAACTCTAAACGTTGTCCTGCCCCAGGGCTCAATCTTTGGATGTCTTTATATATCTACAATTTCAAGTTGTTGCATGGCTTTAAATACCATTTATATACCACTAATGCTCAAAATTATAGTTCAGCCTGGACATCTTATGTGAAGTCTTTTCTGTCTACTCAAATTCTCCACACAGATGTTTAACACAAATTTAAATTCAATGTGTTGAAAACAGAACTCTTGATTTTCCCCTCAATTCTTATTCTCCCGCAGTTAGCCTTATCTCTACCAATAGCAATTCATCAATCCAGTTGCTTGGGCCAAAACCCCTGCACTTTTCTGTGATTCCTCTGTTGTCCTCAGACCCTACCATCAATCTTTTAGGAACTCTCATTGGCTCCACCTTAAAATTATATCCATAATACTACCAATGCTCAGCATGTCTTTCTGTTCCAATTTTCTCACCCACATCCACTGCTATGATCTTTGTTAAGCTATTATCATCACAAACCTGGATTATTGCAATAATTTTCTAACTGTTTTTTTCCTTCCTGTTTCCCTATAGTCCATTCTCAACACAGCAGGCAGTGATCCTTTTAAAACTCAAGTCAGCTCATGTCCTTCTGCTCAAAACTCTCCCATGGTTTCCTGTCTTTCCCAGAGTAAAAGCCTCTAAAACCTTAAGTGATCTGGCTCCCCAAGAGCTCTTCTGTCACTCTTCTTATTTGTTGTGTTCCAGTTATACTGACTTTCTTGCTTTTCCCTGAATACATGCCTAGCACTCTGCCACCTCAGGGCTTTTGCACTGGCTGTTCCCTCTGCCTAGAATAATCTTTCTTTAATACTTCCAAGTATCACTGGATATTTTATTCAATTATCTGCTCAATTTTCACCTTATCAAAGACACCTTCCCAGACAATGCTAATATAAAATAGTAATACCTCATTTTCTACCTCACTAATCATGGTTAATTTTCCTCTAAGGCACTTTAAAACCATCTGACATACTACATTTTGTGTTAGAGGGGACTCCCTGAACTGTATTATTGGATGTGGAGAAAATGTGGAATATTATAACAATGAGGAGGCAGAATCCTGGCAGGAATAAGGAGGACTGGGCAGAGGCTCTGAGGAAGAAGAATGTGGTTTGTGAAAAAGAACTTTCTCTCTGCAGACAGAGCCTGGTGTTGCCAGACAACCAGCTCTCATGGCCCCCAAATTGCCTTAATGACTCTGAAAGGGGTTAGTGGAAAGGTGGAGAGATTTGCAGGCTTGTATTTTTTTTTGCATATGAGATGCCAGAGGTGGAATCTTCAATCATGGTTAGCATCACTTTCCTCCAGTCTTTGCCATGTTGAACTATACCAATGCTCAAACTGAAGGGTTTCCCACATCAGAGCAGGTATCCCAATGGCCTAGGGCAATTCCCTGATTAGGATGGCTCACTCTTTTCTTATCCCCTTCTTCTGAGGCAATGGTTTCAATGGAAGGCAGTGAGTTGTAAATGCCATAAGACATCACAAGTCTGGGAGCTGGCGCTGGGCCCACCATGGCTTACCTCCAAATACCTGGTTTCCCTAAAGCTGAATGCCTGGTTCCCAGCTTATCAAAGTAACACTCTGGCAGAGACCACTTTGAAAATCTGCACCCAAACTACAATTTCAGGGATTTGAGAAATCACACAACTACCTTTTTCTTTCCATTTCTGTAAGTGGAGAAATGGAGGGTATTTTTAAGGGTAAAGAGCTTTTCTGATTAAGTGGCTCCTTGACTAATCCTACTGCCACCAGAGCCGGTATTAACTGTCACAATCCCCAGACAGGATTGTAAAGTGGGAGAAGTGTGTTCTGTGTACCGTTCCACTCTGGAAACTCTCTCTCCAACTCTGTTCTCTCATCCTCAACCAAAAGGCCTCTTTAAGGCTATTTACTTTGTTTCCTCTCTGTGAAATATGTTTTAGCTCTGCAGTAATATGAAGGCGACCATGAGTCATCAGAAGGATGGAAGTAAAACGTGGGGGCAAACTTAGGTCACATGCTAAGACAAGCAAGACACAAAGGCCAAAACCTTGTCAGTGAAGCAAAACCAGGACAGGGGGGCTGTACGGGAGTCAGAGCAAGAAGCATTCATCTGGGGAACTAGGATACACAAAAATGATTCATGAGCAAATAAATCCAAGATCAAAGTGAGTAAAGGGTTGAATGAATTATGTTTTGGTGTAAGGCATAGGAAATAGGGCATGTACACAGTTGGTCTGAATGAATGTTCAGCTTTGTGTGTTTGTTTTGTGTGTGGGGGTGTGTGTCCTCTTTGGAAAACTAAAGACTCCCGTGTATTAGGTGCACTTCTACTGTTCTTATAGAGAGAACTAACATTTACCGTGTACTTTCTCTGTGACAGGCAGGGGCTTTACTTGCATTATTTTATTGAATTCTTGCAGCTATGGTGTAAGCGCTATGTTTATCCCCATCACTTGTTTAAACTTATAGAGTAATACGTGTAGACTCTAGGCTTTGAATCTGACTCTGGCTGATTCTAGAGACAATGCTCACTCTAAACAGCCATTTGGTCTCCATATGGTATTGTGTTGAATTAACAAACAGCCTGCATTTGACACACAGCAACACTCCCCAGGGTCTAAGTCAATAAACTGGGACTTTCTCAAAACCCTCCCTCATGTAATGCTGTTCCCCTGAAACTTTCAATGATCCTTCTAGTTCCCCAGGTTCTGTGATAATAATTTATCTGATTTGATATCTCAGAATTTAATGAACTAGCCTTGGCCTGCAGGATCTGGTCTCTGGAATATTAGCTCTGATATGAAATCTAATATAACTTTAAATTCAATCCGATGTACCTAACAGAATCAGCCTTAAATAGGTATTACCATAAAGAAAACTATTACAAAGGCATAGGTGATGACAATTATATTATAAATTTTATCATCTCCTAATAACATGCCAGGTTGACCAAATTCTCCACTGGGATTCCTAAATCCCCTAAAACTGTGACCCAGAGGACACACTGCCCAAAGTCCCTGAAAGGATTTCTCCTAATAATTGGAGTACAATGCGTAACTTCATTTCTAATTCCCTAAACTCTATTCTGGAATACAACAATATTGAATCAATATTTGCCTTGGGTCTCCTCAGCCCAGGGACTCATGCATTATCACACCATTTATTGGCATTCATTCATTCAACACGGAATCACTGAGCATCTCTGGGCCATGCCTTGGGACTAAACAGTGAACAGGTCAGGCATTGTCCCTTGTGAAGCTTATGGTCCAAAGTGGGAGCTGAGTCATGTTGTAGTGTCGAGAGTACTAACCATGAAAGATTCCCATTCTACCTCCTAACAAGCTGCACTTCCCAGCCATGTTTTTAATCTTACTAAAAA
Source organism: Mesoplodon bidens (assembly GCF_964165515.1). NCBI lineage: Eukaryota > Metazoa > Chordata > Mammalia > Artiodactyla > Ziphiidae > Mesoplodon > Mesoplodon bidens. The sequence continues at coordinate 86,222,115 of NC_138178.1, forward strand.
TGCTATAAGGTCCTTCACTCAAGTTGATACTGCTCTGGGGTCTCACTGAGATGAAGACTACTCTTGAAAGACTTGAGGTTCCTGGCCATAATATACTCCATTTCAACAGAGAGTGAATTTATTCCTGCTTCTGTATATTCCTATTGTGTATACAATTTTCCCTTTCTGGAAAACTTTATCCTTCCACTTTTTTTATCTAATTCTTGCCTTCCTGAAAAGCCCAGCTCAGGTTCCCTTCTTTTCTGAAACACTCTGTGACATAAGGGAGTTCTTCACCTAAACTCGCAGGACTTTCATTATTTGTGCCACTTGTTATCATGACTCCTTAGATTACTTATCTTTTCTTATATCTACCCTCCAGGGTTTTTTTTACCTTTTCATCTTGTATTCTGTTGTTTAGAAAATTGCCTAACACACAGTAACCATTTTAGCCATTTCTGGGTAAAATGGTTATTGATGATAAAAACACATATTTCTCTATGAAACTGGTGATTACCAGGCCTAAAGAGTAAACCTTTCCAAGGTAAACACTTATGACAATTAGCTTTTGGCCAGAAAGATTCACCCTTAGACTCAGGATCTGTATATTTCCTTTTAGGTATCTTTTCATGCCATGGGTCATGAGGTCAGCTTTTTCAGCACTGGTTTCATGTGTGGTGGTGTATTATAGAGAGGGAGCAAGAAAGAAGAAAGGAGAAATAAGGCTTATTGTTTACTGGCTATAGTAGCTGATGCTCTGTGGGAAGTGGCTGGCTATTTGGTACCAGGGATTGTATAAGCACTATAAATAAGACTGAATAAAGAACCGAGTGAAAATCCCAGACGAGGCACTAGGAATTGGGAGAACAAGATACGACGGTGAGTTCAAATACACTTTGTCAAAGAAATGTCAAGAACATAACAGAGAATAGGACAACTCATTTGATCAAAGACAGGGAAGTTATAAGTATCCAGACCACAGTCTAGGCAGGGAGGGAATGTGGAACCAAATCAAGTAAAGAATCTGAACAGCAAGGATCAGGAATTCAGGACAATAATTCTAAATGGTCTCTGTAGTAAGTGGTACTCAATCAGTATTTGTTGAATAAGTAAATGAACAAAAAGGACACACTGGGACCTGACTGTAATCTAAATGAATCCATTTGCCCTCAGATGCGTTCCCTGCCCTTGCCCCACTCCACTCCATATCACAGGAAGATTGACCCCTGGGGGCTGCCATTTTCCAGGTGACTTCCTGTTGGGTTCAGCAGCACTGACAGGAGATTGGGGTGGCAGGGTAAAGCCAGGGTACTCTTCCCCTTCTATACGGCTCCGGTTGGCATTTCAAGCAACAGCTGTGTTTCCTTCCTGCCTCTAGTTCTCAGTGGGTCAGCCCATTGAGGTTCTGGACCCTGAGCTTTAGTAATGTCACCCTCTACATTTGTCTCTCTAGCCCAACACCATCAAACATATATATAATGTAAGAGCTATATATGTAAGTTTTAATTTTCTAATAGCCACATTTAAAAAGTCAAAATTAAAGGGTGAAATGAATTTAAATACTATATTTTATTTAACCCAACATATTCAACATATTTCTCTGTGTATTCAATATAAAAACTATTAATGAGCTATTTTCCATTCTTTTTTTCATATTAATTCTTCACAATCTGGCATGTATTTTACATTAAGAACACATCTTAGTTCAGACTAGCCACATTTCAAGTGCTCATCAACCAGGTGTGGCTGGCTACCATACTGGACAACATAGTTCTAGTCTACTGGTAAGAGGGGTTTCCTGCTACTGCTAATTTTGGGGTTGCTTCATCATTACTCCTTGTTTTGCTTTTAAGCTATGACATCACTTGTGTAACTAATTTCCTGAATTAAAACCCATTGTAAATACTTGAAGCAGTTTCTGGGTTTTTTAAGAGCCTGACTAAAACAGATTTACTAACAATACTAAAGAAAGAATATCAGATGGTCAGCCATGAAAGAGAGAAAAGGAGAGTCAAAAAATACTAAAATTCATATGGAACCACAAAAGACTCTGAATAAATAAAGCAATCTTGATCAAGCAGAACCAAACTGGAGGCATAACACTTCCTGATTTCAAATTATATTGCAAAGCAATAGTAATCAAAACAGTATGGTACTGGCGTAAAAACAGACACAGACCAATGAAACAGACTTGAGAGCCTAGAAATAAACCCACATATATATGGTCAAATAATATTTGACAAGGAAACCAAGAAGATTCAATGGGGAAAGGAAATCCTGCTATTTATCACAACACGGATTAACATGAAGGACATTAGGCCCAGTGATATATAAGCCAGACAAAGAAAGACAAAGACTGCATGATCTCACTCATATGTGGAATCTAAAAAAAAAAAAAAAAAAAAGTCAACTCATAGTAACAGAAAGTAATATGGTGGTTACTAGGGGCTTGGGAGGGTAGAGGAAATAAGGAGGTGTTGGTCAAAGGGTACAAACTTTCAGTTATAAGATGAATAAGTTCTGGTGACCTAATGTACAGCATGTTGACTATAGAAATTAATAATATTATGTATTGTATTATATTGTACACTTAAACTTTGCTAAGGGAGTAGTTCTCACCACAAAAATAAAGGAGGGTAACAATGTGAGGTGATAGATATGTTAATTTGCTTCATTGTGGTAATCATATCACAATGTATACATATATCAAGACATCATATTTTACTACCTAAGTACAAACAATTTTTATCTGTCAATCATACTTCAAGAAAGCTGGGAGTGAGGGGGAAGGAAGGTCACAGAGGCAAACCTCAACAGTGACCACCATAGAGAGCAAGTTTTGCCAATCCCACTCTTAAAATTATGGTTAACAACATTATAGTCATGCTGGGAAGGGTGTCTCAAATTCTTTTAGCAAATGCACATTCTCATTCAAATATCATTCAACTTATCAAGAGACTCCTTTCCTTCCCCTGCTCCATTGCTGTAATTCCATGCACACTAAGAAATCCTCATTACAGTTTGGCTTCCCATGCAGGCCTGTCTGTAAAATAGAAACCACAAGCTATGCAGATTTAAAAACTTCGTCTTTCTCTTCATATCCTCATGGGATACTTACTTCAAGGTGTCTTTACCACACAGTATCCTGCTTCATGCACATGGCAGACCCTGGCAGGAGTCTGCTGTAGTGCTTCCAATCAGACACTTGACCTGGCAGGTCTTAGCTCTTTGGGCCTCCACCACCTCTTCTGTGAAAGAAGAGGAGATGGATTCAATTCAGCTTTTATAGCCATAGAGAGCTGGAAGGAACTGTAGTGTCTACTGGTCCAAACCCTTATTTTTTACAGATGGGGATAGTGAGGCCCATGGGGATTTAAAACACTGACCAAAGTAATGCAGCAAGTTAGTAGCAGAATGGAGATTAAGACCCATGTTTTCTGCTTCTTGGAACAGTGTTTTTTTATACTGTGTCACATATTAGATTATTATCTTAGATCCTAGATAAAAATCTCAAAGTTATATTTGTCTAGCATTTAGATTCCCCAATGCAGAAACTCAAGTACTAGTTGGCCTACTAACAAATGACAGTTTATTTGAAGTTTTATGTGTGGTATGTATTTGGGACATTGGGTTAGGATCTGAGATGCTACATTTAATATGATGGACATGAGCATAGTGCACCAGGTTGGTTAAAAGTGCATTGTTCTAACATATGGACACCAAGGGGGGAAAGTGGCAGGGGGTGGTGGTGGTGGTGGGATGAATTGGGAGATTAGGATTGACATGTATACATTAATATGTATAAAATGGATAACTAATAAGAACCTGCTGTATAAAAAAATAAATTAAATAAAATTCAAAAAAAAGAAACAACTACTATTATATCATAGTTTTCAAAAGCTTCATAAGGCTACTTACTGCTTATTGAAGAAAATTGGGATTTCTTACTCCAGTAATAAAAGTCCACAGTGATACTTTCTGATTTATATATCTTGATGACCTTGCTGAATTAGTGACCATTTCTTCAATATGTCCTGTGGACTTTCTCCATTCCCTTTCTATATAACTATGGAAATTCCATCAATCCTTTAAAAAAAATAAATGAGTAAAATATATTTTTTTAAGGTGCATTGTTCTCTCTCTCCTATCTTTTGCTGGATGATGCTGAGAATGGTAGTTTAAAAGTGGAAGGTAATCCATCTCAAATAATGAACTATTTTGTTTAGGTTTGAAAATAAAATATATAAAGATTCAAACTGACAAAATGCAATAGGATTCATTCATTCACTGGGTGTCTGTACTAATTCAAGGTCTTGACAATAAGGAGAAAACAATGAGCAAAAGAGAACAAATTTCTGCCCTTATGGAACTTAGATGCTGGGGTAGAGGCCACATAATAAACAAGTGTCAGATAAAAAACAATTACAGTCAGTGATAAATGTGAAGAAAATTGCAGGTTGCCATGATAGAGAATATCAGGGCATTTACTTTGGATAAGATGGCTAGGGAAGGCCTCTCTAAAATGATGATACTTAAGCTGAGTTTCAAACTGAAAGGCTGTGCAACTCCCCAGAAAGAGAGAACAGCATTCCAGAAAGAGGGAAAATGTATAGAAGTGCTGAGGTGATAAGTTCTGGGCTTTTAACTATACGTGATAAACTAGAAAAATTTGGAATGTAAGCAATTCTGTTTTGTAGTAAAATGCCATCAGTCTTAATTCAAATTTGTCTTATCAGACGAGGAGTGTAGACTCAATAGCATGTATGGACTTAAGGAACTGAGTCTATTCATAGCTCTGGCTCACATATGATTCCCAGAGACTTCCCATAGAGTGCCCAAAGGTTGCAACAGAGAACAAACAGACTAAAATAAAAAAGGCCCTGGATAAGGGCCCTGAAAATAAAAGGGAATATTCCCTCTTAATAAATAGCAGTTCGAGTTTGAGACTGTAGAGGGGAGGGCACTAATCATCTCCCCACCCTCTCTCTGATCCCTCAGAAAGGCCATTTTAATAGAGAAATTGCCAACAAAAAGCACAAAAATGTGAAAAACATCATACTAAATAGACTGCAAAAAGGACACTTGTTTATGGTATGAGAGCTGAAGTAAGAAGGCAGAGTGTTGCTTTACTCTACCTCAGCTGGGAACATGCTCATTGGGTGACAAATTTTTCTCTGTTATGAGCATGTCTGTGAATGATCGTGAAAGTGCCCTGAGTATTGATCTTGTGGTTATAAATAAATGTTAGCAAGTAGGCAGATTCACAGGTACAAACTCCATGAATAGTAAGGGCTGACTGTATATATATTGAGTATGTTTCAGGTTCCGTACCAGCACTTTATGTGTATCGCCCTATTTAATCCTCATAGGAACTCTTATGAGATAGGTACTCCTTCTATAATAGTGTGCAAACTGTCATTAAATAAATTTCCAGAAGTCACACAGTTTGTAAGCAGTGGAGCTAAGACTCCTACCCTGGGGTCTCTAAATCCAATGCCCATGTTCTTAACCATTATGCTGAATTGTCTCCATAAATATGATGCCTCCCATAAGATTTTCTTGCCTTGGTAGAGGCCAGTGGATGAAGGGCATGTTCTATATATCCAAATGGTTACTTCTTTAGAGGATGAGTGTAATCTAGAGCTGACTAATCCTGTCAATCATAGCACACTATCTTCTCAGCCTCTATGCCTAAAACACTAAAACACAGACTATCCATAGGAAGAGTTGGCAAGATGTTCAACTCAGATATTTAAGTTTGAATTGTTTACTAAGGAGGATACTCAATGCTACAAGAAAATCTCTGAATTTAAGGCATAGGGTCCAAAGTTTAAATCCTTATAGTTTGAAGTAGTGGAATTGGATTTCCTGCCATCATTGAACCACAAGTATCAATTTTAACATGATAAGAAATAAGAAATTCTGTTTTAAAAATATCAAAAATACATAACTATAAAAGGTATCATTTATTGAAATCCTATTTAATGAGTGAAAGAAAACACAATTGATGAGGCACTCACTGCTATGTGTAAGTGGTTTTGGATAAGCAATGAAAGTTTTCAAAGCTTGTGAATACTTTGGTTTTTTTCCAAATAAACACTATATGGATCTATATGCTCAATCCTTGACTGGCTCCCAAAATTTTCCTCCTATTGGCTTATTGATAAAGTGTTCTGTTTTTTTTAATAGATTCTGCAATGAGCACTAGTTTCATGACTGAATGCAGAGCTTGTTAAACTTAGAATACTTGTCTCCAGCAATTCACAATCACTGATTGTTCTGTATTATTCTGTACCAAGTGTATATGTCAGTCCCCACAGCATATAAATAGACTGTAATAATATTTAGCAATATAAAATGAGGACAATGACTATCCCTATCCCTCACTCCCTTTCTCATGAGGGTGTGGTGTTCATTGTTTATTGCTTGGAGAGATTTGCCAAGAACAATGGCTACTCAAGCCAGTAGCATTTATTCCAGCTGCATCTTGAACTGATTAAAAACTATTTCTCCATGCAAAGAGTATTTTTCACCTTGAGCCAAAGGATGAGTGTGATTAAGGGATTTGATTGGATCATCAGAGAAACAATGACATGGAAACTGAGAGTAAAATCATAGTTGTGCTTGTCTTCTCAGTTACAATATGAACACATAACTATTTAGGTTTGACTGAACCAAATATCCAACTTTTAACTTAAATATGCAGATATTACTTTTTCATTCATTAGGTTTTGATATTCAAGCAAAATCTGAATAAATAAATTGATGATAAAACTTAGGAGATTCATTTGGTAGAGACTGGGCACTCTGTGCTGTATTTTCAGTTTGTAATTGGTACACAAGTAAGAAATGTTCCATTTGGGTACAACTGGTAATACCATGGGATAATTTAGGAAAATTATTAACAAATACAAAAGGAAATCCTAATTCTGAGGAATTGGGGTTGGAGAAAGGGTGAGTTGGCATCTTTGAAATAGTTCATTTATTCCAGGGAATAGGCAAGTGTTGGAGCTGAAGTAAGTTCCAAAGAAATAAAACCATCCCAGCTGGACTGGATGAGGAATAGATATGCTTCAATAATATTCATATGCAGGAAAAGAGATACTTTGGATAAAGATTTCCTTAACTACTCAGAATGGTTTCTAACCAGTCACTAGAAAGTATATGAATTTAGAGGCTAATGCATAGATTAATTAGCAGAACACTGAGAAAAAAATCAAAGTAGGTATATTGGAAATTGTATGTTTTCACCCGCAAAAGAAAACAGAAATTTTCTAATCCTCATGAGCACACTCCAAAGAGAACATTTTTTTCCTGAAAAGTCTAGTTTAATCTAAGGGCCTTTGCAAAGAAGGCAGGGAGATTTTGTCCAAAGAGCAGGTAATTTAGAAAAAATATGAAGTTACAATTGATTATTGAATACCTGTAGGCTAGCATTGCAACAGGGGAAGGGGGGTTGTTGAACAAAACATTAGAATTTTAGCTTAAACAATACTTAATGAATCTCACATGTTTCTAAATATACATCATCATGTAATACATATGCACTAGTGTTATAGGTGTAGTTTTCCTCTTACTAATGTTATGTGGCAAGACAGCAGGTTTGATAGGTTATTTATGTATTATCTACCCTAAATCTCTCCTTTGAGGGACAGAGGGACAGGCCATTCTGACTCCCTGAAGACTGCCTTCAGCCAAGGAAGAACAGAGGCAGTTTTTAAAATATGTGGCACTCTTTTTTTCTGTTTCTATTAATATTTTCACTGTTCCCTCATAATATATGTGAGCATTTCTTTGAGGAGCTTTAGGCTTGGATTCACTCTTTATAACGAATATTGTTCAAATTATTACATTTTATAGGACTATCTACTTGAGTCTACATGTAGACTCATGTGAAGTACTTAGTTCATTCCAGGTACAGTGTAAGAGCTGAATAAGCTTTAGCAAGCTTCACAGTTCACATATTTCATAAAAATAGCTATTAAGGTCTTTACTTGTTAGTTAGGAAGTGACAACATTGATCATTGAAAAAGTAAATATTTGTCAATTTTGTGATAATATTGCTGTCATTATCATTTTGTTCTTAGTTGATCATCAGTCAAATCTGTACTTAAACAGCTCACCTAAAACTTCATAGGGACTTCCCTGGTGGCACAGTGGTTAAGAATCTGCCTTCCAATGCAGGGGAAATGGGTTTGAACCTTGGTCCAGGAAGATCGCACATGCCACAGAGCAACTAAGCCCGTGCACCACAACTACTGAGCCTGCGCTCTAGAGCCCTCAAGCCACAACTACTGAAGCCTGCGCACCTAAAGCTCACACTCCACAACAAGACACAACAAGAGAAGCCACTGCAATGAGAAGCCTGTGCACCGCAATGAAGAGTAGCCCCCTCTCTCCACAACTAGAGAGAAAGCCTGCACGCAACAACGAAGATCCAACGCAGCCAAAATAAATAAATAAAAAATTATAAAAATAAATAAATAAATAAAATAAACTTCATAAAGAGTTGTGACTTTAGCCTTAACATATGAAATAAATTCGTGCCTGTTTTCATCATGTATTTTATATACTTTTCTGCCTTTCTGTCTCCAAAATGTACAACAGTAGACTCCTTGGAGAGACATCGGTAATTTTGAGTGCTTTATCCACCATGTCTTAGCTCCAAATATGTGACAAACTCTGAACTTGGTACTGGAGATGTCATGGAAGCTCTGACCTGGTGGAAAAGATAAACACAGTTGGATATTTGCATCACAATTACTGATAGAATGTGTGCCAAGTGCCATGAGAGCACAGAGAAGGGAATATCTAACTGTGCCTGTATTAGATGAGGGGATTGGTCTAATGGGTCGAGGAATGCTTGAACTTGGTATTGAAAACAATAGAAATTGGGTAGGTAGACAATGGCTGAAGCACCTTTCAGGAAAAGGGAAAAACTTTACTTGAAATTAGGTCAGGTCATGAGGTATGTGAGGAGAAGTAGGAAGAGATGAGGCTGAGTTGAAACTTTATCCTATAGCTCGTTGAAGGAGACTCACTGAAAGGTTTCATGTCATAGTATGAAGGACAAGTTGTGAGGAACAAGAATGAAGATAGAAGAATCAGTTAGAAGCCTGTTATAGAAAAAGTCCAGGTGATTGATAAGGTCCTGAGGATAACAGGTATTTGAATTTATTTAACAAATATTTGCAGAGTACTTATGTATTAAGCCCTGGTCCAAGCATGTTATAAATATTAACTCACCCCCTATAACTATAACATCCCTATGAAGTAAAGTACTATTATTATCATCCCTTTTTTGACTGAGGAGACCAAGGCACTGAAAGGCTAAGAATTTTGTTCAAAGTCACACAGCTAATAAATGATAAATCCAGTATTTAAATCCAGGCAGTTTGGTTCCAGCATCCTTCCTCTTAACCATTATTACCACATTGCTTTTTATAATCCAGATCAGGAGTTCATTCCATGGCTTGGGTAACTAGGTAGATGGTGGCACCATTTATGGAGACTGGGAAAACAGAAGGAGGAACATATTTCTTTTGGGCAAGTATAGAGCTAATATGTTCAGTTTTAGATATGTCAAGTTTGAGATCCTTCTGCCCAACACTTTGTTCAGGCCTAATCACAATGGATAATTGTTGACTGTAGCCAATCATTTCTAGAGCCCTAGTAACTGGGATAAGTGTCTATGTCAAAAGTGGTGTGAAAGCTTCTTGGGGACTTGATGGTTTTTATGTAGGTTGAAAGTAGTGGTATACCAATGAAATTGGTAGGACGTGTACTCATACTCCTGCTTCCCCTAAATTAGACCCCCAACACGGGGCAAACCACTGAGAGCTGTACTACTGTATATTTTTAGTGGAAGTTCAGGAATATGCAGTTCTTTTTCCCTCCCCTCAAATCCCATTGCAAAGATAAAAGACCTTTCATATATTATTTAGCACATTTTGAGCAACAGTCGCAACCCAAAGTTCACTGAGTTAGGATCACTGTGACAAAAATTTCAAATGAATAGACATCTAGAAGATTTCACTGTAATTCATTTAAGACAAGGCAGTGAAAATAATATCTGCCTAAGAGAACTAAACTCAGCCGAAACTCTGCCCAAACCCTCAGATTCAACTTCCATTGCTGTCAGTTGGAATTATCCTGAAATACTTAAAAGAGGCAAGTCAGGTCTATGATACATTATTGTGCCAGGGCTTTTTGTCTGTTGCTTATTGTTAGTTTTATTTTTTCCACTTGCCAAGGTTTAAAAATGGGTACAAGATAAAACAAATTTTTGAAGCAGATTTCAAATCTTTGGTGGTTGTTGAATTCCATTCCTTAATATTCTTGCCTCAGGAGAAGAGGGAAATAAAACATTTCTCAACAGATAGGTAAATCTTGACATATTGTCCTGTCATGCAACTAGAGGATGGGACAGGGAACGGCAAGTTGTTTTATATTTGAGCAAATGTTCTTTCATGTGCCGTGAGTCCTCTGGGAGTGTCTCTGAATTCGTTCTGTGACTCCTAGCTCTTCAAGTTGCACACAGTTTTCTCTAATTAAATTTTTGTGATGTAAGGGCTCATTGAATAGTTTGCTCATTGTCCTAGAGTGCAGTGAGTTCTCCCTTAATTTCTCCCAGAAGTTCATATGTCAGGAAGTCAGCAAACCACTGTAGACAAACACTCCTAAGTTTTTGGCTGAGTTTCTAGATTATATTAGAGGTATCTCTCTCCAAGTACAGGCTGTACCCATAACAGAATGATAGGCATGCCAAGGTACTCAAAATAGTCCTTCCAATACCAACACATGGGTCTGTATTAAAATACTATATTATTATCCTTGGAGAGAGTGAAGTAAATTTTTCTTTTAGATCCTACTTATAAAAGTAACAAGTAGAATAAATTTTGTAGAATTGAAAATAATAGCTTATAAATCCAATTTCATCTTTTCCGCTGGACTCATGACCAATATATTAGACTGCACACCAGACAGATTCACCAGGATGTCATAGATCCTCAGTCTCAACATGACCAACATCTTCTCTGCAAGACATGTTCTTCCTATTAGAGTTTCTACTTCAGTTAGTGGCATTATCATGTACCCAAACCAGAAATCCAAGCGGGCTTTTCAATTCCTCATTTTTCCTACTTCTCCACACCAATCAACAGCCCTCACTTTGTGTATGATCTTCTAAATAGCTCTCAAGTACATTCTCTCTTCTTCATCACCACTGCCACAACAACTGTTGTTTAGGCCAACAACATCTCTCCTCTGGATGATTCCAATTGCCTCCAAACTAGTCTCAACTATTTCCAGTTTCTATTCTCCCTCCACAAAGCCACAGAAGTGAAATTTCTAAATCACAATCGTATCACACCCCCTTCTTAACTCTCTCTCTCACCCCTGCCTCAGTGGCTCCTAAATTCTTACATAAGAAAGCCCAAGCTCCTTGGTATAGCACCTAAGGCCCTTCATGGCTTGGCTCCTTCAAACCATGTGCTCATTTTTGTTTATCCTCCATTAATGATGTATCCAGTTCAGACAGGTCTCTGAATGTTCCTAGTTATTCACACCTCCATCCCTATACAGAATAGGTCAGTTCCCTCAACAGCTACTATTTAGGTAACATACAAAACCTCTATAAAGACCCCTCACAGCTATTTCTTTAGCTCTGGGAATTGTCCAAGTTTCCCTTATATCCAGACTCCTTGATTGTCATCATGTTTTACCCGTATTTTCCATTATTATTTACTTTTACTCAGCTTCTCCTTAATATTTTCTGGTCTGTTTTTCTCCCTCCTGGTTCCAAGCAGGAAAGCCCTCAGGCAAGTGACATTCCATCCCTATATCCTACTCTAAGCCCTTCATACTAAATGCCAGAGGTCCATCTGGGGGGTGGGGTGAGTCTCTGCCTTTGTACAAGAATACCTTCTCCCTCCTCTACTGATTATAAATGCCTTGCATTGTCCTTCAAAACCTAGCTCAAATGTCCCCAACTTTAAAAGGACTCCCCTGTTATATCAATTAAGATAGTTGTACCTTCCTATTTGCAGCCCTATACCTTGTACAAGTTTCTATTTCATTTATCACTCTCTATTGAGTGATCTTGGGCAATATGTTTAAGGTTGTCGTGTGGCTGATCTATAAAAACAGGATAAATTAACTCTCAGGGTTGCCATCACATAGTAGATACTCAGTAAGTGTTTACCAAGAACTGGTGGCAAGGATGCTTCTAACTAGGAACAGAAAGCCATATAAAGGCTGGGGATACATTCATGCCATGACTGTTTTAGGGACTAGGTGTAGCACTTCTGTAATTTGAAGTTCCTATTACCTATGTTTAAAAACTTATGGCCTTGCAGAATTAATGTGACCCCTATCAAATTAACCATGACACTTTTCACAGAACTAAAATAAATAATCCTAAAATTTATATGGAACCATGAAAGACCCAGAATTGTCAAGGCAATCCTGAGGAAATAGAACAAAGCAGGAGGCATAATCCTCCCAGACTTCAGACAATACCACAAAGCCACAGTAATCAAAACAGCATGGTACTGGCACAAAAACAGACAGATGGATCAATGGAACAGAATAGAGAGTCCAGACATAAACTCACACACCTACAGTCAATTAATCATCAACAAAGGAGGCAAGAATACACAATGGAAAAAAGTCTCTTCAGCAAGTGGTGTTGGGAAAGTTGGACAGCTGCATGTAAGTCAATGAAAATAGAACACACCTTCATACCATACACAAAAATAAACTCAAAATGGCTTAAAGACTTAAATATAAAACATGACACCATAGAACTCCTAGAAGAGAACATAGGCAAAACAGTCTCTGACATAAATCATACCAATGTTTTCTTAGGCCAATCTCCTAAGGCAATAGAAATAAAAGCAAAAATAAACAAATGGGACCTAATCAAACTTACAAGTTTCTGTACAGCAAAGGAAACCATAAACAAAACAAAAAGACAACCTAGGGACTGGGAGAAAATATTTGTAAATGATGTGACTAACAAGGGCTTAATTTCCAAAATATACAAACAGCTCATACAACTCAACAACAAAAAAACAAACAACCCAATCAAAAAATGGGCAGAAGACTTAAACAGACATTACTCCAAAGAAGTCATATGGATGGTCAACAGAGACATGAAAAGATGCTCAATATCGCTAATTATTAGAGAAATGAAAATCAAAGCTACAATGAGGTACCACCTCACCCCGGTCAGAATGGCCATCATTGAAAAGTCTACAAATAACAAATGCTGGAGATGGTGTGGAGAAAAGGGAACCCTCCTACACTGTTGGTAGGAATGTAAGTTGGTGCAGCCACTATGGAAACCAGTATGGAGGTGCCCTCAAAAAACTAAAAATAGAGTTGCCATGTGATCTAGCAATACCACTCCTGGGCATATATCAAGACAAAACTATAATTCAAAAAGATACATGCACCCGCATTTTCATAGCAACACAATTTACAATAGCCAAGACATGGAAACAACCTAAATGTCCATCGACAGATGAATGGATAAAGAAGATGTGGTACAAACATACAATGGAATACTACTCAGCCATCAAAAAGAATGAAATAATGCCATCTGCAGCAACACAGATGGACCTAGAGACAATCACACTAAGTGAAGTAAATCAGAAAGAGAAAGACAAATACCGTATGAAACCACTTATATGTGGAATCTAAAATATGACAGAAATGAACCTATCTATGAAACAGAAACAGACTCAGAGACATAGAGAACAGACTTGTGGTAGCCAAGGGAGGGGGTGAGGGAGGAAAGAACTGGGAGTTTGGGATTAGCAGATACAAACTATTATATGTAGGATGGATAAACAACAAGGTCCTGTTGTATAGCACAGGGAACTATATTCAATATCCTGTGATAAACTATAATGGAAATAAATATATAAAAAGAATGTGTATATATATATGTATATACATATATATATACACATTCTTTTTATATATACAAAAGTTATATATATAACTTATACATAACTTTATATATATATATATATAAAACTGAATTAATTTGCTGTACAGCAGAAACTAACACAACATTGTAAATCAACTAAAGTTCAATAAAAAAATAGGAGGAAAAAAAAAAAACTTATGGCCCTGGACATGTAGAACTGACATAACTGGGTCCTCAATTTCACAAAATGCCTTTAGAGAACCTTAGCAAAATTAGACAAAGAACATTAATGCTTGTGAACACAGATTATCTCTGTGTATCATTAGGAGTAAATGGTGTATTTATTCACACACTGGACTGCTTAAAATGAAGTTGTTCAATGAACTTATGAGTTGACTCCATTGGTGAAGTGGTCTCTGATCTGTGGTAAAGTTAGGACCTTAGATCCATTATTTATGGATAGTGTGTCTTTGTACAGACATACCCCAATATCAGGGCTTCCTATGTAACTGGAGAGAGTCATTTGAGGATTTCCCCAAGGATGGTTCTGTTCTCTAAATGGAACATATCCAAAAATCTGTTTTCTACCCTCATTAGATCATTTAATAGTCACTCAGTAGTCACCAACGATGACTTTTTCCTCAATGTTTGTACTTCTTGCCCTCTTTGCACATTTTGGCACTCTTGAAGCCCACCTTATTCCTTAAAATATTTTCCTCCTGGCTTCTACAATACGCAGCTATCCTGATCTTTTTCAAACCTTGCCTCTTCTGATTTTTATTTCTTCAGTCTAAAAATGTGAGTGCTTTACCTGCTTTGATTCTAGGAATTCTGCTTTACCTTCTCTCTCTCTTCTCTCTGCTTCCCTTGGATGGATAGATGATACCAAAGCAATATCTTAAGCATTTCCTCTATCCCAAGACTCAGTCTGGAATTTCTTTTGTCTGCTGCATATTTCCACAAAGATGTCCTAATCATTACTTGAAACTCAATCTCCTATGTCCAAAGTCAATAACTGTAATATCCCTCCCAAGAATGGATTTTCCTATCTCTGCTAATGATCCCTCCTGTTTCAGTTGTACAAATATTTGATTAATGAGCAAAGGTTACAGAAGCATCTGAAGTAACTTTTTTCTTCAGTCACTTGGAAGGCAGACAGAGTCTGCACTTTTGCATAATTTTTACTTTTCAAAATTTCTATCATCAACAGGGTTAGGCTTATCCAGAAGAATATTCAACCAAAGAAATAGCTGCAAAAACGATTTCTAAGAAAATATACCTATATTTTTTTCCTTTAAGGGGAAAATGGGAAATCAGGAGAAATAATGCATAAAATTCGGTGCTCTTAAGGCAGCAATAGTATGTTACATATTTATTTTTTTCAAGCAATTTTCATTATCAGTTAGGATTGCTGAGTTTACTATGTCCCATTCTTAAGTAATAGCATTTTGGTTTCCAAGATCTTTAGTCAATGCTAATTTGTAGATCAAAGTTTTCTAATGCAAGGATCTTGAGGATTCAGGTTTACAAAAATTTTAAATAACACATTTCCCTTGGATCTATACTCACTAAAAACAATCAAACTCTCATCACTTTCTCCATGGTACCTAACAATATCCTACAAAGCTACTGAAAAGAGAGAAACTCCTTTGTTGCCCCTGCTGGTAGAAGGTGAGTGGTCAGTTCTATTGTTCTTTAGGCCCATGAATATCATATGTTTAAATAAAACTCACAATTGGGTGAACCTTCTCATTCCATCATTTAAACCTCAACCAGAAGATGATTCAGACTGTGTTTATTCAACTGCTAACTATTTTCTGAACTCAATGTAGAAAATCAGTCAAGCCAGTTGTTGGGCTGCAAGTAGATAGAAAGGTCACAGGAAGTCTACAGAAAGCAGACAGGAAGAAGCAAGTTCTTTCTAGAAACCCAGAGACCCTTGTCTTTAGCTAGTTCCACGGAATAAAGCATGGAATTTAGCAAATTAATGGTTTTAGCATTACAAATGTAAAGGCCTTAAAATGCTAAGCAAAGATGCCAGGGTAATTGTTGAAGGTGATTATAGGCCTCATATAGAAAAATCTATTTTTCCTCCTTTAAAAAAATTTTTTTTCTCCTGTTTTTCCCCTAATAATAAAAACAAAGGGGTCCAAAACATGTCAAAGAGTGATGAATGAAAGGAGACAATGCCATTTAGAAATCATTTAATGTTTGTGTGGTCGTTCTGCTTTAATAATATTCAGATGTTCAACCACTTTCTTTTTTTTCCCAGATTTTAAATACACAGCCGTAAAAGATGTGAGAGGCCATTAGGAAATCTATCTAATGGTCAGAATTTAGGACAGCTACATTTTGTTCATTCTCCTCTCCCCCTCTTTTATTGGTCTCAGGACCCTTTAGATATTTGCATAAAACAAATATTTTACAGTTGGGAAAAATTTTTTAGTACAGTTTTTCTGTGTAAATTGCCAGAAGTCCTTGGCTAGGCAAACTGCTCAACCAAACGTAGCAGTATAGACTGGGGCAGAATGTGGGTTACCGTGAGAAAAGATCATCTACATTGTCTGTGGTTTTGAATACTGCCTGAAATGGAGTTTGTGTTTGTTTCTTTATTTGTTTTTGCAATTCTGGATCCATATTTTATTTTCAGTCTAGGAAAGCATTCAGGGTGGGGAATTTTCTTGCTTTTACTTGATAACACTCATGGCCATTTTACTAAGAAACACTGCTATTGGGCCATCTGAATCAAATCCATCAACAGTTGGTGCCCATTTCAGGTATCAAAATAGCTTCTGATAAGGATTCTCTAAACATTACTAAAATTTGCTTCTTATTAGAATCAAGAATATCACTGAATCATTTTTAAAAAGCTGCATGAAAGGTCATTTTTGGTTACCTGTTTGGACATAGAGTTAATCACAAAAAGTTTGAGTCATTGACTTGTTTTTAATACCTCATGATACTCATGTATTTGGATGATTTTGTGGATTAGACCACTATTTCTTCATAAGGCATCTGAAATTCATTAAGGCTTCAGGTTTTTTTTTTTTTTAAGTAAAGATGCCTGATAGAGGCAGTATATGGAAATGTGCTCTATTCAGATAAATAATGAAACTGACTTATCAAACCATGTTCAGAACCAACTAATATTTGTTAAATCCTTCTAATATTTGTTTATTATAATATACTGAGTTGGAGAATGAAATAGCTAACTAAATCACTAACATAAAGCTATTGCTTTCTGTATTTGTTCATTCAGTGGATAAAAGATGCTGTGGACCATCAATATATAATATATAAGAATGCAGGATATATGAGAATGGAGTCTTCTAGGGTAAAGGAGTTTACATCACTGGGTTTTTTGCTTGTTTATTTTTTGTCTGGTATATGCTGTTACTATTTTGTTTATACACTACCATATTCTAAATAAAGTCTTCAGTGAGTTTGGCAAGCAGGGGGAAAGAAATTGAGAGACAGTAATCAGATTTGCACCTGAAAAATTCAGAGTCTGGGAAAGTCATTAACAGTGTTTACCACTCATTAAGCCCAGCAACTAAAGGAACCCCCCACTAACACTTAGGCATGGTAGGGTTGTCAGATTTAGCAAATAAAATTACAGGATGCCGGGGATCAGGGGAAGATGGCAGAAGAGTAAGACACGGAGATCACCTTCCTCCCCACAGATACATCAGAAATACATCTACATGTGGAACTGCTCCTACAGAACACCCACTGAACGCTGACAGAAGACCTCAGACCTACCAAAAGGCAAGAAACTCCCCACGTACCTGGGTAGGGTAAAAGAAAAAACAGAGACAAAGAATAGGGATGGGACCTGCACCAGTAGGAGGGAGCTGTGAAGGAGGAAAGGTTTCCACACACTAGAAGCCCCTTCGCGGGCGGAGACTGCGGGTGGCAGAGGAGGGGAGCTTCGGTGCCGCGGAGGAAAGCACAGCAACAGGGTGCGGAGGGCAAAGTGGGGAGATTCCCGCACAGAGGATCGGTGCCGACCGGCATTCACCAGCCTAAGAGGCTTGTGTGCTCACCCGCTGGGGCGGGCGGGGCTGGGAGCTGAGGCTCGGGCTTCCGGTGGAGCGCAGGGAGAGGACTGGGGTTGGCGGCGTGAACACAGCCTGAAGGAGTTAGTGCGCCACAGCTAGCCGGGAGGGAGTCCAGGGAAAAGTCTGGAGCTGCCGAAGAGGCAAGAGACTTTTTCTTCTCTCTTTGTTTCCCGGTGCGCAAGGAGAGGAGATTAAGAGCGCTGCTTAAAGGAGCTCCAGAGACAGGCTCAAGCCGCGGCTAAAAGCGCGAACCCCAGAGACAGGTGTGGGACGCTGGGGCTGCTGCTGCCGCCGCCAAGAAACCTGTGTGCGAGCGCAGGTCACTGTACACACCTCCCTTCTGGGGAGCCTATGCACCCCGCCACGGCCAGGGTCCCGGGATCCAGGGACAACTTCCTCGGGAGAACGCACGGTGCGCCTGAGGCTGGTGCAAAGTCACACCGGCCTCTGACGCCGCAGGCTCGCCCCGCACTCCGTGCCCCTCCCTCCCCCCGGCCTGAGTGAGCCAGAGTGCCGAATTAGCTGCTCCTTTAACCCCGTCCTGTCTAAGTGAAGAACAGATGCCCTCAGGTGACCTACACGCAGAGGCGGGGCCAAATCCACAGCTGAGCCCCGGGAGCAGTGCAAACAATGAAGAGAAAGGGAAATTTCTCCCAGCAGCCTCAGAAGCAGCAGATTAAATCTCCACCATCAACTTCATGTACCCTGCCTCTGTAGAATACCTGAATAGACAACGAACAATCCCAAATTGAGGAGGTGGATTTTGAGAGCAAGATTTATTATTTTTTCCCCTTTTCCTCTTTTTGTGAGTGTGTATGTGTATGCTTCTGTGTGAGATTTTGTCTGTAAAGCTGTGCTTTCACCATTTGTCCTAGGGTTCTGTCCATACTTTTTTTACTTAAAATTTTTTTTTCTTAATTATTTTTAATAACTATTTTATCTTACTTTATTTTATTTTATTTTATCTTCTTTCTTTCTTTCTTCTTCTTTTCTTTCTTTCTTTCTTTTTCTCCCTTTTATTCTGAGCTGTGTGGATAAAAGGTTCTTGGTGCTGCAGCCAGGAGTCAGTGCTGTGCCTCTGAGATGGGACAGCCAAATTCAGGACACTGGTCCACAAGAGACTTCCCAGCTCCATGTAATATCAAACAGCAAAAATCTCCCAGACATCTCCATCTCAACACCAAGACCCAGCTGCACTCAGTGACCAGCAAGCTACAGTGCTGGACACCCTATGCCAAACAACTAGCAAGACACGAACACAATGCCACCCATTAGCAGAGAGGCTGCCTAAAATCATAATAAGGCCACAGACACCCCAAAACACACCACCAGATGTGGACCTGCCCACCAGAAAGATAAGATCCACCCTCATCCACCAGAACACAGGCACTAGTCCCCTCCACCAGAAAGCCTACACAACACACTGAACCAACTTTAGCCACTGGGGACAGACACCAAAAACAACAGGAAATACAAACCTGCAGCCTGCAAAAAGGATACCCCAAACACAGTAAGATAAGCAAAATGAGAAGACAGAAAAGCACACAGCAGGTGAAGGAGCAAGGTAAAAACCCGCCAGATCTAACAAATGAAGAGGAAATAGTCAGTCTACCGGGAAAAGAATTCAGAATAATGATAGTAAAGATGATCCAAAATCCTGGAAAAAGAATAGAGAAAATACAAGAAACATTTAACAAGGACCTAGAAGAACTAAAGAGGAAACAAGCAATGATGAACAACACAATAAATGAAATTAAAAATACTCTAGAAGGGATCAACAGCAGAAAAACTGAGGCAGAAGACGGATAAGTGACCTGGAAGATAAAATAGTGGAAATAACTACTGCAGAGCAGAATAAAGAAAAAAGAGTAAAAAGAACTGAGGATAGTCTCAGAGACCTCTGGGACAACATTAAATGCACCAATATTTGAATTATAGGGGTCGCAGAAGAAGAAGAGAAAAAGAAAGGGACTGAGAAAATATATGAAGAGATTGTAGTTGAAAATTTCCCTAATATGGGAAAGGAAATAGTTAATCAAGTCCAGGAAGCACAGAGTCCCATACAGGATAAATCCAAGGAGAAACATGCCAAGACACATATTAATCAAACTATCAAAAATTAAATACAAAGAAAACATATTAAAAGCAGCAAGGGAAAAACAACAAATAATACACAAGGGAATCCCCATAAGGTTAACAGCTGATCTTTCAGCAGAAACTCTGCAAGCCAGAAGGGACTGGCAGGACATATTTAAAGTGATGAAGGAGAAAAACCTACAACCAAGATTACTCTACCCAGCAAGGATCTCATTCAGATTTGATGGAGAAATTAAAACATTTACATACAAGCAAAAGCTGAGAGAGTTCAGCACCACCAAACCAGCTTTACAACAAATGCTAAAGGAACTTCTCTAGGCAGAAAACACAACAGAAGGAAAAGACCTACAATAACAAACCCAAAACAATTAAGAAATGGGAATAGGAACATACATATCAATAATTACCTTAAATGTAAATGGACTAAATGCTCCCACCAAAAGACACAGAATGGCTGATTGGATACAAAAATAAGACCCATATATATGCTGTCTACAACAGACCCACTTCAGACCTAGGGACATGTACAGACTGAAAGTGAGAGGATGGAAAAAGATATTCCATGCAAATGGAAACTGAAAGAAAGCTGGAGTAGCAATTCTCATATCAGACAAAATAGACTTTAAAATAAAGACTATTAGAAGAGACAAAGAAGGACACTACATAATGATCAAGGGATCGATCCAAGAAGAAGATATAACAATTGTAAATATTTATGCACCCAACATAGAAGCACCTCAATACATAAGGCAAATACTATCAGCCATAAAAGGGGATATTGACAGTAACACACTCATAGTAGGGGACTTTAACTCCCCACTTTCACCAATGGAGAGATTATACAAAATGAAAATAAATAAGGAAACACAAGCTTTAAATGATATATTAAACAAGATGGACTTAATTGATATTTATAGGGCATTCCATCCAAAAACAACAGAATACACATTTTTCTCAAGTGCTCATGGAACATTCTCCAGAATAGATGATACCTTGGGTCAGAAATCAAGCCTTGGTAAATTTAAGAAAATTGAAATTGTATTAAGTATCTTTTCCGACCACAATGCTATAAGACTAGACATCAATTATAGGAAAAGATCTGTAAAAAATACAAACACATGGAGGCTAAACAATACACTACTTAATAACGAAGTGACCACTGAAGAAATCAAAGAGGAAATAAAAAAATACCTAGAAACAAATGACAATGGAGACATGACGACCCAAAACCTATGGGATGCAGCAAAAGCAGTTCTAAGAGGGAAGTTTATAGCAATACAATCCTACCTTAAGAAACAGGAAACATCTCGAATAAATAACTGAAACTTGCACCTAAAGTAATAAGAGAAAGAAGAAGAAAACAACCCCAGGGCTTCACTGGTGGTGCAGTGGTTGAGAGTCTGCCTGCCAATGCAGGGGACACGGGTTCGTGCCCCGGTCCAGGGAGATCCCACATGCCACGGAGCGGCTAGGACCGAGAGCCATGGCTGCTGAGCCTGTGAATCCAGAGCCTGTGCTCCGCAACAGGAAAGGCCACAACAGTGAGAGGCCTGTGTACCGCGAAAAAAAAAAAAACCCATAGTTAGCAGAAGGAAAGAAATCATAAAGATCAGATCAGAAATAAATGAAAAAGAAATGAAGGAAACGATAGCAAAGATCAATAAAACTAAAAGCTGGTTCTTTGAGAAGATAAACAAAATTGATAAACCATTAGCCAGACTCATCAAGAAAAAAAGGGAGAAGACTCAAATCAATAGAAATAGAAATGAAAAAGGAGAAGTAACAACTGACAGTGCAGAAATACAGAAGATCATGAAAGATTACTACAAGCAACTCTATGCCAATAAAATGGACAACCTGGAAGAAATGGACAAATTTTTAGAAATGCACAACCTGCCAAGACGGAATCAGGAAGAAATAGAAAATATGAACAGATGAGTCACAAGCACTAAAATTGAAACTGTGATTAAAAATCTTCCAACAAACAAAAGCCCGGGACCAGATGATTTCACAGGCAAATTCTATCAAACATTTAGAGAAGAGCTAACATCCATCCTTCTCAAACTCTTCCAAAATATAGCAGAGAGAGGAACACTCCCAAACTCATTGTATGAGGCCACCATCACCCTGATGCCAAAACCAGACAAGGATGTCACAAAGAAAGAAAACTACAGGCCAATATCACTGATGAACATAGATGCAAAAATCCTCAACAAAATACTAGCACACAGAATCCTACAGCACATTAAAAGGATCATATACCATGATCAAGTGGGGTTTATTCCAGGAATGCAAGGATTCTTCAATATATGCAAATCAATCAACGTGATACACCATATTATCAAATTGAAGGAGAAAAACCATATGATCATCTCAATAGATGCAGAGAAAGCTTTCGACAAAATTCAACACCCATATATGATAAAAACCCTGCAGAAAGTTGGCGTAGAGGGAACTTTCCTCAACATAATAAAGGCCATATATGACAAACCCACAGCCAATATCATCCTGAATGGTGAAAAACCGAAACCTTTTCCACTAAGATCAGGAACAAGACAAGGTTTTCCAGTCTCACCACTCTTATTCAACATAGTATTGGAAGTTTTAGCCACAACAATCAGAGAAGAAAAGGAAATAAAAGGAATCCAAATTGGAAAAGAAGAAGTAAAGCTGTCACTGTTTGCAGATGACATGACACTATACATAGAGAATCCTAAAGATGCTACCAGAAAACTACTAGAGCTTATCAATGCATTTGGTAAAGTAGCAGGATACAAAATTAATGCACAGAAATCTCTGGCATTCCTATACGCTAATGATGAAAAATCTGAAAGTGAAATCAAGAAAACCCTCCCATTTACCATTGCAACCAAAAGAATAAAATATCTAGGAATAAACCTACCTAAGGAGACAAAAGACCTGTATGCAGAAAATTATAAGACACTGATGAAAGAAATTAAAGATGATACAAAGAGATGGAGAGATATACCATGTTCTTGGATTGGAAGAATCCACACTGTGAAAATGACTCTACTACCCAAAGCAATCTACAGATTCAATGTAATCCTTATCAAACTACCAATGGCATTTTTCACAGAACTAGATCAAAAAATTTCACTATTTGTATGGAAACACAAAAGACTCCGAATAGCCAAAGCAATCTTGACAAAGAAAAAGGGAACTGGAGGAATCAGACCCCCTGACTTCAGACTATACTACAAAGCTACAGTAATCAAGAGAGTATGGTACTGGCACAAAACAGAAATATAGATCAATGGAACAGGATAGAAAATCCAGAGATAAACCCTTGCACATATGGTCACCTTATCTTTGATAAAGGTGGCAGGATTATACAATGGAGAAAAGACAGCCTCTTCAATAAGTGGTGCTGGGAAAACTGGACAGCTACATGTTAAAGAATGAAATTAGAACACTCCCTAACACCATACAAAAGATAAGCTCAAAATGGATTAAAGGCCTAAATGTAAGGACAGACACTATCAAACCCTTAGAGGAAAACATAGGCAGAACACTCTATGACATATATCACAGCAAGATCCTTTTTGACCCACCTCCTAGAGGAATGGAAATAAAAACAAAAATAAACAAATGGCACCTAATGAAACTTAAAAGCTTTTGCACAGCAAAGGAAACCATAAACAAGACCAAAAGACAACCCTCAGAATGGGAGAAAATATTGGCAAATGAAGCAACTGACAATGAATTAATCTCCAAAATTTATAAGCAGCTCATGCAGCTCAATAACCAAAAAACAAACAACCCAATCCAAAAATGGGCAGAAGACCTGAATAGACATTTCTCCAAATAAAATATACAGATTGCCAACAAACACATGAAAGAATGCTCAACATCATTAATCATTAGAGAAATGCAAATCAAAATTAAAATGAGGTATCATCTCACAGCGGTCAGAATGGCCATCATCAAAAAATGTAGAAAAAGTAAGTGCTGGAGAGAGTGTGGAGAAAAGGGAATACTCTTGCACTGCTGGTGGGAGTCTGAATTGGTACAGCCACTATGGAGAACAGTATGGAGGTTCTTTAAAAAACTACAAATAGAACTACCATATGACCAAGCAATCCCACTACTGGGCATATACCCTGAGAAAAACATAATTCAGAAAGTGTCATGTACTAAAATGTTCATTGCAGGTCTATTTACAATAGCTAGGACATGGAAGCAACCTAAGTGTCCATCATCAGATGAATGGATAAAGAAGATGTTGCACATATATACAATGGAATATTACTTAGCCATAAAAAGAAACGAAATTGAGTTATTTGTAATGAGGTGGATGGACCTAGAGTCTGTCATACAGAATAAAGTAAGTCAGAAAGAGAAAGACAAATACCGTATGCTAATACATATGTATGGAATCTAAGCAAAAAAAATGTCATGAAGAACCTAGGGGTAAGACGGGAATAAAGACACATACCTAGTAGAGAATGGACTTGAGGATATGGGGAGGGGGAAGGGTAAGCTGTGACAAAGTGAGAGAGTGGCATGGACATATATACACTACCAAACGTAAAATAGATAGCTAGTGGGAAGCAGCCGCATAGCACAGGGAGATCAGCTTGGTGGTTTGTGACCACCTAGAGGGGTGGGATAGGGAGGGTGGGAGGGAGGGAGACGCAAGAGGGAAGAGATATGGGATCATATGTATATGTATAACTGATTCACTTTGTTATAAAGCAGAAAGTAACACAGCATTGTAAAGCAATTATACTCCAATAAAGATGTAAAAAAAAATTATAGGGTGCCTTATTAAATTTGAATGTCAGATAAACAACAAATAAAATTTTAGTGTAGACAATCTCATTTCTACAAATGTAAATGAAGGATAAAGTATAAGCACCACTCTGAAATAAGGTGAATCATTCTGTCTCGGTAGAAACAGTTGCCAAATGGTGGTGTCTTTCTCCTGAACATACATAAGATACATTTAAAAACATTTTAATTTTTTTTGAAGTAATTATTGCACATAGTTTGAGAAATCAAATAGCAGTACAATGCTATCAGGGAGAAGAGCGGTCCCCTGCCATGTCATCCCCACCGTGGAATCCCACTTTCCAGAGGCAATCACTTTCAACACATTTTGTTTTTTTGCCTTGTGTTTATTTCCGTATTTCTAAATTGTGTGCATAAACTGCTATTACTACTTTAGATAATATCTATTGATTTCTGGCTATGAAATATTAGGATACAGCTCTCTTGCACAGCCCAACTCCCCTCACCCCCCTGCCACACACACACGCATGCTAACACACACGTATGCATTTTCTTTCTATGACCTCCCACCAATTATCATAATATAATTACAATGCAGACTTTAGTTGAATAAAGAGTAACATCTACATCATTATCAAGATATGAATATGGTTTACAGTAGAATCACGTAGTGTGTATTGCATTTACTCTCTTGTACAACTTTTGTTTTCCCTGGAGTTAATAACAAATTAATTTTTCAATGATTACTTTTCTATGCACTAACTCTAATTTATCCTCAAATTCTTTTAAGAGAATTCTAAACTCCTTTTCAATATGGCAAACACAACCAAAAAAATTATAAGTTCCATATTTTTTCCTTAAGGTAGCCTTTCTGAAGCCCTCTGTCCTCTTGTTTTGAACTCGATTAGTAACGGTATAGTCCTGCTACCCAATACTGTCCTAGGATTTTTGTTCACTGTCATAATTGGACTTCCTCATGTCTACTGTATGGACATCATTATATCCTAGACCCTAGGTCTTCCTCTTTCTTGCTTTAATTTCTGTTAGTAGAGTACATTTTTTTAGGACGTTTTTAGGACTTTGGGAGGAAGAGCACATGGGTGGTACACAAAGACTCTTGACTATCACAGACTTACTTCATTCATTAAAAAAAACTCCATGGATCATAACACTTTTAGAGCAAGAAGAAATTTTTATACTTCATTTTACAAATGAGGAAACCGAGACTGAAATAGGTGAAGAAACTCTCATTTAAGTCACACTGTTATGAAATCTATGAGAGTCTATTCTTAAAAAGAAATTTAAAAAATCTTCTTTAACTTTGAGAGGAAGCTTGTGATACTCTCAACTACCAGGTTAAATATGGACAGAGCTGAGAAAGAGGACAAATGTTTCTATACTAAGGCAACTCTTACTAGCTCCTAATTGGTACAGGGTGCTGACTTATTAACAATGATCCTGAAATGAAATATATTTACTAATTACTGTTATAATTCACTGACCTCCATTGACTAATAACCAAAGAGAGAGTTTAAGATTGATGGTGGCTCCATTAATCTCTTTGAAATCAATTAGAAAAGATTAAAAAAAAAAACTATATTCTTTGGAGGATTCACATCCCAAAGTGTAAGGCACCTCAAAACTGTTCTCCTTGAAGCAATAAAAGACACTTTTTAACCCATAATGAGCCTGATTCAAGTAAAACTGTAGTATCCTAGGATTTCTCCCAATATCTGGAATCTTTTAGTAAAACTGGAGACCAATCATCTCTGAGGATCCCTTTACCTTTAAAAAGGAAAGTCCAGACATCCACAGCAATGAAAACGATCTCTATCTCATGTAGGGAGCATAGAATAAGAATATTGTTTCGGTTGAGTCTAAAGAAAATAATTTTGGACAGGACAGTACCTTTGTAAGCCTTCAAATTACACTATGGACTGGGTTTGGGTTTGAAAGCAGAAGCTTTTTTTACCTTAAGGTAACAAAAGGCCTTTCATTGTTAAGAAATAACATCAAATTTAAATATCAAAGAATTCTCAAAGTTGTCTAGTAAAACAGTCACAACTGATCCAGAGGGCTGTGCTATGGTTTACACCTAATTAATTAAAGTAGAACCTGTGTTAGCAATATTAATTTTGGCCTGCACTGTTATAAAATCTTTTCATCAGTTCTCGAAGTTTTCCTGTATCCAAGGAATTTTTCCAGCTTCTGAAATCATGTGTCAAATTGTTTGTAATCTGTTGAAAGATATTTGTGACCTTTCTCCAAGCTTAAAAAGAAATAACTTCATCTGTTGGCTGCATCACCAGAGAATTCTGGACAGGGAGAAAGCTAAAAAGTAAAGAGAGAAGAAAGGCAGCCTTTTCTCCTGACCTTTGAAATTGTAATGTTATGTTAATTGAATCTGAATTTCTTGTTAGCAGCTATTTCATTGAACATTTCTGGGAACTGTATTAAGTCAAATGTTTACAGGAAAGCAGGTGTTTTCTCTCACATTTGTTTGTCTCCCTGTTTTCTACACAATATCCGTTTTCCCTTTTTCTCTCTGAGTAATTCATTCTCACAATGAGCTCCTGACTTTTTACCCTGTAAATCTTCCTTAGTGAGCAGTTCCTGTTTCACAAATATTTGGTAAAGAAATGAGTGATTAATAGTTGAAAATCATTGTATTCCCCAAAGTGAACACTATTTGTAGCTTTATCAGTAATCATTTGAGTCATAGGATAAATAATGAATTTTTGAGAAATCCCCATATAAATATGGTTTTTCATTTGCATCTTATTTTATTTTAAGATATAATAAGTCAGACAAAATCTATGCCTATATTTTTAAAAACTAAGGAAAAGTGCCTTTTATAGTTAGCCTATTTTAACTATTTCTTGGGATCTTCAATTCTTTGCATAAATTGGAAGGAAGAAAAGTAAGAAATGATATAGAGAGAGAATGTCAGGTGGCCTGTAGGTTTCTATGATTTCTCAGCTGACCTTGACTGTTGATTGGTAAATACTTTAACTCCTCGGTAAGCTTTCAACTCCCCTGCCCTCTGTGAAGGAGCATTTACGATCACAGACCCAGTGAATAGCACACCACTTCTGGGACTCTGGGAATGAGGTAGGGTGATGTTGGAGAAGAAAAGAGCAGTACTGGGAAGGTTCTCAGAAAGACTGACCTTTGTCTTGGGTCCATCAGATAAGTCAGTCATGCAGAAGAGCTGGCTGGAGGCCTTCAACAGCTTGTCTTAACAAGGACAGAGGTCCATTTGCAGAAGTTGAAACAAGAGCATGTGGGCAAGAAGATAACACCAAAAGGTAAATTTGGTATGATTTGTTGAACAGCAAACAGTAAGTGGAACCGATCTTCAGGGTCACTGATGACTTGGTTGCCACAAGTAAATCCTGTGAATTATCCTGGGGGCAGTGCCGTAGGACTCCAGAAATAAAGTGTTCCTCTGGAACATATTCGCTCTGATCAACTGGGATACTACAGGATAATCCAAGTTCAAATTTTCCTATAGGTTTTCCTTTAAATACTCAGCCTCTCCTGGAGACTCTCAGTCTTAAGAAGCTCAAGTAGAGTCTCTTTATTTCTTCAGGAACCAGCCCTTGAGAATTCACAGGCCTCAAATGCAAGTGGGCATAAAACTGAGCAGCCAGCAATGAACGAAGTTTATTTCATCCCCACTGTCAATATTTCAGTGATCATCAAGGTCCATAATGACTCTCCCACTCACCTCCATTTTTATTTCCACTACCTCCACCAAGAAATAAATAATAATTACATATACTTTGGGGGATTGTTGATGCACTGTTTCTGGAATCTTCCTGTAAACTAAATTTTCTTAGGCTGTTGTGTCATCTTGTAAAATAAATAAGATGTGATTACAACCTGGCATTTTTACAAAGCCAAGGGCTGGACTTACTGCTGCTCCCTTTTGTCTGATTTTAGTCTGCGTCTCAAAATGTTAGAAAATCCTGTCACAGATCTAAAACATGCTCTCACTTACTGTATACTACTTTGTACTTCCATTCCAGCATTTCTGATAACACAGAACATATTTTCTGCTCTTTTGGATGGTGCCCAAGCATTCTGACTTGATGTAGATATGTCTAGATCAGGCCTCTTGCAGGAAATGTCTTTCAAATCAGGCATCTTGTTCTGGGCTGAGATCAAGGGAGTATGAAAGCTATTAGTAGAAAAAAAAATTAGAAATAACAGGAAGAATCAAATATTCTCTTCCTTTTAAAAGAAAGCACTTGAGAAACTAAAGTTTAGTTCAAGTACAGAGGATCAACATCAGGCAAGCTAAAGGCTTTTTAACGTTATCAGAAGTCAAAGCACTAGAATTAAATATGCAGTTTCTCAAAGACTGACTCTTCATTTTCCTTCATCCTCAGCTGAATATAACAAGACAGGGTTTTGGTTTTCTGTTTGGTTTTGGTTTTCTGTCAGTCTGGCAGGGGCTGATTTGCACTTTTTCGCAGCTCCTTGGTCAATGGAGCAATTTTCCATTGCCCATTTCAATCCCAAAGCAGAAGAATTATCCCTATTCTGTTTTATAGCCATAAACTTCTACCTAACAAACTGCCTAACTTCTGTCTTATAAATTCATGTTCCATGTCACAAAGTTAAACTCTTCCAGAGAGAGAGGAGATAATAGTAAGAATAAAGTCATCCCAATTTAAAAAGTCAACTCTATGTGCCTTACTGATGCTTGGTTAGGGCCATATTCATTTCATTTTGGTAAACACAGATCACCTGTTGTGTGCTGAATGTTGTGCCCGGTTCTATGAGGGATACCATGTCCTGCCCTCAAGGAGCTCAAAATCATGTGACAGGGATGGGGAAAGCATAATGAAAAATAAACACAAATAGCTATCATAGAAGACATGATGTGATAAATACCACAAAAATGACATATAAAGAAAGACATGTATAAAAGCAATAAAAGATTGAGCCATCTCATGTTCGTTTCCTCAATGTTTTGTAATATACGTCTATATACATCTGTGTACATAGAAGAAAACATAAATGAATAATATTATCTGAGCTTTAAACTTTCTGCTAACTTTTTACATGGTCTTTGACATACAAGAAAATCAATTATCTTAGTTGGTAAAAATGTTTTCCCTTATACTCTATATCCATAAAGAGAAACCTAGGATATAAACAACTTATACAAATTCATATGACTTGGTTTTCCCAACCACATTTCACTCCCTCTTCTCTCTTGGTGACATATCTCCCTCAACCTCTGTCATCTCTGTCTTCATTCACAAGGTCCCCATTACAAAGAGATAGGTTATGTGCCAGATTGAATTATCATTTCAACCTTCTGCCAACAGAATTCCACCCATCTTGTTCCTAAGGGATGGATCCAACATGAAGCTACCTTGACCCACAGCAGTTGGTACTTTGAGGATCTTACCAGAGCTGGCTCTGTATGGCTCAGGAAATGTTCAAATGTCAAACTGTCTGACAGTGACAACAGTGGAGAGTAAGAGCGCTGAATCTTCTCTACCCCACAACAAAAAGTAAGGACACTTCTAATGTGTGTTTTGGCTTCCCTATAACATGCATTCCAGCATGATAAGCACCTTACATTCTCTAATGGATTATAGTGAGTATATCTGGGGACGTGTATGCATTTAATGATCAAATGTTGTATCGTTAGTCAAGTTCCTTAGAGGCAGAAGCTGAGAAGGGGATTCCTGATCAAGTATTTATTGGAGGAATGCTCTCAGGAGACGGGAAGTGAGAGAAGCCATATAGTGCAAAGGAACTAAGTAAAGCAAGAATAGCTTCCTGGGCGAGATGGCTTTTGCTGGGCTGAGAGCAATTCTCTGGAAAAAGAAGTAGCAGTGAGTTGAGTTACTAGCATCTAGAGGATAGCTGTCCTGGCTGGTGAAGGGCATCTGTGCAGGACACCAGCAGCATCCCCTTCATGATAGGATTTCTAAAAGACTGTCACTTTTGGGTAAGAGAAAATTCACTTTGGGAAGTAGATGTCTGTAAAACCTGGTGAAAGTTGCTAAGCTGTAATTCAAATATACAATGAATTGTCCTGGAAGGGTAATTATTTTTTTTTAATTTTGCTTGAAAATTAATTACTTGGCCTTGTGTCTCCTCAGAAAGTCTAGTATGGTCTATAGGCTCTACTCAGTTAACAGATACTCAACTTATCAACATTTTATATGTAAAAATTGGATGTTTCATGCTTTACAGAGGAGAGCATAGAGACTTTCTGGAATTTACTCATATTGATACAGACAATATACCTACCTGATCATTGAGAATCAGTTATGATAATGGTCCAAAATGCTTTGTAAACAGTATATTACTTTAAAATGTAATACAGTTTTATGGTGATTAATAGATGGATAAATAGGTAATAGGTAGATGGCATAGATAGATAATTGGTTATAGGAAAAGGAATGGGAAAAAGTGGTTCCCTATATTTATATATTTATATTTATTTGTGTGGTATATTATAACCACCTCATATCAAAAGATTTTGTTTTGTTTTGTTTATTTTGGGTTTTTGGCTAAACATAGTAAAGATAATCAGGGCCAGCTTTGTTAAAAAAAAAAAAAAAAAGGATTTTAGCTAAAGACTTCAACAATAGTTGGGGGCCAGTATCTTGAGCCAAAGAACATGGCATCATCCTTGATGCCTCTCATTTTCTCACATCCAAAACCCAATTTGTCCGCAAATTCTTTGGCTCAATCTGTAAAATATATACATAATCCAACCACTTCTCTCCAAGTATATCTTTGTTGATACGCTGCTCCAAGATGTCATCTCACCTAGATTTTTGCAATAGCATCTTTCTCTGCTTCCACCCTTGCCCACAACAGTGTATTCTGAACAGGGTAACCAGAGTAATCCTTTTAAAACTTGTCATGTAATGTCATTTCTCTGCTGAAAACTTCCAATGGCATTTTATTACATCTGAGTGCAAGACAAGTTCCTTACAATGACCAACATCTTGCCTGACTTCGCTGACTGCATCTCCCCAAGGATTTCTCCACCTCATGCTCTTTCTACCCCAGATATGCCCAGCACTATGATTGCAATGGCTGTGATAACTATACAGGTTGTGCAGTACCCAATTGTAGAGAGCACCATTCACATTCACTGTCATCATAGATGTGCATATTTACTACCACACATTTCTGTCAAGTGGCAATGAAGTGTTTTGGGAAAGGAAGGCTATTTGGACTAGCAACAAAGCTGGTTCCATTTTAGGGTTTTGCAAAATTCTTTCTTCAGTCTTGGAATTCACACCCAGCTATATACATTTGGGGAACTCTCGTACCTCCTTTATGTCTCTATTCAAATGATACCTTCTCAAGGCCTACCCTGACCATCCTATTTAATATGCAACCTGCACTACCCTCTAACACACATATACAATTCCTGAAACCCCTAAGCCTGCTCTATTTTTCCCATAGCATTTGTCCCCTTCTAACATGCCATATTATTTACGACATTCACAGGTTTTTGTTTCTCTACCCCCACTAGAATATATGCTCCCTGAGGACAAAGTTTTAGTTTATTTTATTTATTAATGTATCTGGAGTAACTAGAATAATGTCTGCCATATAGTAATTTTTGTTTAATGAATGAATGTCTAATGACTAAGAATGTCTAATTACATATAGTAATTTTTGTTTAATGATCGAATATCTAATGACTAAGACTAATGTCTAATGTCTAACCTTACCTGAGTTCTCTTGGTTTCTGCTCATCTGTTACTGTTGAAGTGAGGATTCAGTGGTACCATAATGGTAATGTACATGCTAAGCACACAGATGAAGCCCTTTTGATGTTATTTCTCAGCGTATATTCTGCTGGTGGTAAAAGCAAGTGATGATCTCCAGAAAAGAAAGTGTCCAGAGTGCTCAGAGTCATATTCAAGACCAAGAAATCATATTTGTTTTGAGATCAAAGGTGGAACATTGTGAACTTCAGAACCGAAGCCACTCTCCTGGCAAGGTACTCATGTGTGCACGTGCTGCTCTCTTTTTCTCCCTCTGTCTTTATCTCCGCCTAAAAAGCCTCTTTGTTGACGTTATGCTCAGGCAGCAAAGAGGGCCCCAGGATCTTCAGACTTATTTAGTACCTTAGAAAAAGGTACTAAATAAGTCTGAATTTAGTACCTTAGAAAAAGAGAGAGTCTATGTCTCTCAGGGCCCATTTGAATCCCCCCAAAGAGGACTCTCTTTGTGCCTACCTGTGTTACATATGCAAGCCTGGATAAATCACTGTATCCAGGAGAATTGGCCAGTTTGGGACCTATTTACTCTTGATACGGAAAAGTCAGGGCTATATGACGAAACCTTAGCAACGGAGGAAGCATCAATTTAAAAACAAATGCTGAACATGCAGAAAAATTAACAAATATCTCAGAACTTAGAATAATGCCTGGATTATTGTGACACTCAATAAATGAACATGTGCATTATATTTTCATTATCTTGCTCATGTCTGTCAGTAGTTTATTGGTCTTTTCAGGGAACTATCTGTTTTATTTATTATCCACTTTTAAAACTTTTCCCTACTTCATTAATTGCTGATATTACCTTTATAAATTTCTTCCTTCTTTTTTCTTTTGGTTTTCTTTTGTTATTTTCTTTTTCAAAATTTTATTTGAATCTTAGTTCATTTAAATATTTTCCATCTTTTTTGGTTTTTAATAAATATATGTATTGGTAGCACACATATGTTTTGATGTATTATGTATTCATTGTTATATTTTTAAATAGATTTATAAACAATCTAGTTTCCTCTTTAGCTCAAGGAGATTATTTTTTTGTTATTGAAATCTAAACATTCTGAGCTATCTTTTTGCTGTAATTTCTAGTTTTATTATATTTTGGTCAGAGAATGTGGACCCTGAGATTTCTTCATTGGAGAATTTATTATGATTTAACTTATGACCTACTTGATCAAATTTTCTAAATGTTCCAAGAGTATTTGAACAATCTAATCTCTGTTGTATATATCTATCATTGCTTATTTTTTCATTTACATCTTCAATAACTTCACTTTTTCCTGTCTACTTGATCTATCAGTTTCTGAAAAGAATATGTTCAAGGCTACTATTAAGATTAAGTTTTTTTAAATGTCTTTGTGTTTCCAAAGATTTTTGTAATACATATTGTATGGTTATAATTTTTGTACATAAACACTTATGCTTAGTGTATCTTCTTTGTTATAATTAATGATCTTTTAAAATTCTACTTTCTCTGATATTAATATTACTGTTTATGCTTTATTTGAGTTATCATTTGCTAAGTTCAACCTGGTCTACCCTAACTTTTCAAATTTTTGGAACTAAATTTGGAGTCAGTTACTAAGGCATAATAAGTTTGGCACAGGGGGAGCAGATATCTCACTACAGATATCCAGAGTCTGAGGAGATGCACTTCCCTTCACTCCTTTCCTCTTCTTCAGTCACTGATCAGCGACAGTTACACACTATCATTTGTACTCTTTTGTTTTGGAGCTTTTAACTCATTTCTATACTGAAATGGTGGGGAGTAGAAGAGGAAAGACAGTGAGTTTAGCCTGAGTGGGTAAAGTGAAAAATGATGTCTTGGTGATGGGGGGTGGGTAGGGGTGGAGGAGAAGTTATTCAGCTGTTCAAGGTAGTGGGCAACACCTTGGAAGCACTGTGGTCTTGAGAAGTGATAGGAGCAAAAGTGTCTCCTTCACAACAGCCTCTGAGCCCAACCCTGCACACATATCAATCATCTGCTCAAATACTGTGGGCTCCAGTTCTGTGAAGAGACACCAGTAATGTGGTCCTGAGATAGGTGCAGACCCTGAACAAGCCAGAAGGTCTACCTACCACACCTCCCACAAAAAATTCCCTCCTCCTTTTGGCCCCAGAGACAGACAGAGCATGTCTCTCAGTGCATTGGCAATTATGACATGTTTTACAACTATAAGAGCTAATATTTTAATGTCAAAATGGGGCACAGGGTGGAGGTGGGGAGAAGGGTCAGTTGCACCCCTCACCACTGCTTTCTGGTCTGGTGAGAGCCTCTAGGAAGGGCTCCAGAGGATTTTCAGGCACAAGGTGATAATAAAAAGCAGATGAAG
Organism: Mesoplodon bidens; assembly: GCF_964165515.1. NCBI lineage: Eukaryota > Metazoa > Chordata > Mammalia > Artiodactyla > Ziphiidae > Mesoplodon > Mesoplodon bidens. The sequence goes on from NC_138178.1 coordinate 86,257,048, forward strand.
AACTTCAGTTGGCTTTATTATTTTTGAAAACTCTCTATAGAAAATGCATCCTTTATTGCCTGCTCCTAGGGCAGACTGCTTCCACAGCTCCCCCACCTCCTCCTCTTGGGAAGCCACTGCTGGGTTCTCACATAGATCTCAAAAACTCACAATGCGGGTATCCCATAAAGTTCCACCATCCTCTTTTATTAAAAATTCCTCTCATAGACATGATAGTTTTGTCTGCTATTTGAGGAAAGCTGAGAAATCTCATGTCTTCCTGCCTACAGGAGATTCCAGAGAGGAATGGGTACTGTTTCCTAGAAGATTAGGTAAGATTAGTCACGGAAAAGAGTTTAACCAGGAAGGCTTTGATCAAGGTCAGCAGAGTCCAAATGAGACTTTCCATCAATAATCATAGTATTTTCTTCATTTGATACCAAAAAGAGGGAATTATCTCTATTATCCTGAACAAATTATTAAAAAGTATGTACCTAAGGCTCCTCTTTTTAAAAGATGAGTCAATAATATCTGCCCTGTATTTCCCCCCAAATTGTTCTGTAACAATAAGATGACCCAAGAAAATCTGGGCAATGTGGCAACAAGAGTTGGACAGAACCTTTCCTGCCTATTACTCGCTGAGAAACAGGCCTCTTCATCTGGACTTCTGGGCCTCCTATTCCAAAAGTAAAGAAATGACCTCTTACTAAAAGGTATCATCAACTGAAAGAGATACATAACATAAAAGCTGAGAATTATGTTTTATTCAGCAGATTTCCTGAGGACTTAAGCCCAGAAGATTGCTCTGAGGGACTGTTCTGAAGAGGCAAGGGAGGAGCCAGGATATGTAGGAGTTTCTGCAACAAAAACCAGGCTGTCGGAACATCAAAAGATTACTGTTAATTAAAGAAAACCAGGGGCTTCCCTGGTAGCGCAGTGGTTGAGAATCTGCCTGCCAATGCAGGGGACACAGGTTCGAGCTCTGGTCTAGGAAGATCCCACGTGCCGCGGAGCAACTAGGCCTGTGCGCCACAACTACTGACCCTGCACGTCTGGAGCCTGTGCTCCACAACAAGAGAGGCCGTGATAGTGAGAGGCCCGCACACCGCGATGAAGAGTGGCCCCCGCTTGCCACAACAAGAGAAAGCCCTCACACAGAAACGAAGACCCAACACAGCCAAAAATAAATAAATTAATTAATAAATAATAAAAATTAAGGAATTCCTTAAAAACAAACAAACAAACAAAGAAAACCAGACATCTCAAGTTAATGAGTTTAGCGCTTTTCTACATATGGGGAAATGCAAGAGTCTGGCTCACTGAAATCATTCCTTCGATATCCACCTTAGCTATCTAAGGCCTGTATCATGTTCTTTTCCATCCTGAATCCCCTCAGGGTGCACTGCTGGAGGTGGCTGCAGTGGCTGAGGGCTTGATGGCTGCAACATCCTTTGTTTACTGATATGGCAGCCATCCACAGTATATTCCACATGCTCCTACTGAGTATATATTTATACTCATTGTCTATTATTGTATAGACATGGATTTACTGGTCTTTATTTTCTTTGTGCTAAGTACATTTTGAACCAACACGAGCCTGATACCTTTATTATCATTATTACTAATTATTTTTTTGAAATAAGGCATACCTACATAAAATTATATAAATCATAAGGGTATAGGTCAATTATTTTTCACTAGTTAAGCACATCCATGTAATCAGCACCCAAATAAGAAATAGAGCATGAGCAGCACCCCAGAAGTCTTCCCCGTGTCTCCTTCCAGTTACTGCCAACCCTTCCTCCTAAGGGTAACCACTGTCCTGACTAACACAGCCATAAATTAATTTTCCTGGCAGCTCTTTAACAGAAGACATGCCACTTCCATGTAGTTGCTGATAGCTCTCTCATTTTTGCTATATAAGCGTTTTATGATTTAATAAAGGACGGGGAAAAGGTGGGTAGAGTACAAGACAGATATAGAAGTTAGGACCGGAAATTATCTTCTCCATAAAATATTGTCGGTTAAGACCAGTGTGTCATTTCTAGAAGGCATGTGATCTTGTAATATTTTTGGTAAAGGAAAGCTTAATGAAGTTGGAACTATTGTGTTTCTTTCGTCTCAGATAAATTGCAAAATACCATTTATAGAAATTTTTAAAGAGAAGGAAAGCATTTCTCTGTGGCTTAACTTGATACTTGTCCAAACTTGGAAGAGTTAGAGATGTATCGTATAATATAACACTGTCATCTTAGTTTTTTTAAAGCCCTTTTACTGCAATGTCCCCCAAAGTACAAACAGAATCCAAATACCAGATCGTACCCAGATCACCAATCTATTTCCTGGGTGAGGAGGAGAGAGTTGGGGGCAAGAAATGGGGGCAAGGGGAGGGACCAGGGACTTTGTGCCAACTGACTCAGGGCAGGAAGCCTAGTTCCCTTTCCTTTCCCCCCATATCAAATTCTCAACTGCATTCCACTGTCTGACTGGGCTGACCACAGCTGTGGTTGTTTCCAAAATGAAGATGGAATCTAGCCACACTCAGATTTAGTATTCTCTAGAACTGCTGTTCTTCTGGGCATTATTTTTAGAAGTATCACATTGCATAGGTGCTTAATTTTTCTAACTGGCTTTTGGAAAATTTTGCAAATCCTTTTCCACCCTAAATATAAAAGATTGATGTAAGAGGCCTCTGTTCATTATATTTATCCTTTGGGATATCCTTACCCCAATGGAAAAAGACAACATGATTGCTTGACACAGCTATCTGCCTAAAATAATGTTGTTGGGTTTTTTTTCCAGAGTGGATAAATTATAATAGCTCAACACAGCTGCATACTTGAGCTTAAGTCTACAAAGTGAGAGACTGTATGGTGACTTCTTGTTACAGCTCTATCTGATTTAGATCAACCAACATTCTCTAAGAGCTTATGGTGTACCAGGCACAGTGACACAGATGACAAAATGACAAATAAGAATTTGTCCCTGCCCATAGGAGTCACAGAGCAAGTAGCACAACAAACACAAAACCAATAATTACCGTACAACAATTGCTTGTTAAAATGAAAGTACTATGTATAATATTTTGCAGAATAAGAACTTATTAACTCTTACAGAATGTATGGTCTGAGAGGAAGTCACAGAGGGGCTGTTACAGCAAAGACAAGGACCAGCCATGCCAGAGAAAAGGAACAAAAAATGCAAAGGCTCAGAGGAATGGCATAGCCCACTGTTCTTCAGAAACTCAAAGGTGATGAAGATTGTCTCATTGTAAGCTGAAGGGTAGCATTTGGTGAGAGTAAAGCAGAGGTTTGGGGTCAGATCATGGAGGGACTTTATCTTCTAAAGAGTTTTAAGCAAAGGGCCAATATGGTTAGATTTTCAGTTTAAGGATTGACTCTGGCATAAAAGAAGCTCAATTAGAGGAGGATGAAAATGGAAGCAAGAAGCTCAATTAAGAAATAGTGTTGATCTCAGGCTTTAAATATGCCAAGCCTTTAGTTTCATGCACAATCTCATTCTCACCCTGGCCCATTCTCTTGCTCACTCCCTCTCTTTAATTTTTATTACTGCCTTTCTTTCTCCATACCCCTATAACCCTTCCTCATGCTTTATATAACACTGTAGAAATCTTAGGAAAAATCCTTAAAAATATCCCACATCATCCCACAGCCAATATAACCAAGAACTAAAAAGAACTTAGAAAAAGAAGAGAGAGGTTAGTATGACCCATTGATATAATACATCCTATTAATTTTTCCCATGATTATAAGTAGGGAAGGTTATTATAAGTTAGGGAAGGTACCCATTAAAAAATAGACTTGTCTGGTAGTCTATCTGCAGGCTTTGTTTAAATGATGGCAGACTTGGTAGCAGAGCCAGATATGGTTTCAATACTATAACAAACAGCAAAGGAGAAAGTTTATCATTACTAGTGACCTGCTGGTATGCCAACCCTACCCCAGAGCATCTGCTTGTTCTTTAGCCCTTGGCCAACCATCTCTGACCTGTCACTGGTTGTCCTCATAGGCTGTGACACAGGTGATTCCTCTGCATACTTCTGTATGGACTGGTTGGCATCTTTGTGTCCCACTGCTATCTGGAAGGCATGGGTTTACAGGGGTAAAGGGAGGAGACTGTCTATGGTAGTGAAGCCTGCTCTATTTCTAGATATACAGATGGGCCACAGTTTGACCAGTTAGGGTGACCAAGACTTTGAAGAAAACTAGAAGACTGCCAAAGGATCCCCAGATGAACAGGTATAGATGAATCTAGCAGGGAGAAATGATTTGCACTTTCAATATAAGGAGTGTATATGAATCTCAGGAGAGGGAAACATGGGGAATTTTTTTTAATCTAAAGTTATTATTTAAAATTTTCTTTAAGTCAAAATGTTCATTTATTTAGAAAATGTAAATGTAGTAGAAGGAGAGTTTGGGATATTTGTATTTGTGAAAGGAGAACATTTTTTTGTTGTTGTTGTTTCTTTTCTTTTTCTTTTCTCTTTTTTAAATTTTTTTTAATACTGAGAAACACTGCTCTAACCTGCCTGTCTAATTCACCATGAATGGAAGAAAGCACAGTAGAGTGATCAACCAGAAGAAAATAAAAGCTCAAATTCAACACCTGATTCAGTGGTTTAGTAGAATTCTTTCCTTCACTATGCTTCAGTTTTCCCTATAAAGCTAAGAAGAAACTCTTTGACTCCAAAAGAAAATGAATCCAGCTATTAGCCTTTGCAAGAGATAGTCAGAAGGGCATGCCTTTAAAATTTGCATAAATATATGCAAAGCCTGTTTGCAATGAGCAATTTAATAAAATCTTTAAAGTGTATTCAAAGAACAAGGAAAACTTGTTCATTTCCTAAGTAGGTTTTGATATTTCCCTTTCAAGCAAAAATAAAATTTACTTGCTGCATAAAAATGAATTTATTAGGATCAAGAATTACATTGCATAATAAATAAGGGGTTTTTAGAGCTTTTAGAGATCCTGAATATTTCATTATGGCATAATGAAAAGAATACCAATTTATCGATCAGAAAAATCTAGGTTCAAAATCCAACCTAAATTTCCACTGCTGGCCAAGATGGAGTAAGACAACTACATCCTATCTCTCCTACTGCTTACAGAACACTTGAGCAACACTATCAATCAACTTAACCTGCTTAACACTTAAAGGAAACTCCAACAACAGTAGAATATACATTTTTTTCAAGTGCACATGGAAATTCATGATGATAGATCAAATCCTGGGCCACAATGCAAACCATAACAAATTCAAAATAATTGAACAATAATAATTTGTTCTCTGATCAAAAGAAATTAAATTGGAAATCAATAACAAGTACTTTCTAGAAAATTTCCAAATGTTTGAAAATTAAATGGCACACTTTTAAATAATTCATGGGTCAAATAGGAAATCTCAAAGAAAATCAGAAATTATTTTGAACTGACTGAAAATGAAAAACAAATATCAAAACTTATGGGATGCAGTTACAGCAGTGCTCAGAAGGAAATTTATAACATTAAATGCTTATATTGGAAAAGAAGAAGGATCTGAAATCAATAATCTAAGTTTTAATGTGAAAATACCAGGAAAAAAAGCAAATTGAACTCAAAGTAAGCAAAAAAAAAAAAAAAAGAAATGATAAATATAAAAGCATAAGTCAATAGAATTGGTTAAATAAAAAGTAGAGGGAATCAAGGTGAAAAAAGTTTATTCTTTGAAAGATCAATAAAATTGACAAACCACTACCTAGATTGATCAAGAAAAAATAGAAGACCATAAACCTTACAGACATTAAAAGGGTAATAAGAGAATCCTACAAGCAACTCACTGCCTGTAAATTATACAACTCAGATGATTTGGACCAATTCTTGAAAGGGATAAACTGTCAAAACTCATTCAAGAAAAAATAGTTAATTTTCCTATATCTATTCATTGAATTTCACTTATAAACCTTCCAAAAATGGAAAATTCTGGCCTGGATGGTTTCATTGGTCAATTCTACCAAACATTTAAGAAAGAAAGAATAAAAATCTATACAAGTTCTTTCATAAAACACAAGAGGAGGGAACACTTCCCAACTCATTTTAGGAAGCCAATATTACCTTGATATCTAAACTAGAGAAAGACAGAAAAGAAATAAAAAGCATACTTACTGGGAAGGAAGAAACAAAACAGTCTCTATTCACAGATGATAGAGCTGTCTATGTAGAAGCCCAAGAAACCTAAAAAAAAAAAAAAAAGTGAGTTTAACAAATTCACAGGATAGAAGTCCAATACACAAAGCAAAGCACATTTCTAAATACTAGCAATGAACATTTGGAAGTCAAAAATTTTAAAAACAGTCACAAGCATAGTGGCATATAGAGGATGCTCAATAAATATTTGTTGAATAAGTGTTCAATTTAGCTTTCAAATGTATTCTATTTTTGTTTTTCAATAAATTTACATTTCAAAATATGTTTTTCTGGGTGTTATTAACATGGTCTGATATACTCCAAAGTATAACAATTACTCATGGACAGTAGCAGCTGAGAATAAGCTAGGTAGCTAGAAGATAGCTAGAAGCAAGCTTAAAACATTATAATGAATAGTCTACCTTAAGCTTCTAGTAGAATGTTAGTTTCTTATAACTCATATGTAATATGCTCTGTACATTTGGGTCAATTAACGTATATCAGAAAAATTGAAAAATTACATTCTATTTGCATCGTCTTAGTGATCTTATGTACATTGAACTTATTCATCTTTCAACACAAATAAGGAAGAAAAATTCTCAAGAATAACATTGCTAATAATAGCAGGAGATTAGGTCTTCAAATATTAGCATTATACATCCATTCCAACCCTCCATTTAGAATGAGAAACCACAGTATTTCTTGATAGGAATACATCTTTCATGAAGTAAACACATTTATTGGTTATTTGTGATGAATTTTACTTTTGCATTATTATATTCATAAAACTGCAGTTCTTTCTAATAGCTATAGCACATATTCTATTTTAGTGGGTGAAACACAGAAGGTTTAAGGTCTTTCTCTGAGGCACCACGATGCAAACATCATTCATCTTAAAGCACTCAGTAATAAAACTATTTGTATCCAACTGTTCAAGCAGACAAATGGTCTATAAATCTATAAATGAAAAAAATGAAATAAGAGCTTTAAAATGCTAAATATATAACCAGTTCATCTCTTGATATAGAGAAAACAGTTACTTTATATATAAAAATTGTACTTAAGATTTCTTTTTATTTCAGAAACGAAATTGAGTTATTTTTGGTGAGGTGGACATAGAATCTGTCATACAAGGGGAAGTAAGTCAGAAAGAGAAAAACAAATACCATATGCTAATACATATACATGGAATCTAAAAAAAAAAAAAGTGGTTCTAATGAACCTAGGGGCAAGATAGGAATAAAGACAAAGACGTAGAGAATGGAATTGAGGACATGGGGAGGGGGAAGGGTAAGCTGGGACGAAGTGAGAGAGTAGCATTGACATATATACACTACCAAATGTAAAATAGATAGCTAGTGGGAAGCAGCTGCATGGCACAGGGAGATCAGCTCGGTGCTCTGTGACCACCTAGAGGAGTGGGATAAGGAGGGCAGGAGGGAGACGCAAGAGGGAGGGGATATGAGGATATATGTATGCATATAGCTGATTCACTTTGTTATACAGCAGAAACTAACACACCACTGTAAAGCAATTATACTCCAATAAAGATGTTTAGAAAAAGATTTCTTTTTATTTCAACACAAACACTTATTTGGCTTGTGGTCTATAATCAGAAGATATTCATCATAAATCGCTATTCTTGCACTGAATGGAAATTTTCAACTAGAAATAAGGAAGACAGTCAATGACTCACTTTGAAATCACCAACAGAAAAGCTTAATTATTTTGAAATCTATGGTTTTTTATTTCCTTCCTTTATGTGGTTGCTTTTGCTTGCATAATTTTAGAGTGATTTTAAATGAACACTGTCATTGTTCCATAGAATAAAACTGCTGTTATAGTGATAAATTGTTTGGAAGCATGTGAGCATTGGGGAGGTAAATTAATGTAGTCAATAAGCTTGAGCTTTTTTTAATCAGAAAGACTTAAGTTTAAATCCAAGTTCTCTCACTTACTTGCTATGTGACTTACACATTAAATTATTTAACCATTTTGAGCTTTGTTTGGTTGTTTCTTCTAACCTTAAAATGAGAATAATACATAACATTGAGTTGTAGTAGAAGAGATGTATTGTTGAGAAAATGAAAAGAGATAGTATGTAAAATTCCAGGTGGATGATTTCTCATTAGATGGCACTTTTTATTATTATCTAGTCTGTCCTTAGATAATTATATAAGCCCATGTATTTTAAAGAGTTCACATATTTTAGTTTTTACTCTTGGATCCCTTTCGTCTGGTGAGCCTCATTATGTCTTGTAGGGGAGGATCACTGGATGCAGCTATTCCTTTTTAACCAATTTTCAGAAGACCAGTGGGGATTGTGTACAGCAGACACAGCTGGCTGTCTACTCAAGTGGCTTTCAAACTCTGATCTGTACTAAGAAATTCATTTTACATCATGACCGAATATACACACAGATAACTCATAAATTTCGTAAACCACTTTAGTGCCAACTAAGTATGATGAGCTTATTATTTCTACTTATTTTATTCCATTTAATCTAATTTTTAATGTCTATTACTCTCCATTAAATTGCTTTCACGATCCACTAATGGGTTGCGATCCGAAATTTGAAAAATATTATTTTACCCAATACCCGTCCCCTTCCTCCTTACTTCTTTGCTTAAAAACTTCATTCAGAAGTGACTTTGAGCTGAGACCCGGGAGCTGTGAGAACAAAGAAGAGAAAGGGAAGTCTCTCCCAGCAGCCTCAGAAGCAGCGGATTAAAGTTCCACAATCAACTTGATGTACCCTGCATCTGTGGAATACATGAACAGACAACGAATCATCCCAAATTGAGGAGCCAGGAGTCAGTGCTGTGCCTCTGAGGTGGGAGAGCCAACTTCAGGACACTGGTCCACAAGAGACCTCCTAGCTCCACATAATATCAAATGGCGAAAATCTTCCAGAGATCTCCGTCTCAACACCAGCACCCAGCTTCACTCAACGACCAGCAAGCTACAGTGCTGGACACCCTATGCCAAACAACTAGCAAGACACGAACACAATGCCACCCATTAGCAGAGAGGCTGCCTAAAATCATAAAAAGTCCACAGACACCCCAAAAAACACCACCAGACGTGGACCTGCCCACCAGAAAGGCAAGATCCAGCCTCATCCACCAGAACATAGGCACTAGTCCCCTCCACCAGGAAGCCTACACAATGCACTGAAACAACCTTAGCCACTGGGGACAGACACCAAAAACAACGGGAACTATGAACCAGCAGCCTGCATAAAGGAGACCCCAAAAACAGTAACATAAGCAAAATGAGAAGACAGGAAAAACACACAACAGGAGAAGGAGCAAGATAAAAACCCACCAGGCCTGACAAATGAAGAAGAAATAGGCAGTCTACCTGAAAAAGAATTCAGAATAATGATAGTAAAGATGATCCAAGATTTTATTTCCAAGATCCAAAATCTTGGAAATAGAAGAGACAAAATGCAAAAAAACATTAACAAGGACCTAGAAGAACTAAAGATGAATCAAGCATCGATTAAAAACACAATAAATGAGATGAAAAATACTCTAGATGGGATCAGTAGCAGAATAACTGAGGCAGAAGAACGGATAAGTGAGGTGGAAGATAAAATAGTGGAAATAACTGATGCAGAGCAAAATAAAGAAAAAAGAATGAAAAGAACAGAGGACAGTCTCAGAGACCTCTGGGACAACACTAAACACACCAACATTCGAATTATAGGGGTTCCAGAAGAAGAAGAGAAAAAGAAAGGGACTGAGAAAATATTTGAAGAGATTATAGTTGAAAATTTCCCTAATATGGGAAAGGAAAGAGTTAATCAAGTCCAGGAGGCACAGAGAGTCCCATACAGAATAAATCCAAGGAGAAATATGCCAAGACACATATTAATCAAACTGTCAAAAATTAAACACAAAGAAATCTTATTAAAAGCAGCAAGGCAAAAACAACAAATAATACACAAGGGAATCCCTATGAGGTTAACAGCTGATCTCTCAGCAGAAACTCTGCAAGCCAGAAGGGACTGGCAGGACATATTTAAAGTGATGAAGGAGAAAAACCTGCAACCAAGATTACTCTACCCAGCAAGGATCTCATTCAGATTTGATGGAGAAATTAAAACGTTTACAGACAAGCAAAAGCTGAGAGAGTTCAGCACCACCAAACCAGCTTTACAACAAATGCTAAAGGAATTTCTCTATGCAAGAAACACAACAGAAGGAAAAGACCTACAATAATGAACCCAAAACAATCAAGGAAATGGGAATAGGAACATACATATCAATAATTACCTTAAATGTAAATGGACTAAATGCTCCCACCAAAAGACACAGATTGGCTGAATGGATACAAAAACAAGACCCATATATATGCTGTCTACAAGAGACCCACTTCAGACCTAGAGACACATACAGATTGAAAGTAAGGGGATGGAAAAAGATATTCCAGGCAAATGGAAATCAAAAGAAAGCTGGAGTAGCAATTCTTATATCAGACAAAATAGACTTTAAAATAAAGACTATTAGAAGAGACAAAGAGGGACACTACATAATGATCAAGGGATCGATCCAAGAAGAAGATATAACAATTGTAAATATTTATGCACCCGACATAGGAGCACCTCAATATATAAGGCAAATACTAACAGCCATAAAAGGGGAAATCAACAGTAACACACTCATAGTAGGGGACTTTAACACCCCACTTTCACCAATGGAGAGATCATCCAAAATGAAAATAAATAAGGAAACACAAGCTTTAAATGATACATTAAACAAGATGGACTTAATTGATATTTATAGGACTTTTCATCCAAAAACAACAGAATACACATTTTTCTCAAGTGCTCATGGAACATTCTCCAGGATAGATCATATCTTGGGTCACAAATCAAGCCTTGGTAAATTTAAGAAAATTGAAATTGTATTAAGTATCTTTTCCGACCACAATGCTATAAGACTAGACATCAATTATAGGAAAAGATCTGTAAAAAATACAAACACATGGAGGCTAAACAATACACTACTTAATAACGAAGTGACCACTGAAGAAATCAAAGAGGAAATAAAAAAATACCTAGAAACAAATGACAATGGAGACACGACGACCCAAAACCTATGGGACGCAGCAAAAGCAGTTCTAAGGGGGAAGTTTATAGCAATACAATCCCACCTTAAGAAACAGGAAACATCTCGAGTAAACAACCTGACCCTGCACCTAAAGCAATTAGAGAAAGAAGAACAAAAAATCCCCAAAGTTAGCAGAAGGAAAGAAATCATAAAGATCAGATCAGAAATAAATGAAAAAGAAATAAAGGAAACGATAGCAAAGATCAATAAAACTAAAAGCTGGTTCTTTGAGAAGATAAACAAAATTGATAAACCATTAGCCAGACTCATCAAGAAAAAAAGGGAGAAGACTCAAATAAATAGAATTAGAAATGAAAAAGGAGAAGTAACAACTGACGCTGCAGAAATACAAAAGATCATGAGAGATTACTACAAGAAACTCTATTCCAATAAAATGGACAACCTGGAAGAAATGGACAAATTCTTAGAAATGCACAACCTGCCAAGACTGAACCAGGAAGAAATAGAAAATATGAATAGACCAATCACAAGCACTGAAATTGAAACTGTGATTAAAAATCTTCCAACAAACAAAAGCCCAGGACCAGATGGCTTCACAGGCGAATTCTATCAAACATTTAGAGAAGAGCTAACACCTATCCTTCTCAAACTCTTCCAAAATATAGCAGAGGGAGGAACACTTCCAAACTCATTCTACGAGGCCACCATCACCTTGATACCAAAACCAGACAAGGATGTCACAAAGAAAGAAAACTACAGGCCAATATCACTGATGAACATAGATGCAAAAATCCTCAACAAAATACTAGCAAACAGAATCCAACAGCACATTAAAAGGATCATATACCATGATCAAGTGGGGTTTATTCCAGGAATGCAAGGATTCTTCAATGTACGCAAATCAATCAACGTGATACACCATATTAACAAATTGAAGGAGAAAAACCATATGATCATCTCAATAGATGCAGAGAAAGCTTTTGACAAAGTTCAACACCCATTTATGATAAAAACCCTGTAGAAAGTAGGCATAGAGGGAACTTTCCTCAACATAATAAAGGCCATATATGACAAACCCACAGCCAGCATCGTCCTCAAAGGTGAAAAACTGAAACCATTTCCACTAAGATCAGGAACAAGACAAGGTTGCCCACTCTCACCACTCTTATTCAACATAGTTTTGGAAGTTTTAGCCACAGCAATCAGAGAAGAAAAGGAAATAAAAGGAATCCAAATTGGAAAAGAAGAAGTAAAGCTGTCACTGTTTGCAGATGACATGATACTATACATAGAGAATCCTAAAGATGCTACCAGAAAACTGCTAGAGCTAATCAATGAATTTGGTAAAGTAGCAGGATACAAAATTATTGCACAGAAATCTCTGGCATTCCTGTACACTAATGATGAAAACTCTGAAAGTGAAATCAAGAAAACACTCCCATTTACCACTGCAACCAGAAGAATAAAATATCTAGGAATAAACCTACCTAAGGAGACAAAAGACCTGTATGCAGAAAATTATAAGACACTGATGAAAGAAATTAAAGATGATACAAATAGATGGAGAGATATACCACGCTCCTGGATTGGAAGAATCAATATTGTGAAAATGACTCTACTACCCAAAGCAATCTACAGATTCAATGCAATCCCTATCAAACTATCACTGGCATTTTTCACAGAACTAGAACAAAAAATTTCAAAATTTGTTTGGAAAAACAAAAGACCCCAAATAGCCAAAGCAATCTTGAGAACGAAAAACGGAACTGGAGGAATCAGGCTCCCTGACTTCAGACTATACTACAAAGCTACAGTAATCAAGACAGTGTGGTACTGGCACAAAAACAGAAAGATAGATCAATGGAACAGGATAGAAAGCCCAGAGATAAACCCACGCACATATGGTCAACTTATCTTTGATAAAGGAGGCAGGAATGTACAGTGGAGAAAGGACAGCCTCTTCAATAAGTGGTGCTGGGAAAACTGGACAGGGACATGTAAAAGTATGAGATTAGATCATTCCGTAACACCATACACAAAAATAAGCTCAAAATGGATTAAAGACCTAAATGTAAGGCCAGAAACTATCAAACTCTTAGAGGAAAACATAGGCAGAACACTGTATGACATAAATCACAGCAAGATCCTTTTCGACCCACCTCCCAGAGAAATGGAAATAAAAACAAAGATAAACAAATGGGACCTAATGAAACTGAAAAGCTTTTGCACAGCAAAGGAAACCATAAACAAGACCAAAAGACAACCCTCAGAATGGGAGAAAATATTTGCAAATGAAGCAACTGACAAAGGATTAATCTCCAAAATTTATAAGCAGCACATGCAGCTCAATAGCAAAAAAACAAAGAACCCAATCCAAAAATGGGCAGAAGACTTAAATAGGCATTTCTCCAAAGAAGATATACAGACTGCCAACAAACACATGAAAGAATGCTCAACATCATTAATCATTAGAGAAATGCAAATCAAAACTACAATGAGATATCATCTCACACCAGTCAGAATGGCCATCATCAAGAAATCTAGAAACAATAAATGCTGGGGAGGGTATGGAGTAAAGGGAACACTCTTGCACTGCTGGTGGGAATGTGAATTGGTACAGCCACTATGGAGAACAGTATGGAGGTTCCTTAAAAAACTAAAAATAGAACTACGATATGACCCAGTAATCCCACTACTAGGCATATACCCTGAGAGAACCATAATTCAAAAAGAGACATGTACCAAAATGTTCATTGCAGCTCTATTCACAAGAGCCCGGAGATGGAAACAATCTATGTGTCCATCATCGGATGAATGGATAAAGAAGATGTGGCACATATATACAATGGAATATTACTCAGCCATTAAAAGATATGAAACTGAGCTATTTGTAATGAGGTGGATAGACCCAGAGTCTGTCATACAGAGTGAAGTAACTCAGAAAGAGAAAGACAAATACCGTATGCTAACACATTTATGTGGAATTTAAGAAAAAAAAATGTCATGAAGAACCTAGGTGTAAAACAGGAATAAAGACACAGACCTACTTGAGAATGGACTTGAGGATATGGGGAGCGGGAAGGGTAAGCTGTGACAAAGCGAAAGAGAGGCATGGACATATATACACTACCAAACGTAAGGTAGATAGATAGTGGGAAGCAGCCGCATAGCACAGGGAGATCAGCTCAGTGCTTTGTGACCGCCTGGAGGGGTGAGATAGGGAGGGTGGGAGGGAGGGAGACGCAAGAGGGACGGGATGGGGGAACAGATGTATATGTATGACTGATTCACTTTGTTATAAAGCAGAAACTAAAAAAAAAAAAAAGAGGTGACTTCAAATAATGTATCCCTTCAATGAAGTCAATCCAGTTTAAAGGCAAATACTGATTGGGCCGCCCTTGCCGATGATTAGTTCGGGGTGTGCATATAGTATAGTTCTGACCAATGTGAGGAGAGTAAGGAGAGATTATCTCTCTGGTTTCTTTTCTTATAAGGGCACGGAGTCCCATTCATGAGGATTCCTCTCTCATGACCTAATCACCTCCGAGAGGCCCCCATTCCTAACACCATCACACTGGGGATCAGGATTTTAACGTATGAATTTGAGGGGAGCTGGGGGTGGGGACAGAAACATTCAATCCATTGTACCTGGGAAAAAAGATCTTAATATAGATAGGTAGAAAAGGGAGCAACTCTTTATCCAAATTCACTGCCCCTAAAAAACTAGTTGGTTATCATTTAATTATGGTCAGTTGTCCATCAACCCATAAGTAAAATCTTTTATATAGAATGATATACAAACTATGCCATGCTTTTTAGTGAACTGAAATTTGAAATAGCAAATATTTCTTGTTATTTCTAATATATGGTTATAAAAAGGTGATTGTCAGCAATTTGCAAATACACTTCAATAAGCAATATGCTACTCATTATTTTTAAAGTGCACATTAAACGTAAAGACCTAATGTTCGCAACCTTGGGGGTAAAAGCAATCATTAGTAAACCTTTGTTTTTCTTGTTTAGAGTAAAGGCTATCAAGTATGGCTACTTTCATATACAACAGAATCACTGACTAGGCATTGAAAAAAATTCAGTCAGCTATCTGGTTGATTAATATAGGGGATATTGTGGTATCCAGTTAAACTATTTTCTATAGCTGCTTCAAGTGATGTTAGGTGGGTTTGCTGTTGTGGCTGCATTCAGCTGGTGGCTAAGCTGAGCGAGAAAGTTCAAGAAGGTCTCTCTCATGTGTCTGGGGCTTTGGTGTTATTGACTGGGGCATTTCAGTTATTCCCTGTGTAGCCTTTCTTTCCATGTAGTGCCTGCCTCCAAGGATCTGCCACATCTCTAGAAGGATAGCTTGGACTTCTCAAGATACCATGTTCCAGTTTTAAATATCTCTGTACATTGATTTCATCTGAGAAGTAAAATTAATTTACTTTTGCAATAGCTTCTCATTTATTTTCATTTCCCAGTGTGAAAATAAATTGAGGTGTCCAGACTTAAATTTGGAAAATATTTTTAACTTTACAAAAGTATTTTCCAAAAGTAACACAGACTTCTGTTTTTTAAATACAAAAAACATGTTCTCAGGGAAATGTGTCTTGAAAAGAGAAAAAGGAATTTTTTCCCCTAAGATTATAAAACATTAGGCTACTTAGTTCAATGTATTGTCTCCCCTTCCTTCCTTCCTTCCTTCCTTCCTTCCTTCCTTCCTTCCTTCCTTCCTTCCTTCCTTCTTTCCTTCCTTCCTTCCTTCCTTTCCTTTCTTCCTAAGTGCTTTAAAATCAGAACTTATTGTGTGTTAAATTATTAAAAGTTTCTCTAGAGTTTCCTAAAGCATTTGTGAAATGTTTGCTTGAGAAACTGGAGGAAAAAAAGGTTACAATAGCAAACATTTAATAACATATCATTGTGAAAAAAAATCCTCTATAGTAAGTGATAAAAAGATTAGATAATCTTCTCTGAGAATGGAAGAAATCTAGACTTTAAAAAATTCCATTATCTTTACAATCCATTATACTTAGACTTAAAAAATCCCTGAGGTTAACAAAGCAATTTTTCTCAGATTCAGGATAGTTATAAAATTCCAAATATGTAATCAATTAAAGAAAAAGTAGCCATCAATAATTAGAAATTTTGAGTCTATTTGCAGCATTGTCAAGGATATACATGTGTTAAAAGAAACCATTGCCCTTGATAATAAGATTGTAAACATTGTTATTGGTGTTCAAGAGGAAATAAGATATTCTTTTATACATATTTGAGTTGTTTTTTGAACTCCCAGCAGAGAACCAGTTGACATCAACACTTTCATACAGGATAATCAAACATAAATTATTTCTCAAGCTAATAAATAGTTAGCTTTCACTCTAAAAATTTAACCAGAACTTTCACTCATGTTCTTCTCTGCTTCAGAAATTAACAGTTTGTTAAATGCTCATGGATGCTTGTTATGACTGTACTGTATTACAATAACATAAATATTTATAGTACATTTAATAACAAAATAGATATTACCTCTAAGTTTAACTTATATTCAAGCTTAAAAAAGTAGTATTAAATTTTCAAAGCTTTTTATGATGAGTCTAGAGAGGAAAGTAAAATATGTAGATGTCATCTCTTATAAACTCTTAGCACATCCAGAAGCCTATGAAGTATTCTCTACCATTTTTTATTCCCATCTTTATCAGCCAGAAAAAATATTTTCAATGTCATAAATGATCTCGGGGCAAAGACAAAGGCCCAAAGGGCCAACAATAAAACACAGTATCAGGGTTATAATAAATTAGAGGCTGTAAGACCCTTTAAGATTTTAGAATGATGTCAAGCAATGCCTCATAGGCCCTGAAGGCTACAGAATAAATACTGTGGGCATTTTCTACAGCACTTGGATTCTCAGCCCAAGGTAGAAGGGGCCTGACTAGAAGAGATTTATGGAAGTGGCTTTTGTCTAATGGGATGGACTAATTTGCTAAATAAGGCTCACACAATTTTTAAGAAAATTATATTGATGAAGATACCATCAGCCAACTAAAAGAGAAGCAGTTCAAAAGGAAAAGTCTAGTCCCCCCAATTCTCTACAAGTCTTTTCTTCTTAAGTCTTTTCCTCTTAAGTTCCCCTCTACAAACAAAAATATTGCTGTATCAATTATCTATTGCCACATAGACAAAAAAAATCCCCAAACTTACTGGCTTAAAACAATGATTTTAAAATTTCTCATGCTTCTGTGGATTGACTGGTCATTCTTCTGCTTCAAATGGTGTCAGCTGGAATCACTCACATGGCTGTATTCAGATGGTTGCTAAGCTGAGCTAGAAGGTTCAAGAAGGCCTCTCTCACTTGTCTGAGGCCTTGAAAATGTGATTGGTTGGGGCATCTCATTTCTTCCCTATATGGCCTTTCTCTCCATGTGGTGTCTCTAAGGATTCTCCATGTGGTCCTTCTCTCCAGCAGGATAGCATGGAATTCTAGCATGATGGCTCAGGACTCCAGGAGCATGAAAATGGAAACTGTCAGGCCTTATTTTCACCACACTTTATTGGTCCAAGTAAGTTACAAGGCCGGCCTAGATTGAAGGGGAAGGAAAATGGACCCCACTCCTTGAAGAGAAGAGTGGTATGCTTGCACAGGGAGGGGAAGAATTATTTGGGGGCCATCTTTGACAGCTATCATAGTCCACCATCTGGCCACAATTCTTGTCCCACCTACATGCAAAACTATACTCACCCCGTACCCTAAAAGTCTCATCCCATGATGACATTAGTTTAAGTTCAGTATCTTATCATCTAAATCAGGTCCAGATGTGGAGAAAATGCCTCAGGTATTTTTCCTCAGGTGCAGCTACTTGGGAGTGGCTTCTCTCAGTCCAGATTTTCTAGGATAGAAAAACCACACAAACACTCCCAGTCAAAAAGGGGGTCAGGGAAATGGAAGACACAAAACTAAAATTGTTGTTGAGAGCCTCTACACTAAAGGCAAGGGATAGTCCTTGATTGTGGTTCTCTTCATCCCTCTGGAGGCGATTTCCTAATCCATCCCTCACCTTGCTTCTTGGCTCCTCCCTCTGGGATTCTGGCTCTGCCCGCCAGTCATTCTTCCTTTTTCCTAAGAAAAGGAAAGCACTGGGTTGGAAATATTTCCTCTAAACTCTTCTTTTAAATTGAACAGTTCCTTCGTTAGCTCATTTCTCTCTTCTTGTACATTATCATCCGTAGCTGTAGACAGTTAATTGGTACTTTCATCACTCTGCCTGGAAATCTCCTTAAGACATCTATAAACTCGGGCTTCCCTGGTGGCGCAGTGGTTGAGAGTCCGCCTGCCGATGCAGGGGACACGGGTTCGTGCCCCGGTCTGGGAGGATCCCACATGCTGCGGAGCGGCTGGGCCCGTGAGCCATGGCTGCTGAGCCTGCGCGTCCAGAGCCTGTGCTCTGCAGCGGGAGAGGCCACAACAGTGAGAGGCCCGCATACTGCAAAAAAAAAAAAAAAAAAAAAAGAGATCTATAGACTCATAAAGTTCATTTTCTATGTTCTTTGTTATGGCAGGCAGAAGTATTGCCAAGCATTCTGTTACCATATAACTCAGGTCCTACATTTTCCGGCATTTAATAATTTCCTTACTGCCTTTTTCCACCCTCTACTAAGAGTTTGTTTACTATTCTTCAAGGAGAATAGCCTTCTAACCACCTGTATTGTTTTTCTCCTGCTTGCGTAATATAACACCAAACTTAGCAGGCTTAACCAACACAAATTTATTATTATATAGTTCTGTAGGTTAGAAGCACAACACTGATCTCACAGGAATAAAATCAAGATGTTGGCTGAACAATATTCCTTTCTGGAGGCTCTTAGAGAGAAATATGTTCCCTTGCCTCTTCCAGCTTCTAGAGGCTGCCCACGTTCCTTGGCTTGTGGTTCCCCTCGCCCATCTGCAAAGCCAGCAACAGAGTCCTAATTTCGTATCACTCTGACCTCATCTTATGTATCCCTCTTCCACTTTAAGGACTCTTGTGTTTATATTGGCCCATCTGGATAACCCAAGGTAACCTCCACATCTCAAGATCCTTAATCACATCTGCAAAGTCCCTTTTACCATGTAAGGTAACATATCCATAGTTTCTGGGGATTAGGGTGTGGATATCTTGAGGTAGGGGAGCATTATTCTGTCTACCACAACGACCTTTCAGCCTCCACTAGCAGTCTTCTTGCCACACTTCCAATCCCCAACCTGCTACCTAGTCTTAAAGCCAGTACCACATGTTTCTGCATTTTGTTAAGATTACATGCTACTCCAGATACCAATTTCTCTATCTGTTGCTGAATAACAAATCACCCCCCAAAATGTCGTGTTTTAAAATAATAACAATCATTTATAAATTCTCTTAATTCACTGTTTGACTGTTTATATTTTTTGCTCCCCATGTGTGCTGGGGTCACTTCTGCAGCTGCATGCAGCTGATCTCACTCAGTCACCAAATGTAGGAAGGTCAGGACCTGAAGCAAAGTGGCTCTCTGCAGTTGAGCTAGACTGTGAAGAAACTGGAAGCTGGAGGTTGCTGACCTCATTCCTTGCAGTTGGGCAGCAAGTCCTTTCTTGAAGATGAATCTGGGCAGCATATCTCTTTGCTTACCACAATCCACCCCTTGCTTCATATAGGTCTATTTCTCCATGTATGTTTAGGAAGCAGCTCCTACAAGAGTGAAGGGGCCTCTTTTCCTGAGGGGAACTTAGAGGATAGAGGTTGGTGGGACAAACTACAGTCCCTACTGCTGTAGTAAGGCTGTAGAATACAATCAATACTTGTCATCTCCCCCCTCCACTATCAATTCTAGATTTCCCTCATCCTCCACTACCACCTCTGCTGCTGTTGTTGGCTTACCTGGTGTTGTGACCTAGACCCTCATTCCCTGAGGGGCCTGAGTTTCTGCCATCATGCACTTATCAGGATGGAGTTGCTATACCTTCTCTTTATATTCACAAGTTGTTAAGTGTATCACTTGGGCTCCATATTTACCCTTTTCTCCCTTAATAGTGAGTGTAACAGGATCCCTATCTCCTTCTGATGATCAGAGTCAATTATCCCTGGCAAGAAGGTGTCCCCTTTTCTTGCTTGCTGTTCTCTGGGCACAAGGAGCCCAAAGTACCCAGGTAGCAGCTGCAGCTTATATTTCAATGGAATTTTTGCTATATTTCTTAGAAGTGTATCCCTTTTAGGGACCAAGACCTCTCAATATGCAAAGTTCAGAGTTGTGAAGATAGGAAACATAAATAGCACTTTAAGGGTCATTAGAAGTGACTGTAAGGGCTAGGGACACTTCTGCTTTCACCCTTTGGCTTCTAGACCCATATTTTTTGTACTGAGGCACAGTGCCATACAAATATCTTTGATCCAATGCATATAATGCATCTTGGAGTATGGCAACTCACTCTTTCAGAGTTTTGCCTCTGAACTGGTATTCAGCTGTACCTTCAGCAGGTTGATCCGAGGCCCTATCAGGCTGGCAGTTTCTGGGTGGTGAGATATGTGACATTATCAGTGGATCCTGTGGATAAGGGTCCACTCCTGCACTTCCTGTTTTGCAAAACAGGTTCCCTGGTTTGATGTGACATTATGTGAGATCTCATGCTAGGGAATCTAATATTACATAAACATTCAGTTGGCGGTACTGGCTGAGGCTCTTTGGGTAGGAAAAGCAACCCCATATCTGGAATATGTGTCTATCCAGTAACAAGAAACAGGTGGTCACTCTAGGATGGAAGGGGCCTAACGTAGACAACTTGACACTTGGTCTCAAGGAATGGTGTCATATTGGGAGCTCAGTGTTGCTCTCTATTGCTGGCAGTTTCGGCATGCAGCAGCAGCAGAAGCTAAATTAGCCTTGATCAGTTGAACCGACACTCTGTCTTCATCCCTTCTCCAGTGGACACTCCATTCATGTGCCCAAGGGCCAGCACCCGTTGGCCAATGACTGAGGCAGATGATGTCAGCTGGGCAATTTATTCAGTCTTCTTTATTGTTTAGTGCCTCTTCAGTAGTAGATGCTCTCTGGTGGGTATTACATGTGATACAAAGACCTTCATTGTTCATGCTCACACTCAGTGCCAATATGTCCATCCATAGGCCTCTATTCCAGACTTCCTGTGGTTGATCTTCCAATATTTCTTCTCCTAGGACAATTACCAGTTCAGCCACTCAGACTACTCAGTTCTGGACAAGCTTTGTGTGCAACTCAAGAGGGCCACTTTCTGTAGAGCATCAGTGGTACTTAGCCATCCAATTCTGTTATTCTTAAATCTATGAGCTCCTTCATGAGTCTCAAGTACCTGATATCCTGCACTCACTAGTTCATTCTCTTCCACAGGTGAACGTTCTCATTTTACCACCGGTGAAAGCTGCCACCTTGAGCCAGGGGCTCCTTATGTTCCATGTACCACATGTGATGAATTCCTCACAGGCACCTTAGACCACTACTGGGACCAACTGTCACAGTTCGGTTCTTTGAAGATCCTGAGATGGAATTTGGGCTGCAAGATGTTTATCAGAGAACACTTGTCAAGGGAAGGGGAAGAAGCAGATTGTGCAGAGGAAGAAGTCAAGCTGCAAAGGAGGAAGCTCTGGAGTGAATTGTGCCTGACATAATGTAATGCATTAGGCAAGGGTTTTACATCCCCATTGTGTTCAGTCCTCAGATCTAGGGAGGATGTGACCTCAGGTAAAGTGTTTTCTATAGCTGCTGCAGATGAAGTGCTGAGAGCTGGAGAATTTCTGTCCTCCACACTTCCTGAGGTTCATCAAGTCTTTCCTGGAAGGGGGATCAAGGCAGCACATCTCCATATCTGTCAGAGTACCTAATCCATTTGCAAATCATATTTAGCTCTAACTTCAAATATATCCAGGATCTGACCATTCCTTACCACTCTTATTATCATGACTGCTCTTGTCCAAGCAAGTATCATCTTTCACATGGACTATTGAAATAGTATTCTAATTAATCTTCCTACTTAACTCCTTACCCTCTTACAGTCTATTTTTCACAAAGGAGTCAGAATAATCCTTTAAAATTATAAGTCAAATCTTGTCACTCCTTTGCTTAAACCCTCCAATGGCTTCATATCTCACTCAGAGTAAAATCCAAACATCTACCATGGTCTCATGGTGTTAAGCATTAAAGCATTAAAGATGTGACCCCTTATCCCTACTCCACTATGCATTAAAGCATTAAAGATGTGACCCCTTATCCCTACTCCACTATGATCTTGTCTTCGACCACTTTTTCCCCTCCCACAAATTGGTCCAGCTAAACTGGCCTCCTTCCTATTTCCCAAACATGCCAAGTATATTGCTGCCTCAGGATCTCTGCACATACTTGTTCCCTTTCCTCAGAATGCTATTCTTTGTGTTACCTGTATGCTCATTTTCTCTCCCTTCATTCAGGTCTCTGCTCGATTCTACCTTATTGAGGTTTTCCAAGATGACCTTATTTAAAATAGCATCTCTTTCCTGCACCAGTCACTGTTTGTCTCTTACTCTGCTTTACTTTCCTTCTTAGCACTTATTACCTAATGTGCTATATCCATTATCTAGAAAAGAATCTGGCACATAGTAGGCAACCAAAAATTTCTGTTGAATGGATGAATCCTGGGATTTCCCTTTGCTGCTTTCTTGATGCTCTCTCCTCCCTTTTGGTTCCTTCCTGCATTTTTAAGGCAAACATCCTCCAGTATCTTCCTAAACATCTTTATCTCAAGGGTATATGGGAGGTAAATTTTTAGAGACATTGTATGTCTCTAGTCTATACTCACACTTGATCGTATAACTGGAAATAGAAACCAAATCGTTTTCACTTAATTCTGAAGTCATCACCCCAATGTTTTCTACTTTCCAATATTTTTGAGAAGTGCTCTAACAACATGATTCTTGACTTTTGTATGACCTATTTCTTCTCTTTGAAAACTTTTGTTATTTTCTGTGTTTCTGTGGTGTTCTGCAATTCCTTGATGCTAAGCCTTACTCTGTGCCTTTTCTTTCATTCTAAAGACCTGTGTCCTTCAGTTTTAGGATTTAAAAATATTTCTTCTCCCCCACAATTCTCATTCTGTGTGTAACTCTTATTATCTAGATAAAAGGCCTCATGGAGTAGTCCCTAATATTTTTTTCCTTCTATTTTTCATTTCTTTGACTTTCTGGGAGACCTCCTCAAGGGGAAAAATAAACATCACCCTGAGTTTAGTAATGACCTTTAGAAAGAAAGTCAAAACAAAGTATTGTTTTTTGACTAGCTAGTTATTCACTCATTATAGTGGCAGAATTAATAAATAAAGATACTGAGGTCATAGGTACTAAAATAATCAGCAAAGTGTTGATGAGAACAATACAGCACAGGTGAGTAATTTTCTCCATCAAACACAATATTCTATAAAACTATGTAATGAGATAAATATTATCTATTTATTATAACTACATATAAAGTAAGATTGCAACTGTCAGAATCTCAAGGGGATAATGTAGAAACATCGTGGTTAAAAATAATTTGGAGAGTAGTGCCTTGGTGCATCTCAGCAATCCAACTAGAAACTCAATATGATTATAATATACACTGCATGTGTAGATTAATAGATTAAGTCTATGAATAGACTCATTCCACCTGGCTAATACTCTATTTTTTGTTAATTTAAGGTAACTGGTATACAAATAATCTCCAACTTTCTCCTTAACAACAAACGGTATTGGCTAGTATAAGCACTATTATCAGTGTCTTTCTCCTCAAGGTTTTTATTAAATACAACGTAACATGTAGCCTATAGTTTCAAGTACAACTTTAAACTGAGGTTGAACTTTTGTTGGAAGTTATAATATTCTATTCATATGCTATATATTCTCTTCCAACTCTTGTATTGATTTATTTCAGCATTCACATTTTAACCTTTTTTATTTTATCAATTTTTATTTTACTTCTTATGGAAAAACCCAAACAAACTTTTTGGCCAACCCAATAATTTACAGAATCTTTTTCTTTTTTAACATCTTTATTGGAGTATAATTGCTTTACAATGGTGTGTTAGTTTCTGCTTTAAAACAAAGTGAATCAGCTATGAATGTACATATATCCCCATATCTCCTCCCTCTTGCGTCTCCCTCCCACCCTCCTATCCCACCCTTCTAGGTGGTCACAAAGCACTGAGCTAATCGCACTGTGCTATGTGGCTGCTTCCTACTAGCTATCTATTTTACCTTTGGTAGTATATATAAGTCCATGCCACTCTCTCACTTTGTCCCAGCTTATGCTTCCACCTCCTCATATCCTCAAGTCCATTCTCTACTTCTGTGACTTTATTCCTGTCCTGCCCCTAGGTTCTTCAAAACCTTTTTTTTTTTTTTTTTTAGATTCCATACATATGTGTTAGCATACAGTTTTTTTTTTTCTTTTTGCAGTACGTGGGCCTCTTACTGTTGTGGCCTCTCCCGTTGTGGAGCACAGGCTCTGGACATGCAGGCTCAGTGGCCATGGCTCACGGGCCCAGTCGCTCCGCGGCATGTGGGATCTTCCCAGACCGGGGCACAAACCCGTGTCCCCTGCATTGGCAGGTGGAGTCTCAACACTGTGCCACCAGGGAAGCCCCTAGCATACGGTATTTATTTTTCTCTTTCTGACTTATTTCACTCTGTATGACAGACTCTAGGTCCATCCACCTCACTACAAATAACTCAATTTCGTTTCTTTTTATGGCTGAATAATATTCCATTGTATATATGTGCCACATCTTTTTTATCCATTCATCTGTCAATGGATACTTAGGTTGCTTCCATGTCCTGGCTATTGTAAATAGAGCTGCAATGAACAACGTGGTACATGACTTTTTGAATTATGGTTTTCTCAGGGTATATGCCTACTAGTGGGATTGCTGGGTCGTATGGTAGTACTATTTTTAGTTTTTTAAGGAACCTTCATACTGTTCTCCATAGTGGCTGGATAAGTTTACATTCCCACCAATAGTGCAAGAGGGTTCCCTTATCTCCACACCCTCTCCAGCATTTCTTCCTTGTAGATTTTTTGATGATGGCCGTTCTGACTGGTGTGAGGTGACAACTCACTGTAGTTTTGATTTGCATTTCTCTACTGATTAGTGATGTTGAGCATCCTTTCATGTGTTTGTTGGTAATCTGTATATCTTCTCTAGAGAAATGTCTATTTAGGTCTTCTGCCCATTTTTGGATTGGGTTGTTTGTTTTTTGATATTGAGCTGCATGCGCTGCTTGTAAATTTTGGAGATAAATCCTTTGTCAGTTGCTTCATTTGCAAATATTTTCTCCCATTCTGAGGGTTTTCGTTTGGTCTTGTTTATGGTTTCCTTTGCTGTGCAAAAGTTTTAAGTTTCATTAGGTCCCATTTGTTTATTTTTTTATTTCCAATTCTCTAGGAGGTGGGTTCAAAAGGATCTTGCTGTGATTTATGTCATAGAGTGTTCTGCCTATGTTTTCCTCTAAGAGTTTTATAGTGTCTGGCCTTATATTTAAGTCTTTAATCCATTTTGAGTTTATTTTTCTCTACAGTGTTAGGGAGTGTTCCAATTTCATTATTTTATATGTGGCTGTCCAGTTTTCCCAGCATCACTTACTGAAGAGGCTATCTTTTGTCCATTGTATATTCTTGCCCCCTTTATCAAAGATAAGGTGACCATATGTGCATGGGTTTATCTCTGGGCTTTCTACCCTGGTACCCTGATCTATATTTCTGCTTTTGTGCCACTACCATACCTTCTTGACAACTGTAGCTTTCTAGTATAGTCTTAAGTCAGGGAGCCTGATTCCTCCAGCTCTGTTTTTCTTTCTCAAGATTGCTTTGGCTATTTGGGGTCTTTTGTGTTTCCATAGAAATTGTGAAATTTTTCGTTCTAGTTCTGTGAAAAATGCCATTGGTAGTTTGATAGGGATTGCATTGAATCTGTAGATTGCTTTGGGTAGTATAGTCATTCTCACAATGTTAATTCTTCCAATCCAAGAACATGGTATACCTCTCCATCTGTTTGTATCACCTTTAATTTCTTTCATCAGTGTCTTATAGTTTTTTGCATACAGGTCTTTTGTCTCCTTAGGTGGGTTTATTCCCAGGTATTTTATTGTTTTTGTTTTAACGGTAAATGGAAGTGTTTCCTTAATTTCTCTTTCAGATTTTTCATCATTAGTGTATAGGAATGCAAGAGATTTCTGTGCATTAATTTTGTATCTTGCTAGTTAATCAGATTCATTGATTAGCTCTAGCAGTTTTCTGGTAGCATCTTTAGGATTCTCAATGTATAGTATCATGTCAACTGCAAACAGTGACAGCTTTACTTCTTTTTTTCCGATTTAGATTCCTTTTATTTCTTTTTCTTCTGTGATTGCTGTGGCTAAAACTTCCAAAACTATGTTGAATAATAGTGGTGAGAGTGGACATCTTTGTCTTGTTCCTAATCTTAGAGGAAATGGTTTCATTTTCTCACCACTGAGAACGATGTTGGTGTGGGTTTCTCATATGTGGCCTTTATTATGTTGAGGTAAGTTCCTTCTATGCCTATTTTCTGGAGGGTTTTTTATCATTAATGGGTGTTGAAGTTTGTCAAAAGCTTTTTCTGCATCTATTGAGATGATAATATGGTTTTCTCCTTCAATTTGGTAATATGGTCTATCACATTGATTGATTTTCGTAGATTAAAGAATCCTTGCATTCCTGGGATAAACCCCACTTGATCATGGTGTATGATTCTTTTAATGTGCTTTTGGATTCTGTTTGCTGGTATTTTGTTGAGGATTTTTGGATCTATGTTCATCAGTGATACTGGTTTGTAGTCTTCTTTTTTGGGGACATCTTTATCTGGTTTTGGTATCCGGGTGATGGTGGTCTTGTAGAATGAGTTTGGGAGTGTTCCTGCCTCTGCTATATTTTGGAATAGTTTGAGAAGGATAAGTGTTAGCTCTTCTCTAAATGTTTGATGGAATTCACTTGTGAAGCCATCTGGTCCTGGGCTTTTGTTTGTTGGAAGATTTTTAATCACAGTTTCAATTTCAGTGCTTGTGACTGGTCTGTTTATATATTCTATTTCTTCCTGGTTCAGTCTCAGATGGTTGTGCTTTTGTAAGAATTTGTCCATTTCTTTTAGGTTGTCCATTTTATTGGCATAGAGTTTCTTGTAGTAATCTCTCATGATCCTTTGTATTTCTGTAGTGTCAGTTGTTACTTCTCCTTTTTCATTTCTAATTCTGTTGATTTGAGTCTTCTCTGTTTTTTTCTTGATGAGTCTGGCTAATGGTTTATCAATTTTTTTTATCTTCTCAAACAACTAGCTTTTAGTTTTATTTACCTTGCTATCATTTCCTTCTTTTTCATTTATATCTGATGTGATCTTTATTGTTTCTTTCCTTCTGCTAACTCTAGGGGTTTTTTGTTCTTCTTTCTCTAATTGCTTTAGGTGTAAGGTTAGGTTGTTTATTTGAGATGTTTCTTGTTTCTTGAGGTAGGATTGTATTGCTATAAACTTCCCTCTTAGAGCTGCTTTTGCTGCATCGCATAGGTTTTGGGTCGTCATGTTTTCATGGTCATTTGTTTCTAGGCATTTTTGATTTCCTCTTTGATTTCTTCAGTAATCTCTTGGTTATTATGTACTGTATTGTTTAGCCTCCATGCGTTGTATTTTTTATAGACTTTTTTTCCTGTTATTGATATCTAGTATCATAGCATTGTGGTCAGAAAAGATACTTGATACAATTTCAATTTTTTAAAATTTACCAAGGCTTGATTTGTGACTCAAGGTATGGTCTATCCTGGAGAACGTTCCATGAGCACTTGTGAAGAAATTCTATACTGTTGTTTTTTGTTTTTTATTGTTTCTTTATTCTGTTGTTTTTGAATGGAATGTCTTACAAATATCAACTAAGTCCATCTTGTTCAATGTGTCATTTAAGGCTTGTGTTGCTGCTCCAGAGCCCGTGAGCCACAACTACTGAAGCCCACACACCAAGAGCCCATGCTCCACAACAAGAGAAGCCTGCGCACCTCAATGAAGAATAGCCCCCACTCACCACAACAAGAGAAAAGCCCTTGCGTAGCAACAAAGACACAATGCAGCCAAAAATAAAATAAAATAAATAAATTAAAAAAATAATAATAATAAAAAAATAAAGCTTGTGTTGTTTTAGTTATTTTCATTTTGGATGATCTGTCCATTGGTGAAAGTGGGGTGTTAAAGTCCCCTACTATGATTGTGTTACTGTCGATTTCCCCTTTTATGGCTGTTAGCATTTGCCTTATGTTTGAGGTGCTCCTATGCTAGGTGCATATATATTTACAATTGTTGTATCTTCTTGGATTGATCCCTTGATCATTATGTAGTGGCCTTCTTTGTCTCTTGTAATAGTCTTTATTTTAAAGTCTATTTTGTCTGATATGAGAATTTCTACTCCAGCTTTCTTTTGATTTCCATTTGCTTGGAATATCTTGTTCCACCCCCTAATTTTCAGTCTGTATGTGCCCCTAGGTCTGAAATGGGTATCTTGTAGACAGCATATATACAGGTCTTGTTTTTGTATCCATTCAGCCAGTCTATGCCTTTTGGTTGTAGCATTTAATCCATTTACATTTAAGGTAATTATCAATATATATATTCCTATTACCATTTTCTTGTTTCGGGTTTATTACTGTAGTTCTTTGCCTTCTCTTGTGTTTTCTGCCTAGAGAAGTTCCTGTAGCATTTGTTGTAAAGCTGGTTTGGTGGTGCTGAATTCTCTTAGGTTTTGCTTGTCTGTAAAGGTTTTAATTTCTCCATCGAATCTGAATGAGATCCTTGCTCGGTAGAATGATCTTGGTTGTAGGCTTTTCCCTTTCATCACTTTAAAAATGCCCTGCCACACTCTTCTGGCTTGCAGAGTTTCTGCTGAAAGATCAGCTGTTAACCTTATGGGGATTCCCTTGTATGTTATTTGTTGCTTTTTCCTTGCTGCTTTTAATATTTTTTCTTTGTATTTAATTTTTGATAGTTTAATATGTGACTTGGCATGTTACTCCTTGGATTTATCCTGTATGGGACTCTCTGCGCTTCCTGGAGTTGACTATTTCCTTTCCCATATTAGGGACGTTTTCAAATATAGTCTCTTCAAATATTTTCTCAGTCCCTTTTTCTTTTCTTCTTCTGCAACCCCTATAATTCGAAAGTTGTTGCATTTAATGTTGTCCCAGAGGTCTCTAAGACTGTCCTCAACTCTTTAATTTTTTTTTCTTTATTCTGCTCTGCAGTAGTTATTTCCACTATTTTATCCTCCAGGTCACTTATCTGTTCTTCTGCCTCGGTTATTCTGCTATTGATTCCTTCTATTTTAAATTTCATTTATTGTGTTGTTCATCATTGTTTGTTTGCTCTTTAGTTCTAGGTCCTTATTAAACGTTTCTTGTATTTTCTCCATTGTATTTCCAAGATTTTGGATCATCTTTACTATCATTTTTCTGCAATCTTTTTCAGGCAGACTGCCTATTTCCTCTTCATTTGTTTGGTCTGGTGGGTTTTTACTTTGCTCCTTAATCTGCTGTGTGTTTGTCTTTCTTCTCATTTTGCTGAAGTTACTGTGTTTGGGTAACTATGAACCTGCAGCCTCCCTTTCACAGGCTGCAGGTTCATAGTTCCCAGTGTTTTTGGTGTCTGCCCCCAGTGGCTAAGGTTGGTTCAGTGGGTTGTGTAGGCTTCCTGGTGGAGGGAACTAGTGCCTATGTTCTGGTGGATGAGGCTGGATCTTGTCTTTCTGGTGGGCAGGACTGGTCCAGTGGTGGGTTTTGGGGTGTCTGTGGGCTTATTATGTTTTTAGGCAGCCTCTCTGCTAATGGGTGGGGTTGTGTTCCTGTCTTGCTAGTTGTTTGGTATACGGTGTCCAGCACTGTGGTTTGTTGAGTGGAGTTTGGTCTAAGTGTTGAGATGGAGATCTCTGGGAGAGCATTCGCCATTTGATATTACATGGAGCCGGGCGGTCCCTGGTGGACCAGTGTCCTGAACTCGTTTCTCCCACTTCAGAGGCACAGTCCTGACACCCGGTTGGAGCACCAAGGCCCTTTTGGGAAGTCTGAGGTCTTCTGCCAGCATTCAGTATGTGTTCTGTAGCAGTTGTTACACATGTAGAGGTATTTCTGATGTATTTGTGGGGAGGAAGGTGATCTCCACCTCTTACTCCTCTGCCATCTTGAAGGTCTCCTCAGGATCTCTTTTTGTCTAGTGCTTGTTCTTTTTCATACTATCCCATTCTTGTTTTGTGAATACAATATAGTTTTTTTTGAAGATATTTAGTTTTTTTTCCTTTCACTCTCTGCTTGTCTGTTTCCTTTGGATTCACCCCCCCCCCCAATTTGGAGTCTTTCACCAAGTGTTATTGATGGGTGGTGGTCTTCATTGCAGGCTGATTGTGTTTAGCCAAACTTTTCACTAGGGTCTTTCTTTTTTCCTATACAACCGTTTATTCAGGTGACCAAGTAGTTAATCACAGTCATAAATAATGTACAAATTAAAAATTTCTCTTACTCATAAACTTTATGGGTGAGTAAACTTTTTCTCCTTTGGGGGCTATTGTTTTCTCTGCCTGGATTCAAGAAGTTTACAACCCTTAACAGCCTGTGTGCATTTAAATGTTTGCAGCTTCAGTGTGCTGTTTCTATCACCCTAGCGAAAACACACACAGTTCTTCCCACTGAGGAGGTGGTAAGGGGCCACATTTTTTGTGACCTGGAGCCCTGACTTTTGAACCTGATGTTGAAGAACCCGTGTTGTGTCTGCAGCGCTGATGACTCAGGGAACATTTCAGTGAAGAGTTGTTCCTGGTTTATTTTACTGTTTTGTTTCTCTCTGTGGAGCTGATTTCTATCATCCAGGATACTGGACACAGGGGGTTGTGGCTGGGCGGCTGAGACTGGTTAAGGGGCCCCCACGCTAGGGTCTTTTAATTGCCAGTATTTGGAGGCAAAAGTGTGGTAAAATTATCACCTGCAGTAACATGGAAGACAGAAATGTACCTAGTACCCTCATGGTATTGGGTGAGAGTTTGAGGCAGAATTTTGAAAGAATAAGCTGGCTGCTATTCACTGCAATTTATAAGGTACTCTAAGACAAGCTCAAAAATAATGAAGTGGTAGTGTAAATATTATTGAGAGGGAATATAGAGTCTAGACTGGAAAATGAAATTGTTTTTCACCAAATCAAATGTTTCATCATTAAATATAACCTTAAGACAAAGAACAAATCCAGGGTATCGCCATTATCATGGCCTCAAGTAAAAGACCAGGTAACGTCTAACTATACACTTATTTTGTACAACCTCTGAAGGAATTAAAGAGATGCCTTTCAGCTGAATTAAAGGGCTACTAGAAAGATTAAGGAAATTAGAAAAGCGATATGTTCAATACATATACATTTCTACAAACTAAGCTATGAGTACTTTGAGCATCTCGGGCTGAGCTTGTTAGTGAATGTTTCCCTAATTTTCTGCTGGTCTTCCAACCTTTATTTCCCCAGAAACTCCCATATTTGGGTGAACCCCAATTCCTTTATTAAAGCTCTTCATTCATGTAATACTTTAATGAATCTGCTTTCCTCACCAAATACAGACTAAACCACCTGGCTTCTCTAGAAAAGAGAGGCTCAGGCAAAAATTAAATCTATTACTTTATTAGAAGGGGCAATCCAGGCTGGTGAGAGTAAGGAAGTAAGGCTAGCAGAGATTGGGAGCAAATGCAAATTGATAAATTACTGTATGGCATTTGGTTTCTGTTTCATGAAAAGCCATGAAGAGACACTGCTGATAATTTGGCAAGTATAGTTGTTTAGCTACATGGTACATCTCTGGGCAGGAAGGTGAAAAACTATGCCTAAAAATAGTCCATGAGAAGGGAGAGGGATTTGTCCAATGGCTTCTTCTAGTCCATTGATCCAAGTTTTCCAGGTAGCTAACTTCACTGCTCTTCCAGATTGCATCATCTAGCCCTTTTGACAATCACTGGGGAAACCCTGTGGCATGATGCTTCCTTGAGTCCAGAAGTGTTGGGATGGGCCAGAGATTCTGAGCACATGGCTAGATGACCTCAGGCAGAAGAATCAATCCAGCCTGCTAGTAGTGTGTCACTATGTAGGGTGGTAGCTATGGCAAAGTGGCTGTTGGCCTAGGAAACAGTGGGGCCAAGAATGTGAGAAGGCACTTGAGGAAGGTGTGTCTGATACTATATCCAAAGATGAGATATATATGGGCACAATAATGTTGTATAATAATAGCTATAAGGCTTCAGAGGCATAAAAATGGACATCCCTTGCTCACAAATCTGGAATCAGATAGGTGTCAGTTAGGTGGTTCTGCTGATCTTGGCTGAGATGGTTCACATACCTGGGGTTTGACTGGCTATCAGCCAATCGAAGACAGGATTTAGCTAGGGTGACCAGGGTAACCTGGCTCTGCTTCATGCATGTCTCACCCTCAAGGAGGCTAACCCAGACATGTATGTGTTTATGGTGACAGGAGTAGCACAAGAGTAAGTGGCAATACACCAGATGTTTGGAAGTACATATGGCCCAGAAGGTACTTGAGAATGTACTTCAAAGGAGCATGAAAAAAAGAATACAGGGAGGAATAAAAAACTAGTGTCATTTTTACAGTCTTTCATACCAAAGAAAAACAAGACAAGCACAGACAATTCATTGTTCAAACAGGTATTATTACTTGGGGGGAGAAACTTAAGATTTTTCTGGCCTTAGTTTTAAGTTAGGCTCTTATGGAGTATATGGGTTATCTTTCTTAAGACAGCTGTAAGATAGGGGCACATGAGTTCTTTTTTTCCCCCTCTCCCTTTTAACAATTATATTTTGTTGGTTTGGAGAGCCAGTTAAATGGCAATAGATTTTGGCTCAGGAAAGTTCAAATTTAGCCCAGAGGAATTCAACTTTGGCCCTGCTTAAATCAATTCAGGCCTTCTGTTCCAAAGGTCAAGTTCTAAACATGAAAAAATCCATTTTAATTCCATTCTTGAAAAATAACTGCTAGTCAGTTATTGCCTATTAGCTAATAGGCAAGTCAGCTAGTTTATCTGGCTAAGAGTATGGGACTAATAATGTTCAAACCTTATATCATCCATATTCCTTTTAATGAAAAGCGTAATAAAATGGTGACCTCACTGAACCAAATCAGAAGTCCTAGATTCTAGATAAGGTTCTAACACTAATTAGTTGTGTGACCTTATAGGCAAGTTACTTAATCTCTTTAGGCCTCAATTGCCACATATATATTAATCAGGGACTGCTCTAAATTACAATGTTTCAAATGTTCTATTTCCACAGTATGTTAGCAGGCATTACTTATTCAAATAAGTTTAAGAAATACTAACTTAAATAAAGTTCAAAATGTTTATTTCAGGACTTTTCAGCACTTTCATTTTGTGCCTTTTGAATCTCTAACAGGGGAATATAAGGTGCAGCAAACAAATTTTACCAATAACTCATTTATTCATAAAAACACATGTCCCACTGAGTATACTTTGGGAAAAGTACTGTTATTTCTAGCACCCACATGGGTGAAATTTATCAGTCAGTGTCCCAGAAAGAGGGCAACTTCAAATGGGGACATTTGAGAAAAATATAATAAAATTACTATTTACAAAAGTATAGGCAGGGTTTAGGAAAACCAGCAAGGTATAATGACCTACTCTGGGGCTATTAATACCCTGGACTCATCATGATATAAGTGAAAAGGGGTAAATGGAGGGAGCATGGGCCTGAAGTTAACTGGAATAACTGCTGGGAAAGGGATGCCTGATAGGATGACCTTCAGTAGAAGGACACACCCAACCCATGGTGACCTGCCAGGAAAGGAGCAAGGGAAATAAATAAACAATTTCATTTTCCTTTCAACCTCCAATCTCCTGCAGTGCTTCCATTTGCTGATCCCAAGCAAAAGCCAGTGGTCAAGGGGACCTACCTCACAGAGCAGAGAGCAGAATGGGAAAGAGTGGAGGGTGGATCCAGAGGGCAAACAGAAGCTATTCAGCACAGTAGGTTCCATTCACAAGCAGCTAGATTAGATGATTAAATGATGTCCTCAGGACTCAGTCTTTTTATCTCTCCACTCTGCTTTCTTTTGCTGGCTGCATTCTAAGGCAAGTTCTTGCCACCTGCAGCAGAGATGTCACCAGTAGCTCTAGGATTATATACATCATGCTTATTTCACAATTTCATAAAATAATAAAAAGAGTAAACACATTTATAGCACTTAGTATATGCCAGGTGCTGTTGAAAGCCCCTTAGATACACTAATTCAGTTAAACCTCACCATAATCCTAAAATAGCTACTGTATTACCATCTCTTCAGAAATGAAGAAACTGACAAATGACTGGTAGGTGAAGAAAGAAAGCTGAGACTTAGCTTTAGATAGTCTCTAGAGTCTGTGCTTTTAACCACTGCTTTTTGAAAAATAAACCCTATCTCCTAGAGCATCCATATCACTTATCAAGAAGGATGTTGGGACATGTGCTCATCCCTGGATCAATCACTAGGCACTTTGCTTGCTAAACCGGGTCATATGTCCATCCCTATGATAGGATATGATTGCTAGCAATTTCTCCCTGAAAAAAGATGCCAGGCAGATGAAAAAAGCAACGAATGTCCACCACAGACAGGATGGACTTAAGAAGAAATAGCCCTATGGGACTGGAGCTACAATTCTAGTTCTGCCCATGTTTGCCATTAACCTTAAACAAATTACTTGAGGAGACGCTGTGAGTATAGGTGGAAAGATATGAAGATCTCTAAACAAATATCTAATTATATCTAATTATATATATATAAATACAACACATTATTATATTAAAATATGGTAATAAAATTGAGATATGCCAAACTGAATTTTTCAGTCAACACTATCTCTGAAAACTCCCTTAGAAATAACTTCATTTAAAAAAATATGAAGTAAAATAAATAAAACCTTATTTTTTCAAGTGGTCTTACAGATATTATATAGAAATATTTCCTAGGAATAAACAAAGCACAGTTATAATTTTATTGATTTTAGCAAAATAAAATTACATTAAGTGACTTCCTAAAAACTAATGGGTAAGTTTTCTTGTTTCCTTGTCTCCAGGGCATTTGGCATTCTTTACCAACTGGTGCATAAAAGAGTAGAAAAATAAAAGATTATCATATTGTCCTTTGTATTTCTCTTTTAAAATATCAGTATGATAATCTACCAGAAAGTAGTAAATGGCTTCAATTGTGGAAAGGAAGGTATCTGGCTTTCCTTTTTGATGGCGCCAAAAGCAAGTTTTTCTTGTTTTCAACTCAACTTGTAGCAACCCTGCCAAAAACAAATAAGAGAAGTATAAATATTTCCTGTTAACCACAGGGTGTGGTACAATAATAATTTCCCTTAATTACTTTAAGGATTTTCTTTAAATTCCTTCAATCCCAATTCCAAATAGAATATTTTCTCAAATGTATTAAGGTATATACGGAAGCAATATAAAACACAGGATGAAATCTTATCCATGACAGTTATCTATAAGTCTTGGATCTGTAGCAAATGGGTTAAAAGTAGTTAACATTTAAGATGTTCATCTCTTTCTGTCTTCTACTTGCCAGTGTCTTTTTTGACTTTAATCTGTGACAGGACTAAATTCACCAATTTTCAGAAGAGGTTCATTTTCTTGATAAACTGACATTTAAAATATTGTTCTGAAATTCACTGAGACCAGGTAGGCAGGTTAATGGTCCTTAATACTGTTAAAACTACTTCTGGATTATCACTTTTTGGCTATATGTTCATGAACAGAGTACCTAGAGCTATTTCATTGGCTGTCACATCTGTGTTTCAGAGACTCCATCTGTGTTTCAGAGACTCAATAAACGCAGTGAGCTAATGCCTTGCGCCTGTACATTTAAAGAGGAAATGACTCATGAAATCACACAATAGTACTCTCATCTCTTACAACTCAGATGTCAACATACAAACCCAGAATACTTTTCGTACCTTAGACCAATATTCAGACTCACATTATATTTAGTTTGCAAATACTTTCTAAAAATCGTATTTTATTTTAAAGTGAGAAATAAAAGTGAAGAAGGTAATATCAAAATTGGCCCACTGACCCAGATTAGGAACCTCTGAGTCATCAATGATTTCCTACTATCACGCCTCACTTTAACCTAACAGTTACCTAAGAAATGTGGCAGAGAATGACAAGAAATAAATAATATAAAAACATACCAAGATATTAAGAGATATGAAGGATCAAATATATATCTAATAGGAGTTCTGCGGGAGACAGCAAAGAGAATGGAGGAGAGATAGCATTTAAAGAGATAATGCCTATGACTGTTTCAGAAACTATTTTAAAAAATGCAAAGTCACAGATACATGACATAATGTATCTCAAGGAGGATAAATACAAAGAAATCAGTGCAGAGATCCTTCTTATAGTAGTGTAACTGCAAAAGAGCAAGACTAAAGAGAATATTTTAAAAGTAGCCATTGAGAACAGACAGATCATATACAAAAGAAAGATAATCAAAATGACAGGAGACTTTTTATTAGGAACAATAAAATATTGAAGACTCTGGAATAAAATCTTCAAAGTGCCAAGAGGAAATAACTGGCAACCTAAAATTACCTACCCAGCAGAACTATATATCAAGAACAAGAGTGAAAAATATTAATAGACAAACAAAAATATGCCAATAAACATATGCCAACTGGAGATCCAATGGAAGGAATTTCTAGATGTATTTCAGATAAAACAGTCTGAGTTATAAGAATGGTGAGCAAAGAAAGTGGTAAACATCTATGCAAATCCAAAGAAATGATGCCAGTATTAAAGAAAAACAATAATAATATCTAATTTGTGGCCTGAAAATAAAAGACAGAACAAAAAATAATGAAGAAAATAACAATAACTAGGAGGGGGATGAATCAAGCTTAAGTGTATTAAGGCCTTACAGTGTTCAAAAGGAGAGGTAAAAATATTGTTTGACTTTGAATTTTTTTAAGTTACATGTGCATAGTACAATTCCTTAAAAGAACCAAAATAGGAATATTAAAAAATGGAATATGAAAAGTAAAAACTCAATCAATCAAAGAAAAGTCAGGAAAAGAAAAAAATAGTAAAGAGCAAGATAAATAAAAATAAAATTAAGATGATAGAAATAGGTCCAAATAAACCAATACTCACAGCAAATACAAACTGACTAAACCTGCCATTTAAAAGACAATGATTATCAGACTGAAATACAACAGGGATGACCTCCACAAGGCTTCCATTCAATACTGCACTGGAGGTCTTAGTAAACACAGTAATACGAAAATAATAAATTAATTAGATGCACAAGAACTGAAAAGGAAGAAACACATCTGACATACACAGAAAATATTTTTTACATCTATCAGCAAATTATTAGAAATATCTTGGGGTAGAGAGGATTCTTAAAAGACACAAAAGTGGTAAACATGAAAGATTGATAAATTCTACACTAAGAATTTCAGTTCCTCAAAAGATAAAGAAATTTAAAAGAGGAGCCACAAACTGCAAGAAGATATTTCAAACATTATTATCTATATTCTAGAATATATAAAGAATTTATACAAATCAATAAGAAAAGAGAAACGAAACACTAGAAAGATGGACATAGATAGTTCATAGAACAGGACATGTGTATGGCCAAATAAGCAAACAAAATGATGCTCAATCCAATTAGTAATTAGAGCAAGGCAAATTATCAATACAATGAGATGCCACTTTATACCCACTCTATTGGCAAAAATCAAACATTTGGCAAGACAATGGTAGAAGGGATTATGATCAATGGGAACTCTTACACATTAATTATGGGAGTATAAATTTGTATACCCACACTTTGGAAAACAGGTGGCATTGTCTTGGAAAACTAAACATTCTTATACGTAACAACAGAGCAATTCCACTTCTAGGTACGTTTCCTAGAGGAAGCTTGCACATGTGCAAGAATGTTCATAGTAGCACTGTGTGTAACAGCAGAAACTAGAAATAATTCAGTTGTGTCACCAACAGGAGACTGAGTAAACTGTAGTATATTCACACAATCAGATATTACACAGCAGTGAAAATGAATAAACTATAGCTACAAATTTAGAAACAAAATAGTAAGTTTACAATGTGAGTCCTGAAAACCACATACAGGTCAAAAAAAGCAAAACTAAATAATAATTTAATCTACAAAGAGCAAATCTTTTTTTAATTGAAGTATGCCATACAATATTATATGTTACAAGTGTCCAATATTGTGATTCACAATTTTTAAAGGTTATACTCCATTTATAGTTATTATAAAATATTGGCTATATTCCCTGTGTTTTACAATATATCCTTGTAGCTTATTTTATACTTAATAGTTTGTATCTCTTACTCTCCTACCCCTCTATTGCCCCTCCCCCACTTCCTTCTCCCTGCTGGTAACCATCGGTTTGTCCCCTCTGTGAGTCTGCTTCTCTTTGGTTATATTCACTAGTTTGTTGTATTTTTTAGATTCCCCATATAAGTGATATAATACAGTATTTGTCTTTCCCTGTCTGCCTTATTTCCCTTAGCATAATGCCCTCCAAGTCCATCCATGTCACTGCAATTAGCAAAATTTCATTCTTTTTTATGGCTGAGTAGTATTCTATTCTGTGTGTATGTTTGTGTGTGTTTATGTGTATATATATATACATACATGCCACATATTCTTTATCCATTCATCTGTTGATGGACACTTGGGTTGCTTCCATATCTTGACAATTGTAAATAATGCTGCTATGAACACTGGGGTGCATATGTCTTTCAATTAGTGTTTTTAGTTTTTAAAAAATATATATCCAGGAATGGAATT
This sequence comes from Mesoplodon bidens, assembly GCF_964165515.1. Taxonomy (NCBI): domain Eukaryota; kingdom Metazoa; phylum Chordata; class Mammalia; order Artiodactyla; family Ziphiidae; genus Mesoplodon; species Mesoplodon bidens. The sequence goes on from NC_138178.1 coordinate 86,296,173, forward strand.
GCTGGATCATATGGTAGTTCAATTTTTAGTTTTTTGAGAAACCTCCACTGTTTTCCATAGTGGCTGCACCAATTTACATTCCCACTAGCAGTGCACAAGGGTTCCCTTTTCTCCACATCCTCACCAACATTTGTTACTTGTGTTCTTTTTGATGATAGCCATTCTGACAGGTGTGAGGTGATATCTCATTGTGGTTTTGATTTGTATTTCCCTAATGATTAGTATCACTTCATGTGTCTGTTGGCCATCTGTATTCCCTTTGGAAAAATGTCTATTCAGTTCTTCTGTCCATTTTTTAATCAGATTATTCGCTTTTGATGCGATGAGCTGTTTATATATGTTGGATATCACTCCCTTATCAGTCATATCGTTTGCAAATATTTTCTATTTAGTAGGTTGTCTTTTCATTTTGTTGATGGTTTCCTCTGTTGTACAAAACCTTATAAGTTTAATTAGGTCCCATTTATTTATTTTTGCTTTTATTTCCTTTGCTTTAGGAGACGGATCCAAAAAAATATTGCTCTGATTTATGTCAAAGAGTGTTCTGCCTATGTTTTCCTTTATTAAAGTATCTGGTCTTACATTTAAGTCTTTAATCCATTTTGAGTTTATTTTTGTATACGGTGTTAGAGGATGTTCTAATTTCATTCTTTTACATGTAGCTCTCCAGTTTCCCCAGCACCACTTATTGAAGTGATGAATGCTAGTTTTAACAATTTTGACTCCTTCTCCAACAAAAAGAAACCATCCTTCCCCACTGCATTCCCCCAAGCCTTTCTATGGTGGATCTTCAAGGATGTTATGCCATTTTTCACTTGAGGGCTTACATTTTATGATTAAATTAGGCACTCAAACTTCAAATGTTTTATTTTGACAGCAGTAAAACATCCACAACTCTCTGTCTGTAAAGTCTGGCAAAACAGCATGTTACATTGTTAAGGGGATTCTTAATCTCAACATTCATAATAAGATAACAGAAACAAACATTCCAATACACTACATTTGAGGGTTTAAACTGAGGTTTAGAGTTGGTTTGTTCAGCTTAATCCTATCAAATGATAAAACGTTTTAAAACCTAATGGCAATGATTTATAACAAAAAAGGGCTGTTTCTTGTGGAAGTAACTTGGCTTATCTGGAAACTGGTATTTCACATATGTAGAGATTATAAATATGCCAAGCCCTAAATATTTCCTGTGGTGCAATGAGGAGCCAGAAGAGGCAGGGGGTGAAATAGGGCACGCTGAAAAGACTGACTCTAGAAATCCATTTACTACATGATTTTGAAGGATTTAAGAAATCCCTTTTAAAATTCTGATGTAGCACAGAATTGAAATATATGATACTTTCTATGTGATCTGAGAAATAGAAATTTTTTGTACAAATGTGATTTGAAGCCTTAAGCACAACGGCTGAAAACATATTTGAATTGTACCTCAATAGTTCCTTTTACAATTTTTTCAAGTGTTATCACTTATGTTCTTCACTTGACCTTTTCAATTACCATATAAAGTAATTTAAAGAAAAGGCTCAGGAAAATCTTCAAACTGAGGAGTAACTTGCTGCTGTACCCATCCAAGGTAACGTGGCAGGCAGTACTCCAAAGAGCGGGACTTTAGGGTTTCATCTATTAAACATTAGCAACAACGCTGCAAATCTTATGCTTGGTCATCTTTCTCTGTTTCTATCTCTCTCTCATACACACACACACACACACACACACACACACATTTCTTTGTCTCTATCTCTCTGCCTATCTGTCACACACACATACACCCAAGCACACAGAATTAGAATGACAAAGCAATCTTTCTAACATGTATGCTGTTTTCAAGAGGTATAAACTATATAAATTAAGTTAGGTAAATCTAACATTGTCGCTCACTTTAGCTTGGGACTAATTATCACAGGATTCCAAAAAGTGTCATAAACTTTCTTTTCTAGAGGATGGATATTTTTAACAATTGCCTGGGAGAAGCTCTCCCAGTTTGAAACTGTTTTGGAAACTGCCTAATACCAACTGGGTAGCTCTTTTGCTTTCTAAACATACATGGTACACAAATAAAGCCATCAAAGAGCTAGAAATAAACCTAAAGTTTTTAGAGAAACTACTGAGAAAGACCGAAGAACTGAGTAAGGTGCAAGGGAACAAGACAAGTAACGTTCTTCATATTACTAGTTGTGTTATTGGGCAAGTAAAGCAACTTTTTTAAACCATTATTATTAGACACTAAGCTTTTCACTCTAAGAGAAAAAGATACAAACATAAAACAAAAGAAAGTAATGTTAAATCTGAATTGGAACTATCCATGTGAACTCATAATATATATCTATTTATTTCTTTTGGCTCTGTCCAGTGAAGCAATGACATCCAAGCAGTAATAAATTTACCAGATCTTGGTTTCTAATACCATTCCCCACTAAAAGAACCACAGCTCCCTCAAGTAATTAATTCTAGGTCTGGGGCAGGAAAAAAGTACAAGTGAACTTGGGACATCCTGTTGTAACAGAAAGACTAATGAGGCCATGCCACGAAGGACTTGAAGGGCTCGCAATAGCAAAATTTTAGACAATTTGGGCATCAAAAAGAGTACAATCATGATACATTATAATACACTGAATTAAAAGGAAATCCATAAGACCACAGTGATCTCAAAAAGGGGTTGGGAGACAGAGAGAAAAAAAGAAGAGAGGGAAAAAAGAAAAGCTCTTCTTTACATAAGAATGCCAGCTAACAAATGTAGAAGAAATAATAATATTAAAATTTCATCATTTTGTAATCCTTAATGTAATTACTGATTTAGGCAACAGTCATCAATAAATACTAAAACCACTCAGTAAAAAGCAGTTGGGAAATAGTTCACCGTCTTAAAGCATCACCCCACAGACTACTACTAATTTCAATGAAGAAAATAACCTTTATAATGGAGAAATTTGGCAATCACCACTTTAATCAAGGAATTAAAGTTATCAGCAGTAATGGAACAACTTACATTATATCCTCCTGATCTGATGTATACAACCTGAGCTATGAATAGGGTAACCATATAATTAATCAGCCAAACAGCTTCATTTCCGAGAGTGAAAGGGGATGCTATTAATAATTATATCAAAACAATAGATATAAACTGGAATTGTCATGGACAACCCTGTATTTATCCTTATCTGAAGTATCCTTGCGAAAATATTTAAACTGAATCTAATATTGAAACATTCAGACAATTGATCTATCCTCTTCACACAAGTCTAAGTCATGAAAAACAAAAACAGGGGACTGTTCTACATTAAAAGAGACTAAAGAGACATAATAACCAAATGCAATTTGAGTTTACATGTTGCATCAGAGGAAAAGAGCTACAACAGATATTTTGGCGTTAATTAGGGAAATATGAATATGGACTGCATATTAGATATCACAGAACTTTTGTTAATTTTCTTAGTGATAACGGTATAGTGATTATGCAATTATTCTTAAAAGTTGTACACTTAGGTATTTAAGGGTGATGTATTGCAAAGCCTTCAACTTACTTTCAAATGGTTCAACCAAAAACATATGATATCTAAGTACACAAACATACATATAATAGAGGAGGAAAAATAAAGCAAATGTGGCAAAATGTATGTGTATTCAATGCAACTCTTCTTGCAATACATCTGTAGGTTTGAAGTTCTTTGAAATGAAAGTTGGGGGACGGAACAGTCAAAAACATGCAACATTTTTTTTCTTACCTTGCAGTCTCTCATCAGTGAATATTTTGTTTGTTTGGTTCCAGGTGCTATCTATGAATACAATTTTTTTCAGTGTTGTGTCTTTGCGCTTGCTGTCATTCAAATCCTGTTCTTCAGTTTTCTTGCGTTTAATGAATGGCTTGTCAAGGTCATCATTTTTGCCTCCAACATTATTTTGAATCTTTTCTTGGAGATGAAAAGAAATTTCTTTTACTGAAACAGACTTAGGTCCAGGAAAAACAAGTGCAACCTAAAGCAAAGAAGCTTAAGTTAGTAGTGTGCTATTATGATCTTCAAAATTAATAAATTCGGACTTAAAACTTTAAGAGGAAAAAATACGTTGAATATCTGAGAAGCAAGCATTAGTTTCTATTATATGTGCCTCTTTAATATATATGGTAAAGTTTTTGGCTCTTCCCTAGTAATTTATAATCATAATATACTACCTAGAATTATTTCTGTACTTCAAAATAAGTTATTCACCTATTGAGAGAAGCTCAGTTGATTGTACCTTAAATCAAAAAACTAAACTCTATAATATTTCATAAGATAAAAGGCAAAGTATGGGGTACTTTGTAAAAGAACCATTGAAAAGTGCTCAATAAGTAAATACCATTTTCACCTATATAATAAGCAACGATAAAACAAATGATACAGCCAATGCTGGTGAGGAAATGGTGTAATAGGCCTTTACAGCCATTACTGACATCAGGTTTAAATAGTATAACTCTTTTTGAAAGCAATTTGGCAACTTAAGTCAAGAGTCTTGAAATGTTCATACCCTTTGGTCAAATAATTTCACATATGGGAATTTATCTTAATAAAATAATTCTAAACACACACATACTCACAATACCCAGAATATTTGTTAAAGTATATTTATTACAGTGAAAAACTAAAACTAAAGAAATCTAACTTTCAAGGAATAATTCAGTAAATTATGGCACCTCCTTTCTTTCAGCATGTTTTTACTGAGACCTTATATACTGTACTATATATCCAAAATATAAAAACTCCTGCCACAAAGCAGGCACCCAGTAAATATCTGTTAAATGAACAAATGTTGATAGAATCACAGATGTTATCCTCCATACATTTCTCTATTTCCCAAGTTTTCTTGAATGAATATGTATCATTTTTAATATGAAATAATAAATATTAAAATAAACTTTAAAATCTTGAATTTATAAACTTCGACATTATAAAAGTTTTTCAGACATTCACGATGCATGCCTACATTTCCCCCATACCCAATAAGCAAAGTCCAGGGCTTTTCAGTTTTCTTGGACTATAAGCATGTCACATCTTTTTATATTACCTAGCACTGTGTTCTATTTAATTGACATAGATGATAACCTAGCTGACCAGAGAAGGAAATACAAATATATTCCTAGATCCGAAACTCATATATTATTTACAAACACAACTTTCTATAAACTCAACCAAAAAATATAAATATATTGATAGGAAAGGAAAAACTTACCAAGTTCTTCCTTGAACAAATGAATATATTTTTAATTTTGCTTCTAAATTAACCATACCAACAAATGTTCCCCCAAGAGACTTAACAGGGTTTATGTGCTTCTTTCAGAAGTATTCAAGCCCTAGTTTTTTGAGATCTATTGCAACATCACTTTTCAACAAGACCAGTTGTCACTAACGTGACCATTTCAACTATGTGAAAACCAATTAAGAATCTAGAAATGAGCAAGAAAGGCCTCTGAGTAGCCAAAAGAAATATTACAAAGGCCACGTACTAATGCTCTTAATTTAGAGAGAATTTCTAAAAATCCTTCTACCTTAGTCTGTCCCTTCATCTTCTGGAGAAATTCCAACAATATTTGTAATCTGGTTTCTCAGTTTGTATCAAATTAGACATCTATGTGTAGTATAGGCAGGAGAATGGAGACGGGAGAAAAGTAAAAGCAGGCCTAGTAGTACTGGCAAAGAGTAAAAACCTGAAGAAATAATGCAGACAAACAATAAAAAGTAGAAAGACTTAAAAAAGCTCAACATCTAGGATCATTTGATCTTTGAAGACAATGATGAAGTAAACTGTGCGTTGTTTAGTGCTATATAAGATTTAACCCTAGATCACTAAACAATATATTAAATTATGTTCAAGTAAGTTCAGAAAGGCAATGGGGTTTAAAATTCATTTTTTGATTCAATGTGAAAAGTTGTAAAAAAAAATAAGCTGCCTACTTCATGGTCCTTTTCTTCATATTCTGGAATACAAGGATATGTATAAATATTCACAAATTCAGGTGCTAAGAGTTTTGCATGTATAGCAGTGCTTTTGCCATCTGTTTCATTTGGATGTTTAATGATGTCAATCTTCAATGGAAGCTAAAATTTAAAGAAAAAAGACAAATGAACAAAACAAATATAAAAATTCTAATTTTTACGTTAACAAAAATGGTCTTTAAAGCTTAAATAGCAAGCTCACACTAAGATCCTATAAATACACTTATGGATTGAAAAGTCATACTTTTCTAGAACAAATACTAAGAATGGTAACAGTCATAAAGGAAACACAAATTTATTCCTCAATATTGTTAATCATGTACTAGAACAACTATTTTCAATTCATTTAACATAGAATCTTCTCTTATAGCAATGTTCCAATGTCACTTTCATTTAAATCACATTGGCACTGAGTCATATTCTTTGCATTTCAATATCTGTGCCAAGAACATTTTTTATAATTCCTATAAACTTTTAGGTCTATTAATTTTACAATATATTAAAAAGAAACATAAGTTTGGACAAAAGCTTTAGATCTAAAACTCAAGCTAAAATTTTGTTCCTTAAACATCATCTGAGGTCAAAGGTATTATCTTTTATTTTAACATCATGATTCTCAGCATAATTAACAGCACAAGTGAAATTAATTATTAACTGGAAAAAACAGTAACAGAATGGTTCTAGGAGGTACACTCTTTATATAAGAAATAACTCTCTTCAAAATCATTTTGCCTATTTTCCTTAAGGTTTCATTATTTAATTACTATGAACTATGTCCTGTCTCTATGCAAAAATAATATTATCTGCAAATTTCTTGAGTTAGATTTTTCTATTATTTCACTGACTTGTTTGGTTTAGTTTTCTGTATAATATTTGTACAAGTCCTGCATTCAGCCATGATTATGAAAATAAAAGACAAGTCATATCTCCCCCATTATATATATGAAACTCTCTGAGATGGATTCTTCGCTGTAGAGTTCAAATGACTTATTTGTTATGATAAGCACTCTTCCAGCTCCCATCCCATACTAAAAGGCAAGAATCTAGGCATTTACCCTGAGGCACATAGCTATTTTACCCTGGTTACAAAATAGTTACAAAACTATTTTTCTTGTTTTTTAAAACAGCTTTATTAAAGAGATAAAATTGATACAATAAACTAAACATATTTAAAGTGTACAATCTAATGAGTTTTAACATGTTACACCTTTGCACTCATCACCACAATGAAGATAATGAACAAATCCATCACCCCCAAAAGTCTTCCTGTGCCTCCCTCCTTCCCCTTTTCCCCATCAACTACCACCCACAGTCCTTAGACAACCGTTATTCTGCTACCACTATAGGTTATTTTGTATTTTCTAGAATTTTGTATAAATGAAATCATAAAGTATGTACCCTTTTCATCTGGTTTCTTTCACTTAGAATAATTATTGTGAGATTCATCCATGCTGTATCATTAACTCCAGAACTATTTTTTAAAGGGGCAGTTGCTGTATGCTACTAGATGATCCCAACCGTACATAGTTTATCTTTCAGGATGACTATATGGAAAGAGGACAGTATATACCCTAGAAGGGCCATAAATATCCCAAATAGTTTTCAATCTAGGGTTTCAAACCCCATGTCTCCTACCCTCCCACTTAGGCCTAGTGATCATTTATAAGTTGGAGCCAATTGCTTCAAATCATCAAACCAACTTCTAGCTATAGAAAATTTGCCATTTAAGTAGGCAGTTCACAAACGATTTTACATCAGTCTACCTCTGGCTGAGCTCTACATCAGACGTTCCTCATGAAGCTCAGTCCCAGCTGATACTACATTCCCTTTCCCCAGGGTCTCTCAGTACCAGCGCAGCATTATCTTAGCCCAGGTAAGGTAGGAAAGAGGAAAGAAGAAAAAGAAAGCAGGTCATGACAAAGTATTCTAATACTAATGAAATTGACTTTCTAATACGGCTGATGAGTAGAGCTGAAAATTCCAAAGGTAATCACCAACATTTCTTATCAGCTGGCTATCTCTGAAGGATATCATTTAAATCAAAAATGCAGGACTGGGGGCTTCCCTGGTGGCGCAGTGGTTGAGAGTCCGCCTGCCGATTCAGGGGACACGGGTTCGTGCCCCGGTCCGGGAGGATCCCACATGCCGCGGAGCGGCTAGGCCCGTGAGCCATGGCCGCTGAGCCTGCGCGTCCGGAGCCTGTGCTCCGCAACGGGAGAGGCCACAGCAGTGAGAGGACTGCGTACCGCAAAAAAAAAAAAAAAAAAAAAAAAATGCAGGACTGAATGTTATTAATGTATTTTACAAATTAAGAACCTAGCTATTATGGACTAACATCTACAAGTATAAAACAATTATACCAAATTTGTGCTCAAGAAGTATTCCTGGGTGCCAGTCCAGGTATATTTAGTTCCCCCTGAGTAAGCCTGAGAATTATACAATAAAACAAAAGCCCAGACACGGGTCATATCATGAAAATAGGTAAATATATGTTTGTGCTCTAGTTCACACATTTTAAGGGAAGATACATCTTAAATGATGACAGGGTGCAGAGTAATACCACTAGAGTTGACCAGACTGAGTTCAAGTAGAAATGTTGTTTTCAAACGTTTAAAGATCAATCTGTTCTCTAACATCTATGTTTCCTATAAGAGACTTACCACAAATCTTTCTGCCCAAATTTATCAAAATGCCATTAGCAGAAAAACCTAAGCCTTTTTCCATGTGATTATCAACTTTCCCAAAGACAGTCTTTTCAATTCTAGGACTCTAATAGAGCCGAAACTTTCTTTTATCTTATGATTTTTTTTCTCCTTTTTTTAAAAAAAACCAAGAGCACCTTTTACCTTTGCTTATGCATTTGTCATGACATTAAAAAAATTATACTCTGCATTAAAAAGATACATATTTATGAATTTAATCCCTAGACTAAAATTTATAGCTTGGGAGGTACTTACTCATTATGTAGTCATCTTCCCTTCCCAAGCAGGCTATCTAAAAGCAAATGCTAAACAATTTGTAAAAATAAAAATAAAGTAGAAATTAGAAAGAAAATTTTGTAGAGTTTTTATTACTACTAGTAGTAATAGTATTTTAGTATTTATATTAACATATAAAATTTTATTTCTGGCAATTAAAATAAAATACTTCAGAAAACTCTGCACCGTCCAGTAGGCCATTTAGAGTTGATCAAACTCTTGGCATAGTGCTTTGAGTCATTTTGATTAAATAGTGGACATTAGACCACTGATTTGAAAAATAATCCTCAATTATTAAATTCCTATGAAAACATTAGCTCTGCCAATATATTATTAACTTTTATTATTCTGATCTTCAATCCTTTTGAATAAAATATATCTTAAGATAAAACTTTTAATGGGATATTTTCTATATGTGGCTATGGCATAAATAGAAGATGAAATGATTCTGTGTATACCTCCAAAACTGTATTTCAAAATGTAATATTCTTATAAGATAATGGCAACTTAAAAAGAATTATTGTCCTCAGGCTCTCAGTTTTTCTGAGGTAACTGTGAAGCTGATTGGATTCCATTCTTACTTATTCTTGGCCAGTAAACTTTCCAATAGCCTATAAGAGTGATCTGAGACCCCTAAGCAGGCCATGGACTTGCCAAGGTGCCATGTAGGCTAAACTACAATTCAAGTAACAAAATATGAGTGTTAAAGTATTTTTCTTACTTGAAAATTTAAATGAACCTTAAAATCACCACATTAAATATCTTTAAATATAGTTACAACTTATTTTCTTACTGGCAAGTTCTAATGAGTCCATGTGTAGATTTGGTCTCTTTAAAGTCCTAACAGGCAGCAGTCAAATTTCATACACTATTTGATTTACTCCTAAAGTTCGGGTCACTGTTAGGCAAGTTAACATACACATAATAAATTTTTTGATTATATAGACATGATGGTCTACAGACCTTTTATCTACTCAAAAATAGTCTTGGTAAGCAACAAGTATAAGGTAAGCAATCAATTCAAATCAATTTTTTAAATCTGGCTTTAAATCACAACAATTGTAACACAGCCCAATGAGTAGGTCTTAGTCTTTCAATTTTAGTTTTGTTTAGTTTTGGTCACTGACATGTGCTTCATCTCCACGTACAGGATGGGGCTAAACTCATGATTTTGCCTAAGCAAAAATCAACCCTAGTTCCTTCAGGATATGTTTTCTCAAAGGGCAGTCCAAGGCCCTTGAAGTAGTTTTTGAGGCTCCTTCATGTAGTCTGTAAACTTGTCTCTTGTAGTATTCAAGTTTATACCACGTTTTATTCTATGTAGTAAATGAATTATAATCATTAATTTTAAAAAGTAACTGATTTCATTAAAAACAAGAGCATTCATCTCAGATGCAAGTGTTTTGGCAATGTGTGCCTTTTTTTCTAGAGACGAGTTAAAAAATATATAGGTTTACCAATCTACAGGATTAAACTTTCTATTAATAAAATTCATTTTCATAATAATATCAATTATCAAGCTTATCAGTTATATTAGAGTAGGTATATATGAGACATGTTTTTAAAATCTATTTTCCTACTTCCAAACAATTAAATTTCTCACCAACCTTCACACGTGGTATCTGTTCAATAGGTACATTCTCAACTGGGACGTAACATGTATAGCAGTAGAACATTCTTGAACCACCACACTTGAGACATTTTGATCTTCCATTTTGCTGAGCTTTTTGAAGAACTTCTTGAGATGCTAAGCATAAGTTTTGAAGAGGATATTCTGAAGCTATGGATGTAGTTTGTGACTGTTGGATTTCCACAAATTTTGAATTATCTTCTTCCCTTTCTTTGAGAAATATAGGTGTATTGAGAGACATTTTTCATTCAAACCAAAGTTTAACTTTTATTTCTAAAACACATATCATAGATGCACTGAAAAAAAAAGTGGGGGGCAAAATAAAAAACAGAAAACATTTTACTCACTGTTTCTACCAAAAAAATTACTCAATTTAATTCACAACTGTATGCTGTTTTTAGTATTTATTAACAAACGTTAATAAGTTTTTTAAACCACTAAATTAGCATGCTTTAAAATACAAAATTAAAAAGCAATAAATTCAAAACAATAAATTACCCTTTTAAGCTATTCCCTCCATAAAAATAGGAAGGCTCTTGCCTAGAAAAATTATTTCAAATATAAAGTTTAGGTATGAACGATCTATTTTTCAGTGACTATTTTTGTTCCAGAAACAGTAATTTTGTTTAATATTAGGAATGTAATGTTTTAGTGTTAGTATCAACCAGGAGAGTATTCAACCCTGTAAGCTCTGACTTTCAATTAATATTACGTGATATCAGATCTCAGTCTGAACGCTAATGAAAATCCAAGGTTCCAGTGAAATGAGTAAAATTTAGTTGGTTATGTTCTAAAAGATGTAGTCTTCTCCAACATAAATTAAAACACATAAAAATATAACTAAACATCCATTAAAATGAGAGGCATTCATTACCAATTATAACTTGTAAAATATCCCGAAAGGTGAAATACATGACTATATATAAAGATATATGCATATATATAAAGATTAAAGTGTAATCTCATAAATGTTAGAATTTTACAGAGTAACATCAATGTTCACCCACTCTAAGAATTCACACTGGTTTTCAAAAATATATACCATTCAGATTCTTCAGTTCTAGAGGTAAAATAGTAATTTTCCCACTTAAATATTTCCTTCAAAAAAGGATGATGGTTGCCAAAACTGTTATTCAAATATTTTGTAAGCACAATATACTTCGAGGGAGAAAAGAGACTGGGGCCCCTTTGATTTGATATGCATTCCAGAGCTGTAAAATGATTCTCATATTCTAAAGCCTTATGGCATTGTGGTGTTTAACTATGAGACTCCAGGCACTTTGAGTACAAACACTGACAGAAGAAACGCTGTGACTGCAACAGAAAACTTTCTGTGCTCTCCCAAATAGAAAGTGAACAGAGTCCAGTGGAACATAATATACAACATAATTTACTAACAAGAAGTTAGTGATACTAATTTAATTAGTCATCAGGAGCTTTTTATAGATTGTAAATCCCAGGGAGCTTGAGACCCAAATAAAGAAGTACAAAGAAAAAAAGATGCTAGTCATTGAAGGAAAAGTAAAATATACTTGCCAAACTTACCCAAGGGGAAAGCCAAAATACAATAAATATTTTTGACGTGTACTGATTAGGTACAGGTTTACATTTTGGGTTGCTCAGAGAAAGTGATATTTGAAAATGATGATCCAACCCCTTCTTCTTGCCTCACAAATGGAAAACATTATCTGACCTCCACTCCAAATCATCTACCTAAAAATGGCTTTTATCTTTGTCAGTATGCCCTCAATGACTGAGAAAGTGCAGGACATTAAGCTGCCACCTTTTCTTGAGGCTCAGATCCTTTTAACATTGCATGACAGTCTTCAACCTTATCTCTAGGAAAATGTACTTATAGACACAAAATTTTGCACGCAATTTCAGGTGGTTTGCAGATTTCTAGAGTCCATCTACAAATCTGGGTAAAGAAATTTTGCCTAAGATCAAAAATTCATTCTAAGGACAGGAGCAGCCTTAAAAGACTGGGAAGAGATCCTATTAGTCTCCAGAAATCGGAGCTACAAATCCTTTGTTGGCCAAAAAAAGGTCAACTCTCACAAGCCAACAGAGGTCTCATCACCACACATAGGAAGTTAATTGGTACCTAAATCCTCTTGGTTTGGGTTTGTTCTGGTGTTGTCTGAGGTTCTTAAAAACATTTTTAGGCTAAGTCTTGAGTTATCCAGGTCATGGACTCAACCTAAAAAAGAAATTGGAGTGGTCTAATTCAACCTGACTCCATTTCTCTGGATATTCCAGTAGCTATGTAGGGGTTTGCCTGTGCTGCCATACCAGGCCTACTGGGGAAGTATGCAGTCCCCAAGGGTGTCGTGAAAGTCAATGTGGTTGCCTGACATTCAATGAAATACTGCTGGTGAGTTTTTCTAGAGCCCCAAAGTGCACTCCTCCTGAGATGCCTCAGAAATATCCCCCTGGGCTTCCCTGGTGGCACAGTCGTTGAGAGTCCGCCTGCCGATGCAGGGAACACGGGTTCGTGCCCCGGTCCGGGAGGATCCCACATGCCGCGGAGCGGCTGGGCCCGTGAGCCATGGCCGCTGAGCCTGCGGGTCCGGAGCCTGTGCTCCTCAACGGGAGAGGCCACAACAGTGAGAGGCCCGCGTACCGCAAAAAAAAAGAAAAAGAAAAAAGAAATATCCCTCTATATTTCACTTGGACTTCCATCCATATAACTAAATGAGTATCAGCAAAGCCTTATATAAAATGTCCTTCCTCTACAAAAATCAGACAACACAAATACCTTCAGACAGTGAAAGGGAAATGCCGATGGCTCCCCGCCTTGCCCCGCCTACACACTCTCACCTATGGCTGAGGTGGCTACACAGAAGAGGCGGGCAGTTCCAAGTTAGGGGTGGCGCCCTCCAAAGGTCTCTAAAACCATACGACCAGGATATCTCTCTTGACCTAATCAACAGCCTGTCTCTAATATGTACAAATCATTTGTTGCAAACATGATGATTCAAAACTTTCAAAACATACTTGTTAACATAAATATGTGTGGGAAATACAAGTGAAGTGGTGGGGGTTACTGAGAAAACATAAAAAAACTTTATTCCTAAGAAATTAACAAATATTTTTACCTTGATGGTTCACCCATCATTCTGCAACCTGGGTTGAAAACAAATTAATTTTTTCTCCTTCTACCGTCTTTACCCCCCAACTTAATTACTCAATCAAGTTGAATCAATTCTACCTTGCACATAATCCTCTATTTTTAGTCTCAAAGTCAGGATTCTAGATGGCCCATGACAATCTCTTACACCTCTTTACTTTCATGCACTTATTACTAGTTTCACATACTTAACTGGAAAAATGTACTTTAATTTGGAGTTACCTTTTAGTGAAACTATCCCTCCTAGCAGTCACCTCTCCAACAGCAGAATTCTTTACGGATCTGTCCTATTCCTGTGTCTTAGGGCAGCATGAGGAATTCAACAAATACTTGTTAACTAAATCAAAACCATTCTGAAAAAGAAGTATCCACTATGCACCTGCTACTGAAGTATCTGACAAACCTTTATGGGCCATCTGCAGCATGGCAGAATTAGCAGCCTGGCAGATTTTTTTTTTTTTTTCTAATATAAAAATGGAAAAGGCTCCTAGCTACAAGTTGACTCACTTCCCAATGGAACATTATATAAAACTCCCCTATTCTGTACTTTGGACCAATTCAGTACTAGATAAAACCTACTTCAATTTTTTCTCCCCTATTTTAAAGAACCTGGTCACATATGTACAGGTCCAACATCCATGTTTAAAAACCCAAGGTACCAACTTTTTCATACAGGTTAACAGCACCCTCCACACACACCACCCAACATGTGGTAGACAGACCGTCTTGCCTTAGTTTTTCATGGTACATTGGGGTTCCGACAGAAGTAATTCTTAAAATATTGTGGTTTTGAGTCAAGTAGCGATTTTATCATACAACTTCGTGGAATTGGCAGCTTGCAATGTTAATATACTTCCTGACTTATCCTACATTCCCCCCAAATAATTCAGACATAAGGAACAGCCTCTTTGCTTATCATGTAATCATAACCTTAATATTTTAAATACATTGCATGGCACACTATGTCTGTACTAAGTTTCTCCTTCCCTGATAACCAATGCCCCCAAACCACTCCAAACACTAAAAAATAAAGAATAGGGTTCCTAGGGGACTAACTTTGCCTGGACAGACTTATCTTGGGGTGGAATGCACTGAAAACAAATTTTTTTAAGGGAAAATTTGGACACCCTTTTCCCAGAGGGCCCGCAAGATCTTAATGCAAGCGCCCGCGCAGAAACCAGGTCCCCGCTCACAAAGCGACACCCGGCACGACCTCCGGCAGGGCCCGGCCAAGGAGCGTCCACTCCCGCAGCTGCCGGGCTCCGGCCAGACGGCTGGTCCCCACAGAGGCGCGGAGACCCAAACGAGGGATCTCGGTGGGAATCACACCTGCACAACCCGCGGGTCCTCGCACGGCTCCACGCGTCTTCCGCTCCGCCCAGGACCGCTGCGCGCGCCCGGCCCTTGTCCCGCCGGGCACGGCGGAGCGCTTTCCGGGCGACACCGGAGGGAGGAGCCCAGCCGTTGCTAAGGCCGTTGCTAGGGCCTGGCTTAGCGCGGGCCCCTCTGGCAAAGGTAACGGGCTGGGAGGACCGCGGTACGGGGTTAGACGGAAAGTCCCGCCTCAGCGTCTCCAGTGGTCGGTGGTGTCGCCCTTTTCCGGAGAGACGGGATGGAAGACCAGGACCCCGCTCCGTGAGACTGACCCGGACCACTAAAGTGGGACACGGTTCTCGAAACAAACTGTCAAGGTGCAGTTGCAGTGAGTTGTGAAAAATGCAGTTCCTACAGAACACTTCCCCATTTACCAATTCCCAAAATATTTTAGTCGTGAGAACTTTGTTCTATTACTTTTTTTAAGGCTATGTCAAGAGAAGTATTTCGTGTGCTGCATAGTAATGAAAGCTGTTAGAAAAATTATATTTTGATAATTTGGTTTGCTTTAATACTACACACTCGTGTAGAGTTGGGACTGCTTTGTGCGCTTTTCCAGTTTGAAATTAAGTGTAATATGTGGATGGATTATTAAACCATTTTTCCTTGCCCCACCTCAAAGAAAATCCAAACAAAAGGAATGCATGTTGACAATTGTGAGATTTAGAAACACAGTGACCGGATATTGAGCAATGGATTTATTGAATACTCTGAATTTAGCAAGTGAGAGATAAAAGACAGAACCTTACCCTAGAGGACCTTACATATCAAGTTAAGCGTGGGTAGTACAGAAAATACAATATAACTAATAAATTATAGGAATTTCAAAAGAGCTCAGAGTGGTCAATGAATTTTTATTGGCTCATCTTGAGTAAAGCCTTGAAGAATGATTATGGTTTAGGGCAGTGTTATTCAAAGGGATGGTGTGGTCCATCCATTGGTGGAGGTCCCATTTGTAAGCAAGGAAATCTATTTAGTCACAACTACACTTTTTAAAAAATGAAATGGTCTAGTGTGGAAATATCAGTGCATGGCACTTGGTAAAGTTACGTTTTGCTTTATGGAGTTTTAAATTATGTATGTATGTGTGCATTAGGTCACGTTTATAAAATGGATTTCTCATTGTGTGTTTCTCTTAAAGTTTGAAAGCCACTGCTTTGGGGGAAAGAAAAGTAGCAATAGCAAAGTCTCCAAGCCAATAATAAATAATTCACACCTTGGGCTTCCCTGGTGGCGCAGTGGTTGGGGGTCCGCCTGCCGATGCAGGGGACATGGGTTCGTGCCCCGGTCCGGGAGGATCCCACATGCCGTGGAGCAGCTGGGCCCGTGAGCCATGGCTGCTGGGCCTGCGCGTCCAGAGCCTGTGCTCCGCAATGGGGGAGGCCACAACAGTGAGAGGCCCGCGTACTGCAAAATAATAATAATAATAATAATTCACACCTTAATCTTTTTTTTCCTTTTTTTTTTAAATTAATGAATTAATGAATTTATTTTTGGCTATGTTGGGTCTTCGTTTCTGTGCGAGGGCTTTCTCTAGTTGCAGCAAAAGGGGGCCACTCTTCCTTGCGGTGCGCGGGCCTCTCACTATCGCGGCCTCTCTTATTGCAGAGCACAGGCTCCAGATGCGCAGGCTCAGTAGTTGTGGCACACGGGCTCTACTTGCTCCGCGGCATGTGGGATCTTCCCAGACCAGGGCTCGAACCCGTGTCTCCTGCATTGGCAGGCAGATTCTCAATCACTGCGCCACCAGGGAAGCCCCCACCTTTATCTTTTTAAACTAATTTAGTTCAAGCACACAGATTAAAAAGCAAATGATTCTGTTAATTAATCGGAGTGAGTATTAGGTTACTATTGCTATGTGATAAATTACTCCAAAATATGGTGGCTTAAAACAACCATTTTATTATGTTCATGAATTTTGTGTTCAGTAGAACATAGAGGGACAGCTTTTTTCTGATAACTCAGCTGTGAAGACTGAATGCTAGCAGAGCTCCTGTGTGTAGCCTCCCCATGTGGCCTGGGCTTCCCCACAGTATGGCAGTAGGGTAACCAGACTTCTTAGCCTAGGACCAGTGCTCCAAAGTCAAATGTTGCAATGAACAAGGCAGAAACTACATGTTCTTTTCTAACCTAGTCCCCAAAAGTAACACAGCATTACTTCTCTCACATTCTTTTTATTATAAGTGAATTTCAAGTCATGTCTAGATTTTAGGTGAGGGGACGTAGATGTCACTTCTCAAAAGATTGTCAAGGAATTTGTGACGGTTTTTTAAAAAACCAACACACTGAATTTACTGCTGTCACAGAAAACCCCAAAATTTCAGTGGTTTCATACAATAAATTTTTATTTCTCACAAGAAATTCATTGTGGCTATTACTAGTCAGATGAAATGTTAAACTTAAGAATGTAGGTTTCTTTCTAATTTTAGTGGTTGTGCTGTCTCCTACAACTTGGAGCCACAGCTTACCTGTCAAGAAAGAAAGCACGGTGAATCACACAAAAATTTTAGAGGTCAGCCCTAAAAATGGCGTATGTCACTTTGCCTACATTTCATTGGCCAGAATTTAAGCCAAGTTCCCCTCTAACTGCAAGGGAGCCTCAGAAATATAGAGAAACATACAGGTATTGGTGAGCAGTAACAGTTTGCCACATTCTAAGTTTTTAACCAAAACCCTGTAGTCCCCAACCCCTCCTTTTATCTCAATTCTTTTCTTCAAAGGAAAATTCTTTCAAGTATTTTAGATACTTCTGTTATTTACTCCATATGTCAAAATATACTGCAATTTCTTGATTTTTCACTTTCTGAAAGAAGGCAGTGATAAAGCTCTTTTATAACACCACTCCCAAGTGTGTGAACATTCCTTCTCTCCCTACCCCTACACACTCTTATCTCCTCATCTCTCAATACTGTAGTATCACAGTTTTTGTTTAAATTAAGATTTGTAAATATTATTCAAGCATGAGCCACATATGATCACATTAACGTTTTTTTTTTTTGGCAGGTCTCTTTTTTTCTTTAACATCTTTATTGGAGTATAATTGCTTTACAATGGCATGTTACTTTCTGCATTATAACACAGTGAATCAGCTATACATATACATATATCCCCATATCTCCTCCCTCTCGCGTCTCCTTCCCACCCTCCCAATTCCACCCCTCTACGTGGTAACAAAGCACCGACTGATCTCCCTGTGCTATGTGCCTGCTTCCCACTAGCTATCTATTTTACATTTGGTAGTGTATATATGTCCATGCCACTCTCTCATTTCATCCCAGCTTACCTTATGCCTCCCCATGTCCTCAAGCCCATTCTCTACGTCTGCATCTTTATTCCTGTCTTGCCCCGAGGTTCTTCAGAACCATTTTTTTTCTTTTAGATTCCATATATATGTGTTAGCATATGGTATTTGTTTTTCTCTTTCTAACTTACTTCACTCTGTATGACAGATTCTAGGTCCATCCACCTCATTACGAATAACTCAATTTCATTTCTTTTTATGGCTGAGTAATATTCCATTGTATATATGTGCAACATCTTCTTTACCCATTCATCTGTCGATGGACACTTAGGTGACTTCCATGTCCTGGCTATTGTAAATAGAACTTCAATGAACAATGTGGTACATGACTCTTTTTCAGTTATGGTTTTCTGAGGGTATATGCCCAGTAGTGGGATTGCTGAGTCGTATGGTAGTTCTATTTTTAGATTTATAAGGAACCTCCATACTGTTCTCCATAGTGGCTGTATCAATTTACATTCCCACCAACAGTGGAAGAGGGTTCCCTTTTCTCCACACCCTCTCCAGCGTTTATCGTTTCTAGATTTTTTGATGATGGCCATTGTGACTGGTGTGAGGTGATACCTCATCTTAGTTCTGATTTTCATTTCTCTAATGATTAGTGATGTTGAACATCCCTTCATGTGTTTGTTGGCAATCTGTATATCTTCTTTGGAGAAATGTCTATTTAGGTCTTCTGCCCATTTTTGGATTGGGTTGCTTGTTTTTTTGATATTGAGCTGCATGAGCTGTTTGTATATTTTGGAGATTAATCCTTTGTCAGTTGCTTTGTTTGCAAATATTTTCTCCCATTCTGAGGGCTGTCTTTTGGTCTTGTTTATGTTTTCCTTTGCTGTGCAAAAGCTTTTAAGTTTCATTAGGTCCCATTTGTTTATTTTTGTTTTTATTTCCATTTCTCTAGGAGGTGGGTCAAAAAGGATCTTGCTGTGATATATGTCATAGAGTGTTCTGCCTATGTTTTCCTCTAAGACTTTTATAGTGTCTGTCCTTACACTTAGGTCTTTAATCCATTTTGAGTTTATTTTTGTGTATGGTGTTAGGGAGTGTTCTAATTTCATTCTTTCACATGTAGCTGTCCAATTTCCCCAACACCACTTATTGAAGAGGCTCTCTTTTCTCCATTGTATGTTCTTGCCTCCTTTATCAAAAATAAGGTGACTATATGTGCGTGGGTTTAACTCTGGGCTTTCTATCCTATTCCATTCGTCTATATTTCTGTTTTTGTGCCAGTACCATACTGTCTTGATTACTGTAGGTTTGTAGTATAGTCTGAAGTCAGGGAGCCTGATTCCTCGAGCTCCATTTTTCTTTCTCAGGATTGCTTTGGCTATTTGGGGTCTTTTGTGTTTCCATACAAATTGTGAAATTTTACGTTCTAGTGCTGTGAAAAATGCCATTGGTAGTTTAATAGGGATTGCATTGAATCTGTAGATTGCTTTGGGTAGATTGCTCTGTATAGTCATTTTCACAATATTGATTCTTCCAATCCAAGAACATGGTATACCTCTCCATCTGTTTGTATCATCTTTAAAGTCTTTCATCTGTGTCTTTTGTCTTTTGCCTTTTGTCTCCTTAGGTCGGTTTATACAGGTCTTTTGTCTCCTTAGGTTGGTTTATACCTAGGTATTTTATTCTTTTTGTTGCAATGGTAAATGAAAGTGTTTCCTTAATTTCTCTTTCAGATTTTTCATCATTAGTGTATAGGAATGCCAGAGATTCCTGTGCATTAATTTTGTATCCTGCTACATTACCAAATTCATTGACTAGCTCTAGTAGTTTTCTGGTAGCATCTTTAGGATTCTCTATGTATAGTATTATGTCATCAGCAAACAGTGACAGCTTTACTTATTTTCCAATTTGGATTCCTTTTATTTCCTTTTCTTCTCTGATTTCTGTAGCAAAAACTTCCAAAACTATGTTGAATAACACTGGTGAGAGTGGACAGCCTTGTCTTGTTCCTGATCTTAGAGGAGATGGCTTCAGTTTTTCACCATTGAGAATGATGTTGACTGTGGGTTTGTCATATATGGCCTTTATTATGTTGAGGTAAGTTCCCTCTATGCCTGCTTTCTGTAGGGTTTTTATCATAAATGGGTGTTGAATTTTGTCAAAAGCTTTTTCTGCATCTATTGAGATGATCATATGGTTTTTCTTCTTCAGTTTGTTAATATGGAGTATCACATTGATTGATCTGCATATATTGAAGAATCCTTGCATTCCAGGGATAAACCCCACTTGATCATGGTGTATGATCCTTTTAATGTGCTGTTGGATTCTGTTTGCTAGTATTTTGTTGAGAATTTTTGCATCTATGCTCATCAGTGATACTGGCCTGTAGTTTTCTTTTTGGGGGACATCTTTGTCTGGCTTTGGATTTGGGGTGATGGCCTTGTCGAATGACTTTGGGAATGTTCCTCCCTCTGCTATATTTTGGAAGAGTTTGAGAAGGATAGGTGTTAGCTCTTCTCTAAATGTTAGAATTCACCTGTGAAGCCATCTGATCTTGGACTTTGTTTATTGGAAGATTTTTAATCACAGTTTCAATTTCAGTTATTGTGATTAGTCTGTTTATATTTTCTATTTCTTCCTGGTCAGTCTCAGAAGCTTGTGCTTTTCTAAGAATTTGTCTACTTCTTCCAGGTTGTCCATTTTATTGGCATATAGTTGCTTGTAGTAATCTGTCATGATCCTTTGTATTTCTCCAGTGTCAGTTGTTAATTCTTCTTTTTCATTTCTAATTCTATTGATTTGAATCTTCTCTCTTTTTTCTTGATGAGTCTGGCTAATGGTTTATTAATCTTGTTTATCTTCTCAAAGCACCAGTTTTAGTTTTATTGATCTTTGCTATTGTTTCATTCATTTCTTTTTGATTTATTTCTGATCTGATCTTCATTATTTCTTTCCTTCTGCTAACTTTAGGCTTTTTTTGTTCTTCTATCTCTAATTGCTTTAGGTGTAAGGTTAGGTTGTTTATTTGAGGTGTTTCTTGTTTCTTTATATAGGATTGATTGTATTGCTAAAAACTTCCCTCTTAGAACTGCTTTTACTGCATCCCATAGGTTTTGGGTCATCGTGTTTCCACTGTCATTTGTTTCTAGGTATATTTTCATTTCCTCTTTGATTTCTTCAGTGATTTCTTGGTTATTTAGGAGCATGTTGTTCAGCCTCCATATGTTTGTATTTTTTACAGATTTTTTCCTCTAGTTGATAACCTAGTCTCATAGCGTTGTGGTCAGAAAAGATACTTGATATGATTTCAATTTTCTTGAATTTACCAAGGCTTGAATTGTGACTCAAGATATGATCTATCCTGGAGAATGTTCCATGAGCACTTGAGAAGAAAGTGTATTCTGTTGTTTTTGGATGGAATGTCCTATAAATATCAATTAAGTCCATCTTGTTTAATGTATCATTTAAAGCTTCTGTTTCCTTATTTACTTTCATTTTGGATGATTTTTCCACTGGTGAAAGTGGGGTGTTAAAATCCCTTACTATGATTGTGTTACTGTCGATTTCCTCTTATATGGCTGTTAGCAGTTGCCTTATGTATTGAGGTGCTCCTATCTTGGGTGCATAAATATTTACAATTGTTATATCTTCTTCTTGGATTGATCCCTTGATCATTATGTAGTGTCCTTCTTTGTCTCTTGTAATAGTTGTTATTTTAAAGTCTATTTTTTCTGATATGAGAATTTCTACTCCAACTTTCTTTTGACTTCATTTGCATGGGAATATCTTTTTCCATCCCCTCATTTTCAGTCTGTATGTGACCCTAGGTCTGAAGTGCATCTCTTGTAAACAGCATATATACGGGTCTTGTTTTTGTATCCATTCAGCCAGTGTATGTCTTTTGGTTGGAGCATTTAATCCATTTACATTTAAGGTAGTTATTGATATGTATGTTTCTATTACCATTTTCTTAATTGTTTTGGGTTTGTTATGTAGGTCTTTTCCTTCTCTTGAGTTTCTTGCCTAGAGAAGTTTCTTTAGCATTTGTTGTTCAGCTGGTTTGGTGGTGCTGAGTTCTGTTAGTTTTTACTTGTCTATAAAGGTTTAAATTTCTCCGTTGAATCTGAATGAGATCCTTGCTCTGTAGAGTAATCTTGGTTGTAGGTTTTTCCCTTTCATCGCTTTAAATATATCCTGCCATTCTCCTCTGAGAGTAAAGTTATTGGTTCTGGATCAACTGGAAATTCACGTGGAAAAAAAAACCCCTCAATTTATTACCTCACCTAAAACACAAAAATCAATTCAAGGTAGATCATAGACTTAAATGTGAAAGTAAAGAAGTATAACATTTAGAAGGTAAAATAAAAGACCATCTTTTTACTTTGGGGTAGGTTAAAAATTTCTTAGATAAGATAAAAATGCATAAATAATTGTCTTTACTAAAATTAATGCATCATAATAAAAAGCATTAAAATGGTGCACACTATTTTGTCTTATCTGACAAAAGCTCTACATCATAACAATAAAAAATTAATAAGAATGCCATCAATATCAATAAAATCAGTAAAAATACCAACTCCCAAATAAAAATTTATTAGAAGACTTGAATATTTGCTTCACAAAAGAATATATCCAGATTGCCAACAAGCAGTTGATCAGCATCATTTTTCATCAAGGAAATGCAAATTAAAATCACAAGATACAACTACATGCCCACCAGAATTGCTACATTTAAAAGTATTGACAATACTAAATATACAGTAGTACTAAAGAATACTACATTCTTTAGTAAGAATGTGGAATTACTGGAACATTCATACACTTCTGTTCAGAGTGAAAATAGGGACAATCACTTTGGAAAACTACTTGACAATATCTACTAAAGCCAACCCAGCAATCCCACTCCCAGTTCTATATCAAGTATACCAAAAGAGATTAAAAAAGATTTCTTATTATCTTGATATAATAATATACAACATAGTTTACACAAACAGAAAAGGACTCAAATGTCCATCAAAAGTAGAATGGATAAATTTTGGTATATGTTATACAATAGAATATTACACAACAAAGAGAAAACATTACTACTATATGTTGAAACAACATGGATGAATCTTACAGACACAGTGTCAAGTGAAGGAAGGTAGAAAGTGTACATATTGATTATTCCATTCAAATGAAGTTCAAAAATAGACAAAACTTATCTAGAGAGGTAGAAGTAGAATACTCTTTATATTGGGGAGGCAAATGACTGGAAAGGAGTAAGACGTTACTCTGGGTTACTAGCAATGTTCTGTATCTTGATTTGTACATTGGTTATAGGGGTGTATAGATTTGTAAAAAAAAAATTATCAATCCATACACTTAAGAGCTGTGCAGTTTACTGTATGTGTTTTTTACTTTAACAAAAAGATTAAGAAACACAAATTAGTTGCACATATGACTTGGAAAAAACAAGCCATAGTTATAACTATTATATTAATATTGGAACTGTAAATGAAGGCATAATTAAAGGTATTTTTTAAAGGAATTGTGATAAAATGGATATAGGAGATAAGGAAGGAGAAGGAAGAGTCTAAGATAATTCAGACTTCAAATCTGGATGATTGTGAAACCTTTATAATTAAAAATAAGAACAAGATTTACTGAGTAAGGACTTGCGTTTCAAGCAATGATCATGAATTGTGTTTTGAAAATACTAGGTTTGAATTTAAAATACCTAAATGTAAAATATTTATGCTCAAGTCTTCTATGAATCTTTAGAATAATATGTCTTAAAAGTTATTATTATGAATAAAAATAAGTTTTAAACAATCAATTACATAGAATTTTAAAATTCAGACATTAAAGATGACCACAAATCTCATAGCTTTGAATCCCACTCAACACTGATGATACATTAAAGACAATGTAAAATTATTATAACTGATTTTGGAATTCCTGGGGTAAACTACACGTGAGCATGATATATTCTTTTTATATCTGACTGGCCTCAAGTTGGTAGTAATTTGTTAAAGATTTTTGTATCTATGTTCTTGAGGGACATTTGGTCTATAATCTTTTTTTGTAATCTTGTAAGATTCTATTATCAAAGTTATTCTGACTTTATAAAATGATTTAGGAACTATTCCCTCCTCTATTTTTGAAAGTTACTATATCATCTTCTTTCAATTTTGGTAATTTTTTAAAGGATTTGTCCATTTCATTTAGGTTGTCAAATTCATTGACAAAGTTTTAAATTATGTGCCATTTAGTCATTTAATGTGTGCACATTCCCTAATGACATCCCCTTCACCGTTCCTGGTATTGATCATTTATATTTTTTCATTTTATTAACTTCAATCTATTAAGGTATGATTTTTTTTAATCTCTTAAAAGACCAGATTTCAGTTTGTTGAGTTCTCTATTGGTTTTGTATTTTTATTTCATTGACTTCCGATCATATCTTTTTTATTCCTTTTTCTACTTATTTTTTAGTTCTTCTCAGTTTTTTTAGCTTCCTAAGTACTGTGTTTTCTTCTAAGCATAGACTTAGGTGCATCCCACAAATTTTAATACATTATGTTTTCATTATCTTTCATTATCATTCAGTTAGAAAACTTTCTAATTTTTCCTATTATTTCCTCTTTGAGCTAGAAATGGATTATTTAATATTCAAGGATTTCCTAAATATGTTTTTGTTACTATTTTCTATTGTGGTCAAAGAACACACTCTGAATGATTTCAATTATTTGAAATTTTTGAGACTTGTCTTATGGTACAGCATAGGTCCATCTTGGTGAAAGTTCCATGTTCCATCACTTTAAAAGATTGTGGGACTTCCCTGGTGGCACAGTGGTTAAGAATTCGTCTGCCACAAGAACATACAGGGGAGAAAACACAGCCTTTTCAATAAAGGGAAACTGGACAGCTACATGTAAAAGAATGAAATTAGAACACTCCCTAACACCATACACAAAAGTAAACTCAAAATGGATTAAAGACCTAAATGTAAGGACAGACGCTATAAAACTCTTAGAGGAAAACATAGGCAGAACACTCTATGACATATATCACAGCAAGATCCTTTTTGACCCACCTCCTAGAGAAATGGAAATAAAAACAAAAATAAACAAATGGGACCTAATGAAACTTAAAAGCTTTTGCACAGCAAAGGAAAACATAAACAAGACCAAAAGACAGCCCTCAGAATGGGAGAAAATATTTGCAAACAAAGCAACTGACAAAGGATTAATCTCCAAAATTTACAAGCAGCTCGTGTAGCTCAATAGCACAGAAACAAAAAAAGCCAATCCAAAAATGGGCAGAAGACCTAAATAGACATTTCTCCAAAGAAGATATACAGATTGCCAACAAACACATGAAAGGATGCTCAACATCACTAATCATTAGAGAAATGTAAATCAAAACTACAGTGAGGTATCACCTCACACCAGTCACAATGGCCATCATCAAAAAATCTACAAACAATAAATGCTGGAGAGGGTATGGAGAAAAGGGAACCCTCTTGCACTGTTGGTGGGAATGTAAATTGATACAGCCACTATGGAGAACAGTATGGAGGTTCCTTAAAAAACTAAAAATAGAACTACCATATGATCCAGCAATCCCACTACTGGGCATATACCCTGAGAAAACCATAATTCAAAAAGAGTCATGTACCACAATGTTCATTGCAGCTCTATTTACAATAGCTAGGACATGGAAGCAACCTAAGGGTCCATCAACAGGTGAATGGATAAAGAAGATGTGGCACATATATACAATGGAATATTACTCAGCCATAAAAGGAAATGAAATTGAGTTATTTGTAGTGAGGTT
Source organism: Mesoplodon bidens (assembly GCF_964165515.1). Lineage (NCBI taxonomy): Eukaryota > Metazoa > Chordata > Mammalia > Artiodactyla > Ziphiidae > Mesoplodon > Mesoplodon bidens. The sequence goes on from NC_138178.1 coordinate 86,322,331, forward strand.
GATGGACCTAGAGTCTGTCATAAGAGTGAAGTAAGTTAGAAAGAAAAAAACAAATACCATATGCTAACACATATGTATGGAATCTAAAAAAAAAAAAAAGTGATGAAGAACCTAGGGGCAAGATGGGAATAAAGACGCAGACTTACTAAAGAATGGACTTGAGGATACAGGGAGGGGGAAGGGTAAGCTGTGACAAAGTGAGAGAGTGGCATGGACAAATATACACTACCAAATGTAAAATAGATAGCTAGTGGGAAGCAGCCGTATAGTACAGGGAGATCAGCTCGGTGGTTTGTGACCACCTAGAGGGGTGGGATAGGGAGGGTGGGAGGGAGGGGGACGCAAGAGGGAAGAGATATTGGGATATATGTATAACAGATTCACTTTGTTATAAAGCAGAAACTAACACACCATTGTAAAGCTATTATACTCCAATAAAGATGTTAAAAAAAAAAAAAAGAATCCGCCTGCCAATGCACAGGAGATGATATAGAGCCCTGGTCCGGGAAGATCCTACATGCCACGGAGCAACTAAGCCCACGTGCCACAACTACTGAGCCCACGTGCTGCAGCTACTGAAGCCCGTGTGCCCTAGAGCCCACGCTCGGCAACAAGAGAATCCACCGCAATGAGAAGGCTGAGCACCGCAAGGAAGAGTAGCCCCTGCTCATTGCAAGTAGAGAAATCCCACACGGAGCAACAAAGTCCCAACACAGCCAAAAATAAGTAAAATAAATAAATTTTTTAAAAAAGATTGTGTATATTCTACAGTTGTCGGGTATAGTTGTTCTATAAATATCAATTAGGTTAAGTTCCTTGATAATGTTGTTCAGATCTTTTATCTCCTTACTGATTTGTGTGTGTGTGTACTTGATTCATTAGTTACTGAAAGAGATTTTAAAATCTTTTGCCTGTTATATGATCAGGCCCCTCAAGATGGTCCTCTCTTCCTCTTTATATATCCCCTGCTCGACCAGCCCCTTCCCCAGCCAGTTATTATTCTAATCCTTAGACCAAAACAGCTCCACCTGCTAATTTATCAAAGAGAAACATCTGCCCTCATTAACCTGTGGGGCTGTGAAGGACACGCCTCTGCCGGTTTCCCCGGTAACTGATGAGCCAACCTGATGTTAATTGCCCCTATAAATAGTAGCCTCCTTTTCCGGAGTAGCAAAGATTACTGCTGTGTCTTGTGTGCCGCAGGAGGTGAGATGTGGCTCCAGGCCTTTGGACTTGTAATTTCCTATCTATTAAACTACTGATGTCTCTGTCGCTCTTTTCAGGTTCTTTCTTCAGTCTTGCAACTGAGCAATTACAAGGCTTACAGGCCTGTGAGGTGCAGCCCAACACCTATATTTCCCTTTAGTTTTTATCAACTTCTGCTCTTTCTTTTCAAGCTCTCTTATTAGATGCAAATGCATTTGACATTGGTATGACTTCTTAATGAAGTGACGTTTTATCAGTGTGAAATAACCTTATTTATATCTGGTAATACACCTTGTCTTACAGTCTACTTTGATATTAATATAGACAGTTTTCTTATGTTTTGTATTTGCATGGTTCTAGAAATCCCATTCGCTTTTTTTTAGAATTTCTATTTCTCTTTAAATACTCCATGTCTTCATGCACTATAATCCAACCTATATTTTAAAATCTTTAATGTATTTGTAATAGCTGTTTTTAAGTCCTTGATGCTAATTACAATCACTGGATTCTCAGTGAATTGGTTTGTATTGACTGCATTTTCTTTTGATTATGGATCCCATTTTCCTTCTTTGTATGTCTTGAAATTATATTGTGTATTAGACATGTGGAAAAAATTGTGGAGGCTGAAGTTTTAGTTTTAGTTTTGAGAGTGCAAGCCTTTTTTCTCTCCTTAGTACTTCAAGTGAGAGGCTGATTTTTTTTTTCTTTTTTTTGAATACTCCTAGATTTGAGTTGGGCTTTAGGGTTGGCTGCAGCTTTAATTAGATTGAGTTAACTTGTGACTAACCCAAATTCCAACCTCCCTCTTCACAGCCACCTGTTATATCTTGTCAATGTTGAGTTGGTACAGGTGTGGAATGAAGTTTTAGATATTATTGGTTCACCTTTGTACTCAATTCTGCCTGGGCTTCTGGAACCCAAGTACTATAAGAATGTGTTGGCTTACATAAGTTCTGTATCTTTCCAGCCCCTCCTCTTCTGCTTTTCTAACAAAACTCAGAAGTAAGACTTGGGGGCCAGAGAAAGGATTGTTTGGTTGAGTCATTTATTGTTTCATTTGTGTACCTTTCAGACTCTGGTTAATTCCCCAGCTCATGCTGACTCTTGAGGCCCAGCTGATTTCTCTTCATCTCTTTGAAGTTACTGCCCCATGGCAGGCCAACTCTTCCCTCAGTGTATGCACAGAGCTCAGTGTTGGGTAAGGAAGCTGTCACAGCTTTATGCTCACTTATAAAGGAGATGTTCCTCTCTGGATTTCAGGTCATCAAGGCTTACAGGGAGGGCAGCTTCATGGGTTTGCAAGCTGTGCAGTTGCATAGGACCTACTAATTAGAAGGACCCTATACTAGGTTTAATAGTCTGATGTTAACATCTTAAAATTCTTATTTTTTGAACAAGGGACTCTGAATTGTCACAAATTATGTAGTCCTGCTTACTGGCATCCACCACTTTTCACTAACCCCATAGAAAAGTAAGATTTTTATTTGGTCTGGGATTTTCATATTGTTACCATGGAAGCACCGGTGTTTTTGCATCCTTCTACATCCTACCAAGGTCATAAGTCTGTTTAATTTATGCCTCATCTCCTTTTAACTTCCCCCCTATAGAACTCTGGGATTGTATATTGAAATTATCTGAAACTTTCCTATTCAAGTTTCACTCCTTCAATTCCTTTTTCTAATTCCCTTTAGTTGAAATGTGGGTATTTTTAGGGCTTTGTACTAGAAGTGGTTTGACAGCCATTACAAAGGGGAAAAAAGGTAACATTTAAATTGTTTTAAATCGGCTCCTTTGTATTCTGTGCATTTCAAAATATACTGATAGCTTTCTTCTAGTGAAATTGCTATACTCACTATCCCTGAAGACTATACTGTGAATGTTTTTTTTGTCTCTCAGAATTCTGTGTACACCATCTCTTATTTCTTATTCTTCTCAATTTGGCTAGGCCTAGAGCCAGTATTTTCCATAAAATTTCTTGACAGCTCTGTGCATCTTTGCTTCTGTACACTTGTTTTTTATAATGACTGTCACATATGCCCTTTATTTTATTATTGTATTATCTGTTATATATTTACTTATGTTCATCACATATTTTAAACAGTATTAAGACAGTGAAATATTGTATTAAACCTCAAATGTGTAGTTATTTTTGCAAAACATGGTCTTGTGATTTGTAATCTTGATCATTTTATCTATTGATGTGAAATATGTTCTAGTAAATTAAACTATAATACAATCTTTTCAGACGTGTTATGCACATCACAGTACTTAATTATGCACTGACCATTGGCCAGTCACTACATGAAATTTTGACACTTCAGCAGTGATTACACTACAGTTTTTGTCCTCATAGAGATACAAATCTGCTGTTGTTACCGTAAAGAATCTTTTGGGGGGCCAAGCAGGGCTTCCTAGAGAAAGCAACTTTTAATTTGATATTTGAAATAAGAGTTAAATAGGCCAAGAATGAATTGGAGGGAGAGGGTTTGGGGCAGAGGAGCCTTCCAAGCAGAAGGACGAATGTGCACACAGTCTCTAAGGCAAGGAATAGCAAGATGTCTTGATTAAATTAATTTGTGTAATGAAAGAATACATTTTCAGAGCACAGCAACAGGGGTGCGGAGGGCAAAGCGGAGAGATTCTGGCACAGAGGACCGGTGCCCTCAGGCACACACCAGCCCGAGAGGCTTGTCTGCTCGGCCGCCGTGGCGGGCGGGGCTGGGAGCTGAGGCTCGGGTATCGGCTTTCAGTCGGAGCGCAGGGAGAGGACTGGGGTTGGCGGCAGGAAGAGAGCCTGAAGGGGTTAGTGCACCACGGCTAGCCCGGAGGGAGTCCGGGGAAAGGGTCTGGAGCTGCTGAAGAGGCAAGAGACTTTTTTCCCTTTTGTTTTCTGGTGCGCGAGGAGAGGGCATTAAGAGGGCTGCTTGGGGAAGCGCCGGAGACAGGCACGAGCCGCGGGTAAGGCACGGACCTCGGAGACGGGCGTGGGCCGCCGCCGCCACCGCCGCCCGCCGCGGCCCGCCGCCGCCGCCGCTGCCGCCGCCGCGGCGGGGCCTGTGTGCGAGCGCGGGTCACTGTCCGCCCCGCCTTCCGGGGGGCCTGTGCACCCCGCCACTGCCGGGGTCCCCGAGACCCGGGGACGGCTTTCCCGGGAAAGCGCACGGAGCGCCACGGGCTGCTGCAACGTCACGCTGGCCTCTGCCGCCGCAGGCCCGCCCCACACTGCGCGCCCCTCCCTCCCCTCTGCCTGAGTGAGCCAGAGCCCCCGAATCAGCGGCTCCTTTAAACCCGTCCTGTCTGAGCGAAGAACGGACGCCCTCCGGCGACCTACGCGCAGAGGCGGGGCCAGGTCCAAGGCTGAGACCCGGGAGCTGTGAGAGCAGAGGCAGGGAAATCTCTCTGTGCAGCCTCGGAGGCAGCGGATTAAAGCTCCACGGTCCATTTGATGTGCCCTGCGTCTGTGGAGTGCATGAATGGACAGCGAATCATCCCAAATTGAGGAAGTGGACTTTGAGGACAAGATTTAAGACTTTCCCCCCTTTTCCTCTTTTTACAACGAATTATTCCAAATTAAGGAGGTGGACTTAGAGAGCAAGATTTCAGACTTCTCGCCCTTTTCCTCTTTTTACAACGAATTATCCCAAATTGAGGAGGTGGACTTGGAGAGCAAGATTTTTGATTTTTCCCCCTGCTCTCTTTTTGTGAATGTGTATGTGTAATCTTCTGTGTAAGATTCTCTCTGTATAGCTTTGCTTCCACCATATGTCCCAGGGTTCTATCGGTCCGTTTTTTTTTTTTTTTTCAATAATTACTTTCTAATTTTAATAACGCCACTATATTTCATACTTTATTCTATTTTACTTTACCTGCTCTTTCTTTTTTTCCTACTCTCCCTTCCTCCCTCCCTCCCTCCGCTCCTCCTTTCCTTCTTTCTTTTTCTTTCCTCCCTCCCACCCTTCTTCTTTCCACTTTCTTTTTCTTTCCTTCCTCCCTCCCTCCTGTCTTTCTTCCTTTCCTCCCTCCCTCCCTCCCTCCTTTCTTTCCTTCTTTCTTTCCATCCTTCCTCCCTCCCTCCCTCCTTTCTTTCTTCCTTCCTTCCTTCCTTCCTTCCTTCCCTTCTTCCTTTCTTTCCCTCTCTCTTTCTTTCTTCTACTAATTCTTTCTTTCTACTTTTTCTCCCTGTTACTCTGAGCCGGGTGGATGAAAGGCTCTTGGTGCTGCAGCCAGGAGCCAGTGCTGTGCCTCTGAAGTGGGAGAGCCAACTTCAGGACACGGGTCCACAAGAGACCTCCCAGCTCCACATAATATCAAGCAGCGAAAATCTCCCAGAGATCTCCATCCCAACACCAGCACCCAGCTTCAGTCAACGACCAGCAAGCTACAGTGCGGGTCACCCTATGCCAAGCAACTAGCAAGGCAGGAACAGAACCCCACCCATTAGCAGAGAGGCTACCTAAAAACATAATAAGGCCATAGGCACCCCAAAACACACCACCAGACGTGGACCTGTCCACCAGAAAGACAAGATCGAGCCTCAACCACCAGAGCACAGGAATTAGTCCCCCCCACCAGGAAGCCTACACAACCTACTGAAACAACCTTAGCCACTGGGGTCAGACACCAAAAACAACGGGAACTACGAATCTGCAGCCGGCAAAAAGGAGACCCCAAACACAGTAACATAAGCAAAATGAGAAGGCAGAAAAACACACAGCAGGTGAAGGAGCAAGATAAACACCTACCAGACCTAACAAATGAAGAGGTAATAGGCAGTCTACCTGAAAAAGAATTCAGAATAATGATAGTAAAGCTGATCCAAGATTCTATTTCCATGATCCATAATCTTGGAAATAGAATAGACAACATGCAAGAAACAGTTAACAAGGACCTAGAAGAACTAAAGATGAATCAAGCATCGATTAAAAACACAATAAATGAAATGAAAAATACTCTAGATGGGATCAATAGCAGAATAACTGAGGCAGAAGAACGGATAAGTGAGGTGGAAGATAAAATAGTGGAAATAACTGATGCAGAGCAAAATAAAGAAAAAAGAATGAAAAGAACAGAGGACAGTCTCAGAGACCTCTGGGACAACATTAAACGCACCAACATTCGAATTATAGGGGTTCCAGAAGAAGAAGAGAAAAAGAAAGGGACTGAGAAAATATTTGAAGAGATTATAGTTGAAAACTTCCCCAATATGGGAAAGGAAATAGTTAATCAAGTCCAGGAGGCACAGAGAGTCCCATACAGAATAAATCCAAGGAGAAATACACCAAGACACATATTAATCAAACTGTCAAAAATTAAACACAAAGAAATCATATTAAAAGCAGCAAGGCAAAAACAACAAATAACACACAAGGGAATCCCCATCAGGTTAACAGCTGATCTCTCAGCAGAAACCCTACAAGCCAGAAGGGAGTGGCAGGACATAATTAAAGTGATGAAGGAGAGAAACCTGCAACCTAGGTTACTCTACCCAGCAAGGATCTCATTCAGATTTGATGGAGAAATTAAAACCTTTACAGACAAGCAAAAGCTGAGAGAGTTCAGCACCACCAAACCAGCTTTACAACAAATGCTAAAGGAACTTCTCTAGGCAAGAAACACAACAGAAGGAATATACCTACAATAACGAACCCAAAGCAATTAAGGAAATGGGAATAAGAACATACATATCAATAATTACCTTAAATGTAAATGGACTAAATGCTCCCACCAAAAGACACAGAGTGGCTGAATGGATACAAAAACAAGACCCATATATATGCTGTCTACAAGAGACACACTTCAGACCTAGAGACACATACAGATTGAAAGTAAAGGGATGGAAAAAAATATTCCATGCAAATGGAAATCAAAAGAAAGCTGGAGTAGCAATTCTTATATCAGACAAAATAGACTTTAAAATAAAGACTATTAGAAGAGACAAGGAAGGACACTACATAACGATAAAGGGATCGATCCAAGAAGAAGATATAACAATTGTAAATATTTATGCACCCAATATAGGAGCACCTCAATACATAAGGCAAATACTAACAGCCATAAAAGGGGAAATCGACAGTAACACAATCATAGTAGGGGACTTTAACACCCCACTGTCACCAATGGACAGATCATCCAAAATGAAAATAAATAAGGAAACACAAGCTTTAAATGATACATTAAACGAGATGGACTTAGTTGATATTTATAGGACATTCCATCCAAAAACAACAGAATACACATTTTTCTCAAGTGCTCATGGAACATTCTCCAGGATAGATCATATCTTGGGTCACAAATCAAGCCTCGGTAATTTTAAGAAAATTGAAATTGTATCAAGTATCTTCTCCGACCACAATGCTATGAGACTAGACATCAATTACAGGAAAAGATGTGTAAAAAATACAAACACATGGAGGCTAAACAATACACTACTCAATAACGAAGTGATCACTGAAGAAATCAAAGAGGAAATTAAAAAATACCTAGAAACAAATGACAATGGAGACACGACGACCCAAAACCTATGGGACGCAGCAAAAGCAGTTCTAAGGGGGAAGTTTATAGCAATACAATCCCACCTTAAGAAACAGGAAGCATTTCGAGTAAACAACCTGACCCTGCACCTAAAGCAATTAGAGAAAGAAGAACAAAAATACCCCAAAGCTAGCAGAAGGAAAGAAATCATAAAGATCAGATCAGAAATAAATGAAAAAGAAATGAAGGAAACGATAGCAAAGATCAACCAAACTAGAAGCTGGTTCTTTGAGAAGATAAACAAAATTGACAAACCATTAGCCAGACTCATCAAGAAAAAAAGGGAGAAGACTCAAATCAATAGAATTAGAAATGAAAAAGGAGAAGTAACAACTGACACTGCAGAAATACAAAAGATTATGAGAGATTACTATAAGCAACTCTATTCCAATAAAATGGACAACCTGGAAGAAATGGACACATTCTTAGAAATGCACAACCTGCCAAGACTGACTCAGGAAGAAATAGAAAATATGAATAGACCAATCACAAGCACTGAAATTGAAACTGTGATTAAAAATCTTCCATCAAACAAAAGCCCAGGACCAGATGGCTTCACAGGTGAATTCTATCAAACATTTAGAGAAGAGCTAACACCTATCCTTCTCAAACTCTTCCAAAATATAGCAGAGGGAGGAACACTCCCAAACTCATTCTACGAGGCCGACATCACCTTGATACCAAAACCAGGCAAGGATGTCACAAAGAAAGAAAACTACAGGCCAATATCACTGATGAACATAGATGCAAAAATCCTCAACAAAATACTAGCAAACAGAATCCAACAGCACATTAAAAGGATCATACACCATGATCAAGTGGGGTTTATCCCAGGAATGCAAGGATTCTTCAATATACGCAAATCAATCAATGTAATACACCATATTAACAAGTTGAAGGAGAAAAACCATATGATCATCTCAATAGATGCAGAGAAAGCTTTCGACAAAATTCAACACCCATTTATGATAAAAACCCTGCAGAAAGTAGGTATAGAGGGATCTTTCCTCAACATAATAAAGGCCATATATGACAAACCCACAGCCAACATTGTCCTCAATGGTGAAAAACTGAAACCATTTCCACTAAGATCAGGAACAAGACAAGGCTGCCCACTCTCACCACTCTTATTCAACATAGTTTTGGAAGTTTTAGCCACAGCAATCAGAGAAGAAAAGGAAATAAAAGGAATCCAAATTGGAAAAGAAGAAGTAAAGCTGTCACTGTTTGCAGATGACATGATACTATACATAGAGAATCCTAAAGATGCTACCGAAAAACTACTAGAGCTAATCAATGAATTTGGTAAAGTAGCAGGATATAAAATTAATGTACAGAAATCTCTGGCATTCCTGTACACTAATGATGAAAAATCTGAAAATGAAATCAAGAAAACACTCCAATTTACCATCGCAACAAAAAGAATAAAATATCTAGGAATAAACCTACCTAAGGAGACAAAAGACCTGTATGCAGAAAACTATAAGACACTGATGAAAGAAATTAAAGATGATACAAATAGATGGAGAGATATACCATGCTCCTGGATTGGAAGAATCAATATTGTGAAAATGACTCTACTACCCAAAGCAATCTACAGATTCAATGCAATCCCTATCAAACTACCAATGGCATTTTTCACAGAACTAGAACAAAAAATTTCAAAATTTGTTTGGAAAAACAAAAGGCCCCGAATAGCTAAAGCAATCTTGAGAACGAAAAACGGAGCTGGAGGAATCAGGCTCCCTGACTTCAGACTATACTACAAAGCTACAGTAATTAAGACAGTCTGGTACTGGCATAAAAACAGAAAGATAGATCAGTGGATCAGGATAGAAAGCCCAGAGATAAACCCACGCACATATGGCCAACTTATCTTTGATAAAGGAGCCAGGAATGTACAGTGGAGAAAGGACAGCCTCTTCAATAAGTGGTGCTGGGAAAACTGGACAGGGACATGTAAAAGTTTGAGATTAGATCATTCCCTAGCACCATACACAAAAATAAGCTCAAAATGGATTAAAGACTTAAATGTAAGGCCAGAAACTATCAAACTCTTAGAGGAAAACATAGGTAGAACACTCTATGACATAAATCACAGCAAGATCCTTTTGGACCCACCTCCTAGAGAAATGGAAATAAAAACAAAAATAAACAAATGGGACCTAATGAAACTTCAAAGCTTTTGCACAGCAAAGGAAACCATAAAGAAGACCAAAAGACAACCCTCAGAATGGGAGAAAATATTTGCAAATGAAGCAACTGACAAAGGATTAATCTCCAAAATTTATAAACAGCTCATGCAGCTCAATAGCAAAAAAACAGACAACCCAATCCAAAAATGGGCAGAAGACTTAAATAGGCATTTCTCCAAAGAAGATATACAGAGTGCCAACAAACACATGAAAGAATGCTCAACATCATTAATCATTAGAGAAATGCAAATCAAAACTACAATGAGATATCATCTCACACCAGTCAGAATGGCCATCATCAAGAAATCTAGAAACAATAAATGCTGGAGAGGGTGTGGAGAAAAGGGAACACTCTTGCACTGCTGGTGGGAATGTGAATTGGTACAGCCACTATGGATAACGGTATGGAGGTTCCTTAAAAAACTACAAATAGAACTACCATATGACCCAGCAATCCCACTACTGGGCATATACCCTGAGAAAACCATAATTCAAAAAGAGACATGTACCAAAATGTTCATTGCAGCTCTATTCACAATAGCCCGGAGCTGGAAACAACCTAAGTGTCCATCATCGGATGAATGGATAAAGAAGATGTGGCACATATATACAATGGAATATTACTCAGCCATAAAAAGTAACGAAACTGAGCTATTTGTAATGAGGTGGATAGACCTAGAGTCTGTCATACAGAGTGAAGTTAGTCAGAAAGAGAAAGACAAATACCGTATGCTAACACATATATACGGAATTAAAAAAAAAAATGTCATGAAGAACCTAGGGGCAAAACGGGAATAGGGACACAGACCTACTTGAGAATGGACTTGAGGATATGGGGAGGGGGAAGGCTAAGCTGTGACAAAGCGAAAGAGAGGCATGGACATATATACACTACCAAACGTAAGGTAGATAGATAGTGGGAAGCAGCCGCAGAGCACAGGGAGATCAGCTCGGTGCTTTGTGACCGCCTGGAGGGGTGGGATGGGGAGGGTGGGAGGGAGGGAGATGCATGAGGGAAGGGATGTGGGAACAGATGTATATGTATGACTGATTCACTTTGTTATAAAGCAGAAACTAATTAAAAAAATAAATAAATAAACTTAAAAAAAAAAAAAAAGAATACATTTTCAACTTACAAAGAAACTACTAACAAAAATGGGATTATTACTTCCTACGCTGAAACATTCAAAGATTTAAATTATTTTCACCAGGTCACTACTGTGCCTTTTAAAATATTTCATCAGTAAGAGGAGAATGTTATTATATTACTGGCTCTGAATTTATTGTAGACACCATCCAAGATAGCCCAAAATATCTTGGAACTCTTGTTGGAATTGTAAATGAGGATATTCAGCAGGATTCATATGGAGCTTTTCTCCAGGAGCAGTGTATGAGAGGGAGGCCTTTTACAGAATTTGTTTTGGAGGCTCAGAATTTAAACATTGATCTCTGTCCCTTTTCAAAGTGCAAGGACTTTACAAAAGTGAATATTTAACAATATCTTACAGCTCTGAAAATTATAAATTAAGTCCAGTATCATAATGTACTGAAATAAATTAGGTGTAAGCATCATATAAACAATCTGAATTTATGTTAATGAACAATATTGATTTTATTTCATTAGAAAATGCAAGAACCTCCAAAGAACATTGAAGAATTCTTAAAGCTTCAAAACTTGGTGAGTAGAATATCCTGTTTTTTGGGACTTTGATATGTGACTGGGGCACATATCAGTCCTCTTCTTTTAGGAAAAAATAACAATTCTTTTTGATTGCTTATAGAATTACTTAGTCAATTTAAAAAGAAATTGTTGAGAGTTTGATTAGAATTACAGTAGGCTTTTGAAATTACTTTTAGAAACAGTCCTTTAAAAAATACATTCTAAAATTATATAATGTTAAAGCTATAAAGACTTTATGTGCCACTCTGATCTATCTACCTCCTTAGATGTAATTTTTTACGTTTCAAAATTACCAATATGTTTTTTTTCTGATTATGACTATGGTAGTCATTTTAGAAAATTAAAAGAAAGAGATGAGCACTGAAAAGGATAAGCATCCTAATTTTATCATTTATAGATTAATCACATATATCTCACTTTTTAAAGTAGGGAAATCACTATCTAATCAGGCTGGTAGAATTTCAAGATACTTTATTCACCTCATACTGTAATTCAGTGTCTTGGACAAGAATTGTGATATCTCAAGTCTGGCATAAAGGCTACCTTTTCATAAACCTTTGTGCATATTGTAAAATCTGTTCAAATTCATTTCCATTTTAGCCTCTCCCCACTTTTCCCAAATTCATTTCCATTTTAGCCTCTCCCCACTTTCTCAATGTCCATAACGATAGCAAGTGAGGACCCATAATGTAAGGACTATGTTTTCAAATCTGGCTGTCATTCTAATTTGACAGTGTTTGTCTCCAGGGAGTATATCTTGTGATCATATCTTATTTTTCTGAGATCTTTGTATTTTTGACACATCCAGATTTTAATGCTGGAAAACTTCCCCAGGTGGTTATGTGTTTTGTTTAAGATGTATTTTTATAGGATTTGGGAGAGGGCACTTATGTATCTAAGTAATATTCTCTTTTTCCAAAATGGCAGGGGCACCTAGATCCTGCTGGGAAACTTCTCCAGCATTACAAGCTGGGTATTATTCAGGTACCTGTTATCATTAGAGAATACAGTGGGTTTAGGAAGCTTTTAAAGGAAGAAAAATGGTAGTAGAATAGACCAATGCAGGTTTAAAATTTCTGATCTGCAGACTTCAGATTTATTCCCATTTAAGCTAAATTCTTAGAATATCTTACCCAAATTCCTCTTAAAGAGTTTCATCCTGTGAAAGTTCCTACTATTCCAGAAAGCATTTTCTTATTCACAAACCTTTAATTGTGTCATCTATATTTCTTTGTTTTGGTATTAAACACTTTTATTAAAAGATAAACTTAGATTTGCAAATATGAATGTTGTGATTCCCCTTTCCTTCCCTTCATTTCCCTTTCTTTTCTTCCCTTTCCTTGTTCTCCTTCCCTTCCTGAACAATGTAGTCCTAAGGCCATTTGGCAGCCAAAACAAGGCAGCATCCACATTGGCAGGGGGAGGGGAATGTTCTTTGGTCACCCAGAGCAGCCTTTCTGAACTCAGCCACCATGGGGGAAGGTATCCATGTGATACCACAGGTGTCGGGGTCCAAGGGGGTGAGGATGGTATTCACATGTGGCCTCGGGTGGGGAGGTAGTTCAGGAAATGTGGAGGTAGGCTATGGCCTGGTATGAGAAATCAGAGCCTAAGCAGGATGAGAGGGGCAGCCACATAGTGAAGAGTCTGGCAATGGATAGGAGAGATTGGCTACCTGAAAAGATGGATCAAATAAGTACATATATTTAAGATAATGGCTGCTAGGTTTTTCACTGTTGGAGATGGTAATCATAATATGGAAAGAAAACTAGAATGTTTGGAACTGGAATTAGAGTTATCAGTATGAACTTGTGGTTTTAATTACATAGACTGAGGAACTGTTGTAGACTGAAGGGGACTTAAAACATGATGCTTAAACACAATGTGTGATACTGAACTAGAGCCTTTTGCTATAAAGAACATTATTGATTTAGCTGATGAAACTTGAGTAAACTCAGAGAATTAGATAGGAACAATGTAACAATGTCAATTTCCTTATTCTGATGGTTTGTTTTTAGAAAATAGATGCTAAAGTGTTCAAGGATGATGGGGTCATCAGTCAAGTAAGCAACTTATTTTCAAATGATAAAAAGGTTTTGTAAAGCATCTGAAACTTCATTTTTTTTTCACAAATTAAAAAAATGCATTTAATAAAAAATGATGCTATAGAATAAAGCCTCAATTTCAGCTCATTGATTTTTGAACTCTTCTATTTAAATTCATTTTAAAAAATGATTTAAGTTGTATTGTCTCACATTTTTTGCAGGATCACTGGCCAAAGGAAATCCATTTTGGGGATAATGATAAATTGTTATGTACTCTGAAGAAAATAAAAGAAGATAGTTCATTTACTTCAATTTATACACATCTATGGGGAAATGTCCCGCGAGTATATGATGCGGCCATGGCCATGGAGTCAAGATTAGCAGAGTGTTCAATTCTTCTGAAAAACCATGTCTCTGAAATATTTGAGTGGAACAGAATAACTTCCAGGACAAGTAAACCTTATTTTTTATATGCATAAAGTAATTGTCACTTGTGTGTGTGTCTATCACTGTGTGTGTGTATTCTCATAAAGAATGAAATCCTAAGATTTAAAATATCAAAACATAAACATAAATTTATTCTATTTTAAAACCTCTTCATTTCAAAATGGTCCAATTTGGATTCTTAGTTGAAAATGAACATTGGGATTCAAAGAAAGTGTTGCTAGGATAAAGCCTAAAACAGTTCTGACCTTTGAGCTGGAGCAGAGGTAACCAAATATCAGGAAAACAGGGTTGCATCAACTAATATTGTTACCAGAGACAAGCAAGTCAGCAAGAGTCAGGAGATAAAAACAGTTAGACCTACAACCCAAAGTAAAAGGAGTGAGACTTGAACTATATGAGCTAAGTTAATCTGTGAGAGGTACCTAGCATTCGCTATTGGATAACTGCAGACTGAGTGAAAAGCGTATCTGTAAGTAATGATAATTTTTACTACTTTTCAGTATTTATATAACCTTTACCTAGTTGTGTTTATTAACACTTTCACAGTAGTTTTAGATAATAATGGTGATTCTTATCTTTCTCTTTATTTAACGGGCAAACTTGTAATATATGTCTTTTTTTTTTAAACATCTTTATTGGGGTATTATTGCTTTACAATGTTGTGCTGGTTTCTGCTGTAAAACAAAGTGAATCAGCTATGTGCATATGTATATCCTCATATACCCTCCCTCTTGCATCTCCCTCCCACCCCTCTAGGTGGTCGCAAAGCACCGAGCTGATCTCCCTGTACCATGCAGCTGCTTCCCACTAGCTATCTGTTTTACATTTGGTAGTGTATATAAGTCCATGCCACGCTCTCACCTCGTCCCAGCTTACCCTTCCCCCTCCCTGTATCCTCAACTCCATCCTCTACATCTGCTTCTTTATTCCTGTCCTGCCCCTACGTTCACCAGAACCATTTTTTTTCTTTTTTTTTAGAGTCCATATATATATGTTAGCATACCATATTTGCTTTTCCCTTTCTGACTTACTTCACTCTGTATGACAGACTCTAGGTCCATCCACCTCACTACAAATAACTCAAGTTTTGTTTCTTTTTATGGCTGAGTAATATTCCATTGTATATATGTGCCACATCTTCTTTATCCATTCATCTGTCAGTGGACACTTAGGTTGCTTCCATGTCCTGGATATTGTAAATAGAGCTGCAGTGAACATTGTGGTACATGTCTCTTTTCGAATTATGGTTTTCTCAGGGTATATGCCCAGTAGTGAGATTGCTGGGTCATATGGTAGTTCTGTTTTTAGTTTTTTAAGGAACCTCCATACTGTTCTCCATAGTGGCTGTATCAATTTACATTCCCACCAACAGTGCAAGAGGGTTCCCATTTCTCCACACCCTCTCCAGCATTTATTGTTTCTAGATTTTTTGATAATGGCCATTCTGACCAGTGTGAGGTAATCATTTCTGTAATGATTAATGATGTTGAGCAGTCTTTCATGTGTTTGTTGGCAATGTGTATATCTTCTCTGGAGAAATGTCTATTTAGGTCTTCTGCCCATTTTTGGATTGGGTTGCTTGTTTTTTTGATATTGAGCTGCATGAGCTGTTTGTATATTTTGGAGATTAATCCTTTGTCAGTTGCTTTGTTTGCAAATATTTTCTCCCATTCTGAGGGTTGTCTTTTGGTCTTGTTTATGGTTTCCTTTGCTGTGCAAAATCTTTTAAGTTTCATTAGGTCCCATTTGTTTATTTTTGTTTTTATTTCCATTTCTCTAGGAGGTGGGTCAAAAAGGATCTTGCTGGGATTTATGTCATAGAGTGTTCTGCCTATGTTTTCCTCTAAGAGTTTTGTAGTGTCTGGCTTTACATTTAGGTCTTTAATCCATTTCGAGTTTATTTTCATATGTGGTGTTAGGAAGTGTTCTAATTTCATTCTTTCACATGTAGCTGTCCCGTTTTCCCAACACCACTTACTGAAGAGGCTGTCTTTTGTCCATTGTATATTCTTGCCTCCTTTATCAAAGATAAACCCACGTACATATGGTCACCTTATCTCTAGGCTTTCTATCCTGTTCCATTCGTCTATATTTCTGCTTTTGTGCCACTACCATACTGTCTTGATTACTGTAGCTTTGTATCATAGTCTGAAGTCAGGGAGCCTGATTCCTCCAGCTCCATTTTTCATTCTCAACATTGCTTTGGTTATTTGGGGTCTTTTGTGTTTCCATACAAATTGTGAAATTTTTGGTTCTATTTCTGTGAAAAATGCCAGTGGTAGTTTGATAGGGATTACATTGAATCTGTAGATTGCTTTGGGTAGTATAGTCATTTTCACAATGTTGATTCTTCCAATCCAAGAACATGGTATATCTCTCCAGCTGTTTGTATCATCTTTAATTTCTCTCATCAGTGTCTTATAGTTTTCTGCATACAGGTCTTTTGTCTCCGTGGGTAGGTTTATTCCTAGGTATTTTATTATTTTTGTTGCAATGGTAAATGGAAGTGTTTCCTTAATTTCTCTTTCAGATTTTTCGTCATTAGTGTATAGGAATGCAAGAGATTTCTGTGCATAAATTCTGTATCCTGCTACTATACCAAATTCATTGATTAGCTCTAGTAGTTTTCTGGTAGCATCTTTAGGATTCTCTATATATAGTATCATGTCATCTGTGAACAGTGACAGTTTTATTTCTTCTTTTATGATTTGGATTCCTTTTATTTCTTTTTCTTCTCTGATTGGCTAAAACTTCCAAAACTATGTTGAATAATAGCAGTGGGAGTGGCCAACCTTGTCTTGTTCCTGATCTTAATGGAAATGGTTTCAGTTTTTCACCATTGAGAATGATGTTGGCTGTGGGTTTGTCATATATGGCCTTTATTATATTGAGGTAGTTTCCCTCTATGACTACTTTGTTCAGAATTGTTTTTTTTTTATCATAAATGGGTGCTGAATTTTTTCAAAAGCATTTTCTGCATCTATTCAGATGATCATATGGTTTTTATCCTTCAATTTGTTAATATGGTGTATCACATTCATTATTTTGCCTGTATTGAAGAATCCTTGCATTCCTGGGATAAACCCCACTGGATCATGGTGTATGATCCTTTTAATGTGCTTTTGGATTCGGTTTCCAAGTATTTTTTTGAGGATTTTTGCATCAGTGTTCATCAGTGATATTGGCCTGTAGTTTTCTTTTTTTGTGATATCTTTGTCTGGTTTGGGTATCAGGGTGTTGGTGGCCTCATAGAATGAGTTTGGGAGTGTTCCTCCCTCTGCTATATTTTGGAAGAGTTTGAGAAGGATAGGTGTTTGCTCTTCTCTAAACCTTTGCTAGAATTCCCCTGTGAAACCATCTGGTCCTTGTGTTTTGTTTGTTGGAAGATTTTTAATCACAGTCTCAATTTCAGTACTTGTGATTGGTCTCTTTATATTTTCTACTTCTTCCTGGTTCAGTCTCGGAAGGTTGTGCTTTTCTAAAAGTTTGTCCATTTCTTACAGGTTGTACATTTTGTTGGCATATATTTGTTTGTAGTAATCTCTCATGATCCTTTGTATTTCTGCAGTGTCAGTTGTTACTTCTCCTTTTTTGTTTCTAATTCTGTTGATTTGAGTCTTCTGCCTTTTTTCTTCATGAGTCTGGCTAATGGTTTATCAATTTTGTTTATCTTCTCAAAGAACCAGCTTTTAGTTTTATTGATCTTTGCTGTTGTTTCCTTCATTTCTTTTTCATTTATTTCTGATCTGATCTTTATGATTTCTTTCCTTCTGCTAACTTAAGGGGTTTTTTTGTTCTTCTTTCTCTAATAGCTTTAGGTGTAAGGATAGGTTGTTTATTTGAGATTTTCCTTGTTTCTGGAGGTAGGATTGTATTGCTATAAACTTCCCTCTTAGAACTGCTTTTGCTGCATTCCGTAGGTTTGGGGTCATCATATTTTCATTGTCATTTGTTTCTAGGTATTTTTAAATTTCTTCTTTGATTTCTTCAGTGATCTCTTGGTTATTTAGTAGTGTATTGTTAAGCCTCCATGGGTTTGTATTTTTTACAGTTTTTTCCTGTAATTGATATCTAGCTTCATAGCATTGTGGTTCGAAAAGGTGCTTGATAGGATTTCAGTTTTCTTGAATTTACCCAGATTTGATTTGTGACCCAAGATATGATCTATCCTGGAGAATGTTCCATGAGCACTTGAGAAGGAAGTGTATTCTGTTGTTTTTGGAGGGAATGTCCTATAAATGTCAGTTAAGTTTGGCTTGTTCAGTGTGTCATTTAAAGCTTCTATTTCCTTATTTACTTTCATTTTGGATGATCTGTCCATTGGTGAAAGTGGCCTGTTAAAGTCCCCTACTCTGATTGTGTTACTGTAGATATCCCCTTTTATGGCTGTTAGCATTTGCCTTATGTATTGAGGTGCTCCTGTGTTGGGTGCATAAATGTTTACAATTGTTATGTCTTCTTCTTGGATTGATCCCTTGATCATTATGTAGTGTCCTTCTTTGTCTCTTGTAATAGTCTTTGTTTTAAAGTCTATTTTGTCTGATATGAGAATTTCTAGTCCAGCTTTCTTTTGGTTTCCATTTTCAAGGAATATCTTTTTCCGTCCCCTCACTTTCAGTCTGTATGTGTCCCTACGTCTGAAATGGGTCTCTTGTACACAGCATTTATACAGGTCTTGTTTTTGTATCCATTCAACCAGTCTGTGTCTTTTGGTTGGAGCATTAAACCATTTACATTTCAGGTAGTTATCAATATGTATGTTCCTAATACCATTTTCTTAATTGTTTTGGGTTTGTTATTGTAGGTCTTTTCCTTCTTTGTGTTTCCTGCCTAGAGAAGTTCCATTAGCATTTGTTGTAAAGCTGGTTTGGTGGTGCTGAATTCTCTTACCTTTGCTTGTCTGTAAATGTTTTAATTTCTCCGTCAAATCTGAATGAGCTCCTTGCTGGGTAGAGTAATCTTGGTTGTAGGTTTTTCCCTTTCATTGCTTTAAATATATCCTGCCACTCTCCTCTGGCTTGAAGAGTTTCTGCTGAAAAAATCAGCTGTTAACCTCATGGGGATTCCCTTGTATATTATTAGTTGTTTTTCTCTTGCTGCTTTTAATATTTTTTCTTTGTATTTAATTTTTGATAGTTTGATTACCATGTGTCTTGGTATGTTTCTCCTTGGATTTATCCTGTATGGGACTCTCTGTGTTTCCTGTATGGGGCACTCTGTGCTCCTAGACTTGATTGACTATTTCCTTTCCCATGTTAGGTAAGTTTTCAACTATAATCTCTTCAAATATTTTCTCAGTCCCTTTCTTTTTCTCTTCTTCTTCTGGGACCCCTATAATTCGAATGTTGGTGCATTTAATGTTGTCCTAGACGTCTCTGAGAGTGTCCCCATTTCTTTTCATTCTTTTTTCTTTATTCTGCTCTGTGGTAGTTATTTTCACTATTTTATATTTCAGGTCACTTATTTGTTCTTCTAACTCAGTTATTCTGCTATTGATTCCTTCTAGAGGATTTTTAAGTTCATTTATTGTGTTGTTCATCATTGTTTATTTCTCTTTAGTTCTTCTAGGTCCTTGTTAATCATTTCTTGTATTTTCTCCATTTTATTTTGAAGAGTTTGGAACATCTTTATTATCGTTACTCTGAATTCTTTCAGGTAGACTGCCTATTTTCTCATCATTTGTTTGGTCTGGTGGGTCTTTACCTTGCTCCTTCAACTGCTGTGTTTCTCTGTCTTCTCATTTTGTTTAACTTACTGTGTTTGGGGTCTCCTCTTCACAAGCTGCAGTTTTGTTGTTCCTGTTGTTTTTGGTGTCTGCTATCAGTGGGTGAGGTTGGTTCAGTGGCTTGTGTAGGCTTCCTGGTGGAGGGGACTGGTGCCTGTGTTCTGGTGGGTGGGGCTGGATCTTGTCTTTCTGGTGGGCAAGACCATGTCTGGTGGTGTGTTTTGGGATGTCTGTGACCTTATTATGATTTTAGGCAGCCTCTCTGTTAATTGGTGGGGTTGTATTCCTGTCTTGCTAGTTGTTTGGCATGGGGCATCCAGCACTGGAGGTTGCTGGCCATTGTGTGGAGCTGGGTCTTAGTGTTGAGCTGGAGATATCTCTGGGAGAGTCCTCACCAATTTATATTACATGGGGCCCAGAGGGCTCTTTTGGCCCAATGTCCTGAACTCAGCTCTCCCATCTCAGAGGCTCAGGCCTTCCATCAGGCCACAGCACCAAGACCTTGTCATCCACACGGCTCCAAAGTGACCTCTCTGTGATGCTCCCGAGGTTATAGTCATAGAGCTTTGTCACAATGACAATCATCTGTGATGAGAGGGTGCTCTTTGCTCCTGTGGCATCTCTTAGGTGCACAGTGGGGTTGGTTCTTTGAGTTGGAAAGACTGAAAACTGGATTAAACTGGCTGCTGCAGGAAGCACTCCTGCTGCCTAGATGAAGAAGCTTTGCTCCTCATATATGTCTTAAGAATGATATTGGTTTTTCTTATAAAGTATTTTCCGCGTATTAAATAAATATAATAATTGTATTATTTAGCTATTTAATATCTTTTTTTGGACCTTGAGTTTTCAAAATCTGAGAATGTGTTTAAATACAATACTATTAAATTCACTACTGTTACAATTTTCTTATTGAATTTTTTTTTTTTTTTGACTGCGTTGGGTCTTCGTTGCTGTGTGTGAGCTTTCTCTAGTTGCAGCGAGCAGGGGCTACTATCTGTTGCATCGCAGTGGCTTCTCTTGTTGTGGAACATGAGCTCTAGTTGTGCAGGCTTCAGTAGTTGTGGCATGCAGGCTCAGTAGTTGTGGCTTGCAGGCTCCAGAGCGCAAGCTCAGTAGTTGTGCCACTTGGGCTTAGCTGCTCTGTGGCATGTGGGATCCTCCTGCACCAGGGCTCCAAACTGTGTCCCCTGCATTAGCAGGCAGACTCTCAAGCACTGTGCCACTAGGGAAGTCCCTTATTGAATTTTAAATTATTTTAATCTTAAAAAATATTTTTGAAATTATACAAGCTACATATATATAGTCGTGTGTGGCTATATAAGCATATAGGGAGAGGGAGAGCACATGTGTATGCTTTTAAAAAATAATTTTCTGTATATTCATTGTCCTCAATGTGTAAATATCAGAGCTTGGACTCAAGTCTAGGTTATCTGACTTCAAAGCCCCCCATAGTCTTTCACTGGGCCATCATGCTCCAAAGTACTGTACTGTATTGAATATAAGGTGACAGTGAAACAACCAAATGTAAGTGGCTGAGCTGTTTGAAAAACATGGGCTTGTTCAGTAGTAAGGGATTAAGGTAAAACTTTGGATATAGGAATAACTACTAAAGATATATTAGTTGGAGCATGACATTTCTAAATAGCAAAAGGAAACAGGAGATACAATTATTCAACTAAGACTGTGTGTGTCTAGCATTATGCTTGTCAAAATAGCTAGTTGATCTCATTGAATGGTTTTATATATAATCTACTTAAAGTATTTAAATTTTTTCAATTTTAAAGGCTATTTATATATTTATATGTTGTGAATTCTCATTTTTTTAAAGGCTCTCATGGAAAATTGGAACAATATAAGGCATTTCTAAGGAATTACTGTAAGGAAAAGAAGACAATGGTATTGTATTTGTTTTCATCTTCCTTAAAAAATTATATTTTCACAGAAAATATAATCACTATAATTTCATAGATAAGCACTAATAACATTAAAAAATTTCCTTTTAGTCTTTTATCATCTATCCCTGTGTTTTTAAAATATTTGGACTCATATTTTTCTTTACACACTCAATATGAGTGTTGGCATTTTCACATCACTACAAGTTATTTGAAGACTTATATTTCATCCTCTGGTTATTTAAAAATTTATAACATCTTAGGGATACAGGTCCTATATCAGTCATTTTCCTTTAGGAAAAAAATAACAGTTATTTTTACTGCCTGTAGAATTACTTTGTTAATTTTTTTTTAATCTCTTTGAGAGTTTGATTAGAATTATATTTGGAATTACTTTGAGAAACTTAGTCCTTTTCAAAAATACATTCTAAAATTAAAGCTATAAAGACTTTCAGTGCTACCACTTGTCCATCCACCTCCTTAAATGTTCTTTAAATTTCAAAATTACTTTTTATGTTTTCTTCCTGATTATGACTAAGGTAGTCATTTTAGAAAATTAAAACAGATAAGCACTAAAAAGGCAAGCATCTTAATTTTATCATTTATAAATAAATTACATATATCTCACTATTGTCATTTTCATTGTTCTTTAAAAATTTTTTAGAAAATTCAAATTAAACTGTATTTCTAATTCATTAAATGTTTTATGGAATTTTCATCATTAAATATCATTCTACATCATTTCAAAAATAAACTAATGTAATAGCCCTTTTGTTGGACGTTTAGGTTAGTTTTCATTATTCATTATTATTTACAAAAGTTCTGTGAACATATTTGGAGCTAAAAATTGTGCTTATCATGATTATTTTCTTAATATAAATTTCAGAAGTGGAACCACATGGGAAAAATGTGAAAAGCAAAGTGTTTTGATACATACTGCCAAAATGTTTTCTAGAAAGGTGGCACCAATTTGTATTCGTAACAATAGAGTTTGTGATTGATCCCTTACCCATCCCCTTGTCAATATTTAACATTATATTTTTTAATGTTTGCAAATTGATAGGCATAAATGTTATCAGTTGCATACATTTCACTAATGAAGTTGATTTTTTAGGTTTTTATTAGCTTTTGTGTTTCTATTATTATGAATTGCCTATTTATGAACTTTGGGCATTTTTTAGCTGTTCTTCTATTTCTAAGAGCTGTTTATGCTTTAAAACTATTAACCCTTCTCAGTAACATATGTTATACATACTTATATTACTTTCTTGGTTGCCTTTTAACCCAAAAGTATTTTTTCACTGTATAGAATTTTATATTTTCATGAATCTGTAATTTTTTATTGAAATCTTCTGCCTTTAGTGCCATAATATTAAGAAAGCTTTCTTCATTACAAGATCATACATATATTCACTTGTGTTCTCTTATATTGTTCTTACAGATTAATTTTTTTGTGTTTAACTCTAGTGTTTATTTTTGTGTAAGGGAGTAAAGCATAAGGATGTTATTTTAGGTCTATCAGTAGATTTGTGTGCTTTTTTAAAAATTTTTTTTTATTGAGGTAACATTGGTTTATAGCATTACATAAGTTTCATGTGTACAACATTATATTTCTACTTCTGTATACCCTACAGCATGCTCATCACCAAAATACAGATTCTGCCTGTCACCACATATTTGATCTCCTTTACTCATTTAGCCCTCCCCACTACCCTTTCCCCTCTGGTAACCACTACTCTATTCTCTTTATGTGTGTTAGTTTTTCATTTGGTTTGGTTTGTTCATTTATTTGGTTTGTTTTTGCTTTTGTTTTTATATTCCACATATAGTCACGTAAAAACGTGTGATTTTCTTCATATAAGTTCTACACATTCCCTGTTAAATGTATTCCTAGGTATCTTAAATTTTTATTACTAATGTCCATGAGATTAGTTTTCTGTTATGTAATTAAATGGGTTATTGTTGGTATATAGAAAATTATTATTGGTATAGGTATATTACTCAACAATGTTACCAGTTTCTCATCTTGTCTAACTGACTCAGAAAGAACGCTAGTACTTTGCTATTAGGTACAACTTTAAATGTTTAGATAACTTTTTTTCAGATTGAAGAAATTTACTCCAAGTTTATTAAAGATATATGGATGTGGGTATAGATGTAGATTAAATATTAGATTTGAATATAGATATTGTTGTGCACAAAAACTAAAAACATCTTCATGGTTTGAAATGGAGAGGAAAATAATCCACTATGATGATAGCAAAAGCTATTTTAAGCCTTTCATGTGTGAATGTGACAGATTACATTAACAGCTTTTCAGAAGTTGAACCATTCTTATATTAGGATATATTTTTAATGCATTACTGGATTTGGTTTGCTTTTTGGATTTTATATCTATGTTTGATAAGTTATGATTATCTTTTTTGGTTTTGGTATAAAAATTATACATACTTCAGAAAATTAGTTACTTAGCTTCATCTCTTTAGTCTATAGATAGTTTGTTGAATATAGGGATATCATTTGCTCTTGATGTTTGGCAAAGTTGCTTGTGAACTTTTATTGATTTTATTTATATTTTGCAGAGGGAATAGGTAGGTTGGTAGAAAAGCTGTCTGGAAGTTAACAGGTCCATAAATACCAACTTGTGTAGATTGTCAAAACATGATATTCAGTGAAAAAAAGCAAATTACCAAGTAATATCTACAGTTAATATCATTCCTTTAAATTTTAAAAACATACCAAAAGTCTGTATATTCTTTCTATATATATATATACACCTATATGTAAAAGTATTTTAATGGAATTGAGGGGGTGCAAACCAAACAAGTGATAGTGACTATCTCAAGGAAAGGGAACACACGGTTTGAACTAGAGATCATGGTAAAAAGGGATCTAATTTTATATTTTATTATATGTACACTTCATATTTTATCTTAACTAGTCTTAAGCAAATACTAAAATAACAGTAATCCATTCTAGGTTGTGGGAACATGGGAACACTGGTAGTTACATTATTCATTGTGATTTCTGTATTAATTTTCAAAAGAATTTCAAAAATTCTAATGAATTTTATCAGATGACTTTCCAGGATCTATTGAAATGACCTTTAGATGAATTACACTAACAAAAGTTTTAATAATAATTTTTATTAAATATGATTTTTGGCTGCATTGGGTCTTCGTTGCTGCACGTGGGCTTTTCTCTAGTTGCGGTGAGCAGGGGCTACTCTTCATTGCAGTGCACAGGCTTCTCATTGCGGTGGCTTCTCTTGTTGTGGAATGTGGGCTCTAGGCATGCGGGCTTCAGTAGTTGTGGCTTGCGGGCTCTAGAGAGCAGGCTCAGTAGTTGTGGTGCATGGGCTTAGTTGCTCCGTGGCATGTGGAATCTTCCCGGACCACGGCTTGAACCTGTGTCACCTGCATTGGCAGGCAGATTCTTAACCACTGTGCCACCAGGGAAATCCAGGATTTTAACATGAATTATTTATATTTTTGTGGTATCTTTTCCAGGTTGTATGACCAAGAACTAGTTCTGTGTTACTATTACTCTGTTCCTTGAAAAGTGTTTCTTTGCTTCCTGCAGAATAAAGCCAGGACTTTGAGATTAACATTACATCTTTCTAAATCTGACACCGTCTTTAATGACCAATTATATCTGTACCTGTCAAGCACATAGCCTTCTTTCTTATAATTGATCTCACTTTCCTTCTCTTTTTTATCCCTTTGCACATTTTTTTAAAATGCCAATAATGTGATCCTCTTTCATTTAGCAATCTGTAATCATCCTTTCAAATTGGTTTCCTATGTCTTCTCTTAAATAATATATGTATGTGTGTATGTGTATAAAATTTGCCTGTAAGCTTATGTATTTGGGGAGGAAATGGGTATATGGAAAATAATAAACAATATATTAACATGTCTAAATGATCAAAAACTAATTTATACAGAAGGCTTCTTATTCTCTGTGTAAAGTAGTGTGGTGGACACAAAGATGTGCCTCCCAGATTCCCCTTCCAGGAATGACCCGTTGCCCCAACTGCTAAGAATGCTGTTAGGGGACACCCTTCAGCTGCAGCCCCTTCAGGGATTGCCTCTCACAGAGAGAACTTCCTCTCCCAAGTAAACGACCATCCAGGAGCCACTCACATACAATGACTAATCAAGTCGGAAACAGAAAGGCCTGGCAGTTTCAACCCAGTGCAGGACAACTACTATGGGTCCTTTCAGTTCACAAGCTCTGCCTAGGGTCAGGGCTGTTAGACTTGCATCATAGCTGACTTCTCAATCTTCCCTCTCCTCTTGCCTTCCATAGATATTGATCCCAAAGGCACTCCCAATAAACATTGTGAACACTAAATTCTACCTCACAGTCTGTTTCCCAGTGGACCCAAACTGCAATAAGTAGTTTGTTTATATTTCTATCATAGCCTTTATCTCTTTGTGTTTTGTATACGTATCTGATTCCTCTCTTGCCCTCTGACTAACTTGAGGGCAAGGAATATCTTTGCATTCCCAGCATCTAATACAGCAACAGCATTCTAGGCCTCAGTAAGAGATGCGTACACACACACACACACACACACACACACACGTTAACTGAACAAAGTTACAAAGTATAAAAATTCTTAAATTTAGAATTTTAAAGATTTTATTTTAAATGTTTTCCAGCTTTCAGATGACATGGAGACAAAGAAGGATATAGAGGTATTTACAATTTCTGTTTTATGAGATTATATATCAAAAGTATTATGTGGATCTAAAAGAATGTTTACAATAAGATAGATATAGCTATAAATTTAGATAGGGGCCCCAGGAGAGAAAGTTGGAAACAAATACAGAAGTGTTCTTTTTCTGCCTGGTCCATTTCTTTATGTGTAGTGTAACTAAAATTCTTGGTAATTTGAGCTATGTCAAAATTAGTTCTGAAGTAATTGTTTTTACTTTTAGATTTGGCATATGAATATGTCAATGCTCTTAATTTCATAGAAACAGATAATATGAAGATTTTTCTTAGGTGGGATAAATATATTTTACTTATTTTTAGTAAAAATATGTAAAATAATTATGTTAATAAATGATAGTTAAATATCTGTCTTCTGTAGACATATGAGACTACTATACTGAAAAGAATGAAGTAATTCCTGTTCTGTGGTATTTCCCTCTTTCTAGGGTTGCAACTTTCCAGGATTCAGAACAAATGAGCTTACTCAACTACCCAGACATTTGAATGCTGAACGAATTTATCTTTTTATTTTAAAATCCCATAACTTTGACGTATGTAAACATTATTTTATTATTATTGTGTGATATATTTTGAGAATATCATTTAATGAATTAGACCTTAATTTTAAGCTATG
This sequence comes from Mesoplodon bidens, assembly GCF_964165515.1. Taxonomy (NCBI): domain Eukaryota; kingdom Metazoa; phylum Chordata; class Mammalia; order Artiodactyla; family Ziphiidae; genus Mesoplodon; species Mesoplodon bidens. Next base: position 86,349,409 of record NC_138178.1, read on the forward strand.
ACAGATCAGGTGTTAAGCAAGATTTAATTCTTTTGGGCATTAAGTGTGGCAGGAAAGACCAGTGACTTTTTTTTTTTTTTTTGCGGTGTGCGGGCCTCTCACTGTTGTGGCCTCTCCCTTTGCGGAGCACGGGCTCCGGATGCACAGGCTCAGCGGCCGTTGCTCACAGGCCCAGCCGCTACGCAGCATGTGGGATCCTCCCAGACCGGGGCATGAACCCGTGTCCCCTGCATCAGCAGGCATACTCTCAACCACTGCGCCACCAGGGAAGCCCCAACCAGTGACATTTTTAACACCCTAATCTCCAGAAGAGAGTGTATTAGATTCTGTGTTACTGCCTCAGGAGTCTGAGGCTGCCAGTGTGCATTGGCTTGGCATGTGACTGTAACAGGTGTTTCACTCCCCCTCTTCCTGCTCTGTAGCTCAGGATATGTCAGCCTGCTCATTTTGATCCCAAAATAATTTATGAGAACCCTTCCCCACACCCTACCTTTTGAACCTCCAAGTGTCTGGGGCATTTTTAAGAAATATCCCTACAGAGAAGCCAATTGATGAAAAACTGCAGGCATAGGAAGGTAACTAGATCATTGGACACCGATTGCCAGGGATAGGATGAGGGCTGAGTGGTTACTGGTAGTGATTTCCCACCCAGTTAAATGTTAAGCGGTCACCTAAAAAGGTTTCTGTTTCCTGGGGATTTGAACAGTGCTCCTTGTACCTCCAGGCAGATTCCTCTCAAGACAGTTCTCTAAGAGGGACTTGGCCCCTAGTAGGCCCTCTTCCCATCCCTCACCCCCAGCCTTCCTGTGGCTCTTTCTTTCTCAAAACAAAATCCCTGTTTTCTCTCCTGCTATAGTACTCTATAGTCCTTCAGAAGGAGTATAATCAACCATTAAATTTGGATGAATCAGCTCCAGCCATTATTTTCTGCCCATTTTTCCCTCTCTTCAAGATGAAAGAGAGTATATCACTTTAGTGTTTCATCTTCAAGACACAGTATTCCAAGAAATAATCTGATTAACCTGACTTGGGTCTCCTGCTTGCCCCTCAGTTAGGGAACCACAGAGCACCTCAGTTGAAAACTCCACCTAAAATGATTCAGTAATGACACTCTCTCTTATTTTCCATGCTAATACAGATGCTTTTCAATTCTCTTTTATGTTTTATGGGATTTGGGTGAGAGGGAAGGCTTAGTTTGCCGTCTTGATCACCTGATACCATTTTTTTAGAGAAAAACAATAGATGGTAATTGTTATGCCTGGATCATGAGCTTATTTGTTACTTTCTCTGACTATATTTTCCAAAGTTTCCTCAGGGAAAATGTTTTATTGTAAAAAGAAAACACAAGTTATTGTTAAAATAATCTTATAAATGTTCTAGACAATATAATCTTTTTAACTCTCACATTCTGTTTTCTAAAATGGGACTATATTTTAACTATGGATGCATGTACATCACAGTCACATAAACAAGGCATAGAAGTACAGCTATGATAAACATTTCATATGGTTAACTTGGAGGATGCTGGCATTATTGAAAGAAGTAGGAAAGTGAGGAGTGTAAGTAGGTATGGGTTTGGAGGAAGGGGTGAACAAGATATGACAAGCAGCTGGGTGTAGGATATTTTGAGTTTGTGTACCAGTGGTATATCTAGGTATAGATAACCAGTATTTTATTTGTTAATACCCCTCCCTGATTTCAGTAAAGAATTTAAATTGGCTTGCTAGAGCATGCACAGTGCAATGGCATTGAGATAGATGATGACATAAAGTGAAGAGAAAATAAGTGTAGGAAAATAATATCAGAGGGAAGGTTATTTCATAGAAATGCTTATTATAACATCTGAAACTTGGAAAAAGAAGGTTAAAGGGTTACTGTTACATGCTTGAAGGTGAGGGAATCCATGGAATTGACTGGATTCATGTAACCCCATCCAAATACATTCCTGAACATACAGTCATAGATTAAGTTTCTTGATAAAGTATAAATTATCCCCTTTACCACCCAGAACGGACCCTTGGCTACAGATGATGCTCAGTAAAAATTTTATTGAATTGAGTGAAAAGGGGCCTATATTTTGAGAAAGCTGAGCCACAAAGATACAGATATACACAAACAGAAATCAAGAGAACATTAGAAATAGTTTTATCCAACCTAGAATCTATATTAGGAGAAAAAGTTCCAAGTCAGATAATGTATAGGCTTTAAGGTATGTTTACATTTATTTGAGTCAAAAAAGTATCACAAAAGGGTAGAGGGTGATGGAGGAAAGTACCATTTAACTTTTAAAGTCAGGTTTGGGGTTTTTTGGCTGATTTCTGTTTTTGGTTGTTTTGACTAAATACTGATATATTTTAAAGAATTTGGAATTTTCCTGAAAAAGAAAGTTAGTGATACTAAACATAACCAAAGCTTAGAATAGAAGCAATCATGCAGTTAGTTTACACTAAAAAGCATGTTTGCTTGAAATTTGCAAATAATTTCAACAAAAAATATTCAGATTTTCTCCTGTATTTTAATTTTCTACTTTTTTCTTTATGTACTTCTCATATGTTTTTGTAATTAAGAAGTGCTAAATAAGTTGAAGCTGTTACCGATGTATATACTATACTTAGTGGCCTATAAAGGAGAAGTGCTCACACAGTATGCATGATAAATAATCTCCTTGGTATAAACGTTTGCATGGTATTCTATTTGTAGACTTGTACTTGAGGAACAGAAATTCATACCTATGGATTTCATTAAAAGAATTCTTGAACTCTACTGAATCTGGCATTACAAACTTTTAGTTAATAAAATAAAAAGACTATTGAAGGTACCTCTTTAAACCAAGACTTATAGTCTCTAGTAGTCATGGTAAATTAACTTTATGTGCCAATTTTGATGAATTGCTTAGAGAGAACACTATCTTTAGGGTCTAGACTTATGATGGGGCCCATTGGGTTAGAATCCCATGATTGTTGATACCTGTCTTCAGCATAAAAGGGAAATTGTTAACATGTGTCTTGGATTTTTGCTATTCCTGGTCTAGCCTACACTGTCATTTCAGTGACTACTAATCAAATGTGATTATTGAGAATATGAAATATGCCTGGTGTGACTCAGCTGAATTTTTTTTTATTGAAGTATGGTTGTTTTACAGTGTTGTGTTAGTTTCTGGTGTATAGCAAAGTGATTCAGTTATACATATATATGTATATATATTCTTTTTAAGGTTCTTTTCCATTATAGGTTATTACAAGGTATTGAATATAGTTCCCTATGCTATACAGTAGGACCTTGTTGTTTATCTAGTCTATATATAGTAGAGTGTATCTGTTAATCCCAAACTCATAATTTATCCCTCTCCCCTACTTTCCCCTTTGGTAACCATAAGTTTGTTTTCTATGTCTGTGATCAGCTGACTCTTTAAATTTTATTTATTTTAATTATATATAAATTTTAAAATTAATACTTGATTCAGTTATTGAACAACTTTCAATTATGGTTGAAACAAAATTACAACCATATAGTTTACAAAATCTAATTATGATGTAGTATTTATGATGAAAATTTATGTTCAAATTGAGATGTGCTATAAGTATAAAATATACAGTATATTTCAAAGACCCAGTACCCAAAAGAATGTAAAATATTTCATTAATAATTTAATAACAATTATGTATTAAAATATATTTTAAATATATTTGGTTAAAATGTCACTAAAATTTCACCTTTTACTTTTACTTTTTTAAAATGTCTATTAGAAAATATATATATGGCTCACATTAAATTTCTATGAAGCAGTGGTAGTTTATAACTATTAAATACACACTCTTTATAAAGCCTATTTACAGTAACATGTCTTATAATATTATTAATTTGATCTCCATGTGTCTTTTTTCCATAGAGAAAAAGTTCTAAAATCTGGAAGACTCATTTCCTCTCAGAAGCCTCTGTTGCTCTTTTGCATGATTCTTTTTGGTGGTGGTTTCTCCATAAATTTAAGGTATAGTGATATTTTTTAAACTTCTTTTTTTAAAAGTTGATTTACAGCATAATTAATTTTTCAGTAGGGGTAGCACTGGTACAAAAAATGTTTTTCCGATCCTGTCACAGAGCTTGGTTTTTTAGTATTCTGCACATGTTAGAAATCCTGTTTGAAATTTAGAGTTCTTTCAGAGAAGTTAAAACCTTAATATGGATTTCAAAGATCCAGAGTCTTTATTAATCAGAAAAAGATTAGTGAAATCAAACACTGTAGTGAGTAATAAAGTTGTAGCTTTACTCAATACTGTAATGTGCTGATGAACACGAAACAGAATATCCACTGCAAATCAGTGACATTGAGGGAGGTTTCACTTAGAAAACACTCTACAATATCAGATGGGTTGAGGGTCCTCACTTGATTCAGGAGGATAAAAACTCTGCTTAGGATTAAAAAGAGAAACACATGGGTATCTGGGAAGCAATAAAAGAATGGAAATTAGCAGTACCCGAGTCTTACATTAGAGAATACGTGAGCCTGGAAAAAGTGGTGAATACCAATGACTGCCATGTGGCCTCTGGATCTAGAAGGATGGAAAGTAGGGTAACGCAGGGGAGTGCAGTCTAAGCATTAAGAAGGTGTGCTACCCCATCAGGGGAGCCTGATAACAGGCTCAGTTCTTCACCTCCCCACCTCAAATTACCCAAAGAAAACTGCTAATGGATTCTTTCATACCATGAAGGAATGGGTGTTACTAATTTTACATGCAAACCATTTACATAGAGCTTCATGTTAGAATAATTAATGTAATTCTAGGTAACATTATCTGTACTATGTTTCTATTATTGTTAGGAGTTGAATGAGGGATAGGAAGTGGTGTTATCAGTTCTACAAAGGTAATTACATAGGGAAATTTGTTCAATCAGAGTTTTATTACCTTAAGTTACTTTCTCTAGATCTGAATCCCAAATTTATGTTTTTCCATGATAGAACGTGAGAAGAAACATTACTTTCCCACTTAAATCTATTAGGATTATATATAGCAAGTTTTTGAAGGAAACATAATCTAGCAATGTTTCTAGTAACTTTGTCAAGCCATATAATATTATTTTGAACAAACAGATTTGACCCAAAGATATTAATGACCCACTACATATATAGGATTATCCTTGGAATAAACAAGGATTAGAAATCTTTTTATCTTTAAGCAAGCTATTCTCCAGAAACTACTGGCTTCCTAAAATTAAAATGCAGTTATTAAGTAATAATTTTTTTGACATCTTTATTGGAGTATAATTACTTTACAATGTTGTGTTAGTTTCTGCTGTATAACAAAGTGAATCAGATATATGCATACATATATCCCTATATACCCTCCCTCTTGCGTCTCCCTACCACCCTCCGTATTCCACACCTCTAGATCTTCACAGAGCACTGAGCTGATCTCCCTGTGCTATGCAGCTGCTTCCCACTAGCTATCTATTTTACGTTTAGTAGTGTATATGTGTCATTGGTACTCTCTCACTTTGTCCCAGCTTACCCTTCCCCCTCCCCATGTGCTCAAGTCCATTCTCTACAAGTGTGTCTTTATTCCTTTCTTACCCCTAGGTTCATCAGAACCATTTTTTTTTAGATTCTGCATATATGTGTTAGCATATGGTATTTGTTTACTGACTTACTTCACTATGTATGACAGACTCCAGGTCCATCCACCTCATTACAAATAACTCAATTTGGTTTCTTTTTATGGCTGAGTAATATTCCATTGTATATATGTGCCACATCTTCTTTATCCATTCGTCTGTCGATGGACACTTAGGTTGCTTCCACGTCCAGGTTATAGTAAATAGTGCTGCAATGAACATTGTGGTACATGACTCTTTTTGAATTATGGTTTTCTCAGGGTATATGCCCAGTAGTAGGATTGCTGGGTCATATGGTAGTTCTATTTATAGTTTTTTAAGGAACTTGCATACTGTTCTCCATAGTGGCTGTGTCAATTTACATTCCCACCAACAGTGCAAGAGGGTTCCCTTTTCTCCACACCCTCTGCAACATTTATTGTTTGTAGATTTTTTGATGATGGCCATTCTGACCAGTGTGAGGTGATACCTCATTGTAGTTTTGATTTTCATTTCTCTAATGATTAGTGATGGTGAGCATCCTTTCATGTGTTTGTTGGCAGTCTGTGTATCTTCTTTAGAGAAATGTCTATTTAGGTCTTCTGCCCATTTTTGGATTGGGTTCTTTGTTTTTTTGATATTGAGCTGCATGAGCTGCTTGTATATTTTGGAGATTAATCCTTTGTCCGTTGCTTCATTTGCAAATATTTTCTCCCATTCTGAGGGTTGTCTTTTGGTCTTGTTTATGTTTCCTTTGCTGTGCAAAAGCTTTGAAGTTTCATTAGGTCCCATTTGTTTATTTTTGTTTTTATTTCCATTTCTCTAGGAGGTGGGTCAAAAAGGATTTTGCTGTGATTTATGTCAAAGTGTTCTGCCTATGTTTTCCTCTAAGAGTTTGATAGTGTCTGGCCTTATATTTTGGTCTGTAATCCATTTTGAGTTTATTTTTTGTATGGTGTTAGGGAGTGTTCTACTTTCATTCTTTAGCGTGTAGCTGTCCAGTTTTCCCAGCACAACTTATTGAAGAGGCTGTCTTTTCTCCATTGTATAATCCTGCCTCCTTTATCAAAGATAAGGTGACCATATGTGCATGGGTTTATCTCTGGATTTTCTATCCTGTTCCATTGATCTATATTTCTGTTTTTGTGCCAGTACCATTCTGTCTTGATTACTGTACCTTTGTAGTATAGTCTGAAGTCAGGGGGCCTGATTCCTCCAGTTCCGTTTTTCTTTGTCAAGATTGCTTTGGCTATTTGGGGTATTTTGTTTTTCCATACAAATTGTGAAATTTTTTGTTCTAGTTCTGTGAAAAATGCCACTGGTAGTTTGAAAGAGATTGCATTGAATGTGTAGATTGCTTTGGGTAGTATAGTTATTTTCACAATGTTGATTCTTCCAATCCAAGAGCATGGTATATCTCCCCATCTGTTTTTTTGTTTGTTTTTGCAGTATGTGGGCCTCTCACTGTTGTGGCCTCTCCCGTTGCGGAGCACAGGCTCCGGACGCGCAGGCTCAGTGGCCATGGCTCATGGGCCCAGCTGCTCCATGGCATGTTTGATCTTCATGGACCGGGGCCCAAACCCGCTTCCCCTGCATCGGCAGGCAGACTCTCAACCAGTGTGACGCCAGGGAAGCCCTCTCCATCTGTTTGTATCGTCTTTAATTTCTTTCATCAGTGTCTTATACTTTTCTGGATACAGGTCTTTTGTCTCCTTTGCTAGGTTTATTCCTAGATATTTTATTCTTTTGTTGCAATGGTAAATGGGAGTGTTTCCTTAATTTCTCTTTCAGATTTTTCATCATTAGTGTGTAGGAATGCAAGAGATTTCTGTGCATTAATTTTGTGTCCAGCTACCCTACCAAATTCATTGATTAGCTCTAGTAGTTTTCTGGTAGCATCTTTAGGATGCTCTATTTATAGTATCATGTCATCTGCAAACAGTGACAGTTTTACTTCTTCTTTTACGATTTAGATTCCTTTTATTTCTTTTTCTTCTCTGATTGGCTAAAATTTCCAAAACTATGTTGAATAATAGCGGTGAGAGTGGGAAACCTTTTCTTGTTCCTGATCTTAGAGGACATGGTTTAAGTTTTTCACCGTTGAGAATGATGTTGGCTGTGGGTTTGTCATATATGACCTTTATTATGTTGAGGTAGCTTCCCTCTATGCCTACTTTGTGGGTGGTTTTTTTTTTTTTTTAGAAATGGGTGTTGAAAGCTCTTTCTTCATCTATTGAGATGATCATATGGTTTTTATCCTTCAATTTGTTAATATGGTGTATCACATTCATTATTTTGCCTGTATTGAAGAATCCTTGCATTCCTGGGATAAACCCCACTGGATCATGGTGTATGATCCTTTTAATGTGCTTTTGGATTCGGTTTCCAAGTATTTTTTTGAGGATTTTTGCATCAGTGTTCATCAGTGATATTGGCCTGTAGTTTTCTTTTTTTGTGATATCTTTGTCTGGTTTTGGTATCAGGGTGTTGGTGGCCTCATAGAATGAGTTTGGGAGTGTTCCTCCCTCTGCTATATTTTGGAAGAGTTTGAGAAGGATAGGTGTTTGCTCTTCTCTAAACCTTTGCTAGAATTCCCCTGTGAAACCATCTGGTCCTTGTGTTTTGTTTGTTGGAAGATTTTTAATCACAGTCTCAATTTCAGTGCTTGTGATTGGTCTGTTTATGTATTCTATTTCTTCCTGGTTCAGTTTCAGAAGGTTGTGCTTTTCTAAGAATTTGCCCATTTCTTCCAGGTTGTCCATTTTGTTGGCATATATTTGTTTGTAGTAATCTCTCATGATCCTTTGTATTTCTGCAGTGTTAGTTGTTACTTCTCCTTTTTCATTTCTAATTCTGTTGTTTGAGTCTTCTCCGTTTTTTCTTCATGAGTCTGGCTAATGGTTTATCAATTTTGTTTATCTTCTCAAAGAACCAGCTTTTAGTTTTATTGATCTTTGCTGTTGTTTCCTTCATTTCTTTTTCATTTATTTCTAATATGATCTTTATGATTTCTTTCCTTCTGCTAACTTTGTGGGGTTTTTTGTTCTTTCTCTATTGCTTTAGGTGTAAGGTTAGGTTGTTTATTAGAGATGTTTCTTTTTTCTTGAGGTAGGATTGTATTTCTATGAACTTCCCTCTTAGAACTGCTTTTGCTATATCCCATAGGTTTTGGGTTGTCGTGTTTTCATTGTCATTTGTTTCTAGGTATTTTTTGGTTTCCTCTTTTATTTCTTCAGTGATCTCTTGGTTATTTAGTAACGCATTGTTTAGCCTCCATGTGTATTTGTATTTTTTACAGATTTTTTACTGTAATTGATATCTAGTATCATGGCGTTGTGGTCAGAAAAGATACTTGATATGATTTCAATTTTCTTGAATTTACCAAGGCTTGATTTGTGACCCAAGATATGATCTATCCTGGAAAATGTTCCATGAGCACTTGAGAAGAAAATGTATTCTGTTGTTTTTGGATGGAATGTCCTATAAATATCAGTTAAGTCCGTCTTATCTAATGTGTCATTTAAAGCTTGTGTTTCCTTATTTATTTTCATTTTGGATGATCTGTCCATTGGTGAAAGTGGGCTGTTTTAGTCCCCTACTATGATTGTGTTCCTGTCAATTTCCCCTTTTATGGCTGTTAGCATTTGCCTTATGTATTGAGGTGCTCCTATGTTGGGTGCATACATGTTTACAATTGTTATGCCTTCTTCTTGGATTGATCCCTTGATCACTATGTAGTGTCCTTCTTTGTCTCTTGTAATAGTCGTTATTTTAAAGTCTATTTTGTCTGATATGAGAATTTCTACTACAGCTTTCTTTTGATTTCCATTTGCATGGAATATCTTTTTCCATCCCCTCATTTTCAGTCTGTATGTGTCCCTAGTTTTGTAGTGAGTCTCTCGTAGACAGCTAATCTAGAGGTCTTGTTTTTGTATCCATTCAACCAGTCTGTGTCTTTTGGTTGGAGCATTTAATCCATTTACATTTAAGGTAGTTATTGATATGTATATTCCTGTTACCAACTGTTTTGGGTTTGTTATTATAGGTCTTTTCCTTCTCTTGAGTTTCTTGCCTAGAGAAGTTCCTTTAGCATTTGTTGTAAAGCTGGTTTGGTGGTGCTGAATTCTCTTAACTTTTGCTTGTCTGTAAAGGTTTTAATTTCTCTGTCAAATCTGAATGAGGTTTTTACTGGGTAGAGTAATCTTGGTTGTAGGTTTTTCCCTTTCATCACTTTAAATATGTCCTGGTACTCCCTTCTGACTTGCAGAATTTCTGCTGTAAGATCAGCTGTTAACCTTATGTGGATTCCCTTGTATGTTATTAGTTGTTTTTCCCTTGCTGCTTTTAATAATTTTTCTTTGTATTTGATTTTTGATAGTTTGATTAATGTGTCTTGGTGTGTTTCTCCTTGGATTTATCCTGTATGGGACTCTCTGTGCCTCCTGTACTTGATTGAGTATTTCCTTTCCCATGTTAGGGAAGTTTTCAAATATAATGTCTTGAAATATTTTCTCAGACCCTTTCTTTTCTCTGCTTCTTCTGGGACCCCTATAATTCAAATGTTGGTGCATTTAATGCTGTCCCAGGAGTTTCTGAGACTGTCCTCATTTCTTTTCATTCTTTTTTCTTTATTCTGTCCCTGGCAGTTATTTCCACCATTTTATCTTCCAGCTCTGTTATCTGTTCTTCTGTCTCAGTTATTCTGCTGTTGATTCCTTCTAGAGTGTTTTTCTTTTCAATTATTATGTTGTTCATCACTGTTAGTTTGCTCTCTAGTTCTCCTACTTCCTGTTAAATGTTTCTTGTATTTTCTCCATTCTGTTTCTGAGATTTTGGATCATCTTTATCATTACTCTGAATTCTTTTTCAGATAGGTTGCCTATTTCTCTTCATTTATTTGTTCTTGTAAGTTTTTACCTTGCTCCTTTGTCTGTAAGATAATTTTTTGTCATTTCCTTTTTTTTTCTTCTGATGGGTGGGGCTGTATTCTTGTCTTACTGGTTGTTTGGCCTGAGGCGTCCAGCACTGGAGTTTGCAAGCAGTTGGATAGAGCCAGGTCTTGGTGCTGAGATGAGCACCACCGGGAGGCCTCACACTGATTAATATTCCCTGGGGTCTGAGGTTCTCTGTTATTCCAGCTTTTTGGACTCAGAGCTCCCATCACAGGAGCTCGGGCCCAACCTCCAGGCTGGGAACCAAAATCCTTCAAGCTGCATAGCGTGGCAAAAAAAAAAAAAAAAAGGAGCAATACCATATCAAAGAATAAAAAACAAAATATATTAGGAAAAATAAAAATATATTTGAAACAACTGCAACATGGTAAAATAAAACCACAATAGAAAAAATAAAGTGGGGGAACAAGCCAAAAGGAGAGAACAATAACAGAGTGTAAAGAATAAAATAAAATTAGAAAAATAAAAGATTTATTAGGTAAAATAAAAATATAAGTGAATCAACAAGGTAAAACAGAACCCCAATCTAAAAGAGGAAAAAAATAAAAGCCTTGGCTATTTGGGTGGAGTTTAGGTGGGGGTAGAACTTAAGCAGGGGCAGGATTTTGTGTGTGGCGGGACTTAGGTGGGTGGGGGGTGACATTTGAGCATGGGGCAGGGCCTCTGCTTAGTACCTGCACAGAAGGGGAGAGGCAGTACATGGAAAGGAGGACCTCTGGAGTGTGGAGTTCCAGAGTTTGGAGTTCGGGCCCTGAGTGAGGGTGTGTGGGTGGGGTTTAGACCCAGCATTGGAGGGAGTCTCCAAGTGTAGAGGTAGGGCCTTGGGTGGGGGTGTAGGGGCGGGGCCTGGGCTCTGCACTGCAGGAGGGAGACTCCGAGGGCAGAGGATTAGGCCCAGGAGCCCATCAGGCTCCCCGGTGCCTAAGTAGACAGGGAAACTGCTGGCCGCATTCCCTTCCGTTTCTCTGCACGCCGCCACCACCATCTCCCCAGGGTCTCCCCTGTCCCCGCTGGACCCCTAACTGTGGGTGGGTTCTGCTGGGTGTAGGAACTCCTCCTCCCCCAGCCACCCCTCAGGGGTGCTGGTCCTGGAGGTCTGGCCTTTACTTTTGCTCCCCCTTCCATCCCTCCCACTCCCTCAGGACCTGTGCATGGCTGGAGGGGGCCTCCGTGTGCAGAGGATCAGGCCTGGGATCTCAGCAGGCTCCCAGGGGCCCTAGTGGGCAGGGGAATCCTGGCCATGCTCCCTTTTGATCCTCTGCCCTCCCAATGGTCCCCCAATTTACCCCTTCAGGCATGGGATCTCTTCCCCTCCTCCAGCTGCCCCTCAGGGACACCAGTCCCATCCTGCCTCCACTTCTCCTCCCCCTTCACTCCCCCCATGCCCCATGTCCTACCCGGTCGCTGGGGGTTCCTCCTGTCCCCTTAGGTGTCCGTGGTCCCCCACTGGTGCCTGGTAGGTGCCCTAGTTGTGTGGAGACACGAACTCCGCATCCTCCTAGTCCACCACCTTGACTCCACCCCCAGTAATATTTTAAAATATTATAATTTAATAACATTTCCAGTATCAGTTAAGATTTCTGATGTGTTTTGAGGAACAATATATGATTCAGCTGGATGAGTGTTCTGCTAGTGTTCTAGGGAACTGAAAGGGTATCCAAGCCATATTGAAGCAACATTTCCATGATTTAACCAGAACAGCTCTTCTTTCATCTGTTCTGTTCATTATATTTCACCTGTGGTTTTATTTCTAAGAGAATTCATTGTTAAATATAAATGTATTGAAGCCAGTGAACTAGATAAATAGCATGACCTCTTAGGTTCCTAAATCCACTAAATAAGTGTGGTGCAAGCCCATACATTTTTACCAGCATTGTGTGGGAATATCTCTTTTGTTAGGTTAGCTCCTATTTCAAGCTGTACTACATTTTCAGGTGAGTACAAAACACATAAATTGTATCTATTTTTGGATCTACTTTATGAATAATAATACTGACTTTATAACTGGAATAGAACCCTAAGCCACTTATACAATTTAATTACCAACAACATAATATGAAAAAATATATATAATCATACTCTAGAATATAGCATGGTTCAGTATGCTGGCTCTAAAACTTATTTCAGTAGTTGTTAGGTGACTAATATAAAAGCAGATTTCCTTTATTGCCTATGATGTAGTGGTAGCTTGATCTAGTAGAAAAAGTGCTGCACTGAAATCCAGGAAATTAAAATTTTAAAT